>NW_024412441.1:9643041-9733862 GCF_014898765.1 Herpailurus yagouaroundi
TTCCTACATAGGTAATATTTTTGCTGAAATGGAGGTAGAAATATATTTTATGATATCCCTATGAATTATATATATCTTTATTACTTATCTATACATCACTAGCCATTCAACAGAAACCCATGCACATTGAATCATATATAAATTTGATCATCTTTGAAATCTTCCACCTTTCAGTCATGTTAAAACTATAGCTTTATTCACTTTTATTTCATCATAATAAAGATATATTTTTTCAAGATTGGAGGATAAAAATATTTTCAGGTAACTTTTCTTAGCTTGAATTGTAACTTTAAAGTATTTAATAATATATACTATGTAGGCATCCTTTTATATCCAGGCTATAGAAATGTTATGGATACTAATGATTGTACTCCATTTACATAAATTATAAAAGAAAAAAAAATAAAACGCACAGAAGAAAAACATAACATAAACTACTAATATAAATCCATTTTTAAAAAAGATAGAAAATGCGTACAATCTGATAAAAGAGGTTTCCTGGGGAATTCTGAGATAGAGAATGAGGAATGTAGACAAAGGGACACCTTTTCAGTAACAATTTTATTTTTCATGAACAAACTGTATTCATATATTATTTAACTACACTTAATTTTTTAAAAAGCCTGCCATCATATTATCTTCTAAGTTCTGTTGCCAAGCAAATAATCATAGGTCCTTTTTTATATACACATGTGGTGTAAATGACATTTTAAACTCTAGTGGAAAACTTGCATTCACCTCTTAATTTTGATCTAATTATTTGAGGACTATCATTTTAAATTATCAAAATGATTTTGAGTATTCTTTCTGTCATTTCATGCTCTCCCAGTTTGCACCATTGAATTTGATATAACTTGTCATCCATTTACACTCTTGTAGCAAAAAAGCTTTTGAGTAAAATGGGTTTACCAGTAAGAATCTCCATTTATTTATTTGAGCCACTGATTTTAATAATGTTAACTATTATTAGACCAAGTTACAAAGATCTACCATAAACTGGTGTTTACCATCCCTCTAGACACAGATCCATGAATAACTCCTCTTTTGGTATGGTTCTGGAATAGCTACAAATCCAACTGATAAAACCATTGATCTGATCCACTAGATCAGTGTCCCAAAATATGTTATTAAATACTTCATCAAATGTTTGACTAAAATCAAACACCTTCATGGTCTATTTGTCTAACAACCTGTGAAATGGACAAAGGAAGCCCATCTGAAATGAGTGTCTTCTGTGAATGCTCATTGACTCTTGACCATCATTACTTCTGATAAATGCTCACAAAGCATCTATTTAATCCACTCTAGAATTTTGCTTATTTTTGGAGGTGCCAAATTCATGAATCAAAAGTTTATGAGATTCATTATCTTAACCTCTGAAGAAGCCTGTAGAATTATTCTTTCCTGTTATTCCATTTTTTAACCCCTTTTCTATGTTCAAGTGTCTCAGCATTACTGGCAGAGATTCCATGTTCATGCCTGTGAGTTGTTCTAGTCCAATGACTTGAATTACTTTTAAGGCCATTACACACTTTTTTTTCACATTTTTACCTAATATACTGTTCTTCCCATACTCTTGGCATTATCCTGGCAACATTTTTAAAGATATTACCTACCAAAAATAATTTAAGATGGGTGTTATTTTCCCTATTTTAGAAATGAGGAGTCTGAGATTAGAAAATTTATATGTTCCAACTTTTATACTATATTGTACAGTTATGACTTAAAATCAGTGACAATAAAAAAGAAAGAGAGACTTCCAGGGAAGGTTTCAGGGTAGGTTAGGATAGGAGGACACTAAGCTCACTAAGCCCATGGATACAACTAGGTACAACTAGATACATCAGTGTAATTAATCCATAAAAGGACCCAAAGACTGGCAGAACAGACTCTCCATAGCTAAATGTAGAGAAGAGGCCACGTGAAAGAAGGTAGGAAGGGGAGAGATGCAGTTGGAGGTCTAAAGAGACCCACAGGACTGTCTGTGGGAGTAAGGAATGCTACAGTTACAGAGAGGAGAAAGAACCAGACTCCATGCCAGGTACCCCAGACATGGGGAACCCACATGAAAACCAGAAAGGCATAATTTTTTGAGTTTCTATAATCAGTAGGGTTTAACATCTAGAACCTTAAAAATCAGCAGGCTCAGTTCTGGGAGAACTGGGAGGGCAAGAGGAACCCGACTCCTTGCACAAGACAGCACAAGGAACAGCCTCACAGAGATACAGCATAGAAGCAGCAATTTGGAAAAATGCTTGGAGTATCCAGGAGGGAAAATTGTTTACTAATCTCACAGCATGGGCTGGAGGGGCATAGATCTTAGGGAGACTTCTCCAGGAATACAAGAGCTGATGGGTGCCACTTTCCTCAGGTTAGATACATGGACACCTGTGGGAACCAGTGTGTGCCAACACTTGCGACATAACCTTCTAACAGCATGCCTTTCCCCTGCATTCTCCTGCAGACATACTCTGTCATCCAGGATCTAGGTCCTGGTACCCTCCCACACCAGACAGACACAAACCTTGCTAACATCTCGCACTTTGTCCCCACATTGTCCTGCAGACCTGTCCCCTCCAACATGCCCTTGGCTGGAGCCCATACAGAGTAGTATTGCAAGCCAGGCAGCATACAAGCAACCTCAATAGGGGCCATCACCACTCCAAAGTGACTTCTGCCCCAGGGAGAGGGGAAAATAACCATACTCACCAGTCTGACTTAATTGCCACCACAGGACTGGAAACAGACATCTACTCTAAGTGCACTTCCCCACTCACCAGGGAAATCTTCTCTAGGGACAACACAAGGAAAGTGCCCAGTAGTTTGGTGTTACTGAATCTCAGGCAAATGCCTGGTATGTCTCAACTCAAGCCTAAGGGGCCCCAGACTGGCCCACTAGCAACACAAAGACCGAGCCCTGCCCCCAACAGGGTTTGTTGAGCCATTGCAGATTACTGGACTGAACAAATGTGGCTCAGCCACAATAGTAGGGCATAAACAATATACATAAGAAACACTCCTGAAGCACCAGATTCTGGTGAAAAGGGGACATTGCACTGAAGGGCTCTACAGGACCTCTTATTTATAAGGTCACTACTTTCAAGAGAAGGAGATGTAGCTGACTTTCCTAACACATAGAAACAGACACAGGGAGTTAGATAAAATGAGGAGTCAGAGGAATATGCCCCCCAAAAAAGAACAGGACAAAATCACAGCAAGACAACTACATAAAATGGAGATGAATAATATACCTGATACAGAATTTAAAGTAATGGTCATAAAGATATTCAATGGACTTGAGAAAAGGGTGGAGGACCTCAATAAAAACTTTAACAAAAAGACAGAAAACATATAAAAGAATCAGAAATGAAGAACTCAAACAAAATAACCGAAACAAAAATACACTAGATGGAATAAATAGTGGGCTAGAGGAAAGAAAAGAATAGATCAGCAACATGGAGGACAGAGTAATAAAAAGCAATCAAGCTAGGGTGCCTGGGTGGCTCAGTCAGTTAAGCGTCTGACTTCAGCTCAGGTCACAGTCTCGTAGTCTGTGAGTTTAAGCCCTGTGTCGGGCTCTGGGCTGATGACTCAGAGCCTGGAGCCTGCTTCCAATTCTGTGTCTCCCTCTCTCTCTGCCCCTCCCCCGTTCATCCTCTGTCTCTCTCTGTCTCAAAAATAAATAAATGTTAAAAAATTTTTTTTTTTTAAAAGTAACCAAGCTAAACAGGAGAAAGAAAGAAAATAAAAAAAGAAAAGAAATTTAGGGGACTCAGTGACATCATCAAGCATAATAACATTTGCTCCCATAAGGAGAGAAAAGGTAGAAGTTTTATTTCAATTAATAGTGCTGCAAACTTCCCAAATCTGGGAAAGGAAACAGAAGTCCAGATTCAGCAGGCACATAAGGCGCCCAACAAAAATCAACCCAAGTGGGTCTACATCAAGATACATAGTAATTAAAATGGCAAAATGTAGTGATAAAGAATTGTAAAACCATTAAAAATATTTTAAAAAGAAAAAAAAAACAGTTGTATACAACAGAAATTCCATAATGCCATCAGCTGATTTTTCAACAGAAAATTTGCAGGCCAGAAGGAAGTGCCATGATATATTCAAATGTTGGGGGGGAAAATCTGCAGGTAAGAATACTCTATCCAACAGAGGTATCATTCAGAATAGAAGGAGAGATAGAGTTTTTCAGACAAATAAAAGTTAAAGTAATTCATGACCACTAAACCAGTACAACAGGAAATGTTAAAGGGGACTGTTTGAGTGGAAAGGAAAGACCATAAGCAGGACTATGAACAGTAGAAAACACAAAAGCAGTAAAATTAATTATATCTATAAATAATTAGTTAAGAGATTCATAAAGTAAAAGGGTGTAAAGTATGACACCATATACCTAAAACATAAGAGGGAGAGGAGTACAAATGGACTCAAACTTAAGTAAGCATCCACTTAATATAGATTGCTATATGCATAAGGTATAATGTACAAACCTAATGATAACCACAAATCAAAACCTAGTAACAGACATGCAAAAAATGAAGAGAAAGGAATCCAAGTATGACCAAAGAAAGCCAGCAAAGTATGAGAGATGAGAGCAAAAGAATAAAGGAACAGAGAACTACAAAAACAACCATAAAACAAGTAACAAAATGGCAGTAAGTATGTACCTATCAATAATTACTTTGAACATATGTGGAATAAACTCTCAAATCAAAATACATACAGTGGCAGAATGGATTAAAAAAGCAAGATCCATATGTATGTTGCCTATAAGAGACTCATTTCAGACCTAAAGACAGTAGCATATTGAAAGGGAAGAGATGGAAAAGCATTTATCATGGAAATGGAAATGAAAAGAAAACCAGGGTAGCAATACTTACATTGGACAAAAAGACTTGAAAACAAAGATGGGTATCAAGAGTCATAGAAGAACACTATATAACCATAAAGGGAACAATCCAACAAGAAAACATAACAAATCTAAATATTTATGTACCCAACATGGAAGCACCCAAATACATAAAGCAGCTAATAACACACATAAAGGAAGTAATCAGTAGTAATACAATGATAATAGGGGACTTTAGCACCCCACTTACGTCAATGGATAGATCATCCACATGGAATATCCACAAGGAAACAATGGCTTTGATGACACATTGGATCAGATACGTCTAACAGATATTCAGAACATGCCATGCTAAAACAGCAGAATACACATTCTTTTCAGGTGTGCAGATCATATATTAGGCCACAAAACAAGTCTCAACAAGGTAAAAAAGATTTAAGTCCTACCATGCATCTTTTCTGATCACAACACTATGAAACTAGAAATCAACCACAAGAAAAATCTGGAAAAACATAAATATATAGGGGTTAAATAATATACTACTAAACAATGAGTGGGTCATCCAAGAAATTAGAGTAAATTTAAAAAGGCATGGAGATAAATGAAAATGAAAACAAAAACAGTTCAAAATCTTTGGGATGTGGCAAAAGTTGTTCTCAGAGAGAAGGTTGTGGCAACACAGGCCTAACTCAAGAATCAAGAAAAATCTCAAATAAACAATGTAACTTTATACCTACAGGAGCTTGAAAAACAAAAACAAACAAAACCCCAAAAAGGTAGAAGGAAAGAAATAATAAAGATTAGAGCAGAAATAAATAAAATAGAAAACTGAAAACAAAACAAACAAACAAGCATAAAACAATAGAACAGAGCAATGAATCCAGAGGTTGTTCTTTGAAAAGATCAACAAAATTGATAAACCTCTAGCCAGGCTCATAAAATGAGAGAGAGATGGAAAATCAGAAATGAAAGAGGAGAAATAACAACTGACATCACAGAAATACAAGCATTGTAAAAGAATGTTATGAAAAATTATATGCCAATATACTGGGCAATCTAGAAAAATTGGATGAATTCCTAGAAACATAAAACATACCAAAACTGAATCAGGAAGAAGTAGAAAATTTTAACAGACTGGTTACCAGCAATGAAATTGAATTAGTAATAAAAAAAACTCCCAACAAACAAAGCCCAGGACCAGATGGCTTCCCAGGTGAATTTTACCAAACATTTTAAAGAGTCAATACCTATTTTTCACAAACTATTCAAAAAAAAAAATAAATAAATAGAAGAGATGGTAAAACTTCAAAATTCATTCTATGAGGCCAGCATTACCCTGATGCTAAAACTAAATAAAAGACACTACAAAGAGACAGAGAGAGAAAGAGAGAGAGAACTACAGGCCAATATCTCTGATGAACATAGGTGTAAAAACACTCAACAAGGGGCGCCTGGGTGGCGCAGTCGGTTGAGCGTCCGACTTCAGCCAGGTCACGATCTCGCGGTCCGTGAGTTCGAGCCCCGCGTCAGGCTCTCGGCTGATGGCTCAGAGCCTGGAGCCTGTTTCCGATTCTGTGTCTCCCTCTCTCTCTGCCCCTCCCCCGTTCATGCTCTGTCTCTCTCTGTCCCAAAAATAAATAAATGTTGAAAAAAAAAACTAAAAAAAAAAAAAAACCACTCAACAAAACATTAGCAAACTGAATTAAACAATACATTAAAGAAATAATTCAACAAAATCAAGTGGGATTTATTCCTGAAATGCATGTGTGGTTCAATATTCACAAATCTGTCAATGTGATACATTGCATCAACAAAAGAAAAGATAGGAACCGTATGATCATTTCAATAGACACAGAGAAAGCATTTGACAAAGTACAACATTTATCACTGAAAGTTTGTTAAAAACCCACAAGAAATTAGATCCAGAGGGAGCATACCTCAACATAACAAAGGCCATATATGAAAAACCCACAGCTAACATCATACTCAATGGTGAAAAACTGAAAGCTTTTTCCTGAAGACCAAGAATAAGACAAGGGTGTCCATTTTCACCACTTTTATTCAACCTAATACTGGAAGTCCTAACTACAGCAATCAACAACAACAACAAAAAAGGCATCCAAATTGGTAAGAAAGAAGTAAAACTCACTGTTTTTGGATGACATGATCTTATATATGGAAAACCCCAAAGACTCCAAGAAAATACTAGAATTGATGAAAGAATTCAGTAAGGTCACAGTACAAAATCAATATACAGAAATCATTGCATGTCTATACACTAATAATGAAGTAGCAGAAAGAGAAATTAAGAAAACATTCTCATTCACAATTGCACCATAAATAATAAAATACCTTGGAATAAACTTTAACCAAGGAGATGAAATACCTGTACTCTGAAAATTATAAAACACTGATGAAAGAAATTGAAGATAACACAAAGAAATGGAAAGACATTCTATGCTCATGGATTGGAAAAACAAATATTGTTAAAATGTCCATACTCCCCAAAGTAACTTACAGATTTAATGCAATCCCTATCAAAATACATTTTGGATACAAGCATTTTACAAAATACAAGCATTTTTCACAGAACTAGAATAATCCTAAAATTTGTATGGAACCGCCATTTTCATGGAACTTAATAACCAGAGCAAACTTGAAAAACAAGAACAAAATTGGAGGCCTCACAATTCCAGATTTCAAGGTACACTACAAAACTGTAGTAATCAAAACAGTAGAGTGCCAACACACACAAAAAAGATGCATAGATCAATAGAAAAGAAGTCCTAGAAACAAACTCATGATAATATGACCAATTAATCTTTGACAAAAGAGGCAATAATATGCAATGAGAAAAAGACACTCTTTTCAACAAGTGGTGGAAAACTGGATAGCTATATGCAAAAATGAATGAAATGACCCCTTGTTTATACCATAAACAAAAATAAACTCACCATGGATTAAGGACCTAAATGTAAGACCTGAAACCATGAAAATCCTAGAAGGGAACAAAGGCAGTGATTTCTCTGACATCAACCATAGCAACATTTTTCTAGATATGTCTCCTGAGGCAAAAGAAACAAATGCAAAAATAAACTATTGGGATTGCATCAAAGTAAAAAGTTTCTGCACAGCAAAGGGAACAATTGACAAAACTAAGACAGCCTATAGAATGGGAGATGATGTTTGCAAATGACATATTTGATAAAAGGTTAGTATCCAAAATATATAAAGAAGTTAACTCCACAAATAATCCAATTAAAATGGGCAGAATACATGAATAAACTTTTCTTCAAAGAAGACATACAGATGGATGTCTAACAGACATATGAAAAGATGTTCAGTGTTACTAATCATCAGGGAAATGCATATCAAAACTCCAATGAGATACCACCTCACACCTGTCAGAATGCTGAAAATCAAAAACACGAGAAACAAGTGTTGTTGAGGATATGGAGAAAAAGAAACCCTCATGAACTGTTAGCATTTATGGAAACTGGTGCAGTCACATTGGAAAACAAAGAACTACCATACGATCTGGCAATTCCATTACTGGTACTTACCCAAAGAATACAAAAACACTAATTCAAGGTGATATTGCAGCATTATTTACAATAGCCAAATTATGGGAGCAGCCCAAGTGTCCATCAATAGATGAATGGGGAAAGAAGATGTGGTATATATATAATGGAATATTATTCAACCATAGGGATAAAAATGAGATATTACCATTTGCAACAACATGGATGAATCTAGAAAATACAATGCTAAGCAGAATAAGTCAGAGAAGACAAATACTATATTTCACTCATATGTGGAATTTAAGAAACAAAAGAAGAAAAAAAGAGACAAACCAAAAAACAGACTTTTAACTGTAGAGAACAAACCAATGGTTACCAGAGAGGAGGTGGGTGTGTGTGGGGGGAACAGGTGGAATAGGTGACCAGGATTGGGAGTGTAGTTATCATGATGAGCACTGAGTAATATATGGAATTGTTGAATCACTGTATTGTACACTTGAAACTAATATAACTGTATGTTAACTAGACTGGAATTAAAATATAAAAAAGAGATGGGGCGCCTGGGTGGCGCAGTCGGGTAAGCGTCCGACTTCAGCCAGGTCAGGATCTCGCGGTCCGTGAGTTCGAGCCCCGCGTCGGGCTCTGGGCTGATGGCTCAGAGCCTGGAGCCTGTTTCCGATTCTGTGTCTCCCTCTCTCTCTGCCCCTCCCCCGTTCATGCTCTGTCTCTCTCTGTCCCAAAAATAATAAATAAACGTTAAAAAATATATGTATATATAAAAGAGAAAGAAAAGAAAGGAATGAAGGAACAAAGCAAGGGAGGAAGCAGAGGGGGAGAGAGAGAGAGAGAGAGAAGGAGGGGGAGAGAAAGGGAGGAAGAATTTTAAGAAAAGAATAAAATAACCTTTTTTTTCACATCACATAGTCAAAATTTGAACTTGAATTTCATAACCTAACATGCTCTTTTTATTAAACCACTGTATATCTGCTAAACTGGCATAAAAATGGAATATTTAAAAGCAATCTCACTTATCTAAACATACTTTTAAAGCTATAGAAAAGAGATAAAAGAATGAGCATGAATGAATGAGAGGAGATGAATAGGTCAGTGAAGGTTTTTAAATTTTATTTTATTCATGTCTATTATCAAAAGGTGCATGCAAACCAGTCATTTGATCACCATATCTTAGATAACCTTCTAACAATTTAAGTAAATATTTTATTTATCAAACTAAGCATTCACCTATCTGCAATTGGTTGCTTTGAAATAGAAGGGGGAAAGTGTCTATTTTGTGTGAACAATAGCTCTATCTTAATCTTTTATTCCTTACACTTTCTGTTTGAATGTCATTTATTTTAAATAGTAATTAAAGAATGAGTAGACATGTCTTATTAGCCCTCCCCCACCCCTTTCTTGGAGCATTGTCTTGGAATGCAGTATCGGGCAGAAATCTGAAATTTCCACATGAAAGCACTGATTAAGCTGACATTAATACCAAACATGTGACTAATATTTTGACAGTGGATTCTCAATTAATTAATAATGACAGACCATTTCAGAACATTTCTTGGTATGAGACAAGACTTTTGTCTTTTCCTTTTTTAAACTACTTGTGGTTATTTAGAATCGGTTCCTTTGAATGATTTAATCAGTTGATATACTTTAACCATTCATTGTTTGAGATCTGTTTAAATCTAAGACCCTTTTTCTTAAGGAAAAAACAAAGAAAACCAAAAGGATACTTTAGCATAAATATATGCTCAAATTTGAGATTGTATAGTTTGTGTATTTTTTTTCTTTTCAATGAATATTTTTCTCATATGTAAATAACCCAAAAGAATTGGTTAAGCAATAAAACAACTATCAGATTCCAGTAATCACCAATAAATGCCATAAAAAAATCATAGCTCTGTTACAGATTATTTTATTAGTCAGTCCTTTATCAAATAAAGTTTATACATTCATATCACGATATTTTCCACTGCTTAGACATTTATTCAATACGATAAAAATGTAAAATGAAGAAAATGAAGAGATACAAAGACCATCCCTAGTTGCCTAGAAACCTGGGCTGTGATTTGTCATACCTTTGAGGTAAATGACTTCCCAAATTCACAAACCTGATGCTTTGGTGAAGGAGCTGCAATCCCAAATTAGATTCTATATCTCACATGGGAATATGCTTGTGTAGAGTATTTATATACATCTTCTGTAATTCAAAAAAACAATCTTCCTTTCTTTTCCCTTGGGATATTCTTCAACACATCTTATAATGACCTCCTTGAAATCATTTTCACTCATGGTGACATCATTCAGAGTTAGCTTTATTGAAATAAAGATAAAGAGATGACATTCTTCTGTCTGCCTCCTAAAGAAAATGAATAAAATCACAAGTGAGTGATGACACTTTTCTAATCTCTCATATATTTTATTGCGTTATCTCACTCCCTCTCTGTGCCCTTGTGTGCTGTGACAATTGTACATGAAATCAAGGTACAAGCTTGTGTGGTTTGGTTGGTTTCTGTTGTTGAGGTTCTTGCCACCTCTTTCACAACATTGCTTTTAGTGGATAGATCACTAAAACTTGTAAGTCAAATTAAAAAACCTGTGTGGATATCCTGTGGCTTTATATATCTCATATAGAAAGACATTGTAAACATTTTCTTCATCTGACACAAAAGAATGCTTATATTGATAGCAAATAGCCTAACTAAAAAGTTATTAATGGTTACAAAACAATCAGAAAATTTAAGATTTATAAATATTATGAACTTTAAGGGACTAATTTAGTTATCATCACAGGGAAATTATTAATATATAAAGGTATATGCCTACTTCAGCAATATATAGACTTTAAAAAATAACCTTTTACAGTTCCTGCTTTCCTCTGTTAAAATTGCTTTCACTAATTACTTTCCATTTAACCTCTCTAGAGAAAAGATGTGGAATACAGTAAATAAATCAGTACATCTTATGAATTTGTCTTCACAAATAAGTTTAATGTTTCATGATTAGATAATTTTATAATTATAGGAAAACAAATCCTGACTAGTAGAGATTATAAACCATAGGGTTTTAGGTACTTTTTAAAATTAAATACAATCCCCAACACCACTTCAACAAACCACATTTCAGTGTTGTGATGATCCTAAAACATTTGAATTGACCAAGCATTTATTCATTCATTTAGTAAACACTTTTATTTTTCCATCTACCATAGGCCAGGGACCTAACTAGGCATGGAGCCAGTGCAGTAAATAAAACAGATAATGCCCCTGCCCTCAAAGAGTTTAATTTATATTCTACTGGGGAAGATACATTTAAATGAGCAAATATTAAATATACCATTAATAATAATAAGTGTTATGAAGAGAACTAAAATAAGGGATGGGGATGAAAATGACAAAAGTACTATTTTATAGTTAGGGAGGATTCTCTTAGGGGTTGATATTTGAACTGAGCCTTGAGGAAAAGATTGAATCAAAGAACAAGTATTCCAAAGGGAAGAATACCTGCAAAGACCATGAACTGGGAACATACTGAGTATGTTCCAAGAACATCAGATATGGCTGGAGCCCAGTGAATTGGAGGAAACAGTTGAGGCAGTGAAGTAGGAGAGGGGGTTTAGGTTTATATGAAATAGGCTCTCACAGGTTTAGATTTTACTCTGAGTGAAATGGGAAACTATTGGAGAGTTTTGAACAATGTTGTCACATTATTTTTTCTTCCTTCCTTCCTTCCTTCCTTCCTTCCTTCCTTCCTTCCTTCCTCCCTCCCTCCCTCCCTCCCTCCCTCCCCCTTCCTCTGTCTTTTTCTTTCTTTCTTTCTTTCTTTCTTTCTTTCTTTCTTTCTTTCTTTCTTTCTTTCTTTCTTTCGATATTCAAACTGCTGTTGGAAAGGAAACTAAAGAAGGATATATCTATAAACGGGGAGACAGAGTGACTGTGGTCTGGATGGTCTAGGTGTGAGGTTCTAGTGGCTTATACCAGACAGATACCAGAGAAGGAGGAGATGCATGAATTTGGATATTTTTAACATAAAGCAAACAGTATTTTTAGATGTACTTAACTGTATTTGAGATGTAAACGCAAAGAATCAGTGGTAAGTCTATTCTGGACCTGACCGAGTGAATGGATTATGGTGGTAGTTAAGGAGATAAGAATACTGAAAGGAGAACAGGACTACTATGTGAACAGATCATACAGTATTTACAGAGAATCAGGAGTTTAATTTCAGTCATGTTAATTTTGAGATACCTATTAGACATTTAAGTGTACATATCAAATAGGTAGATATTTATATCTGAAATATCTGGAAAAGTTTGGCCCTGATGATTTTTTAAAAAAACTAATATTCCCTTTTATTTTTAATTCTTTGCAGTTTTATTGAGATACAATTGACATGTTAGAGTGTGTAAGTTTAAGGTGTACAATGTGATTATCTGATACATGTGTATATTAAAAATGTTAACCAGGACAAGGTTAGTATATGTGTGTGTATGTATATATATAGAGAGAGAGATAGGTAAATTGATAATAATGAAAATGTGATATATATCTATCAATGGGCATTTAGATTGTCTTCATGTCTTGGCTATTGTACATAATGCTACAATAAACATGGAGGTGCACATATCTCCTTAACATAGTGATTTCCTTTCCTTTGAATATATACATAGAATTGGGGGTGTTGAATCATAGGGTACTTCTTTTTTTTTAATTTTTTGAAGAGCCCCCTTACTATTTTCCATAGTGACCATAACAATTTACATTTCCACCACTACATTGCACCAGGGCTCCCCTTTATCTCCATCCTCACTATCATTTGTTATCTCTTGTCTTTTTGTTGACATCCATTGTAATAGGTGTAAGGTGATATCTCATTGTGCTTTTGATATGTATTTCCCTGATGATTGTGATGTTGAGCACCTTTTCATGTCTTTGTTGGACATTTGTGTGGTTTTGGGAAAATGTCCTTTCAAGCTCTCTGCCCATTTGTTAAGTCAATTTGTTTGTGTGTTTGCTATTAAATGAGTACCTTATATGTTTTGGATATTAACCCCTTGTCAGATAGATGGTTTGCAAATATTTTCTACCATTTCATAGATTGCCTTTTCAATTTTTTATTGTTTCTTTTGCTGTGAAGAAGCTTTTTAGCTTGATGTAATCCCATTTGTTGAGTTTTGCTTTTGTGCTTGTGATTATGCTGTCATATCCCCCTTCCAAAAAATTGAATGCCAAACCAATTTCAAAGATCATTTAAAAAAAAAGTGTTAGGGTGCCTGGGTGGCTCAGTCGGTTGAGCATCCAACTTCGGCTCACGTCATGATCTCGCGGTTTGTGAGTTCGAGCCCCGCGTGGGGCTCTGTGGTGACAGTTCAGAGCCGGGAGCCTGCTTCAGATTCTGTATCCCCCCTCTCTCTCCACCCCACCCCTGCTTGTGCTCTGTCTCTGGCTTTCAAAAATGAATAATTTTTTTAAGTGTTTTCTCTATGTTTCCTTTTAGACATATTTTGGTTTTAGGTCTCACATTTAAGTCTTTAAATCATTTTGAGATTTTTTTTTTTCTGAATGCCGTATAATAGGGGTCCAAGTTCATTCTTTTACATGGAATATCCAGTTTTCCCAGCACCATTTATTGAAGAGGCTATCTTTTTTCCCTCAGGGCATTCTTAGCTCTCTTGTCAGATATTAATTGACCCTATATTAGTGGGCTTATTCCTGGCCTCTCTATTCTGTTAGTCTGTGTATCTATTTTATGCCATACCATCCTTGTGATTTCAATTTAGATGTCATTAGCATATAACTGATATTTAAATCATTGACCTGAAAAGCAGGCTAATGCTATGTTATTAATTCAAGTTGCTAAAACAAAGACAAGAGGGATTAAAACAACTCTTACTGTATTGAACAGAATTATATTGTGTTTTCATAACATTTATTGTGGTTTCATAAGATGGTAAAACAACCCAATATTTTCTAAATGAATATGTGTCCTTCTAATCACAGTACTGTTATAAGTAATAATAGCAAGTATTTACTATGTATCAGGCAATAGTCTAAGATAGATATAGATATAGATAGATGATGGATTAGATATGGATATACATACACATATATTATATGTATAAAAATAGTGTAAGATATATAAACATAAATTACAATATACAAAATATGTCATTTAATATTTATATAATATTATACACTGTAATATATAAATAATTATGCAATAACCTATAGTATACGAGTATATATTATAATTTCATAATATATAATATGTATTATATATTATTATATTATACATTTTAAGTCCTCATGCCAAAATTATGACATAATTGATATTATTCACATTCCATTATAGATAAGCAACTTCAACCAGATATAAGTAAGTTAACTCACCTAAATACAACTGTTAAGTGAAGTGCCCAGTCAAAATTTGCAGCCAGGGAGAGCAACTACAGAGACAGACTTCTTATTCAAGGTAATGTTTTATTACCTTGCTAATACTCCACAAGAAAAGAAGCCAATGGGGGCGCCTGGGTGGCGCAGTCGGTTAAGCGTCCGACTTCAGCCAGGTCACGATCTCGCGGTCCGTGAGTTCGAGCCCCGCGTCAGGCTCTGGGCTGATGGCTCGGAGCCTGGAGCCTGTTTCCGATTCTGCGTCTCCCTCTCTCTCTGCCCTTCTCCCGTTCATGCTCTGTCTCTCTCTGTCCCAAAAATAAATAAAAAAAATAAAATAAAATAAAATAAAAAAAAGAAAAAAAAAGAAGCCAATGGATCAGAGTCTATTTATACATATAGTTACAATATTATAAAAAAATTAATCTCTAATTATTTTGACTCATTTATATTGACTCACAAAAACATTCTACACAGATGTTTATGAGATTATTATAATTAATATATCACTTTATAAAAACAGCCTAGTAGATTTAGAATTTGCATGGGTAGAAAAATAACCTGCTATTAGCCTTACTGAGATTTTGTATTTATGTGATGAGCTGTGTCTATTATTTGGTACTGAGAAGTAATATATGATTAAGAAAATAAGTCATTTTAACATTATTCCTGCTATCTAACTACTAAAGATGTAATTGGCCCACCATTTCCTTCTCCTCCTTGACTTTCTCCTGTCATGAATTTGTTCTTGGTATTCAATGTCTAAGTTAAATTCTACTCTCTAAAATAGTATGTTTTTTCCATAAACTATTCTTCAGAAACTGGGATATGAGGTATGAAGAAATAGGAGTTTCTTTTTATCTACTTTGAAAATAGCTTCTGAAAACACCCTTAAAACTCTAGCTTATGAAAAGTTGATGTTTTCTATGAAAGTTATAGGGACGTCAAACCGAAAGTACCTGACTGTAGGAACACGACACTTTTTCTTGTTCCGCGGGAGTAACTGTTTTCTCCCAAGGCACTGAAATATGCCCCTAGAGGGTAGAGTCCTTGTTCTGTGTTGTCTTATATTCTATAGACACGATAGTCACTAGGAGGAATATATAGACACTCAATATTGACTTTAATACTACAGAGAGTAAAGTTCTATTCTCTCACCTGTGTTTTCTTACTTTTACTTAGATTTGTAACCATAGGCTGTTAGAAGTTCCTTTCTAGAATTGTCATGACCTTCGCAGTTTCCTAAATACTCAAATTGTGTTATCATTTATAAATTACTTCCTGAACCTACTACTGTTGAAAATCTTACCAATGACTGAATGCTCTCAGCAGCCCCTGGAGGATGCTTCTGTTGTTACCTCTGCAATGAGGTTTCTCACATGAAACAAAAGTGTATGCAGTTCAAGCAGTGATCAAGAGTTCCAGCAATACAATAAAAATTACCTCAAAGTTACTTTTTTTTCTATATTGGACTCTAAATTTAATTCAAGCCTATTTCCTTCATCAATACAAATCATCTTACCTGTGCACCTTCTGCAGACCCTCTGTTTTGTGCAGCTTCATTTTATTGACCTCCATTCACATCAAAGGTCATTGGACTTGAACTCATACAGTAAAATCGGTTGATTACATTGTATTTTTCCCTTCTTTTATATTACCTCTATTAGTTTCAGTAGTACAGCTTAGTGATTTGCTAATTGTATATATAGTGAAATGATCACTGCAGTAAGTCTAGTTAAAATCCATCACTATACATAGTGACAATTTTTTTTTCTTGTAATGGAAACTTTTCAGATTTACTCTCAGCAACTTTCAAATATACAGTATTATTAACTACAGTCATTATGCTGTACAATACATACCCATGATTTATAGTTGGAAGTTTGCACTTTTTAACCCCTTTCACTCTTTAGGAGCCGTTAAAAATACTATTTTTTAATTTTTTAATTTATTTTGAGAGAGAGAAAAGAAGGGGCAGAGAGAGAGAGAGAGAGAAAGAGAGAATCCCAAGCAGGCTCCATACTGTTAGTGCAGATCCTGATTCAGAGCTTGAACTCACAAATTGTGAGATCATGACCTGAGCTGAAATCAAAAACTGGCTGCTTAACCACCTGAGCCACCCAGGAGCGCCTAAAATTACCATCTTAATAAAAAAACTCCTGATCCATTTCCCTACATTTTCAGAAAGGATCACAGATGATTACAAAGGCTGAGTAGAAAAACATATTTGTGAAGAAAGGAAAAGTGAAATATAAGCAAGTATATAGGGATGGTGATGACTCAAATTCATTTCTATTTAAGAAATGATTTTTGGGCACCAATTGTATATAAACAGTGTACTAAATGTTGGAAAGAGATATGAAAATGAATACAAATAAGTGTGGTCCTCAAAAAGTATATGTCCTGATGCAAATATACCCATTGAAACATACCCACAGGACACTAAAATAACCACAACAGTGACTGATTTATGAATAATTCAAAATATAACACCACTGATTCATAACTGAAGTAACATATTTAAGCAATAAATACATAATGAGTATATATATAACAAGTAATCTTGGTTTTCTCTTCTAATTCCCATGCCTCTTTGTTGTATAGAAGAGTAGGGAATTAATTTTGCCTAGGACAGTTAGGAGGGCTCAATGGTAAGGAATTTATGCAAGAATTCCAATATTAGAGGGCTTAAAAACCCTTATAATATTTTTCTAACCTTTTGTTATGAAAATATTAAAATGTCTAGAAAAGTTGAATTTTACAGTGAACACATACTCATCCATCCATCACTCTACCATTCACCAATCCATTTTATTCCTTAATGCAGTTCAAACTGAGTTGCAAACATAAACTTCACTCCTAAGCATTCAATATGTATCTCATTAACTGGAGTTCAACATTCTCTTATTTTTTCATTTAAAATTACCTATACCGAAATACACAACAAGGATAGCATTTAATGAATTTTGACAAGTGGATATAATGGTATAACAAAACTATCTATCAAGATACAGAACATTACCCTCACCCTAGAAAATTCCCTGAGGTTCTTTCTCCTTTTAATTTCACAATTCTGATGCCTGTGCACTGGTATCTCATGGTAGCTTTAATTTGCATTTTCCTGTTGAGTAATGATGTTGAGTACCTTTTCATTGTTTATTGACTATTTGTATATCTTCCTTTGTGAAATTTCTGTTTATTTTATACTGTATTAAAGTAATATCTGTTCAATGCAACTTGGGACCTGAAGAAATATCCAAACCATCCAAAAGCTATAATTATTTTATACTCTTCATCACTAATAAGGGTTTCATGAAAACTTGTGGTGTAAAAATTAACAGGATTTTATTTTTTCTTGTTGAAAGATAATGGAGTGGTTGCTAACATATTTATTTGAATGACTTTCTCAGAAATTGAGTTTCCCAGTTCATCTCTTTGTATCTTAAAATTCCTTTCCTAGGTTGAAGGTGGCTGGGAAATTCATGGGTTTTATAGTTAGGCCTGGGTTTCAGGATTTCAGTTCCACCTCAGAGACTTACTATATGAGGATTAAAAAAGTCACTTATATTCTATGAACTTCAAACTTTTTTCCTTTGGAAAAATGTGGATAATAACACCTCTGTCACATAGTACATTTCAAGATTAAAATTTAGAAGTCTTAACACAGTGGCTAAGGTATCAATATATGTTGATTTTTGTCACAGAGCCAAGTGTTACCTAAAAGCATTGATATTTAGCCACTAGTCTTTCCACCAAAATTCTAATAATCCAGCACAAATGTGGTGTACACAGTAAACTGGCTTCTGTTCCAGTGAGGTTCTCAGGACACGTATTCTATCCATTTTTTTGGCCACCTCAAACCCAGTGCCTAGCACAGTGTCTGGTAGAGAGTAAAAAAAAATTAATGAAAAGTTGTCAACTACAAAATAAATAAGAAAACAGGCCTTTTCTCCCAACTTTAACTGGTTTCTCAGAATGTAGATGCCCTCTAATTTGTGGCATCTTCCTTTGTGTCCAAATATGTGTTTGGTAAACAAGCATTTATTGAGCACTGTGTGTCAGGTACTTGTTCTAGCAGCTTAAAGAAGATGGAATAGCTCCTTACTCTCATGAAGTTTACATTAATAGTGCAAGAAAAACAATAAACAAATTAGCAAATAAATTTGAAAAAATAATAGCAGGTGGTGACAAGTATTATAAGGAAAATAAAAGAGCTTGGCTAGGGAGTGGTTATGTGTATTAATTTTTCCTCTTTATGATTTTGTGGAGGGTAAAAGTAAAATATGGCCACTTAAATATTAGAAAATGCGTTACTTGGGACGCCTGGGTGGCGCAGTCTGTTAAGCGTCCAACTTCAGCCAGGTCACGATCTCGCGGTCCGTGAGTTCGAGCCCCGCGTCAGGCTCTGGGCTGATGGCTTTGAGCCTGGAGCCTGTTTCCGATTCTGTGTCTCCCTCTCTCTCTGCCCCTCCCCCGTTCATGCTCTGTCTCTCTCTGTCCCAAAAATAAATAAATGTTGGAAAAAAAAAAAAAAAGAAAATGCGTTACTTTTAACCAAGAGAATTAAAGCAGACCTTCTGCATGAGGCTCCTTGAAGGCCTACCTGGTTGTTCAGTAGGGTCTATAAGGGTCTATAAGAGTACAACCTCTTGTTCTTTTCAGAAATCAGTATGGGTCTGACAAGTGGTACTCAGAATACAGCTTAAAAACAGGAAATCAAGGAAAGGTGGTCTGTGGATAAGGTGAAACATCGGTATTTACTCCCTGAACAAGATTCCATTCTCTTTATTTGTGGTTGTTTCAGAGTTTTTCCACAATGGGAAGGCTGCCACTCACTGTCTCCAAGTATAGGTTACAATTGTCCCTCTAATCCTTAGTGATGAAACTCTTGGATGGACATCGGGCCAAAGGGAAAATCTAGGATTGCATGCTTCACCAAAACAGTTGTCATCATTTTGTCTGTGGTAATTGGGGATACCAAGAAATTGTGTTCATAAAATAAGGTAGTAATTAAGCAGTTATGGGAGCACTGAAGTTAGACTTGCCAGTGTTTGAGTTCTGGTGCTGAAATTCACTAGGTGAGATTATAGATTAGTTCTTTGTTTTATGCCAAATTCCCTGGGAAACAGATTCTGAGATGGTTTTGTGTGCACAAAGTTTATTAAGTTGCGCTCTCAGGAACAACTTCTGTAAGGCAGAAGTGCAATAGAGCAGAGACAGAGGTTCAGCTGGGATGCAGTTGAAACAGAGGCCCTAACCACTGAGCCCATGGGAGCTTTTAAGCTGTGAGGGCTCTTCAACAAATCTAAGGCCTATAGTTGTCTGTACCAGTGGAACAGTTGAAGCCAGCCACCCTGAGTGTGGGCAATTGTTAAGAAGTTAGTCTAACAAAAGATGTTTTGGAGAATGAGTATGTCATCACTGACATTGCTTAGAATTACAGATACATGGTGATAATAAGAGCACATTGACTTCTAGTAAGTTTTTATTGATTTTTCTCTATAGAAAGTGATCCTTTTATTGCCTGAACCTGGGGTAGACTCTTTCCACCACCCTGCCCTTGAGATACCATGACATAACTTTTACATTAATTGGAAGTAGCTCAGCTATGTATCTTACTACCATTGTATTGTTTAAAAAAATGAGGCATTGGAGGGTTAAATAGCTTGGTTAAATGTCATAGCTAGTTAAGTGGTGGTTCTGGAGTTTGAACAAGGCTTAGAGCCTATGAACTCATACTATACTGCCTCAACCTTTACAAAGTTATCATGAAGGTTTAGAGCAACAGCTATATATAAATTATCTGATATTTTATGATAACAGTTCTTATATATTTTGGTCTCAGGATACTTTTACACCCTTAAAATTTATTGAGGACATCAATGAGCTTTTGCTTTGTGTATAAATATCTATCAACATTCACTGTATTTGAAATTGAAATTAAGAAATACAAATATTTGTCAGTTCTCTTAAAAATAATACTAATAATTTCATGTCTTTATAAAATAACTATGTTTTCACAGAAAAAAATCTAGTGGAAAGTGTAGCATAGTTTTACATTATTGGAAAATCTCAATATCTATCTTGATAGAAAAACAAATTCTCACTCCAGCTGTCAAGATGTATTATTTTAGGGGCTCAGCCTGTCAAGATGTATTTTAGTGGTGCCTGGGTGGCTCAGTCAGTTAAGCATCCAACTCTTGATTTGGGCTCAGGTCATGATCTCATGGATTATAGGATTGAGCCCTGTGTTGGGCTCCACACAGACAGCACAGAGCCTGCTTGGGATTCTCTGTCCTTCTCTTTCTGCCCCTCCCCTACTTGCACTCTCTCTCAAAATAAATAAACTGTTTTAAAAAAGTTGTATTATTGTGGTTGAATTAAATGAAACAAATATTTATTTGTATGTATATTTATATATGCATATGCATGCATATGAATATACATACTATGTATAATACACACACACACACACACACATTATACACATGTTCACACACACACATACATAAAGTAGTGACTTTACCAAGATGGGAGTTTATATATTCTATTACATTATGCTATTGCTATTACCAAAAGGAGTATGTGGATTTTCTGTTTGTCTTTTTGTTCACAAAACCAAATAGTAAAATGAAAGATTTGCATTGCATGCAGCTTCACCATACACTCAACTGTCTGTCCTTGGATAAGTGATTTTAATTTTCTTACTCTTTGTTGACTCGTTTGAAAGACTAGTATAATAACTCTTGCCCTAGTGACCTTATAGTTATTTTGAGGATTAAATGGAAATACGAGTATAAAAATTTTGTAAACTATTATGTAAAAAAGGTATTTCACATGCACAGTGGCTACACTGTGATCATTATAGTTATCATTAGAAATTTTACCTTCTAAAAATACAGGGTTCAATAAAAATATCATTTTAATTGGAATTC
The DNA here is from genome assembly GCF_014898765.1 of Herpailurus yagouaroundi. Classification (NCBI taxonomy): domain Eukaryota; kingdom Metazoa; phylum Chordata; class Mammalia; order Carnivora; family Felidae; genus Herpailurus; species Herpailurus yagouaroundi. The sequence continues at coordinate 9,664,757 of NW_024412441.1, forward strand.
CTAACAACAAGCAATGCAGAGCAAGCTTCTCTACTGAGCACTTATATAAACATACTACTGGCACTTCAGACACCATATGGGCTAAAACTAAACTCATTATTGTCCCTTCAACATTTTTATCTTCTTTTGTATTCTTTAGGTTAGTCAGTCAAGTCTCATCTTCTCATCTTTCTAGCTAAGTTACATCTCAAATTTACCATTCATCTCTTACCACCCATTGATTGTTTGCCAGAGTTTTAAGATTTCCAGTATTATTGTTTAACATGTTCACCTTTTATTCATTATTTTGATTATAGAACCTTCTATCTAGTTCTTAATGGCTCTGCCTAGACATTCTTATAGATGATCAAGCCCCATGCATTTAAGTTTCAGTGTCTTCAACTGATTCTTACATTGTCCAAGAATACGTTTCCAAACCCAAATCGGATCAAGTCCCTCTTCTGTTTTAAAAAACTGAATAGTTTTTCCCTGTCTAGAGAATAATATCTAAACTCCATGCAGGAGAGTCAGAATCCTGTATGAACTTTCTTCATCCTATCATTAAATTCTCATCTCTCCATATGCCTTGATTCCTAGCTCCGGTGGACTATTGGTTATTCTTGCAATATACTATTCATTTTTTGAAATCTTTCTCACTTGGCTCATGTCTAAAATGCCCTTAACCCAGTTCTCCACCACTCCTTAAAACGGTCTCTAATTATCAATGTCATGCTTATCCAAATTCAATTCAAATATCCAAGTATTAGTGATCCCTTATCCTTCAAACAAAATTAATTGCACCCTATTCTGCTTTTCCAGAGCAATTTGTTTCTACCTGTATTATTTAACATATAAATACTTACTGAAAATCTACTAAATGCAAGACAAATATTAGATTATGCATAGGATTTTAAGTGATTGTGTGTGAAACCTATGCTCAAATCATCATATGACATTATTTTGCTTATCTTGTATTTTCTGTTTAGAGTGTAAGCAATGTGATGGCATAGATTGAGATTCAGTTATCTTTATCTCCTTTACAGTAAGTATCTAGGATAACACATTGCAGAGATATCAGTTCTTCCAAACAAAAGTTGATTTTGTTTGAATTTAGAAAGACTCAGGTAGGGGCTGAGGAATTGCACAAAGCCACTATGCCTTGTGGTGTTTCCTTTTGCTAAGAAGAAATTTGTCATGAAGATCTATATACTTACTGACAAGGCCTCCCAACATCTTATTGCTATTTCCTACTTGCTTTGAAAGAAGATTCAGTATACAATTTTCTTTTCTGTACTTTTCTTCTAAATCAAAGAAAAAGAAAATCCCTGAGATATAATAATGTGATTATAAAAACAGGATGCTTTTACTTGAGTTCTACTGTTCCTGTTTTCACTCCATTGGCAACTAAATTTCTTACTGAAGAAATATGCCTACAGCTATACATTTAACTACCTATGAATGGTGACAAGATCATATATATGTAATATATATATATATATATATAACATGTATATATATGTATGTGTGTATATGTGTGTGTGTATACACACACACACACACACACACACATATATATATATGATTTGTGGCAGTGTAGTTTTAGCCATTAGGTCTACATTTTGAAGAATCAAGTTCGTATGAATTTATCTGAAAAAAATGGTTAATCAAGAATTATGTTGTGGTTTAAATGAATGAAATCTTATTTTCTTTTTTTTTTTTATTTTTTTAAAAAAATTTTTTTTTTCAACGTTTATTTATTTTTGGGACAGAGAGAGACAGAGCATGAACGGGGGAGGGGCAGAGAGAGAGGGAGACACAGAATCGGAAACAGGGTCCAGGCTCTGAGCCATCAGCCCAGAGCCCGACGCGGGGCTCGAACTCACGGACCGCGAGATCGTGACCTGGCTGAAGTCGGACGCTCAACCGACTGCGCCACCCAGGCGCCCCAAATGAAATCTTATTTTCAATATAATAAAAAGTTCAAAGAATGATAGTCAGGAAGAAGCATGGTGGCTTCAAGATGCCATCAGACACCAGGCGCTTTCTGCTCCACCACTTAGCATATGTTTATTACCTCCCAGTCATGGGGAGACTACTTTACCTCCAGGCATCATGCCTGTGTTAAACTCAGTAATATAATATTACTATATACTATCCACTTCACTAAAGTACTATTTATTCTTTTTAATATTATTTATTATTATATATTATTATTATATACTAATATCCATCTAGATATTAATTTATAGATTTTAAAATAAAATAAATAACACAGTACTAAAATAAATCATACTATATACAATTTGTCTATTTTATTTCAACATCTATAAATTAATATTTATATGGATTCAGTGACCTAAAGTTCATAGGGCCTAAAGTTTATAGGGCCATAAAGACAGATTTCAGTCTATATACAGAACCCACTAAAAGCATATGGAAAGACAACCAGACTGAAACTGAGTATTAGTGGGCTTCAGTTTCACCATTTGATCAACATGCATCCGCAGAGATTTTACTTCATGGATTTATTTATGTATTTGTTCATTCTTTCAACAGATTCTTTTTAATTCTTCCTTAGGCCAGGTGTGATGTTAAGACCCATGGATAACATGTTAAACAAAAAACAACAATCCTTATCTACATTATCTTAGACTAAAGTAAGGGGTTCAGACCTGAGTCAGATAATCTAAAATTATTTTGGGGGCAGTTCTACCAACATCATGTTTTCCTTGATGTAAGTGTCTAAAAGAGATAATTTGTTTTAGTTAAGGTTTGTCATGGACAGTTTTCTTAAATAAGTGGAAATTCAGCTCAGATCTCAAAGATAAGATGGCATCAACCAGGCCAAGATGAATGCAGGAGCTTTTTAGGCAGACAAAACATTTGGATGGGGCCTGACATACAATCAATGACATTTCTGTAATGTACACCCCTTCCAGGCCTAACCCTGCTACATTTATATTTGACCAGCTAGAAGCAAAGAATCCAATGAGGGACTTTGTGGTCCTAAGAGATAGATGAAAATCTAGATTAAAGAAGCCCAGAACCCTGTATTATTTCATAGGCCAAATCCTACCACCTGCCCTCCAACTACATTGGTCTTTGACATTAGTAGTATAAATCTGTATTTTATCAGGCACTCTGTTTGGGGGGTTGTTAAAAGAGCCAACATTAAATTCCCCAATCATGGGAATAGATTAGTTTTATTTCAAAAGTCTTTTCCATTTGGAAATTTCTGTGATCTAAATTTAGCATTTGAATATAAAGATGAATATAAAGATGATTTTGCTCTCTAGTGCCTTGCATGTTTTATTGAATCTCTCAAACGAAATTGTAAATACTTCATTAGTAAGTACTACATCTTACCCATTTTATTTATTACATCTAATAAACAACTGGGTAAATAATAGGTAGCTACTAAATGCTTCCTGATGTGTGTGTATATAAATATATATATATATATATATATGTATATATATATAAATTGATCTTTCTTTGTACAGAGGAGTTCTCTTTTTTCACTGCTCCCACTTTGAATTTTCAATGCTTATTGAAAAAACACATTTATATCCGACACTTCCTGTGCTTTAGAGGGTTGGAGTGAATTTTTTGTCTATTTTTCTGAGGCTTATAATGGCCAAATCTGCAATTAAGGTTACTTCCATAAAATACTGAATGATTAATGATTTTAATAATATCAAACTGCTTTTAGTAGATTGCTAATGACATTAGGATCAGGATATAAACCAAAGCAGCTGGTCATAATCACTGATGTTAAAAATATGTGGCTTTCAGTTGCACATCTCCTAAATCAAGTATAAAATTTTCTCAACCAAATGTACTTAGGAAAATCATAAATATAGCTATAAATTCAAATTTTAATTACTGTGTTTAAGACTACATCAAGAATTTTGAGGTATGTAATCAATTTGTCTTAATTATATAATATGTATATCTAGCTACCCATATTTTAAAAATATGCATCTTTCTTTTAGGAAACCCAAATGATTTTATCACTAATAAAATCATTTTTTGATTTTTGGCAATGTTATTTTTCACTGAGAGACAGAACAAGTGCAGTTTTTGAGAGATTTTAATTCCAGCCATTTGGCAATACTTTGGTTGGCAAAACTCACGCTAGTGACTTTCTAACTTGTACCCTCTGCTATAAATATTTTTAAGCTAGAATCCACAACTGCTGCCACCAAAATATCATTTTCCATGTTTTCCCTCTAAATAATGATGGCCAAGAGACATATACCTCGCTAATAACATACATAAGTTGGCATTGTTGGTTGTCCTTCAAGAGGGACCAACTCACTTGGTATTTGCCTTTTAGTGTCCTTCTCCCCCCCCCCCCCCACTTTCTCAATTCTAACACAGGCATGATGCCTGAAAGTAAAATTGTCATGTCATGACTGAGAGGTAGCAAACATATGCTAAGTGGCGGAGCAGAGAGTACAGTGAGTACCTGGTGCTTGATGTCATCAAAAAGCTACCATGCCTGTTCCTGACTATTTTCCTTTAAACTTTTTATTACAGTGAAAAATAAGACCTTTCATTCATGTAAGCCACAATTTAATATAATTCCTGACTAACTACTTTTTTCAGGCAAACTCATATGAACTTGATACTTCAAACAATACCTAATAGTTAAAACGATGCCCTCACAAATTTTATGCATATATACATATACACATACGCACATATATATATACAAAATATTGTCACCACCCATAGGTAGCATATATAATAGTTTGTGTATCATTATATATTTATATATAATATAATATACATATCGTATGTATCATATTAACTATCACTGTTATAGCACAACATTTGAAAAACCATATAAGTACATAGAAATAGTCTAATACATTAAGAAATGGCATTATTTTGGCATTTGCATTTGTTCAAGACTGCAATGTAGATAAATTAAGCAATAAGAACAAGTAATTGCAACACAGATTTAAAGAGAGTGAAGCACCTCCTGCAGAGATGAGGAATGGGATGGTAGCAAATGTTGAACAAAATTATTCTTAGCATTCAGACTCATATGGCTATGCCTGGTGAGTGAGGATAGGGATCTGAATGAGAGAATACAAATATCAGGAAAAGACTCAGGTATCCTAAGGTATGCATTCATCACAAGAAAGGATTCTAACCTCAAATGAATCTCAATCAATACAGTAACAATACTGGGTATAGGTTGTTGCTACTTTCATTTTAACGTATTTATTGAGGTACAGTTGACATAGAATAAACTCCCCATATTTAAATTATAAAAGTTAGTAAGTTTTGACATATGTACATACTCATGAAACCATTACCAAAATCAAAATAATGAATAAATACATCCATCTCAAAAGTTTCCTCGTGCACCTTTGTTACTTCTTTCCCTCATTCCGTAACCCCAACCCAACCCTTGGTAACAGATGACCATTGATTTTCTTTCTGTCATATATCAGTTTGTATTTTTGAGAATTTTATATAAATAGAATCACACAGTGTATACTTTTCCTTTTTTCCATTTTTTTTCTTTTTACTGGATGGGGGGTGGGTCTGGCTTTTTTTACTCACAAAAATTATTTTGAAATCCATCCATTAATTGATAGTTTGTTCCTTTTTAATTGTTGAATAGAATTCCATAGCACAGATATATCAAAATACATTTATATATTCACTTAAGGGTGGACATTGAAGTTGATTCCAGTTAGGGGATATGGACATTGGTTTATAAGTCTTTGTATCTAAAAATGGAATGGCTAGATTATATGATACATGAAGAGTCAGGTAGTATTTGTTCTCAAATTTTGTTCTTCTTTTCCAAAGTTCTTTCAGATAATTAAAATTTTTCGACTATCCATATGAATTTCAGAATCAACTTGCCAATTTTTACAAAAATGCATATTGGGATCAGTACTAATTTCCTAGGGCTACATAATAATTTCCAACAAAATGGGTGCCTTAAAACAATATACTTTTCCTTCCCCACTTCTGAAGACCAGATGTATGATATCAGCGTGTCATCAAGGTCATGCTCTCTCCAGAGATTCTAGGGAAGAATCCTTCCTGCTCTCTTCTTAGCTTCTGGTGGTTTCCAGAAATTCTTTGTCTTTTAGACGTATTGCTCAGTGTCTGCCTTCATGTCCATATGGCATTTTCCCAGTGTGTATGCATACCTCTGTGTCTAAGTTTTTTGTTTGTTTGTTTGTTTTTATGTAGAGCTGGTATTGTTTCTTCCTTAAATGTTGAGCACAGTTTACAAGTGAAGATATCTGGGTCTGGATTTTTCTCTGTGGGAAAGTTTTTAACTACAAATTCAATACCTTTAATAGAAATGGAGTACTCAAGTTATCTATTTCTCATTGAGTGAGTTTAGTAATTTTTATCTCCCAAGGAATTGGTCCATTTCACCTACATTGTTGAACTTATTGGCTTAAAATTGTCCACCATACTTCCTGATTTTCCTTGTTTATGTGGAATATTTAGTAATGTTACTTCTCTCATTCTTGGTGATAGTAATTTTTGCCTTTCTTTTTATCTTTAATAGTTTTATTGTTAATTAATCAATTTTATTGATTTTATTTTTAAAAAAAGCTTTGGTTACATTAATTTTCTTTTTTCTTTTTGTTTCCACTCATTATTTTCCATTCTGTGTTTTATTTATTGTTTTCTTTTTTCTGCTTACTTGAGGTGTAATTTGCTCCTTGTTTCCTAGTGTTAATATGAAAGCTGACTGAGTTCACTGACTTGAGACCTTTCTTCTTCCTCTTCTCCTTCTCCTCCTTCTCCTTTTTCTCCTTCTCCTTCCCTTTCCACTTCCCTGTCCCCTTTCTGCTCCTCCTCCTCCTCCTCCTCCTCCTCTTTTAATTTAGATTTTAGTTAACGTACAGTGCAATATTGGTTTCAGGAATCAAATTCAGTGATTCATCACTTACATACTATACTCAGTGCTCATCACAACAAGTGCCCTCTTTAATACCCATCACCCATCTAGCTCGTGTCCCACCCATTCCAGCCATCAACCCTCAGTTTGTTCTCTATTATTAAGAGTCTCTTGTGGTTTATTTATCTCCCTTCTCTATCCCCTCACTTCCCATATGTTCATATGTTTTGTTTCTTAAATTCTACATATGAGTGAAATCATATTGTATTTTTCTTTCTCTGATTGACTTATTTCACTAGCATTATACATTCTAGCTCCATCCATGTCTTTGCAAATATTAAGGTTTCACTCTTTTTGATGGCTGAATAATATTCCATTTTATACATACACCACATCTTCTTTATTCATTCATCAGTTGATGGACTTTTGGGCTCTCTCCATAGTTTGACTATTGTGGATAATGCTACCATAAACGTTGGGGTGCATGTACCCCTTCAAATCTGTATTTTTGTATCATTTGATAAATACCTGTTCCTTGATTTCTTTTTCTGCTGCTTCATTATTGGTGTATAGACATGCAACAGGTTTCTGCAAATTGATTTTATATCCTGTGACTTTGCTAAATTCATGTATTAGTTCTAGAAATTTTTTGATGGAGTCTTTCAGGTTATCTACATGGTGTATCAAGTCATCTGCAAGTAGTAAAAGTTTGACTTCTTTCTTGCCAATTTATATGCCCTTTAATTGTATCTATTGCCTGATTGCTGAGGCTAAGTTTTCCAGTACTATGTTAAATAGTAATGGTGACAGGGGACATCCTTGTCTTGTTCCTTACTGTAGGGGAAAGGCTCTCAGTTTTTCCCTATTGGGGATGATATTAGCTGTACATCTTTCATACATGGTCTTTATAATGTTGAGGCATGTTGCTTCTATACCTACTTTATTGAGGGTTTTTATCAAGAATGGATGCTCTGTTTTCTCAAATGCCTTTTCTGCCTCTATTGAAAGGATCATATGGTTCTTAATCCTCTTTATTAATGCGGTGTTTCACATTGATTGGTTTGCAAATATTGAACCAGCCCTGCATCCCAGGAATAAATCCCATTTGATCATGGTGAATAATTCTTTTAATGTATTGTGGAATTTGATTTTCTAGTATCTTGTTGAGTTTTTCTTTACATCCAGTTTCATTAGGGACATTGGCCTGTGATACTCCTTTTTAGTGAGGTCTTTGTCTGGTTTTGGAAGTTTTCCTTCCATTTCTATATTTTGGGGCATTGTGAGAAGAATAGGTATTATTTCTTCCTTAAATGTCTGGTAGAATTCCCTTGGGAAGCCATCTGGCTGAAGACTCTTGTTTGTTGGGAGATTTTTGATTACTGGTTCAATATCTTTGCTGGTATGGGTATGTTCAAATTTTCTATTTTTTTTTCTGTTTCAGTTTTGGTAGTTTATGTTTCTAGGAATTTGTCCATGTCTTCCAGATTGCCCAGTTTGTTGGCATATAATTTTTCATAGAATTCTCTTATAATTGTTTGTATTTCTGTGGTGTTAGTTGTAATCTCTCCACTTTTATTCATGATTTTATCTATTTGAGCCCTTTCTCTATTTTTGATAAGTGTTCTAGAGTCTTCTTTTTTTTTAGTTGAAGTATAAGTAACATATAGTGTTATGTCAGTTTCAGGTGTACAACATGATGATTCAACAATTCTATAGATTATTCAGTCACTTTAAGTGTAGTCAACATCTGTCACAATACGGAGACATTTCTTCTTTTACAATAAAAACTTTCTGCAAATATTGCTTTAAGTATCCAACACATTTTGATATGTTGTGGTTTTCATTTTTGTTCAGCTCAAAATACATAGTGATTTATCTTTTTTTTTCTTTCAACCATGGTTTATTCAGAAATGTGCTAATTTCCCAATATTTGAATGTTTTCTAGAAAGCTTTCTATTATTGATTTATAATATAATTCCACTTTGCTCAGAGAACATATTTTGTATGATCTGAATCCTCATGTCCTTTTAACTGGTTTTATGGTCTTTACGTATTTTATAGAATATGGCCTGTCTTGTTAAATGTTCTTGGAATGAATGTTTATTCTACTATTGTTAGGTGGTAAGATCTATACATATAATGAGGTCAAATTGGTTGATAATTTTGTTCATATCTACTCATTTCTTGCATATTTACTACTTTTTGTTCTTTTACTGAGAGAGGAATATTGCAATCTCCAGTTATAATTGTGGATTTATGTATTTCTCCTTGTAGTTTTATCAGTTTCGCTTCATGTATTTTCAGATTCTGATTTTTTTATGCACAAACATTTAGGATTGTTATGTCCTCCTGGTGAATTTCCCCTTTAATCATTATGAAATGATCTTTTTGGCATTTATAATCATCTTTGCTCTGAAATTTACTTTATATGATATTAATATTATCACTCCAACTTCGTTTTCATTAGTGCTATCATTATATTTCCATCTTTTTACTTTATGCCTATTTTTGTGTTTATATTTTAAATGCACTTATTGAAGGTAGCATATAATTGGGTGTTGCTATTTTATCCTGCCTAATGTCTGCTTTTTTTTACATGGAGTGCTTAGACTATTTACATATTAATATATTTAATTTTAAATATTCCACTTATTTTTTCTGTGAGTCTTGTTTTCTGTTTTCTTTTCCATCTTTCTATCTTATTGTCCTCAATTAAGTATTTTATTACTTATTCTAGCTTTGTTGAGGTATAATGACATATAAATTGTAAGATACTTAAGGGGTACATTATGTACCCCTTGTACAAGGTACATGTACATACAGGTACCTTGTACAAGGATTCCTTCCATCTAGTTAGTTAACATATCCATCACCTCACATATTTATCTGTGTCTGTGTATGTGAGAGAACATTTCAGTTCTATTCTCAACAAGCTTTGATTATATAATGTGGTGTTATCAAGTATAGTCACCATGATTAATAAGTCAATTTATTAATCTTACAGCTAAAAGTTTATGCCCTTTTACCAACATCTCCCTATTTTTTATCTCCTTTGTTAACTTATTGCTACATCTTTGTGTTTTCTTTTATTGTGGTTGCTTTAGGGTTTATGGTATAGAGCTTTAACTTATAACAGTCCACCTTTAAGTATTATTATACCACCACACATGTATTATAAGAACTTTTAAAACACTAAATCTCAATTTCTTCTCTTTGGGACTTTGTGCTATGTTTATCCTGCATTTTATTTCTATATACATTATAAGCCACATACTACATTGTTAATATTTTGCTTAAACAATCAAATATGCTTCAAATATATTAAATGCTAAGAAAATGCTATAGATTTACTCATATAGTGATCATTTGCAGTGTTCTTTATATCTGTGTAGATTCTTATTGCCATCTGTCATCATGTTCCTTCTGCCTAATGAACTTCTCCTAACTTTTGGTGTAGCGTGAATCTGCTGGTGATGATTTTTTTTAGCTTTAAATATCTGAGAAAGTCTGAATTTTACCTTCTTTTTAGAAGATATTTTGCTGGGTATGTATTCTGGATTGAGAGTCCTTTTTCTGTCAACATTAGAGTCTTTACCCTACTATTTTCTCAATTGCATTTTTCCAAGAATAAATCTGCTGTTATCCTGATCTTTGTTTAGTTCTCTCTACATAAAATGCCTTTTTTTCCCTGAGATGTTTTTAAGATTATCTCTTTATCAATGGTGTTGAGAAATTTAATTATGATGTATTCTTCAAATATGTTGGGGTTCATTGAGGATTTTATATCCATGGGTTTATTTTGTTCATCACCTTTGAGAAAATTTTGGCCATTATTTCTTCAAATATTTTCTCTCTTCCCTGTCTTCCCACCTTCTAGAACACTAATTACATGTATATTAGGCCACTTGAATTTATTCCATAACCCATCTAGATAGGGATCAAGACCCTATCTAGAATTAAAAAAAAATAAAAAGGCCTGCAGTTTTAAAGCTATAGAAAGTTTGAGTAACAGCCAAAAGATAAACACAAGAGGGCATTTTAAACATTACAGATGAGATACTACTTGTGGGCTCCCAAAGATATTAAGAGAGTAGGGAATCTGGAAAAGAAACAGAGCCTACAGTTACTAGTTGGAAAGAGCTATGGAGGTACTGAAATTTACATCTACATATTAAAGTGTGTTAGTGTGTGGCCAAATGTATGCTTTTTAAATACAGCAGAGTTTTTGCTGTTTGAGAGTACCAAGTGCCCTTTTATAATTAGATACAATGTTTAATAGTGTCTTAAATTCAACCAGTAATCTCTCCCTCCTAACTTACCAATATTTGTAACCTTGTTTAATATTATGTAATAGTATAAATTCCTGACTGGTATAAATTCCCATGTCTTCAATTTATTTTCCAAATATGTGTGTGTGTGTGTGTGTGTGTGTGTGTGTGTGTGTGTTCTAGTGAGTAGGTGCCTGATTAGTGATTTTGGCCGCTTAAGTAAATATAAATGTACAAAACTGAGTTTTTTCAAAGTTATATTATTAAGACATAACTCAGAAATAAAATAGAATTCAAAATTATATATACAGTTTGAGTTCAACTGGGGAAAAAAAATCCAAAAACCATGGGGGAGGGAGGACATTAAGTTTAATTGAAAGGCTTATTATTGCCTTCTCTTTCCCCTTTACTAAAGGGTCTCTCAGCCCAGTAACTGTGACTGCAATTAGTCAATTATAGGCCTGATTTTGAATCATATATGCAACAATAATTAGAACAGATGGTTTTTAAAATGTGGGGTTTTAGAAAATTCAAAATATTGCATGGGCTGGTAGCTCATGTGAAGAGAGACTAGAGTAGGATTAAACAAACAAACAAAACAAAGTCTAATTTCCAGTCTGAAACCATGATTGTAGGACTAATAATGTTTATTAGGAAACCGTTGCTTTTTACCAAACTGAAATTCCAAAAATATTATGACATAAGAATGTGTTTTTGGAACAGAACTGTGGGTAGGCTTTCTTACAATTTTGTTACTAATTTTTTGTAGTTTGACACTTTTACACTTGCCCTACTAAAAGGAATGCTTCCACAAATATGCCACATAAGTAATACAGCATTCATATATCTTAGGACTGAACATCTCTATATTATGAATAGGAAAGACATTAATAAGATAAGCTAAATACTCTGGTTTGCAGTAGGCAGGTAGAAAAAGAAAAACAAAAAGAAAAATTCCCCAAATCTCAAAGCAAAAATTAGGTTCACAAAAAAAAATAATTAAGAAGGAAGTATCTTAGAAGAATCCAATCATATACCAAAACCTGTGACATTCTTTTTTGTTGTTGTTAAATATTTAATTTACTTTTGAGAGAGAGAAAGAGAGAGAAAGAGCCAGAGCATGAATTCAGTTTAGGGTGACAGGCAGGGAGAGAGGGAGCCAGAGGATCTGAAGCATGCTTACCCTGACAGCAGAGAGCCCGACGCAGAGCTCAAACTCAGGAACTGTGACATCATGACCCGAGCCAAGTCAATGCTTAACCAACTGAGCCACCCAGGTGTCTCCAAACCTCTGATTTTCTGATCTAATTTAATAACTTAAGGAGCTGGACATGTAAAGAGAAAGTCCTTGTGAACAAACAAACAAACAAAAAAATAGGTTGAACCAATCATTCTTTTCATGGCAGAATGATGATCTTTATATGAAGGCAAAATCAAACAATGCCATATATTCTAATTTACATAAGACTGCTGTCTTTTCCTCACAGGACATGATTGTTTATGACCAGCTTGGAATATGTATTATCTTGACATGAGTGAACAACTGACAGATTAAATATTAACATTAATCAACAGAGATTGTGTACAAGCTTAGCTGGACAGAGGTTGAACTGGGCCTTGTATGAAGAGAATTGATGTGACACAACTTCATGCCCTCTGAGCCACACTCTTACATTCATAAAGCAGCCAGTTCCATGCAGACGTAGGCAGCTTTGTGTAGCTGCTACCTGACAATACATCAACCTGACCCCTCTCCACACGCTTCACTCCAGATTTTCTGAGGCTGTACTATGAGTTTCGTATGTTAGTGAACATCCTGTTGGAACCATCTGGTGGGCAACCAGAAAATACAGAGCACTTAATGCCTGTGGAGCCAATCTTGGCCAATGCAGGTCAAAAATCAAAGGATCAACATTATTCCTTTGATCCTAATTTGAGGGTTGTAAGCTACATCTCATAACATTTCGTACATAATCTTGGGATGTGAACACTGGTCATGATAGCAGTTATCAAACTGATGAAACATGTTTGTACAAACTTTTTCACATTTCTTGTTTATTCCTCCTAAACCTCATACGTAACCCAGGCACACAATCACAAACTATTTGCATGAAAATCTTTTTATTTCTTTTTCTTCCTCTGTGCCAAGAATATATATTTCTTATTATAAATCACAGTATCACCAATGATATTTAAGAATGTTGAGGAATCCTAAAGCCAGAAAGTTTGGGAAGCACTAATAGAGGAAACCTAATGAGGTAGCTAGTTATAGGACTGTTGAAATTACAGAAAGGCCAGAGGATTACAAGGAAGCCAGACAGTAGCTTCCCTTGGAATTGCTACTGCCTTTGAGACTGGAGGAACAAGGGAGGGGGTGGTGTTCCAGGGGCCATGAGGAGGTAATTCCTTTTGGCACTTGACATTATGAAGGATTGGAGTGCAGAGTCAGGGATACCTAGTGAGAACCAGAATCATGCTGGTGTCCATTTGATGGAAGCCAAAAATATGAAGGAGGCAAAGCCCGTGCTGGAAACCCCATGCAGAATAGAGAGACGTGGGGAGAAGGGCCCTGGTTTCCTTCTTTCTCCTGTTCTCCAGTTTCACTGAACAACCCTGTCTGGAAGCTGCAGACCTTGGCGAACACAGCCTGAATGAATCAGTCTTCCTGAGATACAGAACAGAGGTGAGCAGGAATGTGAAAGCAACAGGCATATGGGTGGAAGAGAACCAGAATGTTGGCTGGAAGGAGCCACAGGAATGAGAAAGGCTGCTTCTGGCGGGAGGATCTTGAACTGGTGTGACGCAGAGGAACAAAGTAGAGGAAGAGAGAGGCAAACAAACAAACCTAGTCCAGCTGGGGATCAGGGCAGAAGGGGAAATGGCAACTCCAGGCGAAAGTTAGCCAATTACCATATGAAAAGAGCTTTTAGTAGGGCCAACTGTGAAAATCTTTTTCTTCATCACTGCTTTCATGGAAACCCAGGTGAGAAAATGGGTGATGTTAAGATAGGAACAATGGCCAGAAATTCACAGAAATACAATTCAGAACGATTTGGTCTCCCCCCCCCCCCATTTATTCAACAAGTAATTTACTGAGAATCTTCTGTGTACTGTGTGCCATGCAGTGGGCTTAACAGATAGATATGACCCCGGCTCTCAAAGATCTTACAGAGTGGAAGGAGACACGTATTAATCTGACAGTCATTCAGTATAGCAGTTACAAACTGTGAAAGGTCTATGAAAGGAAAATAGAAGGTATGAAAAAAAGCATACAACAGGAAGACTTGGCCTGGAAGTATAGGCAGTCTCTCCTGTGCAAGTGAAAATTTCACTGAGCTAACAAGGGTGGGCAGAGGTAGCTAAAGTGGAATGGTGGCAGGGGCTAGGGAGATGCCCAACTTAGAGAATAGCATGTGCAAAGACACTGAGGAAGCACAAAATATGGCACATTTGAGGAATGTATTGTTTTAAGTTTATTTATTTATTTTGAGAGAGAGTGGGGAGGTAGAGAGAGAGGGAGAGAGGGAGAATTCCACACAGGCTCTGCACTGTGAGTGCAGAGCCCAATGGTGTGGTGGGGGGTGCAGGAACTCACAAACCTTGAGATCATCACCTGAGCCAAAACCAAGAGTTGAATGCTTAACTGATTGAGCCACCCAGGCACCCCAAGGAATGTATTTTTTTAAAGGAGCAAATTAGTGGTTTGGAGATAAGGAAGGATAAGTATAAATGGTAGATTTCTATTAAAATAAAATAAACAATCCTCTCTCATATAAAAATAATAAATATATCAAATCAACATGCTGTATGGTTTAAAATTATACAATGTTATATGTCAAATATATTTTGACTTAAAAATAATGTACATTTTAAAAGACGATGGATAAAAATAGCTGAGTAGAAATAAATTTAATAGAGAAAGGTCAAGGAGCCAATAGGAAAATAATGAACTTAATTAGGAAAAGTGAACTTTTTGAACTATTTCAAAAACAAATAAATTCACCTCAGGTGAATTTATGAAGTGTTCTGTTTCACCTTAGGAAGACCTTTCTAAAAAGATCTGTTTTAAAATAGCATTATTATTATTATTATTATTATTATTATTATTATTATGCTTATCATTTTAATTATCTATAATCATCAATTTATGGGGTACTTATTATTGGCTTGTATTCTTAATTTTCATACTAACTCTTATTGTTCCAATTTTTCAAATATGGGAAGTGGATCTTAGAGACATCCCACAAATACTTTAAGTAAATTGTCTATGTTCACATATTAATTTGTGAATTTGAACCCAGGTCTGATTGACTTTAAGTCCATGTTTCTTTCTCTATACAAATAAAAACACTGAGGGACGCCTGGGTGGCTTAGTCGGTTAAAAATCTGACTCTTGCTTTCAGCTCAGGTCATGATCTCAGGATTCATGAGATTGAGCCCCACATCAGGCTCTGGGCTGACAGTTGAGACTGGTTGGGACTTCTCTCTTCCTCTCTCTCTGGCCTTCCCTGGCTCTTGCTCTCTCTCTCTCTTTCTGTCTCTCTCTCTCTGAAAAAGTAAGTAAACATTTAAAAATTTTTAAAAAGCACTGAAAAAGAACCAGAGAAAACTGTACATGAGGTTTAATATGTTTTCTTAAGAAATGTGAAAGGATTCTCTATCCCCAAGGTGAAACTAAATTGGGAAGAGTGATTAGTTTAAAGAATTCTGATGCAAACCAATCAATCCAGTCAGTGCAAATTTATGTACTCTTATTAAGTGTTAGACACTGTGCTTGGACAAGGCAAATGGTTAATTTATTTTAAAAATATTTATTGAGCCCTTTATATGCCAGATATATAGTAGGTCTTGCAGAGTCAGCAGTGGATAGAATGGACAAGATCTTTGCTGGCAGAGTCTTCACTGATGTCTGTAGGGTGACAGTGAGCAAATAAATCAATAGGAAGTATCAGGTAGTTTCATAAGTGCTATGAAGAAATTAAGCTATCTTGATAAACAGAAAGTAACAAGAGCCAACTTTAAATTGGTGGTAGGCATGGATCTATCAGGCAGAGCCTTGTCTGCCAAAGTAAGGCACATAGCTCTCATTTTAAGTGGGATCAAAGACATGGGGTAAGATGGGTTGAACAGAATGAGAAAATCTGCATTAGAATTTATATTTATGGGCATTTTTATGAAAAATGAAAATGTGTTGAAAACCCATGGGATAACTTACTACCTTTACTGATATGAAGAGATTGGCCACCTAATACCACCAACCCTGGAGACAGAAGAAAAAAATAATAGACCTTTGATGGAATATGTGATGCAGGGGTTCCTCCTTTTGGATAAACACATATAGATGCCATTAATGACCTGACTTAATTATCATGATAAGATATACATTTGCCATTTTAGTTACCAGAACTATGTTTGAATCATGATACTATTTCTGTGAGAGCCATTCATGCTGGACTCTAGAGAAAGTTGTGGAAGTAAAGCAGTACCTTTCCCTTTGCTTCACAGGTATCTTTGCCTTCTTTCTCTTGCCTATCATGACCTTCAAAGTGGTCGGGAGTCCCTAATATGGTGCATGAGTCCATGAGTCTTCTAAAATTTCCACTGTTCCAGACTACTTTTTTTTTTCTTTAGACTATGTCACATCTTTTCTGAACGTCAACCCTTGAAGTCATTTGATCCAAGATTTCTCTTAGCTAATATGGTGCTAATTCATATTTATATGCAAATAGTTAGTAATGTCCATATATTTTTGACTTGCATTTAAACATTTTCTGATTACAATGTGTTATCCTAAGGAAGAACTTTAATAAGAATTCTCAGGCTTCTTGTGCAAAATACGCTGAGGTAAATAAACAGCCCTCTTATTGTGCCATATGTTTTTATTTAAAAAAAATGTTTTTTAAAGTCCCATGTAGAACCGTTTTAACTAAGTTAAATCTTAATTTTATTATGTGCATTCATTTGTGATTATTTAACTGAATTTATTATCCCTCCTTTGACAAGATAATAGCATTAAACATACACATATAATTCCTAAATCTCACAAGAGTTGGTTTTGAGTCCAGAAAAGTTCCAGAATACCACAGGTGTTCTGCAGCCCTTGGGAGCTACCAGGGAATTTCATTCATAGCATTTCCTAACAGATCATTGAAATCCAGTAATACATTGTACAAAGCCTGGAGACAGTGGGAGAAAAATCCAGGGGATTTTCTTCAATATTCTGTAACATAGAGGCAATTTACAAAGGTACAGCTTCTACCACTTAGATAGGACTTAGTAAGGTAAACATATGGTTTACAAGGAGTACTACTAGATAAGAATATGGACTGTGGGGTTCTAATTATAGAGTTTTGGACAAATAATTCATTCTCTTTGGACTTCAATTTTTACTTAGCTGTCAAACGAGCAGTTCAACAAAGGTCAGTTTAATTGAATTATTTGAGATAATCTCAAAGATCACTTTTAGATCACACATTTCTATTCAAAAAACTGGTAGTAATATCCTGGCATGAACAAAACCTGGGATACTTAACCTTTTGTATTATCCTGCTTGGCTGGAAATAGGTTGAAATGAATTTGATCTGTGTTTGGCCTCGTAAAACTCCATTTCACTTAGAATACTTTAAAATTAATACTCTCGATCCCCTTGGATACTTTAGAACTGAAGTTAATTGGAGAGAAAGGAATGGTGTTAGAAACTTCCTGAACTCCCTGCTGACCTTTAAGGCTTGATGAGCATTAGGAGAGAAACGTCCAGATTTCCTTGTATTAACATATGATCTGTGCACTGCAGTTTCCTGACAAAAGGCTAATTGTACATTCAGCTGAGCACTCTTAGATGCAATTGCCTCTGAGGGCTCAGCCAGTTGAAGCTGAAGTTAGCTGATGCAAACAATCACAGGTGTGAAAATTAATAATTATAATAGTAAAACCAGCATGGGAGGAGCCCCTTATTAAATTGGGTGATGGCAAACTTCTTCCTGGCTATTAGAACCAAAAGGAATGATTCCAAAAGGAATGATTAATCAATGCTTACAATTTCATTAATGTTAACTGTTTATTTTTTTTCCCAGGGCCAGTGCAGATGTGCTAATGGATAATTGCTTTCTAGATTTCATTATGAAAGGGTCTATAAAATGTTGGATAATTCTGTTCAGTTCTCACAATTGAGTTCCTCCCACCCAATGAGCTGATGAAGACTTCCACTGCCACAAGATACATGGATATTAGTTGTTCCAAATGACACCTCTGTTAAATTGATGCCCCTGGGTCCCAGAAAAGAGCAGTCTAAAATATTTAGCATGCTACACACTGAGGACTTTATACTTTCATTGTGGTACCTGGATCAGTTGTACAAAGTATGTAGGTTAAAAGTACACCTTGGAAACATATAAAAAGCAGGCCAAAATACACTAGCAAAGCTTTTCCCCCCTTTCCTTTGATGTTAGTTCTAGCATAGTATAGGTTAATATATTACAACCATCTTCTAACAATTTTTAAAAATAGTTCATTATAATGTGATTTACTAAGTGCCGAAGATACAATTTATCAGCTCAGAAAAGGTTAGTCTACACAATGGATTCCTGAGCATACAAATGATCATATTAATCGAAACACTGTGAGGCTATATAAAATGGTAAGCATGATACCATAAGATTAAGTAGAAAGTTCAGATGTCGCAATCACATTGTAATCACATGTACTCTATTCATTTTGTTAAAACTGAGTTGTATCCTTCAATATGGCAATAATCAGTTGATAAGTTAATAAGATAAATAAAAATCATTCTTTAATGAAGTTTCTTAAAAATTCAAAGTCTTAGGTCTAAGTTCCTAATATTCTATATTGGGATCTGTGGTTGTAACTTAGTAACTTTTTTTTTTAATATCAGTAGGCAATTATAATGCAGGGGACCTAGTAATACAGACTTAAATAAAATATTAAGTTACCAGTAATAATAATGACTATTATGCATTGAAGCGTAATATATGCTAGGCATTGTAAGAGTTTCACAGATTGTTATTAATGCTCACAGCCAACCTGCAACGTATTACTTTCTCTATTTTATGAACAAGAAAACTGATGCTCAGTTTAAGTGACATTCCAGAGTCTCAAAGCTGGTAAATGACTAAGTGTCCACAACTTCAGTGTCCATTCTCTATTTACCTAATTAGGAGAAAAATGGCCCTCACCATATTTATTATAATATCCCAATACATTATTAGTGTGGCACTTGATTGATCTTTATCAAAGTTTTATAGTATCTTTTTGAAGTAGTCAGAAGACTGTGTTTCATTACATTTCACAAGTCTTAACCCCTAAAAGTGTCTAGCAAAGACCTGAATCTTTCTATGTGAAAAAGTAACTCTTAACTTAACTCTCAAAGATTTACTGTAAAATTAGGAGAAGAGAATAGTTCTTTCTTTTAATTACTTTTGTAATTATAATGATTTTAAAACAATCATTTCTCCACATGTACATAGAAACTCAGACTGGCATTTAGTTCTTTTAAACTCACAGGAACATCATGGGAAAAACAATGAAAAAATGTTTGACAACTGCAACTACTACCCAAGTCTTATTAAATTTTGACCATAGAAAGAAGCAGAAATGGAATATTTCACCATAAAGTGGAGTAGTTCAACTATCGAATGTTGAAAGAAACCAAGAAGTAGAATCAACACCTGCTTATCTGGAGCAATTTAAACAACGTCAGGAGGGAGATGGATGGAGTCAGTGCCTGGTCACCATGTTTCCCATGCTTGTGTAGTCTTACATGCTTCCAGTCTTCACATTCTCATCACTGAACCAAACTGTGCTGAGACTGTGAGGCTAAAAACAATCTTGATAATTGAAGCAGATAAAGCTGATGAACTTGAACTTTAAGTTCTACTCAGGCTAGTTGATGGCTTAAGGTTCCCCCACATCAAAATTCAGTTTCTAAGTAGAATCTGTTGAGAATAATATATGCCACAGACAATTAATTGAGAAGTTGTGGGGTCGCCTGCCATTTTTCAACATGAATTGTTCAGTTGGTGTAGATTAGCATCCAGCTGATAACTGTGGGTATGGTGCCATTTTAAGACTGTATACTTTAGAGGAAAACGAATGTTAATTGAATATGAATTTTGCAGGTCAGATATACAGATGAGTTCAGTATAATTTAGTGTCAATTTAATTATGTCTAAATGATTTACGAATGAGAGGGCTTTAAAAGGATACTGATATAATAAGTAGGAGTACAAATAGCTAGTTTGGAAAGAACTAGACAGGAAATTTTGAAGATATCAGAGTTATTTAGGGTATTTGAACAATTTTAGTAAGGAATGGGTGACTCCCTGATTTCCTACTTCATAGATTTTTTCACTTGTGATTCATTGTTTAATCTACTTATTCACTGAATATTTAGAGGGTGTTTATTATATGAACTATACTAGGCACTAGAGTAGTTAAAAATAAAATGTTCAGTTATAATACCAAAGGTTATATTAGAGTTAAGCTCAAAATCCCAGAAGATGATGTAGAGGAGCAACACATAACCCAAACTGGTGAGATTAAATATGGCTTCCTGAAAAAAGATAGTGTTTGTTGTGAGTTTGAAGAGAGAGCAAGAGTTAAGTAAAAGAAGCAGAGAGAGAGAAGTCAGTAGCAGTATTCTGGAAACCCTGAGAGTAAAAGAAGCTCGAGGTATCTGGGAATCTGAAAGCAATTAGCTGTGGTGTGAGAATGATCAGCCGTAGGCTGGCTGGTAAGGATGAGACTGGAGAAGTAGACAAGGGGCCAGAGGATTAAGGGCTTGTAGATCATGCAGAAGACTATGCTTCTTCATCTACAAGTAATGCAAAGGGCACAACCTACAAAATTCCAAAGTGGTGCGGTACCCACCACAAGAGACTAAACATTTAATTAAAGCTTTTTAATGCTAATGAGTGTTCTAAATTAGCAACACTAAGCAATATTCACAAGGACTTCAAAGGAAGCAACCCACCTCCATTTAAGCAGCAGGTTTTGCTCCCAATTTTGTTTCATTTCTTTATGCCCTAACCAACCCCAAGCTTCCTTGGTTTTCCCATCCCTTAAGTGACTTAAAAATTCACTTCATAAATAATTGAGGACAATGGACTGAAACAATTCTAACGACTATTGTTTAGTGACATATTCACTTACTTTGCTAAAAGAAATGTTTAATAAAGAAGATTACAGTACTAAATATAGACATTGAATGCAGTTAATAAGCTTTGTTAGGAATATGGATAACAGTAATAATTGAAGGGGTGTGTGTGTGTGTGTGTGTGTGTGTGTGCATGTGCGTGCGTGTGTGTGTGTGTGTGTGTGTGTGCGTGTGTGTGTGTGTGTTTAATTTAACATGCAGCTAGTCTTGGGGCTGAGCTAGTCATTTCCCACTGATGGAAACAGGCTGAGCCAGAGTGAGCAAGTTTCCTATACCTTAAAATGACACATATTGGTATAGCTTCTAATGAAATAGCATTGCTGTATGTTTTTTAAAATCTTTTCCTGCAAGTGATTAGCAAATTATTTTTAAAATGACTATGGCCGTTATGTGAAGCCATGTTTTAATAAGCAATGATGACTTCTGCTAGGCAATAAGATATTGTAAGTGGCTTTGGATTTATGATTCTGTCTTAAAATTTTACATAATATTGTTGGTTAATTTTTATTTTTCTTTCTAGATATAACTATTCCTATTAAATTGCTACTAATGTCTCTTACCTCTGGTGCATGACTATGGCTATAGCCCCCGGTATTTAAGGAGAAAAATCTATATACATTATAAAGATACATAAAAATTTTAAGCAGTAATACCACTTTATTCCCCTTTTTCTCTCTCATCTTTCTTTCACACTTCGAAGGGTATTTTTTTTCTGGATTTTTGAATTTATCAGTCTCTTCACTAATGACCTACATCCCAATCAAATATTTGTATTTGCAAACTAAATCCAGGCAATGTAATCACTTCTTTTCCTAACTGGTAGAATCCCCTACCCTAATGAAATTTTGTGGGACACAGATGTTCTTTTTCAGTTTGATCACTGTGTATCCAAAAGTCCATTTTGTACTTTTTTTTTTTTTTTTTTGAGAGAGAGAGAGAGAGGGAATGAGAGTGCATATGCATGAGCAAGGGAGAGGGGCAGAGGCAGATGAATACAGGGAATCTTAAGCAGGCTCCATGCTCAGCACAGAGCCCGATGCAGGGCTCGATTTCACAACCCTAGGAGCATGACCTAAGCCAAAACCAAATGTTGGATGCTCAACCAACTGAGCCACCCAGGTGCCTCCAATTTGTACTATTCTTTTCTGTCGTATTTTATTTAATCTGTATTTATTTCTTAGTCATAGTTACTTAGCTTCCTCATAAGTTTTATAGAAGAATGGCTATTACTAATGCTTGTAAAGATGTATTTCTGTTCATCACAGAGTTTATAATTCAGTGTCAACCAGTAAAAATTGTCCTCAAATTAAGTTGTGCGTGTGTGTGTGTGTGTGTGTGTGTGTGTATGAAGAAATATTTAATGTTTATGACCTTAGTCAGGAAAAAATGGCCCCACAAGACTTGGTGCTTTGATCCTCACCCATTTGGGTCTGGAAATCACTGTCTCAGCAACCCTGGCCTTCATTCAGGAGTTCAAACACATTACCATCAGGCCCTTCCACTTACTTTTTCCTTTTCTCTCCTTGCCCAGTTAACAAAGGCTCTCCTTTAGATTTCAGCTTAAATACCTTTCCTTGGGGTAGTTTTCCATAAAACATATGTGGACTCCTCTGTTTTATGATCTCTTGATCCATCTATTTCCTTTAAAGCATGTTCCACCATTAAAAAAAATGGATTCACATTTATTTTTTCCATTGACAAGAATGTTTTAATTACAAGTGACAGAAATTCAACTAAAATAGGATTATATAGCATGAATATTACAAAATATCTGAGTATCTTCCAGAATCTAAGGAGACAATATAGAAATCAGATCACTTCCAGGGACTTTGGGTTCTGGAAGCAAGGATAAAACTAGTAGAATTCCCTTCCTCTCTTTCCCATTTATATATAATTTATGCCTGTCTGTGCTTGGCTTCGTTGTCTTCCACTTCAAATGAACCTACTTCATCTGGTGGGCATCATGGTGGCCAGAAGTTTCTGGGCTCTTTCCCATTGTTTTCAGATAGGAAAACCCAGAGAAAGGAACCTTTGGGGCAATTTGGGTTACAGGCCCAACTTTGGACCAATTACTGTGAGCTAGAGAATTATGGAGACTATGACTGGCCCAGTCAGAGAGACAAAGCCTCTGCTCTAGCGAATGGCGCCTATCAACAGAAAAAAATGCATATCTGTGTGACAAAGACTCAATCTAGAAGTATGCTGAACAAATAAAACTTTACTTTTGTGTCATTATTTGTTTAGTATATACTTATATATGTATAAAAAAGTACATTAAAAGTATGTACACAAAGAAGTATGTACATAAAAAGTACATAATTATTTAGTGGGAATAATTTAACTCAAGACAGTTCATGACAGGTTGGGAATGTGCCTATTTTCCTTACCACTTTTTTTCCTATTACCTAGTATAGTGCCTGAAGCATTACACATACTTGATATTTGTTTACTGCTTGAATAAATACATGTATACAAAAAAATTGTTTTAAGAACAGTTTAAATGATGAGGCAATGGATTCTGTTAGATACTGAGAATTTTGTAGTATAGTGAAAGGCATGATGTAATTCTAGCATTCGGTTTGTATGTATGCTCATTTTTGGGTTCACTTGCTTGAAACTTTTAAGTCTTACTTCAAGCAATCAGGCAGTGAGACTTACATGGGGAGAACATTAGGTGAACAGATGTTATATTTCCAATGAGCTTGTCCTGCTGAAATCAAATGAGTTATACAGCTCTACTTTAAACCCTGTAAGCCTAGCTGAGGAGATGTTAGATAATTCTGACCCTAAATATTTCCCTCTTTCAATATGGCAACTTCAGATTTGCCATTTAGAATAGCCTTAGGCTATATACTATTTGATATATAAAATGTCCTTCTCTCTATGTGTGCATCTGAATATGGGTAACACTGACCTGGCCGACATAAGCATGGGAAACAAGATCTTCCTGAGGATCATTTGACTGCCTTCTATCAAGTTATTTCCTGCTGGATTGGTTTTATTACATTCCTGGGAGCCTAATATTTGTGAGAGTTTTAATTCCCCTATTCCCTTGTGAGGTTATTCTTGAGTCTTAATCACTTTCTCAAATTCAACCATCAGGTCATGGTTGAATTTAACAATACTATACAAGATGCAAGTGGTTGAAAAAAAGGCGAAAAGGTAGCCAAGAGAGAAGAGGTAGTCTACAAAATTAAGAGGAGTGACCTGAAACTTTTCATCTCTAAGGAAAAGAAAGAAAGAGGTGGAGGTGGAGGGAAAGAAGAGAGGTGGGATTGAGAAATTAACTTTTATGGAGTATCTACTGTCTGTCACGTTTTGCTAGATATTTAAAAAAAATAAGTTTTATTTATTTTGAGAGAGACAATGGGCAGGGGAGGGGCAGAGAGAGAGATCCCAAGCGGGCTCCACACTGCCAGTGTGGAGCCTGATGCAAGGATCAAACTCACAAACTGCAAGATCATGACCTGAGCCAAAACCAAGAGTTGTTGGCTTAACTGACTGAGCCACCCAGGTGCCCCTCTGCTAGGTATTTTATATATGAGGATATCTCTAATCATCTCTTTAAACCAGTGAGGTACCTCATATATCAGTATAGCAAATAAGAAAATGGAATCTCAGAGAAACTAAATAATTTCCCCTCATTCACACTAGTTTTCAAGTTCCTGCTAGGGCTACTTCTTAGGGAATAAGATTTAAAAAAAGGGTCGGGGGGGGGTGGAATATCTGGGTGCTCAGTTGGTTAAACATCCAAATCTTGATTTCGACTCAGGTCATGATCTCACGATTTGTGAGATGGAGTCCCGCATCTGCTCTGCACTGTTAGTGCAGAGCCTGCTTAAGATTCTATATCTCCCTCTGTCTCTGCCCCTTCCTCATTCGCACACTCTCTCTCTTTCTCAAAATAAATAAACTTAAAAAAGAGTAGAGACAAAAAGATAAAAGAACCTGATGAAAAGTTAGTTAAAAAGGCACCAAAGAAAGCTGTATAGGTAGCTATGTTTCCAAATTAAACTCTATTTTAATTTAGATTCTCTAGTTGCACCATGAAGCATCCAAAAGTACATAATTATTTAGTGGGAATAATTTAACTCAAAAGAGGCAACACATTAGAAAGGATCTGGTTAGTTGAAATAGTTATTACATATGAAAGAGCTTAACTTGCCATTTATGCTGGAGACATTTTTCTCCCTGGGAAAATCTTGAATGATTGAGTCATTCAAATAAAATAGAAGATTCTAAATTCACTCCCTTTGGGTGCCTCAGCAGCAATTAGATCTCTTTTGAAAGGGAATATACATGTACTTCTTAAAGGGACTGCTAATTCCAAGTATGACACCAAAACTCTTGCATGGAATAGACCCACTTTGCAAAGTATAGTGATATCCGTGTTGATATAATCCGATGTTGTTATTCAGTGAATCTAGTTTCTGCAGGTTCTGTTGTAATATAGTCTAATATTATACATAGTAATTACTGGGCCAACATCTAAATACATGCTCCTTCTTATCCACCCACACCTAGATAGTTATTTTATTATTTTGAAAATTAAATCTTAGTATTCTTTTTAAGTACTAATTCTTTAGGCCTTTTTGTTTTATGATCCCTTTCAAGCATCTCATTCAAAATGTTTCTTCCTTTTGTCCTCTTACCTTTCACCTCTGTCCATTTTTTTACACTTTAAAAATCAATGTTTTAAAGTCAATTGCTAGTTAAATGACGGACCTATATTTATGTTTAAGTAGGTTAGGAAATACATCCAGAGTACGGTTGGCTCAGACTCAGTGTTCAAACCTTGTCTTCTGCCAGAAAACAAGAGCTGCAGTCCTACCTTTCAATGTGACCCTAAATGTGCCAGACACTACTCTGCATACCTATCATCTCCCGCCCCTCATCTTCCTCTACTAAGGCTTTCCAACTTAGTTCAAGAAGAGAGTGTGCCCGGCTCAAATCCTCCGAGTAGAGCTAACAAAGCTGAGCGCAGAGAGAGCTTCAGCCTTTGATCTTTCCTTAATAAGCTGCCCCAGCCCCAGACTGCATATATCTTGTCATGTGATAAATGATCATTTACTTTATAAAGTGGGATTCTGTTGAATGTGGCCTGATAAAAAGTTAATTAATCATCAATTCCTGATCTTAGTGGTCTTAGCCCCTGGGACCTAGGCTCTATCTCCCCTGTAATAATTTAAGCAAAAGGATATCTGAAAGCCCACTTTGACAAGTAGCTTCAAATATATGTGAATGATGTCCTCTGTTTTTATTTTAAGTTTTTATTTTAATGCTAGTTAGTTAATATACCGTGTTATATTAGCTTCAGGTGTCATAATATAGGTGAATGATGTCCTCTTAAATTGTGAAATGCACAACTCATGTCACTGTACTCAGGAGCCCTCCAGCCAGGGAAACTACTCTGTGATTCTTTTAATATGAGGCTTCAACTTGAACTTCTCTACCATATGATCTTTTATTCTTTCCCCAGTGCTTCCCTGGGGTGATAGCCACCATTTAGCTATCTGGATTGACATCTGATGATCATGTTCTTATCCCTATACCACAACAGTGCACTACGTAGAAAAAAAAAAAAAACTACAGTCTCTTATCTTCTATGTACAGTACAAAGTAATGTAAATTAGTGAATGGGTTGTGTTTTCTTTTGTCTCTGAAACAGTCCCTTTCTGTGACATTTCCCTTTGCTCTTCTTTAACTCCAATCATGTTGGTAGCACCACTGTCCTCTCTCAGCTCACTCCCTTATCGTGATTCTCTCTAGAAAAGATGTGATTTTGGTTACTTGTTCCACAAAAGGCATATGACTCTGTGAATCACATATTAATTGAGGGCATAGTATGTGATAGACACTGAGAAATAGCAAACAAAAGAGATGTGGTTTCTGCCTTCATGAAGCTTATATTTATTGAGGAAGAAAGACATTGATGAAATATTTTCCGAGGGACCTGAAAATAATTATAATACTTGGTGACGATAGAAGAAGGTAACTTAACTTATTTTTTTTTTCAACGTTTTTATTTATTTTGGGGACAGAGAGAGACAGAGCATGAACGGGGGAGGGGCAGAGAGAGAGGGAGACACAGAATCGGAAACAGGCTCTCCAGGCTCCGAGCCATCAGCCCAGAGCCTGACGCGGGGCTCGAACTCACGGACTGCGAGATCGTGACCTGGCTGAAGTCGGACGCTCAACCGACTGCGCCACCCAGGTGCCCCTAACTTCAATCTCAGAGTACATAAAATGCTTTCTTAGAGAAATGACAAGTAAGCTGAAACATGAAGTGTTAGTGGCAATTGCAAAGAATAATGGCTTATTTTCAAATAGACAGAAATGTGGTTGGGAGAACTAGGAGTAGGAAAGTCTGAGGAGCAGAGAAGCTTCTAGCTTAGAGGAACAGAAAGGACAAAAGAAAAAAGGCTCAACATAAAACTGGAGATGTAGGTAGGAGCCAAACCACATAGTGCCATCTGCCAAGATCAAGTCCATTTTAAGTGGTATTCAAATTGTCAAATAAAGGAGCTTTCCTCATATAAAGGTCTTTCAAACATCAAAAACCAAATAGAGTGTTTTGGAGATTGAGAATTTCTCTGTGCTAGGCTAACCCTCTCAGGAAGATGCCTGAGTTTTCCAGGTCACAATAGAAAAAAAACTGAAATTGAGTTGCCTTTGGCCTCAAAGTCTAGAATTTGAAATATATACTTTCTCCAGAAGCCATTAGTTATAACTTAGGTAACTGATTGTCTGAGAAACATATTTCTCTCAAGAAGAATACATGATTCCACCACCAAAGAATTGAATAAACTAGTGAAAATCACTTTAATATACTGAGTTCCAGTTTCTTCATATGTGTATTGGTGCTACTACAACCTGCTCCCAGAGTTCTATTGTGATTCTGTATACCAACCAAATTACTAGAAAACTTTGAAACTATAAACTACCCCAAAAATGCCAGGAGTTACATGAATGCCACATTTATATATAACCTTTGTGTGAGAGTGGCTAACAGTCCAAAGGACCTAGAGTTATGATCATAATAGCTTAAATTTGTTAAGGTCTTACTATGGATCCAGTCCCATGTAATATTCTGTTACTGTTCCATATTAGAGATACAAAAATTTGAGGCTTAGAGAATTGAATAAATTGTTCAATTTTATAGCTAAGAAATAAATGGAGTGGCTTTAAATCAAGTAGTTAGTTTAAAAGTTACATTTGACATGAGCCCCTGTTCAGAAATGTAAAGTTTGTCTGCAAGTAGACCAACACGAAGTGTTCATATTTTCTTCTTCTTCCATTTATCAAAACCTTATGCCTATAAAGGATGTAAAATGCATTCACATTAAGACTTAGGTAACTTGTGTTTTAATGTTTCCCCTGTGGAGTCTAAAACATTATTATAGGAATATAATTAACAGTAGAATGACAGATAATGTCAAAAGGTGGGAGAGGCAGTAGGCCACACTGCAGCCTTGATGAGGCTTTAAAATGACCTTGTATGTGTGGTTGCTAGTTACTTACAAGGGAGACCAAACATATGGACTGTTGGATGTCTCCTTTTTCCTTTTATGAGTCTGGGGGAAAATAGTTCTTTCAATATAAAGCTGTGTTTAGTCAAGAAACAAAATAAGGGAATGGAGAATTGACTATGGTTTAATTTTCTTTTTGTGTAAAAAATAAAAGGCTCTTATTGGACAATTTTAAGGCCCCATTTACTTCCTTCTTGAATCTATATAAATTATTTTTTAATTTTTTTTAATGTTTTTTTTATTTTTGAGAGAGACAGAGTGTGAGTGGGGGAGGGGCAGAGAGAGAGGGAGACACAGAATCTGAAGCAGGCTCCAGTCTCTGAGCTGTCAGCACGGAGGCCGACATGGGGCTCAAACTCACGAACAGTGAGATCATGATCTGAGCCCAAGTCAGACGCTTATCTGACTGAGCCACTCAGGTGCCCTGAATATAAGGGCACCAGAGATTGAAAGATAGTCCAGATGAGAGATGATAGTAAACTAGGGTCCATGGTCCAAATGCTGCCTACTTGCCTGATTTTATTAAAATAATTTTATTGAAACACAGAAATCCATCTGTTTTCGTATTGTCTATGGCTGCTTTTGCACAATTCCAGAATTGGGTAGTCATCGCAGAATCTTTATGGCCCACAAAGCCTCAAATATTTGCTATCTGCCTACCACTATTCTGTAAATAGATACTATACGTGTTACAGAAAGACAGCTGGCAGGTCACTCTGAGAGTTACGTTATCCAAGAGGCCCAACAATAAAAACCTAAGTAAGGAAAAAAAAGAAGGCAATGGAGATGTTGTTGACACAAGAAGCCAAGTGGATTGGGGAAGCAGAGTGCATTTATTATGCAGAGTATGGTGAAGGAGGCAGAGTGTGCTCAGGGAGCAGGTGGTAGTTAGGGGCCTGTGTAGTATAGTGGAGCAGCATATAATTAAAGAGTAGAGTGTGGTCAGGCCATAGGAGCCAGTTGTAGTCAGGGACAAGCTTGCAGTCAGGGAGCAGAATGTAGTCATGAAGCAGGGTGGGAGTGTAGTCAGGAAGTGTGGGTAGTCAGGGAGCAGGGGAGTTAAGAGGTTGAATATGGTCACAGAGAGAGTGCCATCATGCAGGAGGGTGTACTCCGGAGCAGAGTATCATCAGGTGGAGGAATGCAGTTCACAGAGCAGAGTGCAATCAGGGAGCAGGTGTATCCAGGAAGAAAAATGTAGGCAGAGAGAAGGGTGTAGGCAGGGAGCTAAATGTAGTCTTGGAGCAGAGCGCAATCAGGGAGAAGGGTGTGTAGGCAGGGAGCAGGATGTAGGAAGAGAGCACAATATGGTAGTGAGATGAATGCAGCCATGAGCACAGTGTAGTCAAAGAACTCAGTGTTGTCAGGGAGCAGAGTATATTCAGGAAGCAGGATATGGTCAGAAGCAGGGTGTAGCCAAGGAGCAGAGTGCAGTTAAGGATTAGGGTACCGTGAGGGAGCAGGAAACAGCCAGGTGGTAGGATGTAGCAGGGTGTGTAGTCAGGGAGCAATGTGTGGTCAACATCCTGGATACCGTCATGGGAAGGTGTATAGGCAGCGAACAGAGTGTAGACAGCGTGTAGGGTGTAGTCACAAATAGACTGAGGTTCAGGAGCCAAGTGTAGTCAGCGAGCACAGTGTGGTCAGGAAGGACAATGCAAAGAACAAGTTCACTTCAGGAGCAGGATGTAGTCCAGGACCTGGTGCGATCAGGGAGTGGGTGTGACCAGGAGCAGGTGAAGCTGCTGGTGGTAGTCAGGCAGCTGTAGAGCCTCAAAAAGTTAGAAAGCTGGCGTTGGTGAGATTGAGATACCAACTCTGAGTTTTAATTCTAGGTCAGTGTCTGTTTACCCTCTGGGCTCCCCACCTTAGCCCTACATAGAGAGGCATCAAGTTCCTATTTTAAGCCAGGCACTGTGCTTAGTGTTCTTCCACCTGCTGGCTACACAATTGCTTGGACCAAGGGCAGGTGTTATTATGGCCTAAAGGAAATCAGAGAGCTACAAAGGTGGAAACTTTTGTGAATGATGCCAAGGTACTGGGATCCTGAGAGAGCTTGACTCTGAGTTTCTACGCTTTGTGTTTATGCAAATAATAATAAAAATAACTATGAAACGTAATATATGTGTACCTGCCAGCCTTTGCCACTGTGCATAGTTAGGTGAAACTTATTGTGTATCATGAAAAGAATAGAGTTTTATTTAATGAAATATAATGCTTTATTCAAAATCATTTGTCAGCTTCAGAGAATAGCAATAATGTACGGTAAACTAAACCTTGAGTAGCTGGAGGATTTTCCCCCATACTGACAGCTGTTAATCAGCACTATTACAATATACCCAATCAAAATTACATACTAAATTGCCTTTGATGCATTCATAACTATATTTACCAGGACTTTAATACACAACCCACAACACACACAAGCACCTTCGTACACAACACACAGAATCCTCCCACACATGAGAAATTGGAAAATAATTTGAAAAGTGGATATTAGAAGGCAGATGCTGCAGTGAGGTTTTTGAAAACCATTTTCATGTTACATCTTGAGATAAATGTAGTGTGTGTTTTAATTTCTGCCACATATGATATGCATTGTAATAAATAGTTCATCTAAATGTGCTGAGTAAATCCTGCTAGTAGGAAACATTTATTGCCTCATGAAATGAAAACTGAGTGAAGCTGTCTAATGGAAGAACAATTAAACCGTTTGACTAAGTTGTTAGAACCAATAGCATTTTCTTGGACACCATGGACTTGTAGGAAGGTATATTTTCGAGGTAAGCATTCACAAATGCACGCACACCTTACAGTTATCTATCAGCACATATGTGTGTGAAGTGACAGAAGAGAAGGAAGATGTTCAGTCTGCTCTGATCACTGAAGGGTCTCTGACATTGCTGATAAAGAAACTTGGTTTTTGTTAGTCTCAAAGTGTATTTAGAAGCTTTAACACTGCTGCCCTATCAGCAAGCAAAGGGAGTAGTAGAGTCAAAACCATAGTCAGGACAAACATTTAAAAATGAGGACAGTAGTGAGGAAATCTTCAAGAAAGCACCTCATCCACTGTCCCAGTCTGTCACTTAGTCAACAATAGAATAAATACGGTGGTTTCCTTGTGGAGAGACCACTTCTCTGTAGGTTTGTTTGGCAAGTTATATTTTTATCTCCATACTTTCTACAACTTTCAAATGATATCTTAGGTCTTTGAATGCCTTGTTCTCCTTTACAAAACTATTCTACTCAAATTAGCATAGTCACTGACCCACACATACTTACAAGATCTTACCTCTGTGCAATTTCTCTTTCATAGAAAAATTTTCCCTCTTCACCTATTAAAATCATTCTTACTTGAAGACTCAGTTAAAAACTGACCTGCTCTGTAAAACTTTCTTTGAATACCCAAGCCTAAAATGATGTTTTCTTTGAGTATTTGTTTTACTTCTTGTGTGTGCCTTTGATCTACATAATACCCGAAACTAACCACATTAGTATGGCCTATTTCTTTTTTTTTTTTTAATATATGAAATTTATTGTCAAATTGGTTTCCAAACAACACCCAGTGCTCATCCCAAAAGGTGCCCTCCTCAATACCCATCACCCACCCTCCCCTCCCTCCCACCCCCCAGTATGGCCTATTTCAATTTTACATGACTCAGTCATGTTTACCAAGATTTGGTCACTCATTCTGCATATTTAAATCTGTGATACCACAGGGCACCTGGGTAGCTCAGTCAGTTGAGCGCCCCACTTTCGCTCAGGTCTTGATCTTGCAGTTCGTAGGTTCGAGCCCCATGTTGGGCTCTGTGCTGATGGCTCAGAGCCTGGAGCCTGCTTCAGATTCTGTGTTCCCCTCTTCCTCTGCCCCTCCCCCACTCATTATCTCCCCCTCTATCTCTCTCTGTCTTTCTCTGTCGCTCAAAAATAAATATTAAACAATTTTAAATATGTAATAACAAAAGCTATGATTTTTGTGAATATAGAATAGTGTTAAACAAACATAGTCTCCAGATATTTTCCCCAGTGAGATTTATGTGTCTGCATTCTAAATTTAGGGTACAGGAGAAGGAAGTGGGCAGAAGGCTAGTCAGAAAAATAAAACTGAATTTCAGTGTTATTACAAGAGAAAAGAATGAAGTGAATCACAGCAGACACAGCCTAGAGCAAGATCAGCCTCCCCAAGCAATTTCCACCTGCATGAATGGGCTATTTGCTGTCTGACTTACCTCCCTAAACTTGTTGCAGCAGAGCTGGTAATTTTTTTTTTTTTTTTTTTTTTTTGTCATTGCCTTCTTCCCTCATTGGATTCTGAACAAGATTAATTCTTATTCATTCAATTTCTTTATCTTATTCAGGGAAACAAAATTTGATAAACCTGAGAATCAAAACATTCTTTCCAGGGCCACCTCCCCACCACTGACTCCGACTCCAGAGTTGGGTGTCCGACTTTGGCTCAGGTTATAATCTCACAGTTCGTAAGTTCGAGCGCCACATCGGGCTCTCTGCTGTCAGCACAGAGTCTGCTTCAGATTCTCCGTCTCCCTCTCTTTCTGCCCCTCCTCTGCACACACCCTCTCTCTCTCTCAAAAATAAACATTAAAAAAAAAAAAGAAAGAAAACACACACACGCATTCTTCTCTCCCTGTCAGGTTATCTAGAACAAAATATTCTTGAATTTCCCTACATTTTTAACAAAAGCCTATTTTCTGCCCCTGACATAGTCTGTATGGCTTCTCTTTTTAAGTGTCTTATAGAAAAAAATATATTAGGTGGGAAACACTAAAACTTTACTCACCCTTTTTCTTGTTTTCACAAGGTTAGACGTCAAAATCAGAACTTTAAAAAAATGTTTCATGGAGTCATCAACTGCCAATTAACTTTTACTGATTCATCTTGGGAGTCTGCCCCTCCAGAGACTATCTTATTCAGTTTGGACTATTTAAAAAAATCATGATTTAAGCAGTAAGCATATATTTGTCACAGTTCTAGAAGCTGTGAAGTCCAAGAGCAAGGTGCCAACAGATTTGATGTCTGGAGAGAGCCCTCTTCCTCATTTGCAGACAGCTGCCTTCTTGCTAAATGTATCCTTACATGGTTGAGAGAAAGAGCTGTGGTCCCTTCATCTTTTTATAAGTCACTAATCCCATGATGGGGGTTCTACCCTCATGACCTCATCTAAACCTAATTAAGACTCCCAAAGACTGCAACTGCAAATACCATCATACTGAGGATTAGCCTTCAACATTTAAATTTTGGAGGGACATAGACACTCAGTCCACAGCAGATATCTTATACATTTTGAAGATAGGGATCCGATCATTGCCTTTGCCTTTGTCTCTGATTTCCCTCCACCAACCCCCAGCTTCAAGCACACTACTTCAGTCATGCCCTTTTCATCTAGCCAACAATGAAAAAGTCTTACGGTATACCTGTAACTGTCCAAAGTGCTGGAGACACAGAGATGAATTAGTATCAGGCATCATGTATGAAGGTACTCACTTTCAAATTAGAGAGGCAGAAAAGCACACAAATGGTTACTATTCAGTGTGAAGAATACTAGAATAAGAAGTATGTTTCAGGTGCTGTATGAATACTAAAAAGGAGTGACTAACTTCTCTGTTCAAAGATGAGTCATTCAGTAAGGCAGTAACCAGATGAGAATAAATGAGTGGGAAATCAGATCATATCATACTAAAAAGTTTATCCTTTTCTTATAAATGATGGAAATCTGGGGATGAAATTTTATATTTGCATTAGAAAGTAGAGAAGTATATCCATCCACCTGATCAGTCAATAGATGTTTCCTGATAATTGTTTAAATTAAGGAAGCCAATACAAAGGGACACATGAGAGAGAAATTCTTGGTTAAAGAAATAGTTCTTTTTGGCACTGGAATGATAGATACCTGACTTTATCCCATAGAACGATACATTAAAAGGTGTAAATTTTAATGTACACAACAGAAACAAAAACAAAAGTAGATGACCTAAGTAATTTTAGAAAAAAATATCTGTTTTGACTGGAAAGTGTAAACTGTAAACCATAAACCAAGAGAATTATACATAAACACTGTGGTGTAGTTAGTAAAGTTGTTTCTTACAGGAGCACAGACGAACAATTCTGAAACCACTATATGTGTATACTGAGGATGAACAAATAAGTAAACGGCTGGCAGATGGCAGGACCCAGGTTTCTTACTGTTGGAGAAGGAATTTAAAGATAAACAAGAAATTAAGGCTAGGATAAATTT
The DNA here is from genome assembly GCF_014898765.1 of Herpailurus yagouaroundi. Classification (NCBI taxonomy): domain Eukaryota; kingdom Metazoa; phylum Chordata; class Mammalia; order Carnivora; family Felidae; genus Herpailurus; species Herpailurus yagouaroundi. Next base: position 9,699,846 of record NW_024412441.1, read on the forward strand.
TTGCTTTGGAAGTAGAATCATAGATATCATCATGGCCTTAAATTTTGCTTCATATGTATACAGAAGGATAGATACAGAGGCAATTATAGATATATGTAGATACAGGAATTAATATGCATAAATATATTACCTGTTCTGTCCACTGCTAGTTTCAAGAAATAGTGAAACCTGAGGAGCAATGAGCACTCCCAGCATGAAAGGTTCATCTTATGTTTTCCCTGCACTGGCCCTTAAATCAGCCATTTCTCCAAGAAGTCCTGGAAGGTACTATTGTATATTTTCTCTGTGTAATTGGATAAATAAACAGAGCCTCTGCATGTAAACAATTGTATATCAGAAAATGTCAAAGAAAATATTTTGTGGGGTCTATGGTTACATACTAGGAATCAAAATGAGGATTGTAATTAAGCAGTGCCCACAATATATCAACCTTGCTACGGACATTTCTCTACCAGTATACTGATGGATGACAGTACAATCTGTGGCCTTTTCAGTCACGGCTTTTGAAAAGTAAAGGAGTCACTCTTGACTGTCTTTTAGTTGACAGGCACTTGAGAAGCGATCCTTTAGTTTTCAATGGGTGACAATCACAGAATAATGCAAAGAGATAAAAGGTGTCCTCTGAGGGATCTTTTTTCTTTACAAAATTAATTGCCCTGAAACTTCTGTTTCTTGCGGGTCCTTTTTTTCCACGCACATAAAACATAGCTGTATTAAACATAGTTGTTTTAAACAAAAATAAACTATACAACTGTCATGGACTTGTTTATCTTCTATAGTAACTTTTTCTTTTAGAAAGTAAAGTTGTTGGTGAGTCTATGAATGTAAGCAATCGGTGAAGGAGGTCATTTGGTTGTAAATATATATTACCTATCACACAAGAATGAAACTTATCACACAAGAATGAAACAATGAAGCATTGTTCCTAATGCTACATAAATAACTCAATCAAGTAGAAAATAAAGAATATCAAGGATGAGTGGGGCACCTGGATGGCTCAGTTGGTTGAACGTCTGACTTTTGATTTCAGTTCAGGTCATGATCTCAGTCGTGGGATCGAGCTCCAGGTCAGGCTTGGCGCTGTCTCTCGTTCTCTTTTCCCCCTCTCTGCCCCTTCGCTGCTCGCACTCTCTCTCCCAAAAATAAAGGTTAAAGAAAGAGTGTCAGGGATGTTAATAGAACAACAATGGCATGACACAAATTTTGCTGAGTTACAAAGTATTATATAACTACTATATATCTTGTATCAGTCCGAGTCCAATAGGGAAAAAAAAAAAAAAAAAAAAACAGCATTGCAATTTTTTTAAAAAGGGGGAATTTGGTTCAGGTAATTCATTACACGTATAATAGAAGAGACAGAATAGGAGATAGTGAGGCAACCCAGAGATAAGCAAGAGAAGGTATGACCACTACTGGGACTTGGATGCAGGGAGGAAGAGATTTTACCAAATCTCAGAAGTCAAGGTGATCTGTGGAAATTTATAACTACAGTAAAGGCCACTTTCAGGTTATGGTACCCCAAGTCACCAGGCTCTCTTCTTCACACTCTCCAGTCTCAGGTGAGTGTGCATTAGAGCAAGCCCTGCCAAGAAACAGTGGGCAAGGGGAAACCTGGGAAATTCAGTTGCAGGGTCAGCCCTCACAGAACAGAATAGAATGAGGAACAGGGAGGGAATGGATCTGAAAGCAAACAAGCAATCTAACAACCCTTCTTTTAAAGATACGTTATGTAAGATTTGAACAGCAATTCACGTTACCTACTCAATGGAGAAGTTCCTATCCATAATAGATAATCCATGCATATGGATATTGTAGAAAGATTTTATACTTTCAGTGACAAGACAGAAAAATCTAAACATAATAGGTCTTCTCACACTGAAAACTATGAAGCAGAATGCTTTACATAAAGGGAGGAGGAGAAGGTTTAAGTATATTAATTTTTTAATCAAATCAATTGATTTTTTTAATCAAATCAATTTTTTGATATTGTTTACTTTATCAATCTATTAATAATAGAACACTTGTTGACAACCTGCTATATATGTGGTACTATATTATGGGTTTAGTGGCATTCAAAGAAACACAAAGGGTATGGAACCAGCTCTGAAGGACCTTAAAGGCTATTTGTGGCAGATTAATAGTAAGTCATGAGACAATAAATGAACAATACAAAAACCCAGAAAATTAAGTGTTATATTTCTTGGTGCACATTTAAAGTACATTGGATTTTCTTACCTTAGCCACTGACTCCAAAATGCTTCAGCTTTCGATCATGCTTCTAACAAGGATGCAACGTAAAATAGCGATTAAAAGAAAGGACTTGACATGAACTGCCTGGATTCAAATCCTCCACCAATTGGTCTCCACCAATTGTGCAATTTTGAAACAGTTGCTTGGACTTTCTGTTCCTTAGTTTTCTCATTTATAAAATGAGAGGACAATAATAGTATCTACCTTATAACATTGTAATAAAGAGTAACTTGGGGCGCCTGGGTGGCGCAGTCGGTTAAGCATCCGACTTCAGCCAGGTCACGATCTCGCGGTCCATGAGTTCGAGCCCCGCGTCAGGCTCTGGGCTGATGGCTCAGAGCCTGGAGCCTGTTTCCGATTCTGTGTCTCCCTCTCTCTCCGCCCCTCCCCCGTTCATGCTCTGTCTCTCTCTGTCCCAAAAATAAATAAACGTTAAAAAAAAAAAAGTTAAAAAAAAAAATAAAGAGTAACTTAGTTAATGCATAAAAAGTATTTAGGTCAGCTTCTGCCACATACCAAGTACTGAAAAATTATTACTATTATTTCTCATGAGCTATTTATAGCATTTCAATACAAAGGCTATGCTATTTTTTATTTCAGTAAAAGCAGTAGTAGAACAAAACTAATTACTTTTCTCTTTGTGTTGTTGAATTTTTTTAACTTGCCTCATCTCAATGGGTGCAGATATGGATATGAATATGCATACTCACATACACAAATAAACACATATAGACACATGTCCACACACACTCACACACATTTATACCTGTACACGCAATGTCTGAGCCTACAAAAAATCATATTAATGACTGCCTGATACTATTGCTGTCTAAATCCCTTACTACACTTGATATCTTTCTTCTCTTATCAAAAGAGAGGGTAAAAAAGTCAATAAATTATTCATATGGAAATCTGATGATAGCTCAGCAAATAAGAAGGGCAATGGGACACTCCACAAGAAAAATTATTAAAACAATAAAATTTATCACACATCAATTACTTCCGATTTTATTTTCCCAAGTAATTAATTTTTCACAAATTATCTCTCTTGCCCAATTTAGTATTTATAATATTAATCTACAGAAAGAGTGTACTTTGTGCAGTATTTTTGCTTAGGCATTATATTGATATTTTGTAGTGGAAATAAAGTGTTCTCAAATGTTAGCTGCTCCAATTGTTGACATTTCAGATATTTGAGCACATAAATCCAAAAGTGTTTCAATATATGTGAACAAAACATCAATATATTATGCCAGCTCTTTTGGGGGAAGTTTGGGGATATTGTTTACTTTAACAAAATCTATTGCTCAAAAAGCTTATTTGACAATAATTTGGATATTGCAAGTAGAATTTTTTTTATCAACTAAAGAGTATATTACTCATTTTTCTCTATGATGTGTATTTCAAGGTAAGCAGACATAAGAAGTTAAAGAATTCTTAATCCTTGGGGTTATGAACATTATTTCTGTGCACAATTATATAATTATAACCATTTGTGGCCGCTATAAAGAAAGGATACCAGGGGCGCCTGGGTGGTGCAGTCGGTTGAGCGTCCGACTTCAGCCAGGTCATGATCTCGCGGTCCGTGAGTTCGAGCCCCGCGTCAGGCTCTGGGCTGATGGCTCAGAGCCTGGAGCCTGTTTCCGATTCTGTGTCTCCCTCTCTCTCTGCCCCTCCCCCGTTCATGCTCTGTCTCTCTCTGTCCCAAAAAAATAAATAAACGTTGAAAAAAAAATTTAAAAAAAAAAGAAAGGATACCATAGCCTTTGTCTCAAGCATTCTAAAGCCAGGGTAAACACAACTGTTAATAGCATTGCACATGCTCCGGAATTACAAACTGAGAATGCCTTCTAAAAGCATCCTATTAAAGAAGGCATTCTGCTGTACCGCAATGAGAATCACTAACTACAGGACTTAAGTGGAGTCTTTTGACTATTTGCCTTCTGAGGAATTTCACTGATATCCTACTGTTTTTCAAGCAATTAAAATGCAAATAAACATTTAAGGGTACTAGATTGGGAGCCCAGATTTGAAAAGGATATTACTCTATATTCACCGAAGCTGCTTGGTTCCTCTTAATTGAATGCTTCTATGTGGATGTGCTTTCTGATTAATACTATTCACCTCAATCTTTTTACTGGCATGTACAACTTTTGTTTCTATGCTTTTCATGCTAAAATTCAATTCTTCTCCCTTCCATGGTTAACGAGGGTGTTCATCAAATAAATAAACATAAATACATACATATATACATACATACACACGAGAAATTGTGCTCTATACAAATGTGTTTTCAGAGTTGGAAATTTAAAATCCTAAAATGAGGTTTGCAAATCTCTCCAGGATGCATTGAAAAAGAGGCATTGATGTTCGCTCACAGATAAAGGAATAGCAGCAAGTCAATGTTGTACTATTTTCATCAACTAACTCTTCATCCATGAATAAATGTATGATGAAGTACATTAATCTGTGAAAAAGGACTCTTTAACAAAGAGATATCCAGATGGTGCTATGGCAATCTAAATACTCCTAATGGAATTATGTGATGCTCCTGCAACTGATGTCAAGGTATTTTATCTCATCTTGTCTGCAAATAGCCTGGTATTATCTCAGACTATAATTATAAAAGCTATCATAATTGTCCAAGGAATTGGTAAAGATAAAATTCTTTTCATAACTCAAGACTGGTAAAGAGAAATTTGGATTCCATGATATTTGTTCAAAAAGGATATTACAGGTCAAGTGCAATTTTCAAATACAGTTTTATTTCATCTTTATTTCCCCCATTCAGTGATGCAGGACACACAGAAAGACAGTATCATTTAGGATATGTTAAGTTGAAATGCCCCTTCTTTTGATCTTATTTTCCTCATTTTACCTATCTATACTTACCATCTATAATATTCACCAATTGGAAGTGGTAGACACGTGATCATAAGATTTATCAATAGCTCAAGAGGTCAGAGGTAGAAAAGTGAGACTGCACCTCTCAAGCAAATTTTCACAAGACTTCAGATGAGCCAATAGCTCTGATATTAGTTTCTCCATATTCATATCAGCAAAAAAAGAATAAAGATTATCTAGTACAGTAGATATGCTCAAAGAGGTGAAGGAATGGAAAATAGTTTATCTCCTGTTCAAATAATTGAATGACTTTGTTTATACATAACATAAAATCCAAAGTCCATAACCAAGCATCCAAGGTTATGAAGGGAATCAGGATATGCTTCTTTGATACAAGGATTATTTTGAGCTAAGACAGCTGAGAATCAGCAAATGTAGGAAGAGTTCTTTGACCTCCTCTTAATTGTCTAAAGGCAGAACATAAATTTCTTTTTGTGAATGTGTTTCCTTCTGAACCAGGAGGAGGAATAGGAGAACGTTCTTAACACCAGACAAAGAAATTGGACACCAAGACAAATTTGCATAAAGAGACCCTACTAAAGTAACCTTTATCTTCCATTAGTTCCCTCGTGTATTTTTAAGTCACCTCCTCATGATTTATCATCCCTTGAAGCCCAAACACACCTTCCCTTGTAAAAATGGTATATAAGCCCTTGAGTCTAACCACTTCTTTGAATTTCATTTCTCTCCTGTGAACTCCTGTGCATGTAAAATATTCATAAAGATTCTACTCCTTTTTCTCCTATCAATCTGTCTTTTGTTGGTTTAATTCACATGACCTCAGCAACTTAATCTCTAAGAGTAGAGAAAAAGTTTTTCCTCTTGACAGCCATTTACTATCTAATCATCTATAATGTTTTCAAATTCACCACTAATAACTAATCTACTCCAATCTTCTACTCCAGCCAACACAGCTTATTTAATTATTGGTGTTCTGCCATTACTTTTTTCTTGCTTGCTGTCTAAGTAGCATATGAATTCTAACCCCAGCAACATTATTAATGTTTTTCCCTTTGTCATGCATTTGGTCTGAATCTTTCAAATTGCATTTTTTAACTTTTTTTTTTATTTATTATTGAGAGACGAGAGACACAGAGCGTGAGCATGGGAGGGGTAGAGAGAGGGGGAGACAGAATCCAAAGCAGGCTTCAGGCTCTGAGCTGTCAGCACAGAGCCACTTGTGCTTCCTTTTTGTATATCCCTGGAGATTGGCAACCATACTTTATAGTTCTGCATGCCCATTGTTTAGCATAGAATTCAAAAACTCATATGGTGTTCAGTGAACATTCAGTAAAAGTGAATACCAGTTGATTTGCCACATTAGTCCCACTAGGTTAAAAACTGGATATCCTTGACTTCTAAAAATCATTTATTAGAGAAAATTTTAAAAAACAGAGATTTTAGCATCCTGGGAAGCCCAGTATATTATACTGACAGAGCAAAATATGTCACATTACCTAAACTGAAAGGTAGTTTAAGATGGGTCAATAGGATAAATTATCTTTTGGCTTCTTTAGTCATTAATTAATAAAATTACAATGTATAAGATATTTATAATGTAGAAAGCACCATGTAGTACTGTGATGGATGCTTTTCAGTCATTTATTTATTTGTTTATCTATTTATTAAAAAGCCTTTAGTTTACACTATTTTCTGGGATGTAATAGACCTTCCCTTGGAGGTGCTCAGAGTCAGTCTGGAACCATGTTAAACTTATTTTAATGTATCACTGTAAATACACTTAGAAATTATGTTGAGGTAAAAAAAAAAGAGAGAGAGAGAGACAGAAAGAAAAAAAAATTATGTTGAGGTAAAGCCACAGGGAAATTGTGTCTTTAAAAAGATAAAACTTACTTGAGGGATGTCTGTGTGGCTCAGTCGGTTAAGGCACTGACTCTTATTTTCATCTCAAGTCCTGATCTCAGGAACCGTGAGATCCAGTGCTGATCCTGACAGCACAAAGCCTGGGGATTCTCTCTCTCCTTCTTTCTCCACCCCACCCCTGCTTGCATGTGCATGTGCTCTCTCTTTTTCTCCGTCTCTTTTAAAAGAGAGAAAGAAAGAAGAGAAAACTGAGAGTGACCCAAGAAGGATTACTACTAGGATGCTACTAGCAACTTTGGAGATGATTATCCAAAAGCAATTAATATAGAGACTATACAAATTGGTAACAAGAGGAGAATCACTTATTAATTCATGCTTCTTGAATGTCTATAAAAGGGAAGGTGCTATATTAGCTATATGTGGGAATGCAGCAGGTTTCTGTCTTGGTGGAATTAATACCCTGGTGATAAAAGCATAAAATATACAAATAAATATGCTATTTGTTTAAGAAGCAAGCAATGAAAAGTACTATGAACTAGATGTTTTGGAAGTTATGAATTCATGTAAAATGGGAGTGTTTGTTGGCTAGGGAACTATGGTTAAATTGATATCTGAAAGCCTGAGAGCAAGGATTGGATCTGTGAAGGGTGGCAAACAGTAAAAGTATTCCAAGCCATAGGAAGAGTATATGCACTTTAGGCAGAAAGGAAATTGGCCTATTCTATGTTAACTGGATTTCTATCACTTGTGCCAATTCCATTTTCATTCTAGAGATCACCAGATGGATAAGAAGTTTGCTGAAGCAAATCACTACGAGGTGCCTGTCTCATGCGGCCATTCCAGGGAATAACATTTTTGAAATGAATAAAAATAAAATTTGAACATAGGCATTTGCTTTATTGCCTTAATTCACAACCTGGCTGAGTCACACTTGCTCTGGGAACCATAATTTTGAATTTCTGGACTTGAATGCATCTTAACAATTCTCTTCACGAATGGAAAGTGGGGAAAAGAAAAGTGTTAGATGTAAAAGCCAGATACACAAATAGCTGTAAGAGAGAGTATGACTTAGTGTCACTGAGGGAACTATACTCAATTCTCAATTCTCAAAATCATGTTTAAAATATCAGCTGTGACACAATGTTAGGCTTACCCAGAAGAAAAAGTACTGGGTTCTTTTGCTGCCTGGGGCATACATATACCCAAAGTGTCTCTTTTTTTGCCACAATTCTTTATTGGGACTTATTCTTAGAGGTAAGAATAAACTACCTAGGAATGCAAAACTGGAATACATTTTTTTTAAAAAAAAACACCTAAAGCAATTTTACTCTATAAATAAAAACTAAATTTGGACTGGCCTAAGTGAAAGGTAAATTGATAGAGAGGAAGCTTTCATAATGACATTTGATTTTTTATGAAATTCAAATGATAAATCAACTGAGAGTCATTCAAATAAAAGTTTAGCTCATAATAATATTAATTTACCTTTAGTAAACTGTCTGAAGAATTGTCATGGTGCCGTATCTAGGGAATACATTTAGTACTAACACTATTAAAAGATGGTTTATGTTTTTTACATTTCATGAAAATATAATAAAATTGTAAAAATAATAGAATATAGTTCCCTCAAATTATTAAGACCCTGTCTCACAGTGATAACAAAAATTACATTTGTTTAACTTTTAAAATTCCATTTAAAATAATATCATAGATATTTATAAATCTATTTTGCTTAAATCTTATAATACAGTAGATAGCTTTATAGCATTTGTAACATTGACCCATAGCTAAGCACCTGCAGTTAATGTCAAGTTTTACCCATAAGATTAGGCTTGCTGGGGGGTGCCTGGGTGGCTCAGTCAATTGGGCGTCCAACATTGGCTCATGTCATGATATCCCGGTTCAGGAATTCGGGCCCCGCATCAGTCTCTGTGCTGACAGCTCGAAGCCTGGAGCCTGTTTCAGATTCTGTGTCTTCCTCTCCCTCTGCCACTCCCCAGCTTGTGATCTCTCTCTCTCTCTCAAAGATAAATAAGCATTAAATTTTTTTTTGAAAGATTAGGCTTGCTGGACTTAGAAAGCCTTTGGTCATTAAATAACAATACAAAATATAAGTAAAAAAAACTTTTAAATATTATTTTATACATCAGAATATCTAAAGATATAACAAAATGCTTCATTCATCTATTTTTTGACAAATGTTTACTAAGTGGCTACTGTGGGTGTTGGGGATATAGACATGTAGTGATCCATTTCATGTCATCAAGGTGTCTAAATACTTGTGGGGACACAGGCAGGTCTACTTAAAATCACTAAGATAATTGCTATGGTGATGTGATACAAAATACACCAGCAGAAGCAAATGCACTCTATATTTCCTTGCAAATCAGGAAATGTTTTACAATATCAGAGTTAGTGTTTTAGCTTTAAAGTGAGGATAAAGATGAACAAGAATTTCACAAGCAGGTTAAGAAGGAACAACTTTTCCACATGGGAGGTCTGAACTCTGCACTATCATGGTAGATTGAGACAGTGTGATAAACTTGAGACTAAATGTACTGGTCTATGTCAGAACTTTGAGAGGAAGACAGGAGAATTGGTAAGAGAGAAAGGGCAGGAGTCCAGATGCTAAAGTTCATACCATGTATTTTGTTTGAGTTCTTCCAGAAATGGTACTTAAGCAAAAGATGGAAATGCATTTAGTTTATTTTTCAGATAAATGCTGAAAAACCCTTAGGAGAGTAAGGGAGGGATGTAGGAAGAAAGGTAAGCAATTAAGGGCTTATTATGAAGCATTATAACATTTAATCCCTTTAATCCTATTGGGGAACTCTGAAGCCAGTGTAAAATACAGGTCTGGGCGTTATTCCACTTGGGCAGGCAAATGGGACTGGAGTATTTACATGCCAACTCCCTTGGTCATTGGTTGAGGGTGGGCAATAACTCACTGGTACTTCTAAGCTACTGCACAGGCAGCAAAGCAGGCTCTAGAAACCAAATAAGACATTCAGGCCAAGAAATGAAACTGCTGGGAAGTGGGAGTCTACCAGTGTGCCCAGAAGTGGTAAGTACATGGCAATATGCATAGGGTACCAATAGCTTTATGTAATTAAATTTATAGTGTGATGAACATAGGATGCTTATGAAGGACATTGTACAGAAGAAGCTTACAACAGTGACAAAAGTCAAACTTCTTGAGTTCGAGTTCCGACTCTGCTATTCATCAGAAATGTGAAGTTGAGGGGCGCCTGGGTGGCTCAGTAAGTTAAGCGTCTGACTCTTGATTTCAGTTCAGGTCATGATCTCACAATTCTTGTGAGATTGAGCCCAGCATCCAACTCCTCACTGACAGCACAGAGCCTTCTTGGGATTCTCTATCTCCCTCTCTCTGCCTCTCCCCTGCTCGTATTCTCTCTCTCTCTCTCTCTCTCTCTCTCTCTCTCTCTCTGTCTCTCAGAAGTAAATAAACATTAAAAAGAAAAAGAAATATGAAGTTGAAAAAGGTGCTTAGCTGCTCTATGCCTCAGTTTCTTATCCTGGAAAAATGGAGATAACTACCTCAAAGGGTTATAGTGAGAATTGGTTGAATGAATTCACATAAGGCAGTGAGAATAGTGCAGCAAATAGTAAATGCCCAAGAAATGTGAATTATTACTACAATGATCAAGAGGTTTTGAGCATGGGATGGCATGATCGGATTTTGAGTTCAAGGGGTAACAATGAGAGCATAGTGTGGAGGATGGTGCCACCAGGGCGTTGAATTTAGGCAATACCCCTGGGAAGGAGAGAAGAGAGTAAACTCTTCAGATGTTTTAAGGAAGAAACAAGGTTGGAGTGGGGATTATTGACATGAGCAAGAGGTTGGGTGGAACAGATTTGCGTGAAATTGGAGCATTCAGGTTTGAACAAAGTTGATTCTACTCACTTCCCAAAAATCATAACATGTTTATCACCATGGAAATCTAAGGAGATATGTTAATAATTCTGGACTTATTGATATTATTCAAAGCATCTTATGAGCAATGGTATTTAAAGAGAGGAAATGTGTACACATACGTACATACAGTATTTCTTCAATATGGAGCCAGAAGATAAGCCCTTTTTTCAAGTTATGGCATAAAAATATACATTACATAGGAAACAGTGGTGAAAAACTATGTAACTGTAAATATATGTAGTGTGAGTAGAATTCTGAAACATCCTCTAACAGTATATGGTTAATCATTTACAGTATGTTTATATACAAAGGCTCCCAAAAATTCTTTATTGCCTATCTTGATAATTTTCCTACTTCACTCAATATTAAACTTCCTTTATTTTGCTTGTCTAAATTCATAGTGAATGAACTCAAGACAACTTTAGATACAGAAATTACAAAGCTATATGAATTTCTGAAAATCCCCATGAAAGATCATTTGGAGCTATACTTTGGATTTGGAGTAAAGTAATGATAGCCTAGCTTTGTTTGCTGTACTTATAGTTTATGTTGTGTTCCACGTGATATATTGATTAAGGAGACATTGCAATATAGAAAGAACATGGGAGTAGAAAGTTATCCCATCCTTATTTTCTTGACAGAAGTATTCTACATAAAAATAAAACGACTGGATAATCTCTTTTATTTAAAAGATATATACAAGAGGAGTAAAGGATCTCATGAAAAAGGATGAGGCAAACTGGAATTTAAACTTTGTCTTTACCACTTTTGATTTATCCTTGGAAGTTTAATGATGTACACATTTAAGATTAACTATGATTTAAAATAAAGCAACTTGCTGAAATAATGAATCAAGTTATCGTAATACATAAGTTTTATACCGTAATCAAGATTACTGTGCTATAGAATGAGTGTTAAGGACCACTGTTCCTGTGGCATTAAATTATCAGTTGAAAACAAAAGGAAAACAAAAGGAAAGCTTGCCCTCTGAATAATAACAGAGGAAGATTGAAAACCCAGTTTTATTTGTTACAACTTTGATCAAACTTGAAGTCTCTGGAAGATGGACTTAAGGTCGAGAAGATCAAAAATATGAGGAAACTTAAAATTTAAAAATAAACACATAAGATTCAGTTTCATGAAGGTTCATGTTGAAGTTTTGATAAATTGAACAATATATGTAGAAGGATATCTACATTTTCTTCATGGATATCATCTCTCCCCATTACACAATTCACCCATTGATTCTTTTCAACCCCCTAAAATCTACCAGGTCTCTATGAAACTTATAGGTGTAGGGTGAGGCATTTATTTGTTTATTTGCTTTGAGTATCTCCAGCTGTACATACCTTTTCAAGAGAATAATTCTTATCAATATTACCAAGAAAATAGGGCAGCATATAGAAAATCCTGGCATGTTATATCTATGCTTGTGTATACTCTAACATAGTAATTTTTAAATTACTTTTCAATCTTACAAGAAAACTTAATATAGAAGACATAAAAATATTTTATCGTTAGAAATGTTAACTCAAGGGGCGCCTAAGTGACTCGGTTGAGTGTCCGACTTCGGCTCAGATCATGATCTCGGAGTCTGTGAGTTAGAGCCCGGCGTCAGGCTCTGTGCTGACAGCTCAGAGCCTGGAGCCCGCTTCGGCTTCCGTGTCTCCCTCTCTCTCTGCCCTTCCCCCGCTCATGCTCTCTCTCTCTCTCTCTCTCTCTCTCTCTCTCTCTCTGTCAAAAAGTAAAAAAAAAAATTTTTAAATTTTTACAAAAAGGAAATGTTAACTCAAATGATTCTAAAGTCAGTCATAAAGAATACTAAAGCTGCTTAAAAAAATGTGTCTTTTTATGTTTGTGGTTCAGTCTTATTCAGCCTCAATATTTTTAGTATTCTTTTACCATTTTTTTCTTCTTTGGATGTCCAATATTGCACAATTTTGGTTCATGTAGTGAAATTGTCACAGATATTAACTTTTGAAACAAAATTCTCACCTTATAATGTCAGAATTTTCTTCTGATAAACAGAAATGCAGAGGGGGAAAAAGTTAATCTGATTAATGAATGAATGTCTTAGTGGCCCTCAATGTAATGATCTTTATTACATACCCATGTGAGATATATATTTCATAAAAGCATGTATTTTTTACTTCAATTTTATTACAGTTTTTAGTGGGCATTCGAGTATTCAGAAATTTATAAAGTACCTGGGAAATGTCTGAAAGAGTTGTGAAAGCTCTTAGATTTCTCTTTTTGGTTTATAACATAGTTTGGAAATAAATAGTCTATAAAAACAAGGACAGATGTGAACAGAATAACTTCATGAAAATTAAAAGCATTAGCCACAAAACTCCCAGCTTCTCCACTTCACTCCCAATCTACATTTATAGCACCATGTTCATTTTTCCTGACCTCCAAATTTTATCTGAGAAAAAGATCTCTTGTTCTTAGGGTAATCCCTTCACTTTTGCTGTAATTCCACCACACATTCTTCCTTCTAAAACCACCCCAGTAATGTTTCCTTCATTCTTGTGAATCTTCATCTCTCCTCACTCAGTTGTTTGTTCTCAGTTAACAAATAAGTTCATAGTTTCCATCCTAAAATACCAGTATAAACCCTGCTCTAACCCCTTGTAAGCATATGTCTTTGCTTGCTTTCACATCTAAATGCTTTAAGGGTGAAAATTCAGATTTGTCATTTTCTCTCTCATTGTATTCATTGCTCAAACCACAGCAGTAGTGTGTCTGTACTTAATATTGGGAGGGGAAAAAAATCTGTATAGATGTCATCACCAACCTTCTAAGTTGATTACCTGTGTTAATTCTTCATTTCAGTTGATTCCTCAGAAAACACTCATTTTTTTTTTTTATTGCTCTTGCCATTAACTTCCTTCCCCTTTCAGTGTCTGTGGACCCATCAGTTCATGAATCTCTTCTATTCTCTCCTCCAGCTTTCTTTGATGCTGTTCTATCATTTTCAGAAATGAGTCTTTCAGAGTTTTATCCTTGGACTTCTTTGCTTACTGTTATACTTTCTCTGGGAGATGTCTTCTATACCCATAGTTTCAATATCTCCCTATAAATAACTGACACCCAGATCTTTATCTCATACCTTGATGTCTCTTCTGAGCCCAAACTAGTATTAAGAAATATCTAGTATTATGGAATTATCTACCAATTTCTACCACAATTTTAAACTTTAAACATTTGGTATGTGCTTTATAAATCTCCCCCATCATTTCTTTCTCCCAGTGTTTTCCTTCTTGGTTAATTGTTCCTTTAGCCATCTAGTTGCCAAAATCAGAAACCTGAGCATTATCTCCTCAACTCCTCCTCTCTCCTAAGGTTCCCACATCAAACCAGTTCCCAAATTCCAGGATTCTAATCATAGCGTGTCTGTAATTCATATTCTCCATTATTTTTCCATGACCATGGTTTTACTTCTTTCCAAAACTGTTGTAATAGACTTGGGTTTCCCAGTCTCATTTCTCCACACTTTACCCAATTCTTCACTCTGACACTAGAGTTATCTTTAAAAAAATTCCTATTGCTTCCTGTGTGAAAATCATTATTTTGTTTCTACTAATCTATAGAATGAAACCCAAGCCTTTTAGCATAGCATTTAACACACATTGTGATCTAATTCCAAGTTACTTATCTTGCTGCAGTACCTATCCACTTGCTATTTACCCTATTATGTTGTCGGATAAAACAACTAGATCTCATGGATTAAAGATCTCCTGATTAAAAAATGTATGCAACATTTGATATTGAAATGTGAAAATTAAAATTATTTAAATGTGTTATTTTCTTTCTTAATCGAGGTATCTAATTTCCCAGGCTCATTCATTGGCACATTACTTTCAGTTTGGAATGTCTGTTCTCTCTTGTGTAGCTTCAAAATATCATTTCACTCCCAAGAGCCATCTCAAATGGCATTTCCACTATAAAGACTTACATGACTCTTTTCCAAAAGTTACTCTGTCCTTAAATATGCTCTGGCAAGCCTTGTCCTGTGGTTTATATATATATACATCATGCCTTCTGCTTGTTAGTTACTATCTACATATATTATTTTACTATAATTATATAATTATGCTATGTCATATATTTCAATCTAATTAGATAATTATAACTGATTCATTTATTATATAACATATGCTTTATTAAACACTAATTGAGTGAAATTTAAATAATGGATTCTCTTATTCATTAATGAATACTTGTTAAGTTCCATTACTACACTGCTAGGCCCATGAATACCAGGAAACCTAGAATTACTTGGTTGTCTTAATATTTGCTAGCAGCCCTACTAGAAAGAGTACAACTATAGTATTGATTAATTAACCAGGACACTTTTGACTATGAAAGGGGCCATATTTTTATTGTTTAGTTATTTATTTATGTATTTGTTTTGCATATTTTTGAGTATAGTTGACATACAATGTTATATTAGTTTCAGTTGTACAGCTTAGTGATTTTACAGGTATATAAATTACACCATGTTCACCATAAGTATAGCTCCCATCTGTCCCATTACCTTGCTATTACAGTATCACTGACTGCATTCCTTATGCCCTGTTTATCTCCCCCCCTCTGCCAGATTACTCATTCTGTAACTGGAGACCTATATCTCCTTCTCTCCTTCTCCCATTTTGCCCAACTTCTGCCCCTTTTCCCTCTGGCAACCATCAGTTTGTTTCCGGTGTTTATAATTCTGATTCTGCTTTTTGTTTATTCATTTTTTTAGATTCCGTTTTTGAATTATATATATATATGGCTCATATATATGTGTGTGTGTGTGTGTGTGTGTGTGTGTGTGTGTGTGTATACCACATTTCTCTTATCCATTCATGTATTGATGGATACTTAGGTTGCTTCCATGTCTTGGCTGTTGTGAATGATGCTACAATAAAATAAATAAATATGTCTTCTAAAAATGAGTAGAAATAATAAAGATCAGAACAGAAATAAATTATGTAGAGACTTAAAAAAATCAGTAGACAAAAATCAATGAGGGGCACCTGAGTGGCTCAGTCGGTTGAGCATCCGACTTTGGCTCAGGTCATGTTCTCACCGTTAATGAGTTTGAGCCCCATGTCGGGCTTTGTGCAGACAGCTCAGAGCCTTCAGCCTACTTCGGATCCTTGTCTCCCTCTCTCTGTCCCTCCCCCATTCGCACTCTGTCTCTGTCTCTCTCAAAAAAAAAATAAATAAACATTAAAAAAAAGAGAAAACATTTGAAAAAAATCATTGAAACCAAGAGCTGGTTCTTTTAAAAGATTTTTTAAAAAGGTGGTGGGAGGGGGTGCCTTAGTGGCTCAGTCAGTTGATTATCTAACTGATCTTGAGGTTTGTGAGTTTGAGCCCCATATTGGGCTAGCTGCTTTCACCCGGTCAGCGCAAAGCCTGCTTTGGATCCTCTGTCCCCCTCTGTCTCTGTTCCTCCCCGACTCATGCTCATAAACAAAAATAAAATAATAAAATAAAATAAAATAAAATAAAATAAAATAAAATAAATAAAATATAAACAAATTATGAAATCTTACTCAGATTCATCAAGAAAAAAGGAGAAAAGACCAAGTTAATAAAATCAAAAACAAGAGAGGAGAAGTAACTAACATCTGATGTTACAGAAATACAAAGGATTATAAGAAAATACTATGAAAAACTATATGCCAATAAATTGGACCACCTGGAAGAAATGGTTAAATTCCTAGAAGCATACAATCTTTCCAAACTGAACCAGGTTGAAATAAAAAATCTGAACAGACAGATTACAAGTATTAAAATTGAATCAGTAATAAAAAAACTATCAAAAATAAAAGTTCAGGACAAGGCAGATTCACAAGTGAACACTACCAGACATTTAAAAAAGAATTAATACCTATTCTCCTCAAACAATTTCAAAAAAAAGAAGAGGAAAGAAAGCTTCCAAATTCATTCTATGAGGCAACGATTGCACAATACCAAAACTAGACAAATACACCACAAAGAAAGAAAACTACAGGTCAATATTTCTGATAAACATAGATACAAAAGTCCCCAACTAAATATAGCAAACCACCTACAACAATACATTAAAAGATCATTCACCACGATCAGGTGAGATTTATTCCTAGGATGCAAGGATGGTTCAGTATTCTCAAATAAGTCAACATCATACACCACATCAACAAAATGAGGGATAAAAATCATATGGTCATCTCAGTAGATGCAGAGAAAGCATTTGATGATATTCAACATTCATTCATGATAAAAACTCTCAATGAAATGGGATTAAAGGGAACATACCTCAATATTTTAAAGGTGAGAAACAAGACAAGGATGTCCACTCTCACTACTTTTATTAAACATAGTGCTAGAAGTCCTAGCCACAACTATCAAACAAGAAAAAGAAATGAGACATCTATATTGGTAAAGAAGAGAGAGGCCTTATTTTTAATTATACTGTTTGCATGCATAACAGGTAAACCAGGATGCATAGTCACTATCTTAGCTGTTTTCCCCAGAAAAAGAAGCTTTGGGCAAAGATTCATGTGCTAATGCTTTATAAAGGAGTGCATCCCAGAGAGCAGGAGTGAGAAAAAGCAGGATTGAAAAGGGGAAAAGCAAGAGAAACAAATAGAATATACAGCATCTAGTCGTTCATGCAGAATTAATTATGGCAGACTGTTCAGTCCCATTTGGTCCTTTTTTTTTTTTTTTTTTTTGGAAAGACAATAAATATTTACTTCCATGACAGTCCATCCTGTTGAGGATGGGAGAAGCATTTATGGTTCACTTCTGGGTTATACATATGTGGATATGGTGTGGTTTCTGGGGATCTCAAATCTGCAAATCAATAGGGAAACCTCTGGACAAAGGTGAAAAAAGTAGAACAAGACAAATGATGCAAGATATTG
This sequence comes from Herpailurus yagouaroundi, assembly GCF_014898765.1. Lineage (NCBI taxonomy): Eukaryota > Metazoa > Chordata > Mammalia > Carnivora > Felidae > Herpailurus > Herpailurus yagouaroundi. Next base: position 9,717,666 of record NW_024412441.1, read on the forward strand.
TTAGGTTCTCCTGTGTGGGATTGCCCAGTCACCTCAGTGTTAGTTACCATATAATTCACACTGGAAGGAGTTACCAAAAACCCTAAAGATAAGTGAGACCAGGAAGATATGAATTACACATAAGAGGCATCTGTTACCATCAATCTAAATAAATAGGTTGACATGGACAAAAAATTCTTTGAGTCTTGGATTTGATTGACTGTGTCTAATTATATGGTCAAAATCCTGCTGAATTATGAAGTGGATGTTACAGATTCATATAATATTTGTATATTTTTATGATCGCCATCATTGACTGATGCAATTTTTATTCATGTCAGAGCAATACACATACTTTCATTAAAATATATACCACAGAGTAAAAATAATTAATTGTCTTGTACTCTCTTGTTCATAATAGTATAGCCTAAAAAAGATTTTTAAAAGGTTCATGAAAACACATGATGTAAAAACATTAAATGCAAATACTTATTGATGATATTATAATGGAGGTAAAAATTAAATGGACATAACCAGCATACAGCTTAAAATATGTCGATATCTTGTAGAAAAAAATATCTACTGACCTACTTTACTATCTAAAATTGACCCAATTCGTGGTAGGACTAGGCCCCATCACAATTTGGGAATCAATCCAATATTAAATCTGTGATATTGTAATTGAAATGGGAAATTTAGGTTGTTAGAGGCAGTAAAACAAAACAGGAAACAAAAAACAAACAAAAAACCCCACAAAACCCTGAAAAAGTTAAACATAGACCAATAATACTGAGTAGGTATCAGAAATCTCAATTTACCAAATAAGTAGATTAACATTTACCAAATAAGTAGATTAATGAAACAGCATTATAGTTTTGTTATTGTTATTAAAGGAACACATACCTGTTTTAATAATTTATTTTGCTAGAGGAATTCTGTAGTATTTTATTGAAAAATATGTTTATTAAGTAATAGGTAAGAGGCATTCAAAAACACATTGATTAGGCAAAATTGTTCAATACTTGAGTATTAAGTAGCTGGGCAAACTCAGGAAAGTTTTATCTTCTCTGAGCTGCAGATTCTTTATTCATCAAGTGGAAGAAATAATATATGAACATTTCCAGAAACATATATTTTGATCTTCTCAGTAACTCTAGTAATATAAATATAAGACATGCTCATTGCAAAACCAGCATTGTTGCATGGGTTAACTATTAATAATAGCCAAATTATGAAAAAAGTCCAATGTCCATTGACTGATGAATGGATAAAGAAGATGTGATTGGTATATATATACCAATTTCATTGGACTTTTTTCATATATATATATATATACACACATATATATTTATACTTTGTATATATATATTTATGTATATATATATATATATATATATGCATATATATATATACACCAATACACACACACACATGTCATGGAATATTACTTGGTGATCAAAAAGAATGAAATCTTGCCATTTGTAACAATATGGATGGAACTACAGTGTATCATGCTAAGCAAAACAAGTCACTCGGAGAAAGACAAACATCATATGATTTCACGCATATGTGGAATTTAAGAAACAAAACAGATTAACCTAGGGGAAGGAAAGGAAAAATAAGATAAAAACAGACAGGGAGGAAAACCATAATAGACTCTTAGATACAGAGGACAAACTGAGGGTTGCTGGAAGGAAGGCGAGTGAGGAGACGGACTAAATGTGTGATGGACCTTAAGATGGGCACTTGTTGAGATGAGCACTGGGTGTTATATGTAAGTGATGAATGACTGGGTTCTACCGAAACCAATATAACACTGTATGCTAACTAGCTTGAATTTAAATAAATACATTTAAAAAAATCTACTGGAAATAAAATAGCCCAATTACATGGTCTCCCAGTGTTTGTCTTCTTCCCTGTGAGGCATTTAATCAAGCTGCTTTTACAGCGAGGTTAAGTTAGCTAAGATGATATCAATGCAGGGGGACTGCAAAAGGAAAAACCCCAAAGCTTTACTATGCAAAGAAAATTATTCTGTTAATTAAACTTGAGATAACTGAGAGGTTTACTGCCATTTGACATATTTAGTTCATTAGCTTAATTCTATGATACATATATAGTTTTAATAAAGTTATTGTTCTAACTACATGGAAAGTATAGATATTGTTAACTTTAATTTCTAGGCCATACATTTTTCCATCACTGAAATCAAGATGTGACTCATAATTAAAAATATCTGACCGTTGTTTTCAGCCTTTTTTTACATGTGAAAATTTCTGATATTAGGATGTATATTTTAATTAATGATCCTTAAAGTCAATGGGATGTGGGAAGATACGGTTTGCACTTACACTTATGACTACTTCACCACTTGTAACACACTTTTGAAAAAAAATGAGAATTTCTGCCCATCTACCAAACTTTAAAAGATTTGTTTACCAGACAATAAATTTATGCACTAATAATTAACTCATTTTCCTTTTTCAGTTAATCAAAAAGATGTAGCAGTCAATCAAATCTTCAGATTAGATAGCCAGTGTTACTATATGAGTTGTACAATTTCTGCCATTTTGGCAGTTTGCTTTGTTGTGGATAAATATATGATTTATATTCAGTTTTTTGAAATACTGGAAATAGCTCAAAGGCTGTCATTACTATTTCATGGACCCCTATGAGACCAGAGACACCATGTTGGGAATCACTGTACTCGAAATATATACATTTCTGAATTATAATAAGTTCTCATGTGGTTTTACAGGTTAATAAATTCTGCACAGGCCCATGACATAGGACTTCTTTATTTTTGTGTAGGTTTGATTGTTATACTAATAAGGAAATATGAATACTCTGTAAATCATTTACATTTAGAAGGCATTTTATACTGTTTGGAATGTGTGGGAGTCTAAAATCCTGAGAATTCGTAAGACTTTAATAGAAACCGTGAAAGCAAATTGTAAAAGATTAGATTGGAACTATATAATGTTCTATCATATGCTTATTTTAAAACCTCATTTTTAAAGTTTGTAATGATTATGAGATATAGTAAGTGAAAAAAAGCCAAATACATATAAAATATTTATCAATTTTCTTTTTAAAATGGGATATATATGTGTGTATGTGCATATATGTATATATATGTATGAATATATAAATATAAATGTTACTGTATAATTCCAAAAAAATACAACAAAAGAATTTAAATACAAATATTTATTACTTTCTTCTTTATACTTATATTTACATGATTATATGTAAGAAGCATATATTAGTTTTATATTTAGAATATAATAAGTATTATTAAAAGATTAAGCTACAGGGGTGGGGAAAGGCCTATTTCTTCACTTTAACTCCCTATCAAGAGCTGTTAACCCCTTCCTCCTTCTCAAGTGATATAATGTACCTTCTTAAGGCAGAATTTTTCTTCCTAAGTGGCTAGTCCCTTCCCATGGGCAGAAAGGTATTTGCTTTGGCCTGAAATATTTGCTTTCTGGTTTCCATTAATATTCCCAAACTAATTTAGATGTGCAGTATAGCTGATAATGTAAAATATTATTTCAGAGATTCGTAAGTTTCTTGAGATAAGGACACATGGTTAGTCCATGTCTGTTTCCTGTGTGTTGCATATTGTGGGTGCTCAATACTAATTCTTTGGAAATACTTGAAAAACTGGTTGCCTTAATGCTGCCCTCATTCTCAAATGGTGCAACATCATATTCCATTTTGCACTTACAAACTTCACCATATTTTGTTTACTTTGTTAATTTTGGAAAATATTTTATACTTTTTAATAAGGATTCATAAATGTTTTTATACATTTTAAAACTCAGAGAAGTTAGGCACCTCGTATAGATTTGTAAAATTTAATTTCTTGTAAACTATCATACAACTTATAAACTCATCAGTTACCTTACAAAAGAACCATGTAAACAATATCTAGATAATTTAAAATAACAAATTATGTGAATTTTCATACATTTTATTATTCAGGCCACCCGAAGTTAGGCACATAGGTCCTGGAGTTGGAGTGGCTGTGTTTAAATCCTGGCTTTGCTACATATTAGCTAAGTGAGATCACTTAACTTGTTCCTCTCTGTGCTTCAGTTTTTTCATAAAGTGGGTGTAGTAGAATTTACTTTCTAGGTTTTTTTTAATGCAGAATAAATGTGTTATTTATAACATGATGATTAGTACAAAGTGTTTACTAGATAAATGTGTACTTGATTTACAGCAAAAGTTCTAATGAATTTCAGTAGGGAGAATATGTTTTGTTTTGTTTCATTTTCAATAAATGGTGCTGGGACAATTAGATATCCAGGGGGAAAATGAATCTTAACCCCCTAACTCATATGATAATCAAAAGTTAATTTCAGATTAGTTTTATATATAAATGTGAAAGGTAAAACTACATAGATTCTAGAGGAAAACACAGGAGAAAATCTTCATGACTTTGGTATAGACAAAAAAAAAATTTTGAACCCAAGTACAAGCCATTGAAGGAAGGCATGAATAGATAGGACTTAACCAAAATTTAGAACGCTGGTCATCAAAAATGCATTGTTATAAAAAATAAATAGGGAAAAGATGGATAAGATATATAGATATAGATATAGATATAGATATAGATATAGATATATAGTCAACAAAGGATTCATATCCAGAACATATGAAAACTCCCACAAATAAGCAAGAATAAAGCATACAATATAATCCAAAAAAATGGACAAAATGTTTGACTTCAAGGGACTTCACAAAAAAGAAAAGCAAAACAACCTGTAAGCATTTGAAAAAGTAATCAACATCTTTAGTCACCAGGAAAACAAAAATTAAAACCACAGTGAGATTCCACTGCACTCTCACCATTTATGGCTAAGATTAAAGATTGATAATGCCAAATGTTGATGAAGCTATTAGACAACCAGAATTCTCATACTTTTATGTACAGAACGTATGGGGAGCCATAAGAATGTGCCCTCTGATTCCACTCCTAGGCGCCTCCCTGATTGCCTTACCAAAATTCCCTAGGACTTGGTTACTACCGAACCCTGAGGTTGATACTCACCCAACCTCACTTCTTCCTTTCCTTAATGAGGTGTTCAGATTTGCATTGCCCCTTGATAGGTCTCTCAGACTTCCCCAGCTGTCCCTCTATTTTCTCTCACAGGTGCTTTCCCTAATAAAATCTTTGTACATTTAGTCCCATTTTAGTGTCTGACTCTATGAAAACCTGGACTAACATGAATCCGCTTGGGAAAAAAAAAATGTTTGAAGCTAAACCAATAGCCAAGCACTTACATTATTCCAAAGTATAAGTCCAAAAGAAATTAGTACATATTTCCAAAAAAAGACATGTACAAGAATGTCCATAGCAGTTATATTCATAATGACCCTAAAGTGGAAACAACTCAAATGTTCTTCAGTAGGAAAATGAACAAACTGATAAGTTTATAAAATGAAATACAATGCAACAATAAAAAACTGAAATGCTGATACCCTAAACATCATAATTGAATCCCAGAAGTATTTTGTTAAGTAAAATAACTCAGACACAAACTAGTATATAGTCTGTAATTCTATTTACATGGAGTTCAAAAGCAGACTAACTTAATTTAATAAATATTAAAATGTTACAGAAATACTATTTATCCAGTTAGTGGTCACAAAAATTAGTACCTTCTAACATTAAAATGTTAAAAATGTATAAAAACATTAAACATAACACTTAAAGTTAGGTAACTTTGTGTGCTTTACTATATATATTTGTTATCCTTCAATTAAAAAAATTAAAATAGTAATATATTTATTATATGATATATACAATATGTAGATATGTATGAATATATAACCATGCACATAACTAGAATCTGGTTTTCCTGAATTAAATTCATGTTTCTTTAGGTTGTTTGACATTAAAATAATTTTATTTTTGGAATTATTCTCCATCTTTTAAAATCTCACTATTTAATGTTGTTAGTTCAAGTACACATGAAAGGGAACAGGGTAAGTTAATGTAGTTCATCAACTACCTGATGGACTACAGGTAAAGAAACTGCCTTGAGAAAAAGATTATGTTCCAGGAGTTTCTCTAGAACCATTAGGCTGAGCAGGAAAGCCCATGACTTGTTCTCGTATGCAGATCCAATAGAAATATTTTTGGCTCAACACTCATCTCTAGCCACAGGCAATTGTACCTCATTCAAGTAAGAAACTTCTGTATGACGTAGAATGACAATTGTTGAAGAAGTAGTGGGAATGCCATTCTGTCTGTCAGCTGCTATAATTGGGTAGTTATATTTTGGGAAAGAAATATGTTTAACTTCCTTCCTTATGGCTACTGTCAATTTTTTTCTTAAGAGCTAGACATGTTTTTGTGCTTGAAATGATTCTTGAATTTTTTTTTTTTTTACTAGACATAGGGTGATTTTTTTTTCCTTTGAGCACTGCTGCTAAAGAGAGATTCTTAATTTTAAATAAGAATTTTATACAATATTTATGCATGCCTCCTTATTAGTGTGAGCAATTTTTTTCCACTTAATGCTGGTAAAATGTGTGAAAATGACAGTAAAAAAAAAAGCCATTTCTGTTGGTGCAACTTCAGAGAAAAACTCATTGTACTTATTAAATAAATTTGCCATAAAGAGCCTTCTTTTTATTTGGATATTGAACTTAAAATCTTGCAGGGCAATGGGTTCTTATGAATTGTGTATAATTTATCAGTTTTATTTAAAAGACATGGAACTTAGAATGGCTCTGCAAAGCTCCTCAGTTTTCATCATCCCTCTGCCATCTACGTACTGGATAAATCTTAACAGGTTCTATAAATGGAGCAGTAACACCCAGGAGAATACAGCTTACCTATTCATGCCAAGTGTGTTACGTTGCTAGCAGTCATAGGGAGAAAAAGAGATTCAGGATTGGAGGAAGCCTGAAGACAATAACTCTCATGTGTGGGCTGGACCTTCCTTTTTGTCACTGGGGTGTATATTATTTTAAAATTCATGTTCCTGCCCCTCTACACAAAATTTATGGGCATGGAGCCTAGAAATCTACATTTTGAACTTGCTACCCAGATGATTCTTAAATACATTTATTTAAGATCTTAAGCAATTTTTATTTAAACCAAGAATGAGTGTGATGATTATTCTTGGAAAAGTACACTTCATTATGCCTGCTGACATTACTCATTCTACTCCCACAATATAAGCTAGCACCAGGACGACAAGACAAACAATGGAAATGCAGAGTATGTTATAATATTTGTTATTCAAAATGAGTTTTAAATAACCCAGCCTATTTGTTACTATTATACCACTCCAATAAGTAGCTATATTTTGTCCTCAGATAAGAACTTTGTTTTACTTTTATAATTTAATGATATCTACAAAGGAGATCTCAGGGATATTGCAAAATTATAAGTTGGAGCATCTGGGTGGCTCAGTTGGTTTAGTGTTGACTCTGGATTTTGGCTCAGGTCATGATTTATGGTTGGTGCATTTGAGCCCCACATTGGGCTCTGTGCCGATAGCACAGAGCCTGATTGGGATTCTATCTCTCCTCTTCTTCCTGCCCCTCTCTCACTCACACACATGCACACACACACTCTGTCTCTCTCTCAAAATAAATAAATAAACTTTAAAAAATGATAAGTTAATTCTGGAATAAGTGATTACTGTATGTTATAATTAAAAACAATGATTTAAATTTTATAAAATGAACAAACGAGCCAAAATGCTATTTATTGTTCCTTTACTATAAATCTAAAATTGAGTTAATGAATTCAGAGGAATAAAAGAAAAGTCTTTTCCTTGAAGATTTATATTTTTATAAAAGAGCTAGGTAAAAGACAAGATTCTGAGACTTTTAGTTTATTTCCTATAGAAATGATTCAGTTTCATCCCTGAAATCTTGAAATTTTTAACAAACTTAGGACATGCTTTTAAATCCAACACAAATGTGAGAAATAAATGCAAAACATTTCATTGTGGAATGATATTTCCTTTAGAGTTTGAAGAGGGTACAAGTGGAACTGTTAAATTTTACCAATTTAAAATGTGAGAGACTCGTCTATTACAATGATACTAAGCTTGCCTTTCACAGCTATTGGGGAGACAGCCAGTTTTCTGCTCCTGACTGAATGAAGAGAATCTAAGCAGAAGTAGGGAATTCTTGTCCAGGATTCCAAATTTAGTGTCCTCACCTTTTTTGAGTACTTATTTGTGTATTTAATCTAGGCCATATTGGTATTTCTACTTTGACCTTTTCAATGATGAATGGTAATAATATAGCCAATATGCTTCCTACTGTTAAAATGTAGTACAACTTTCATATGAACAAAATTCAAGACAGGGCAATAGCTAGATCTTTTCATTATAATAATGCCACAATAATGAATTCTTAGTATTTTGTTATTAATTGTTACTACCATAACAGAAAAAAAAAACACATTAAGAAAAGTGATTTGCCCCCTTCCCTTTTTGCTATGTCATGTACAGGTATTCTTATTTCATATTCTGATATTCTTACTTAGTTGAGAGAAAATTTCCATTTTTTTGGTGGATTTTTTTAGGTTCAATATTTATAAGGGAAGTTAATAAATATAAAAATAACCTGTAATTGTTAAAAACTGCTTTGGGATTATGAAGTGGAGACTTTTTTTTTTTTTAAGAAGTCAACACTATGGTGTTGATATGAATTATAATGAGGCCATGGGCATGAAAGCACCTGGCTCTTATATGAGCACTGTCTCTAAAGTATTACATATATGTTTATGAGCTTATATATATGTACATATATGCAACGTTACAATATATTAAAGTATAACCATTTATAATTTGTACACACACACACAAATTATAAAGCTACAGCACTATGTCCGCCTATAGATATCCTAAGATAGATGCCCTATTCTTAAGTTCCCTTGCAGAATCTGGCTCTAGCTCTGGAACCATCCCTACATATTTAACTTTTATCATACATGTCCAGACTGCTTCAATTCACTCAGTAGAATTTCCAAACATTGCATAGTCATAGTTTTACTGCAATTATACATTGAATTTCATAACTGGAGACAGACAACCAGACTTCCTCACAGGAAATCAAACACAAACTCTGTGACTCTATATTCTTCCTTATTCCAAACCCCACTTTTTTCAAAATGGTAAGAATTTGTTATGGCTCCAGCCACTTCAGGAGGAAAGACTTCTTAACCATTTCTCAATTTTGGCATTCAATTGGTAATACTTTCCTAATTTACCTTCTCTACTGATTTAAGGGCTGAAGAAAGAGTAGGAACAACTTCATAAAATATGCACAGCACAGCCCAAATAGAATGCTTGTGGCTAAATGACATTTGACACTATTTGCAAGGCTAGCAATCTTAGAGCAAATGCTGGAGATTAAACTGTTCCTTTAAAGGAAGGGACAACTTGTTCTCATATCATTGATGATAGAGAAGTGTTCAAAAAAAAAAAAAAGAATCTCTACTTGACTTGTCAGGCATGAGAAGAATCTTAGGCTTTGGAGCTGAGAGTATAATCTTGTCTGCAGATTGATAGGAGTCTGAGACTTGGCTCTATCACTGACAGTGAGTGGGCCTTGGACAAGTGACTTAGCCCCTCAAAGCTTTAGCATCTTCATCCACAAAGTGGGGATAATCTATTCAAAATGTACTTAACCAGCATGTACTCTGCTCAAGACCTGCCAAGCACATGGTGATGGCATCTACTTTATAATACTGTCACAAAGATTAAAAGAGATGATGGAAGTTATGTTTTGAGAATAGTCCTGGGATAGAAAAAGGCACTCAATAAATGTTCATTACAATATTTGGTTGACTATTCTTTTTGCTATTAGGTAATTTTTAAAAATTGAGTCATGCTTATCACTTTAAAAAGTTCAGTATAGCCAATTCCCTAGAAAATAAAAATAGGTTTAGTGGTGATTTTTTGAATTTGACATAAAAAATAAAGACCTCAAAAGCAAAAATAAACAAGTGGGACTGCTTCAAACTTACAGCTTCTACATAGCAAAGGGAACTACCAACAAAAATGAAAAGGCAACCTACTGGATGGAAGAAAATATTTGAAAATGATATGTATGAAAGAGGGTTAATATCCAAAATATAGAAGAAATCACAACTCAACAGAAAAGATTCGTAATTAAAAAGTGCGTAGGGGAGGGGTGCTTAGGTAGCTCAGTCAGTAAGCATCTTACATTGACTCAGGTCAACATCTCCTAGTTCATGAGTTCAAGCCCTACATAGGGTTGTCTGCTGCCCCACAGAGAGCTGTCTGCTGTCAGCACCAAGCTGGCTTCGGATCTTCTGTTCCCCTCTCTCTCTGCCCCTCTCCCACTTGTTCTCTCTCTCTCTCTCTCTCTCTCTCTCTCTCTCTCTCTCTCCCTCTCCCTCAAATAAAAGAAAACATTAAAAAAAAAGAGGGCAGAGGATCTGAATAGACATTTTCCAAAGAAGACATACAGATGTTGAACAGGTACATGGAAGGATGCTGAACATCACCAATCATCAGGGAAATGCAAATTAAAACCACAATGAGCTATCCCCTGACACTTGTTAGAATGGCTATTTTCAAAAAGATAAAAAATAACAAGTGTTGGCAAAGATGTAGAGAAAGGGAACCTTTGTGCACTCCTGGTGGGAATGCAATTGGTGTAACCACTATGGAAAACACTGTGGAGGTTTCTCAAAAACTTAAAAATGAAACTATTATATGATCCATCAGTTTCAATGCTAGGTATTTATCCAGAGAAATGAAAAGCATTAATTCAAAAAGATATGTGCAACCCCATTGTTCATTGCAGCATGTTTTTAATATAGCCAAGATACAGAAACATATATACATGGATATTACTATGTGAGATGTATATTTGAATATTATGTGAGATATTTTTATGAATATTATTCAGTCATAAAAAAGAATGAAATCTAGTGCTGTCTTCGGCAGCACATATACTAAAATTGTAATGATACAGAGAAGATTAGTATGGCCCCGTGAAAGGGTGACATGAACATTCGTGGAGCGTTCTACAGTTAAAAAAAAAAAAAATGAAATCTTGACATTTGTGGCAACATGGATGGACCTTGAGGGCATTATGTTAAATGAAATAAGAGAAAGACAAATCCTATGTGATCTCACCAATGTGTGGAATATAAACAAAAACAAAAAAACAAAAAGCAAGGATCCCCCCCCCAAAATCTAGTTAGATACAAAGAACAGATTGGTTATAGCCAAAAGTGGAAGGTTGGGGGTAGGCCAAATGGGTATAAGGAGTCAAAAAGTACAAACTTGCAGTAAAAAAAAAAAAAAAAAAAAAAAATGACAGTTTTTTAAAGTGGTTGTACTACTTTCCACTTCAACCATGGCAATTCTAGTTGCTCCACATTCTCTCCAACACTTGGTACTGCAGCCATTATAATGGAGACATTTTGGTGTCTCATTTAATTTAATTGTCATTTCTCTGGTGACTAATGATAAAGATATTTCCATTTGCTCTTTGGACCTTCATATGACTTCTTTGGTGAAGTAGTTATTCCAGTCTTTTGCCCATGTTTTATCTGGGTTATTTGTATTCTTACCATTGAGTTGTTAAAAATGTTTTATAAATTCTGAGTATAAGTCTTTTGTCAATAGATATAAATATTTTCTCATGGTCTATAACTTTAAATTTAATTTTTAAGTGCCATTTTCTAAAGAATAGAAGATTTTAATTTGAATGAAGTCCAACTTATCAAGGTTTCTTTTATGCATACTGCTTTTTGTTTTTTACTTTTTTGTTTTCTGGGAAATCTTTTGCTAGACCAGGGTTGTATAGATTTTCTCCTTTATTTTAATCTACAAGGCTTATAATTTAACTTTTACATTTAATATATTAACATTTAATATAATTCATTAATATTCATTAATATCATTGCTTTCATTAATTCCGTTTGATAAACATAATATTTTCTGTGACTGAAGAAGCTTGAGAATTCATGAACTCTTTGTTGGAGAATATAGGAGTACCACTAACAACATGAACTATCAGTTCATGATAATATAGAATCCTCACTAGTCATTATATCCCTCATCTATCACCACTACTATCTTATGAAATAAAACACCCTCAAACTCTATGATTAAACAAAAATCATAGATTCTTTCTCGCGTGTCTGGGGTGCCGGGAGGTCAGGTGTTCTACAATGGTTTTGTCTGGGATTGACTCCAAGCAGAAGATGGGGTCCTCTATATTTCTGCCATCCTCTGTGGGTCAGCAGCAGACTGACGAAAATGTTCTTCTCATGACAATGACAGAAGGCAAGAAAGAAAGCCCAACTACACAAGCACATGTCAAGCTACTTAACTTTTCATGGCTGTGAACATGCCTTTAGCCAAAGTAAGTCTCATTACTGAGCCCAAAGTCAAGAAAGAGAAGAACACTATGCTTCCACTAAAAATTAACTGAAACGTAACAAATAGGATGTAGACACAGGTAGTATGAAACGTTAATATCAATGATTTACTCTTCCATTTCACTTATGGGACCTTTTAAAGAAAACCAACTAATATTATAAAATATCAACAAATAAAAATACATTTAAAAATATATTTATCCTGCCTTTCTAGTACACACTATTAATTAAGATATTCAAAGAGTTGATGGAGAATGTGTATCTTCAACTAATAAAAGAAGAAGAATTGATAAAATCAGAATATTATCATTCTTAAATATTTTAGAATTATATTATCGCCATTCCCTACCTATAATGAAATAACATATGGCCCATTGTCATCATTGTTTGATAAAAAATATTATGAGAAATACTTATGGAACAAGGAAAATAACAATACCAGAGTTATGGAGAAAAAAAATTAATAACCAACCTAAATAGACTCCCAGTAGTCAAAGCTGATAAAATTTGAGCATTGACAAGCATAATAACAGCAATAGAACAGATTCATTAAGATATTAAAACACAGCTCATAAAGATATTGAAAACAAGCAAAATTTAAACAAGGAAAAATAACACACTGATGTTATGATGTTGATGTTATGATGATAGAAATTAGCTCATTATTTTTTAAACATAAGAAAGAAGGGAAACAAGCGTTTGTCTAGCATTTACTATATGAACTGTAATTCAGAGTAACCAAATAGTTGATAAGAGAAAGTTTCTCTTTATATGAGTATTTCAGTTACTAAATTCATAAATATTGAATCAATTAGACTATCGCTATTCTACAACTAATCAAGCAACAGACTTAAGCAATGATCATCAATTGCCAACATGACTCAAAAAAGAACAAACAGCTATTACACATCTCTTGAACAAAACATATAATACCACCTATAAAGTAGTATTTCAAAACTGTCTAACTTCAATCTAATCAAATTTCTAGCTCTCACCTCTAATTTATATGAGATGCAGAGGAGACAGAAACATGTTACACTAGAGTGTAGGGAACTATAATGTAGAACTGGTCAGAACAAATAAGATTGTCCATGGATTGATGATTATTGGAGTGAATGAAAATGGAGTTTTTTAATCTTATTTTTGTATATATCTGAATTTGAATAATAGTTTTTTCTTAAAGTAATCACTGGGCTTTTTTTTTTTTTTTTGAAAGCCAGGTGTGATTTAAACAGACAGAATGTCTTATTTTGGGGGTGGAGAATCCAAGTTAACCTTTAAGCTGCCTGACAAGAGAACCAAAGAGACAGTGGCTCGTGCACATTTTCCAAGATACTGAGCTCCCTTCTGAATACTAATATCAGAATGCCTGGTATCAAGGACAATGAGAAACTAATGTGGGTGCTAAAACTAGAGTGGGTGCTAGTTTCCAAGATTCAGAAGTTAGTCTTTCATCCAGAGCAGTTACTAAAGTGCCTAGGTAATTGAACCATTAAAAGACAAAAAATCACTCATGTGGCCATATTCACGCATTAGGCTAAATATGTTTCATCCAATAATCAAACATCCTGAGTATCTTTATAAATGGCTTATGATGGTATGTTGTCATGAACAATTGTATATCTCATAAAAAGAAATTCTTTTGATGTGAGACAGTTAATGAGCTGCCACCAATATTTCAAGAAGTAAGATGAGGGCATGGTGATTCTGAATCATATATATTCCTTCAGCATTCGTGAGGGCTGGCATTAAATGACACCATTTATTTTGTACCACAAGACCCTGGTATTCTAGGGATATCCTCTTATTGCTCTGATGTTGTTAAGCCTGTTCATGAAAATTATCTAGTAAGAATTTTAATAATGCAAAGACATTGTGGCTCCAAACATAACTGTGCTATTAATATTGCTATTAAGAAGCATTTGCCAATTCTCTTGTGTTACCTATAGAGGCTCTGATTTGCAGATGGGACTTCTGTGTGGTTATCTAGCTGATTTCTGTAAACTTGAATTCCACAGGGAAGACACTAGTTCCTGGACATGTGACTCTGGTATGTCAATGGTATTTATTGACTTTGCTGAGGGCAATGTGAAACTTTGGCATCAGAAAGTGTGTTAAATGTGTTGAATAGTATGTGAAGTCAACAAGTAAAATAGAAATTGCAATTTGGAAAGGAAAGTGATTGAGGATGTAGTGAAAAGTTAGGAAGATGAATGGACACAGAGAGAAAGAGAGAGAAGGAGAGAAATATAAAGATAGAGAGATAGGGAGGGGAGGAGGAATGGTTCAGAGCGTATAAACAGATACATGAATGGAAGTGCTGTCTTATATCATCTAAGGTTGACAATGTGCTCATGGAACTGGTCTTGTGTTGGTGAAGTTGGTCAAAATTTAAATATTTTTTCTTTCAGGAAAGAAATCTATAAGTAATCGATACTTGTACTAAAAGAATTAAGAATATGTCTTTCCTGTACCTCCTCTTAGGTTCATTTCTAGAGCAAGAATGCTGTTATATACAACCAGATGGACTATTGGTCTGGCTCTGTATGTCAGCTACCATGCAGACACAGCTATATGACATAAAACATAAAACATAAACACCCCAGAAAAGGCATCAGAGAGAAATCTGAATTACAGGTTTTTCTCAGCCATGACTCTTGTTATTGACCATGCTATTCTGTTATCTTGCTATTCATGAAATGGGGAAGAGCAGTCACACATTCCTCTGCATTTGGAGGCCAATTAGCAAATGGGCAGAGATGCTTGGAAGATTGAACCCTTACACCAAACTACCACACTGAAAAACATACAGTGTGCTACATGAAAACATATATATGTTTTCATGAAAAAAAAAAAATATATATATATATGTTTTCATATATATATATCACAAACAGAAAGATTAACACCCTAGTAATACTTAAGGTTTAGGGTTTATAATACAGCAGAATTATTTAGGGAAGAACGTTAAAAATACTGATTCTTAGAGGCGCCTGGGTGGCTCAGTCGGTTAAGCATCCAACTTCAGCTCAGGTCAGGATTTCATGGTTCGTGGGTTCGAGCCTTGTGTCGGGCTCTGTGCTAACAGCTCAGAGCCTGGAACCTGCTTCGGATTCTGTGTCTCCTTCTCTCTCTGTTCCTCTCCCACTCATGCTCTGTCTCTGTCAAAAATTAAAAAAAATAAAAAAAAACATAAAATAATTTCAAAAAATACAGATTCCTAGGCTCCATTCTTAGAAATTTCCAATTATTATATAGTGGAGCAAGGTTGGGAATCTGTATGTTAGTGAACAGTCCAGGTGGTTTCAATATGTCTAGTTCCTGGAACCTGATTATCATAACACTAATAAACTGACACAATATGAAAAGAGGTAGAAGTTAGAAAATGTACATTTAAATCTTCATGAGATTATAGGAAAATATTAAGACTCCCATTGTAGGATGTAGGTACATTTATAAGCACATAGATCTACATTATATAATGACATACAATGTATTCTTATTCTGATTTTTTAATGTAAAATAATTTAAATGGTAAATTTCCTACAAAGCATATAAAATTAAATCCAGATCAACTAGGCATGGGATTCACCAATTACTAACATTTTTAGAATGCCAAATAGATTCTACTTTAAATTTCCAAACTGACCAACTTAATAAAAGTTACATAGCTGTGAAAGCCCCATTAAAACATAAAAACACATAAAAATGCCACATTGCAGGGGAGAGGGGCATTGTATTGAACACAACCAGACACAGTTTCTGGCCACTTTTCTTCTGCTTTCTTTCTTTCTTTTTTTTTTTTTTTTTTTTTT
>NW_024412441.1:9733962-10268604 GCF_014898765.1 Herpailurus yagouaroundi
TTTTTTTTTTTCTTTTTTTTTTTTTTTTTTTTTTTTTTTTTTTTTACTGTTTATTTGTTTTTGAGAGAGAGAGAGACAGAGCTTGAGCAGGGGAGGGGTAGAGAGAGGGAGACAGAGACTCTGAAGCAGGCTCCAGGCTCCAAGCTATCAGCACAGAGCCCAACGTAGGGCTTGAACTCAAAAACCGTGAGATTATGACCTGAGCTGAAGAAGGTGCTTAACCGACTAAGCCATCCAGACGCCCCTTCTTTTCTTTTTTTTTTTTTTTAAACCATGTCGTTACTCTTAAGAAAACTTTGCTCTGTCAAGAGAGACATAAGCAATAGTGAACAGCTGTTAGAATCTAGTCAAGAATTTTTCCAGGAATTATCCTTGGACAACCTGCAACAGAATTACTTGGTATTTATTTTAAAGTGCAGGTTCCTAGAAGTATATACGTCCCTTACACATATATATATATATTTTAACGTTTATTTATTTTTGAGAATGAGAGAGAGACAGAGCACGAGCAGGGGAGGGGCAACGAGAGAGGGAGACACAGAATTCTAAGAGCCTCTGAGCTGTCAACACAGAGCCTGACGCCTGGGTTGAACTCACAAACCGTGAGATCATGACCTGAGCGGAAGTCGCTTAACTGACTGAGCCTCTCAGGTGCCCCAGCTCCCTTACATATATTCAGTAAGAATCTGGTTGAAGGGATGGTTCTAGGATGATAGTAAATATCTTTAAATAAGTAATTTCCAGCTTTAGAGTCTGAGATGCACATCATAAAGATATGACAATAGAAAGGGGAAAAAAAGACTGTGTGGCTTGAATTTTCACTGCGTTTTCTTAAATTTTTACTTCTTTCAGTGCTAACAAAGGAAAGCCTCCAGTGTTGGGACAGGGCTAGGATAAGGTGAGTGAGGCAGTTGCCTTGGGTGCAAAAATTAAAGGGCGATTTAAAAAAAGAAAATAAGAAAAGCAGGGTAAAGTACAGTGCCAAACCATATTGGAACTGAAGTAAAAGAAGTTAATAGTTAAGTAGTGCTGATTCTGTCTTTCTTTAAAATTATTTTCTAGGGGCGCCTGGGTGGCTCAGTCGGTTAAGCGTCCGACTTCCACTCAGGTCACTATCTCGGGGTCCCTGAGTTCGAGCCCCACGTCGGGCTTTGTGCTGACTGCTCAGAGCCGGGAGCCTGTTTCAGATTGTGTGTCTCCCTCTCTCTCTGACCTTCCCCCATTCATGCTCTGTCTCTCTCTGTCTCAAAAATAAATAAACGTTAAAAAAAAATAAAATTATTTTCTATCAATCATGGATGATTTTTCATTAATTTTATTACTTAAATACTATATTAAAATGTTGCTTATCTTGACTACTGAGCTCTTCAGTACCCCTTTAATTTTTGCACCTGAGGCAAATGCCTTACCCTAGTTTCGGCCCCTCTGCATTGTGTGGAATGGACTTACCCCAATTATTAAAAGCATGTTAACAGGAAAGCATGAGAGGTTCTTTTCTTCCAATTATATATCCTGGGCAAATATGTTTCTGCCTAAAGGTAGGACCAGCCATGCTCCCCAAATTTAATCAGATCCATTCTGTAATGAAGCCAAATGAACTTGTTTTCTTAGACTGAAATGGAAGTAGAAGTGCCCTAAAATATGTGTGTTGGCCAATCAGTTTTTTAAATTAATCAGTTAATGTACTAAAAATGAAATAAGGTAGGGAGGAGGATGCATAAAGAAAAAAATATATATATCAAGCTGAATTGGAATGCCTATATTCAGGTTTGGGTATATAAAAAAAATACTGAGTTGATTAAATAATAGTTCTCATCAACAACCTATGTCTTCAAAGGTTCTACTCTGTTGCTATTATTATATTTTTGGTGGAAAAGTTTCTACAAAGAAAATGTTTTTGAAGTCCTATGACCAAGAGGAAACCCAAGCCAAGTATTTGATGGCCTACTCAGTACTTGTTGTGACATATATTCATAGAAGCAGATTTTGTCATACTGGCTCTTTCACCATTATAGAGTTTCATTACTGTCTGCTTTTTTTTATGTTTGTTTGCTTGTTTGATTATTTATTTATTTTTATTCATTTATTTATTTATGTAAGAGAGAGCAAGCATGAGTAGGGGTGGGGCAGAGAAAGAGGGAGACAGAGAATCCTAAAGCAGTCTTGCAATGTCAGTGCAGAGCCTGATGCAGGGTTCAACCTCACAAACCCGTGAGATCATGACCTGGGCTCAGGTCAAGAGTCACATACTTAACCCACTGAGCCACTCAGGTGCCCCATGCACTATTGTCTTCATTAGAAGAAAACAGCTTGTTTAAAGCCTATACAGGGCTCCTTAGAAAATGGTCCAAACATAGCTTAGGTTTGCAGCATATAAAGGGATACAAAATCTAAAAAATAAATTAAAGTTAAAACTTAAACTTAAATCTGAAAAATAAAACAAACTTAAAGTACCTTTTGAGCACAGTTAAGTGAGTCAGGATTTGGTTAGTTGTAGAAGTAAAAAAAAAGTGACATGTTGGTGATAATTTCTTAAAAGCCCCTAAAGAAAAAGAGAATATTTAAATGAGTAAAATTAGCAGCGGTGATGGTCACCAGTATGTTGATTGAGATTATCTCCCGAAATATGGTGTGGGTGCTTTTAACTCATAAAAAAGTACATTGCTTAACTTTTTTATATAATGAGATTGTTTTGCTTACAGACAAAACATTGTAATAGTTGCTACTTTTAGAAATATATTCATATCCTAATGTCTTTGGAAAAATTTGGGGGTTGGAATCTAAAAGGAGATTTTTTGAATTAATAAGGATTACGAGGCTCTAAATTGCATCAATTTTATATGGTAAAATTTTAGGGACATTAAAAATTGAAATTGATACCTTTTAAAAGTATTTATGTTACTACCCTACACAGTGGTGGAGAAATGAGCAGGAAGACTATGTTAGGTCATTTCAGGCTTTATAATTATATTATTTGAAATGCTTTTTCAAAAAATGAGGATGAGTACTACAGTAAATTCTCCAGAATTTTGCTGGTTCCATTATTGTTGAAAATATTTTTATCATTAACTTGTATGACAATATCATATATACTACGTAGAGTTTATCTTCATTTAAGAAAGTAGAACCTCAGACCAAGAACCTAGTTCATTTCAGCAAAATAAATGACAAAGTTCTAACAATTCCTTAATATTTAAGGATATGGAATTTTTTTCTTTTGCCTCGAGGCTTTCTGGCAATTTAATAAGGGGAGATTGACATTCTTATTTATATACTATTTTGCTTATATTTACCCTGAATTCAACTAATACTCTTTCATGTTTAAAGATTATTCTCCTATTTATCCATTTATTAAACAAATATTGACTGTGTCCCTACCATATGGTAGACACTGTGTGAGACACTTTGAACTAAGGAGACAGAGGCAAACAAGCTAGACATACAGACTGTCCTCAGGAAGTAGAAGTCATAGGCTTGCCTCCCTTCCCATGCAAGACATTACCAATAAGCAGAACATTTTAAAATATCCTCTCCATATCTTTGGACACGGTTATTCTCAAATCTCTCTACTCTAGAGATAATATTTACAAAGTCATTTACATTTTTATGGTGAGAATTCCCTAGATTACTTTGAGGACTAAAGCAATAGAAAATGGGAAAATGCATGCTCACTGTTACTTAATTGAATGCTTTTTGAATAAAGCCTAGTGCTTATAGCCATGGTAATGTCATATAAAATTATGTTTATGTGTTGAAGTCAAATGCATTCATGGTTTACACATTAGAGGAAATATTTCTATGTACTGTCACCCAGACATACATTAACAATTTACACATTGGATAACAATACTACATTTGCATGACTTTAAAATGTTTGAAAATTTGCAAACATAATGAAAAGCATGACTATTTGCACATGAGATTAATTTGCTGTTAGAAGGTGAAATTCTGCAGAAAGCTATCTATTCCATCAGGACATACATTCTAACCTCTGTGCCTCCTGCATGAAGAATAAAATAAGGCCTGGGTGGCTGGGCGGCTCAGTCAGTTAGTGTCCGACTTGGGCTCAAGTCATGATCTCATTGCTCCTGGGTTTGAGACCTATGTTGAGCTCTGTGCTGACAGCTCAGAGTCTGGAGCCTGCTTCAGATTCTGTGTCTCCCTCTTTCTCTACCCCTCCCCTGCTCACGCTCTGTCTCTCTCTGTGTCTCAAAAATAAATAAACATTAAAGAAATTTTTAAAAAGGAATAAGGCCATATACAAACATGTCCTGACATCTTTCCATGTGTAATTTACAAATCCCTCCCTTGACATGTCATAAATTTTCTTTAATAATATAGAGAATGGACATTCCATGAAGTTCTACTTGGACCACCAAGCACAGCTAGAAAAATCTTGAAAATATTAACAAGTCTCAAGGAGCAAATGAAGCAGCCAAGAGATGATGGTCAATGATATGGACCAATAGTTAAGTACATTTTGATTAGACTGACAGTATGCTGTGCTGTTATTTACATGACATTTCCCTTAGGTGAAAGGCTAAGAAATCAAAAAAGGCATTCAATAAAAAATTACCAGGCACTTGACAAACAAAACCAAATGACAAAAAAAAAAAAAAAAAAAAGACTTTAAAAAGGGAAGCTCAAGTAAAATAATACGGGATTCAAATATTGAAGTTAATCAGAAATAGAATTTGAAATAATTGTGATTAATATGTTAAGAAAATAGATAATATAATGAAGAATTTCATAAGAAAACTAGAATCATAGAATAATCAATTCTACAACTGGAAAAATTACAACTACTTGAAAAAATTTAAATAGGGTAGGTTAGAATCAGGAGAAGAAAAAAAAATAGTGGACTACATATAAGTCAATAGAAAAATGTCAAGACTAAAACATTGAAAATATAACAGAAATTAGAAATTAAAAAAATCACTTGAGACATATAGAATGTGGGGATATTATCTAATATACTTGAAATTGCAGTTCAAGCAACAAAGAGGAGAAATCATTGTGATTCAGCAACATGTGATACTGGCCAAAAATTGTCCAAAATTGATGAAAGATATCAGGTTACAGATGTAAGGAGATCTTAAATCTCACTTTTTTTTCTTTCTCTGTGTGTGTGTGTGTGTGTGTGTGTGTGTGTGTGTGTTTATAAAGTTTATTTATTTTTGAGAGAGAGAGAGACAGACAGACAGAGTGTGAGCAGGGGAGGGGCAGAGAGAGAAGGAGACACAGAATCTGAAATAGCCTCCAGGCTCTGAGCTGTCAGCACAGACCCTGATGTGGGGCTTGAACTCATGAACCTTGAGATCATGACCTGAGCCGAAATTGAACTCTTAACCAACTGAGCCACTCAGGTGCCCCCTTAAATCCCACCTTAGAAAATGATAGTAAAACTGCCCCAAACCAGAATAAAATAATTCTTAAATCCATCACTGAGGCTAGCAATACACATTACCTTATAGGACCAGCAAGACTACTTGGCAGTGGTCAATATGCCATAATTAGTGGAAGCTAGAAAATATTAGGATGATAGTTTTAAAATGCTCAAAGGAAAAAAAGTTTCCAAATGCGAATTTTCTACAAAGGAAAAGTTTATTTTAAAAACGAAAGCAAGGGGTGCCTGGGTGGCTCAGTCGGTTAAGTGTCCAATTTCAACTCAGGTCATGATCTCACAGTTTGTGAGTTTGAGCCCTACATCAGGCTCAGTGCTGATAGCTCGGATTCTGTGTCTCCCTCTCTCTGTACCCCTGCCCCACTCACGCTCTGTCTCTGTCTCTGTCTCTGTCTCTCTCTCTCTCTCTCAAAAACAACTAAACATCAAAATTTATAAATAAATAGACAGATAGATAGATAAAAGCAAAGGCAAAATCAGCATATTGAAACAAAATCTGAGATTTTTTGCCACCATTATATCTATAGTAAATGAAATAACAAAAAACGTTTTCATACAGAGAAAAATAAATCTAATGAAATAAGTAAAAGAAGGAAGTGATGATAAGCTATGGAAAAGTTAAGTATGTGGCTAATTATAAATAAACATTGACCTATAAAATAATAATAGTAATTTATTATGGGTATTGCAATGTAGAACTCTAATACGAGACAACAGTAACTCCAAAGCCATAAAGGGGCAAGGCAGTTAGAGAAGTCAAAAGCCCGTGCCTTGTCCTGGAAATACTAATTTATGTTTGGTTCTGGTAAGTCAAACATGCATGCTGGAATCCTAGGAAACCACCAAAAACTGATAGAGGAGAAAAATTAAATAATACAAATAATTCACTAAGTTGATAAATGCAACAAAGGAGAGGGAAAGAAAAAAATAAAAAAGATAGGATACTTACAAAATAAGTAGGAAGATAGTTGGTTTATGCCCAAATATATCAGGAAGTAACTGTAAATAGGCAAATAACTCCAAGACAAAGAAAGTCATAAAGAATTTTGAAACTTAACCAAATACAATTTATAGAGAAGAATGTTAAATATAAACATGCAGAAAGGTTATAGTAAAAAGATAATAAAAAGAGATATACCTTATTATAAGAACTAACTTAGCTACACTAATATCTGACAAAATAAACTTTAAGGCTAGCAGCATTACTAGAGATGAAAAGGGATATAGAATACTGATTAAACCATTCATCTTCCAAGAATATAGAACAATTATATTTTTATTCAATAAATTATACAAATATATAAAGACAAAAAATTAAATATTTAAATTATATTATAAAAATATATGAAAGTAATTTATAGAACACAAAGGATATATATATGAATTACATGGTAAATAAACTTGATCTAATTGACAACATTTAGCATTTATGCACAGTAACTATGGAGCAAACATTCTTTTCAAATGTATGTGTAACACCTAAAAAATTAACATGTATAAGCCCTTAATGTAAGTTTCAACACATTTCAAAGAACTGATATCATATTGAATATGACTTTTGATGCATAACATTATGAAGAAAATATCTAATGTTTGTAAGTTAAGTCATGTACTTCTAAGTATCTATGGGTCAAAAGAAAAATTACAATTACAAATGTTGAAAATACAATTTTTATGCAAATCATAATGAAAATTGCAGATATCAGAATTTGCAGGTGCAGCTAAAGTCATGCTAAGAGGGAAATGTATAACCTTAAAGAAGATATTTAAAAAGAAGAGTGACAATATTGTAAATAACCATCTTAAGAACATAGCTAGAAATTAGAAAAAGTGAATTAAACCTAAAGAATATTTTTAAAGGCACAAGTCAATTAAATGGAAAACAAATACACAGGAAAAAGTCAACAAACCTTGACTCTTAGGAAAGATGATTAAATTTAATAACTATGAGTTATGAAGGTAAAAAGAGAAGAATTAATCATTACTAATGCTAGGGAAAATGAAAGATCTTTAAGCATCCTATATGAATGAATAAAAAAAAAAAAAAGGAAAGTCTTAGTTTAGATGGTTTCTCTGGCAAATATTTTACCAAGCATGAGAAAAGCAAACAAACAAAAACCAGGAACATTTCCCATTTTATTTTAAAAGGATAACATTACTTTGTTCTCAAATTACAGACCATTATCTTTCAGAAATTTATGGGTAGAAATCCTACCTAAAATATTCCCAAACAAAATTAATAAAAGAGTCATTATTAGGAACAAGTAGGGTGTATGCCAAGAATTTAAGACTGATTTACATTTGAAAATTAACCAGTGTTATTAATCACATTAATAGAGGAAGGAAGAGAAATTATATGATTGTATAAAACTATGTTGAAATAGCATTTGATGGAATTCAATAATATTAGTAGCCTGAGATTAGGAAGGAATTTACTTAATATGATAAAGTACGTTAAAATGCAATAGGCATTATGCAATAAGGCATTCTTGCTTTTTCTATTTTGGTATTTTTTTCTCTCCCTATCTTCAATCTCTTAAAGAAGACTCCAGAATAATAATTTTATACTGTATTTAATAGTTTCTGCTGTTTAAGTACTGTAACAGAATGGTGCAGTGAACAAGAATATGGGCTTTAGTCTTAGACTTAGTCATCACTCCATCAAGAAGCAATCTGTGCATTTCAGGGTAAGTCAATCAGTATCTGTAATTTTTTGTTGAGAGACAGATATGGAGATGGAGAGACAAAGAGTGAGAGAGTCAATGAGAAAGCAAGAGAGAGGTAATGAATGAGTGAATGAATGAATGAATGAATGCCTATGTCTCAAGGTTGTTATATAAATTACAGTAATATATATGTAAAATCATCTAGCAAATTGCCTCTTATACTTGTTCTTCTATACCTATATTTTCCTAAACTTTTATCATGTATACTGTATTAGTTTCCTATGGCTATAAAAACAAATTATCACATTCTAGGTGGTTTGAGACAAAAGAAATTTATTTTCTCACAGTTTGGGAGGCTAGAAGTCTGAAATCAAAATGACAGCAGAGTTGGTCCTTTCTTGAGACTCTACAAGAGAATCTGTTCCATGTTTGTCTCAGAGCTTCTGGTGGTTGCTAACATTCTTCGGCATTCCTTGGCTTGTAGCTGTATCCCTCAATTTCTTTGTCTTTTCATGGCCATCTTCTTTATTTGTTCTCTGTATTCAAATCTCTTTCTCCTTATAAGGACACTAGTCATTGGATTTAGGTCCATCGTCATTTAATATGATCTAATCTTTACTCGATTATGTCTGCAAAGACCTTATTTACAAATAAGGTCACATTCATAGATACTGAGAATGAGAACTTCAGCTTATGTTTTGGCGAGGGTGGGGGGTGGAGTGGGACACCATTAAACCCACAACATAAATCAAGCAGGCATTAAACTGGGAGAAGCTAAGAGATTTCCCTGGAGTAGTAAACAAAACTAATGAATGACAAAGCCAGAACTAGAAAACGTGTTACTCAGAATCCAGTGTCTCTTCTCAGGTGCCAAGCCACTTAAAAAATCATCTTCAGGATTCCAGAGGTAAACTTTTAATCTTGATTGTGTCTATTTATAACCTATTCTATATCCTTGGCTGGATTTAGAACATGTAAATAAATCATGTGAAATGTTGAACTCAGAGAAAAATAATACACAAGTGTGAGTTGGCATAAGTATATGTAAACACAAAGTGAAGGTGACACATTGGCAGCCTATGAGCCATTTCTAACCAGCAGAGACGTCTGTTCTTTCCTACAGAGTGGTTGTGGAGGTTATTATTTTTGATGAGTTAAGATTTTTAAAATCAGAAGATTTTACTTCAAATTCCAGATCTCTAACTGCTCTTGAAAAAATCATATGATCTGGCAACACGGGACCCAAAGGAACACAGGAGGCTAGAGCTGAGATTATTATTTTTTAGAGAAGTATGTGATTTTTAGTTGCTCACAATACCAAGCAATCTTCATCATTTCCCCAGTTGTGTTTACCTTATTCATGTATATCATGTACATACCAGACTTTGTCAGTCATTTCAGCCCGCTCTCCTTGATCTAGAGAAAATTAAATTGTCTAGTACTGCCTATAGTCTCATTCAATGGTATGTCTCCATCAAGTGCACAAGTATAATTTAGGGTCTAGTTCATCTCCATTTTACTGTCATTTTTCCTTCAGCAAGAATAAATCTCTTATAAAAATAAAACTCTTGTCAATTCTGCTTCACAAGTAATTTTAAAACCCTAACTTTTTTTCTTTTTTGGTATGAAAATGTTAAGTGTTTTTTTCTAACCTGTGAAGTTCCAATGGGGTATATCTAAAATCTACCACTGCTTTACTGTTAACATACTTAGCTCTGTGTATGTGTGTGATATGATTTATAAGCGTTATATATTTTGAACATTCAGATGACCAAAATATATTTCTCAGATTTCTCTATCTTCATCCACAGTTCCTGAAAGTGCTTCAGACTCTTAAAGTTGAGTGGGTGTTTGGTTTTTTTTTTTATTAATGAAGACAACTTTTGAACCTCATCCAAAGGTGGGGCTGGTTGCCAGAAGAAGCAACAATGTGGTTAGATGATTGGAACTTTAAGTCCCACTCTCTGATCTTCATTTCAGCTGAAACAGGCTGGAGGTTGTATCAACTAATGACCAATGACTTGGTCAATCATGACTATGCAATGAAGCCTCCATAAAAACTGAAAAGGACTAGGTTCAGAGAGCTTTTAGGTTGCTAAACCTATGGAGACCTGGGAGAGAGTGGTATTCCTGGAAAGGGCATGGAAGGTCCAAGCCCTTTCCCACACCTCGGCCTATGTGTCTCCTTATCTGGCTACTGATTCATATTCTGTATCATATCTTTTAACAAACTGATAAACCTAAGCATTTCCCTGAGTTCTATGAGCCACTCTTACAACTCAAGGAGGAGGTCATTGGAACCTCCAATGTATAGCCAGTCAGAAGCATAGATAACAGCCTGGGACTTGTACTTAAATCTGAAGTTGGGGCTGGGGGCAGTCTTGTAGGACTGAATCCCTAACCTGTGCAATCTGATGGCATCTCTGGGCAGATAGTGTCAGAATGGAATTGAATTCTTGGATACTCTGCGAGTGTTTGAGAATTGCTTGGTGTTGTATGTGGTGGAGCCCTCTTCCCCATTGTTGGAACAGGGTCCAGAAATGCTAAAAGAGTTGGGGTCAGTAGTGTTTGTCTGTGTATGTGTGATTATATATTTAAATAATTATATATTTGTGTGTATATGTGCATGTATACATATGTGATTATGCTATATATATATATATATATATATATATATATATGTAAATGAAAAACAATATTAAGCAGATGTAGCAGGGTAAAAATTAACTAAACTGGATAAGAATGGTGAACATAAAAACTAGAGGAGAAGGAGAGAGCCCTGAAAAAATAATGAGGCTTGAAACCATAAAAGTAAGAGGGAGTAGTTTTAAAGTGATAAGAATGAAAAACAAACAAAAAACAACATAAATAAAACAAAATCACACAAGGTGTGTTAAAAAAGCCAACTACAGGGGCGCCTGGGTGGCTCAGTCGGTTAAGCGGCCGACTTCGGCTCAGGTCATGATCTCGCAGTCCGTGAGTTCGAGCCCCGTGTCGGGCTCTGTGCTGACGGCTCGGAGCCTGGAGCCTGTTTCCGATTCTGTGTCTCCCTCTCTCTGACCTTCCCCCGTTCATGCTCTGTCTCTCTCTGTCTCAAAAATAAATAAACGTTAAAAAAATTAAAAAAAAGCCAACTACAAAATATTTCAATATGCCACCACAGAAAATAAATTTTCCCACATATTTCTAGGGGTAGAAATAGCTGAAATGGAGCAAGATACAACAAGGCTTCGAATCTGTCATTAACTTGAACACAACTCTCCTGTCCTTCCCCCAAAAGCTAGAGTAAAGGAAATTAAACAGGACTGGTATAAAGAAATTAACTGATTTCAGGGACCCAAGGAAATACGTGTTAAACTAAATTCCAATGAATGAGAAAAATCCTTTCCTGGAGTCTAGCAGTTGAGAATGGAAGGGGTTGACTAGAAGTGGGGGTGGGTGGTAAAGTGACAAAGTTTCCATATAGGAGGAGAAATAAGTTCTTATAGGGAGATGATGAACACAGGCTCAAGTATGCCCCTAATCACTGAGTGAGATAAACTCCCAAGCAGAAGCTTCTTACAGTAGCTGCTATTCTTCTTCTGGAAGATTTTCCATCATTGTTGGAGAAAGAGGAGTGGGAGTAAGCATGGCAGAACATGCCCAGGTGTTACCGCTGCCCTAGATTTAAAAACACTGCCCATCAAACACACTGCAGGGTTCCCACAGTGAAACCTCTCTAGCAGGTGCATCCTTTAGAACTTAACCACTATTCTCAAGTATCTAGTGCTTCTCTACTATAGCTTGATACCTTAATAATTACTGTTATTCTAATGACTTGTAACTGTATTAAAATCACATTTTATCTTATGATTACTGAACAATTATATACTCTTGTGAAAGTAGCTTAACTTTGTGGTATTTAAGATTTTTTCAAAGAGAATGAAATTATGTAACATACTGAGTTTGCTTATTCTCCTGAAAATACTTAGTCAACTTCATGGGAAAGTATGTGGACTTTTCTATATTTAAATTCCAGTGTGTTTATTCCAGTCTATCGCCGAGTTCAAAACCCTATACTTCATTGTATGTCCTTGCATTTAGAAATTCCTCTAGTTGTGCTGAAAATGGGTTTTATATAGCAGCGTATTCAGTAACTATTCATCAACTTTTATAACTAGGAAGCTCATATTGCTTTATATAAAGGAAACCAGCTAGAGACATTTAACCACAAACCAAATATCAAGGGTTTTATTTATTTTTAAAATAAATAAGTTGTGAACTAAACAGTAGCATTCCAATTATACAACAATGATACTATAATTGATTAGAGGAATTCATTATTAATCTTAAATTTAATTGAGAATACCATGTAATCTAATGTATCCCTGGTAATACCATTATTTCAGTACAAAAAAATTGGCTTCCTAATGATTACCTGCATCACAGCAAATAGAAAATTCTCTCAGAGTGATAAATCTTATTGTTCTTTTCAATTATTTACCAACTTCAGTAGAAAAATATTTGATGGGTAGCAACTCACACCCCCCCCATTATAAACTTGCGTTTCTTCTTAACTTACTTACACTAATACAGTTAAAGCCCCTTCCAAATTCGTGTCAATCTTGCGATTCATGGGTATCTCAAAGACTCCACTTTGCCTTAATGTTAATTGAGAAAGTAGGTGTTTACACTGATTTCCTAATGTTAAAACACAAGCTATGATTGCAGCAGTAAACACAGAGTCTCTGTATTCATTTCTCAGTCAAAAAATCTTATCACTTACTTTTCATTTATTTTTAGTGTGGAGCAAGTTTCCATGTTACGATGCTCATTAATATTTAATACCTTATGGAAATATATTTGTTTATGGTGATCATGCATTTCCATTTTCATTGTTGCAAAATGTTTACCAGTTTATGGCATGAGATATTACTTATCTTCCATATTTGGGTTGCCAGAAATTCTCCCAATCAGACATGCTCATAAATAGCCACCTTGATTTCACAATTATCTCCTTTGTTCTGAGTGGTAGGAAGGCGCAGGAGTTAAAATCCTTCACACATTACTGTATTTTAAAATTGGTATATTCCCTAAGGTGACTTGAGAGAAATTAACACTAGTTTCTACCTTTCTAGGAAAATACTAGAATGCTCTGACAAGTGTTAAATTGCTTCAAAATTAGATATATAGGAATAATTTTACATTTTACCCACAGACGACAACAACAACAACAAAATAACAACATTAAAAACATCTCACCTGTTTTCATTGTTATTTCATATTGTATTTGTCATGAAGGAATGACATTACAACATCCCAAAGTTGACTAGTTTCCCAGATTCCTCTTGACGAAATTCTTACAAAGGAAAAAAAAAGGAATTAACATTATTAGTATCTGCATTGTGTCAAGCAATGTGCTGGGAGTATTTGATCATTTGATGAGAGGCAGTGTAACAAGGTAGTTAACAACACAGGTGTTAGTTTGTATCTTATTCCTTGCACTTATATCTGCTAGGTGTGACCTTGACTGTCTGGATCAATCTCTCTGTGCTTTCTTTTCTCATTTGCAAAATGAGTGAAATTCTAGAATTTACCTCATAGGGCTGCTTTGAGGGATAAACTAAATTAATCTAAGTAAAGCACTCAGAGCATGTTTGGCATGGAGTAGGCACGTAACATTAAACATTGGTATTATCCTCATCAACTCCTATGAAGTGAGATGCCATTATCCGTATTTCACTGATGAGGAAACTCTCAGAAAGTTGAAGCAATTTCTGTAGAAACAACACAGGAAGTCATACTTTAAAATAAAATAAGAGCTTTTATCACTAAATTATGTTGTAATTCTTTTTCCCATTCTAAGCACATACTGATAATTTTCCCTATGCATATTTACTGAATAAAACAAACAGATCTTGTGGCTGTCCATATTCCTTAAACTAGATATAGTAGTTACTTTAAATCTGATAACTGCAAAGCAGATTATTACGGTAGTTCCTTACTTGTGTGTGTGTGTGAGCGTGTGTGTGTGTGTGTGTGTGTGTGTGTGTGTGTGAGCATAAGGGGCAGACACAGAAGACTTGACTTTTTGTTTTAAACCTTATGCATAAGAAGTAAGAATATTAACACATCTTTGAATCAAAACCACAGAAGAGAGCCCAGTGAAAACTATAATACAGTGGAAGTTCTGTGTAGCCCAATTAAAGATAAGATCAAAATTTGCAAGGGCAAAATTAAATAAACAAGATACTTGTTCAGGTCATATACCATAGTGTCAATTAATGTGTGTGTGTTTTTTTGTTTGCTTGTTTGTTTTTATGAT
Source organism: Herpailurus yagouaroundi (assembly GCF_014898765.1). Lineage (NCBI taxonomy): Eukaryota > Metazoa > Chordata > Mammalia > Carnivora > Felidae > Herpailurus > Herpailurus yagouaroundi. The sequence continues at coordinate 9,748,337 of NW_024412441.1, forward strand.
TCCGGTAAGGGACAGGGCTTTACTCTTATGAGTGCATCTAGAAATCTGTCATCACCATAGGATTCACTGGTGAATATACATGCAAGATCTTAGGGGCATTATGGAAACTTTTCATTCAATTCTTAATAATTGGTTGTTGATTCCACTTTTGCAGTAAGGTTTACTTCTATACTAGACACATATGGATGTATCTTATATGCTGTTTGCTCTAAAACCTAATGGTGAATGCTAGAAAAATCAAAACAGTCCCTGAATTAAGTATACTCTGTTTTTTTTTTTTTTTTTTTTTTTTGGTCTGAGTTCACTTCTTGACTGCATAACCTTAGATCAGGCATTAAATTTGAGATTTAGCTCTACAGTATTTAAAATTTCATTTATTTTATTTTTTAATCATGGCAACATTATTATTTCAGTCCATTCCCAAAGAAAATATGGAGAATAAGTTGGAAATCACTAGTATTCCTATTTTAAAGCCAAGAAATCTGGATTTCAGAGAAGTGACTTCCATTGGATCAAGCAGAACTAAGTAGGTTTGAAACTAATAAAAATAGTATTTATTCAACACAATTACAAATATTTTATGCCCATTTAGTCTATTTGTTCTTTACAACATCAAACAGATGATGTGGGAACTATTACTATATCCTTTTTATAGATGAGGTGACCGAGGTATTGTAATGTTAAGTATCTTACTCAAGGTCACAGCTAGTAAATGTCAGAGATGGAATTCCAGCCCAGATGACCTGATTCTAGTTTCTATACATGTAATCACTTGACACTCTGTCTTTGTAAAGGCAATAGAAACAATAAAACTTGTGGTTCCTACCTTCAAGTTATTTAGACTCTTTTACAAATGTAGTGAAAGTATAAATATGCTTATCATAGGAATAAGTTATGGTTTCTTTGGAAGGAAATGAATATTGCATTTGGAATGTATGTTATTTCAGTACTCCTGAATTTGTCTAGTTCTTACAGTCTTGCTTTATAGGGCCTAGAGGCAGAAAATAGTCTTATCCTATAGCATTTGAGACTGGAGCTATTAGGTTTGTGGTGTTGAAATGAATATGTCTGATCTTTCTGCTCTAAAACTAACCTAAGTTAGGAATATAATAGGGTTAGGAATTTAAATGTCCGTAGCACTCAAACTGTAATTTAAAGCCATACACTTCGGACTTCTCTACCACCTATTCTGCAAGCTCCCTGAAAGTTAACTCCTTTGTCACCAAACCCAGCAATGCCTACTGGGCATGCCCAAAGATATGGTTAGAGCCTCGCGCGGAGTTTCACTTCCTCCAGGTTTTACCAGCTGCAAAAGACAGGAGGAGACGGATAGAAGAGTTAAACAGGTACAGAACTTGGTTTGGCTCAGAATGCCCGTAACCAAGGCAGAGCACGGAAAGCTGGGGGGTGACAAGAGGCTGTCGCAGAAAGCACCTTGTCAGACAGACTTGAGTCTGGTTTACAAGTTGGTGCATTAGCCTGTTAGGTCTTTCTGGCACAATTGGTAGGCAGATCGTGAAGGTTTGAAGATCGCTCAGGTTAGGGCCACAGTAAGGGGTGGGGCAGGGACGTTGGATCTAGGGGAATGCCTGAGACTGTGTGGATCTTGCTGTCCCTGCATTCCTCGAAGAGCTGCAGCTTTTCAGGGTTCCAAACAGGAGACCAAAGTGCGCAAGTAAACCCGGAGCTCATCTTAATCACTGACTTCTTGCCCCCTTTCTTTTAGCTGCCCAGCTCTTCCGTGTCACCCTTTCAGGTACCCTCGCCCAATCACGACTAAACCCCGGAGAAGTGGAATCTCCACACAGGTTTCCGTGGGTCTAGCAGGGGCCTGGGCATGCTCAGTAGGCTATGTGGTTCTCTGGTTCTCTCTCTCTCTCTCTCTCTCTCTCTCTCTGGGGTAGGGTGGGTGGTGACAAGTTAGAAGCTCTTGCGGCAGGTCCCCGCCTCCAGGATCGGGCTTCCCCTGCAAAGGGACGAAGCGGAGGTATAAACACCTCGCACCGCAGCGTCCCGACCTGGAGGGGCTGTGCCCGCGGGCCCAGCCCACCAGGATCTCTGCCTGAGGACGGCCCGCCGCTCTCCATGGTACTGCGGAGAGCTCAGCTCCGCCCTTCTCTTTCAGAAGGACAGCACCCGGCGTCACGTAACCCAGCCTTCTCAGGCTCCACCACCGCCTCCTCCTTCCCTGCTCTTTCCCTCTCTTCCTCCTCCTCCTGCTCCCCTCCGTTGCCTGTTCTCCCCTCCCGCACTCCTGGAGATAGACGCTCAAGCCTGACGCCTCTGAAAAGGCAGCGGCAGTCGCCTTATCCACAGACCTCAGGAAATTCGCTTTGACCGATGCATGCTTCAGGCTCTGGGTCGAGCTAAGGGGAATAACCGGGCAGGTAAAGAAGCTCAATTTGGGTTGGGGGAGGGGATGGGGCGAGGCAAGCTGGAGAAGGATATATTTCCCCCTTGTAACTGAGCCAGGAGCTGCCACAAATGCACAAGGAAGGATGGGTGGTGGGAGGGTGGAGGAGTATAGATCTTCGTTGTTTTGCATGAAGCTTTTTAAATAGATGGCAAGAAGATGAGATGGTGGAACTAGGATAGTAACTTAAAGGCTGAATGCAGTGATTTATTAGCAAAAGAAAGAAAACAGACAAGTTAGAAACCAAAGCAATAAAATATATCTGTATGTACATCTTTATTTCCCTTCCCCATCAGCCCCATGCTGTGCCTATCCTTAATTTGTGCAGTTGACTCCAGGCTCCAAGAAACTGCACTGGTATTAGAGATGGAGCTTGGAGACTGGGCGGGAAAGCCAGGGAGAATTTGGGTGTGCATTGGTATTAAGAGACTTTGCAAAAGCGAGGGGGTGGGGGGGAAAGGCACTTCTAAAAATTATCCCAAAGATTTCAGGTTCTTGGTGATGTATATATTGAAGGATGCATGGAAAGATATGTGTGCATGTGTGTGTGTGTGTGTGTGTGTGTGTGTGTGTGTGTGTGTTATAAACATATTAAAATAAATGCAGCTGCAGCGGACGAGCATACTGTATCGATCCTTCCAGTGGCTTGGGAATGAATTTGATTCTAGAAATGAAAGAAAAGATTAATGAGGCTGTTAGTCTGCTTTTGAATTAGAGCGCTTCTTCCTTTGGCTGCAGTAAGGTTGTTTTTCAGATCCTTTTATTTCATCCTCTAATTTGTGAACTCACCAGGTTTTTCCGGCGCCTAGAGAGAATCCTCTTTCTCCATATAAATACAGATACTCTTCACACACAATGAGCTTCCTCTAAGAACTGGGAGAGTCAGTTGACCTCCCTGTGGTAAGAATATGTATGTGTTTCCCCCCTCTCCTCCATTCCTTAAAAAATTGTCAAGGTATGCATTAGTGGAGGAGGGAAGGAGAGAGGAGTGAAGAAAGGTTTTGTGATCTATGTAATATTAATTAATAAAATAATCAGCTCCAATCCAGTCTCTCCCCCCCCCCCCCCCCACACACCACAAAGATTTTCTAACACATAAGCTTCAGGATGGTTTCAAAGCACAACTCTTGATCTTGAAATTTCAGATTTATTTTGCAAAATGACTGAAAAATTGGCAGATGTCCGAGTCCACTTAAAAATGAGAGTATATTGAATAATATGCTATCTTAGGATGATTTTTAAGAGCACCTTTCTTTGGGGTTGACACAGGAATAGGCAAGATATGGCTGGTGATTGCTGATGGTGTGGAATGTATCAGCCATAATAAATAAGCAACTGAGATGGTTATTTCTTTTTTATTTCTACTGGCCAATGTGTATGTGTCTATATGTGCTGTGTTGTGCGTGTGTGTGTGTGTGTGTGTGTGTGTGTGTGTGTGTGTTGGAAAAGAGAGAACCACTCATCAATTTCATCTGGGGAGGAACTTGAAGTGGGATCCCCTAGCTTGGTGGCTCTCAGCTGACACCTGTAGGGATTGCTCTGTACTGAAGAGAAATGCTCTTAGCTCCCTCCATGGAGGAGCAGCAGCACAATGCGGTGCCATAAATTACTGCTAGTTTCAGCTTGTAGGGGAAAAAAGTGTTAATTGCATAGTGAGCTTCTGTGTCCAGGCAATAAATGTGTGTGCGTGTGTGCCTGTGCGTGTGTGTGCAGGGGGTGGGGTGGTATAGTGGGAAATGTTGAGGGAAATGCTTGCATTTGCTTGACATGACCAGATGAACCATTTGTGTTTTTCTCTCTCTCTTTTCTTTCTTTCTTTCTTTCTTTCTTTCTTTCTTTCTTTCTTTCTTTCTTTCTTTCTTTCTTTCTTTCTTTTGTCAAAATGTAAGAGTAATGTTCTTTTGGCAAACAAACAAACAAACAAACAAAAAAGGCTTAAAAGCAACTCACTACTTATGATTTCTGCACCATTTCAGGAAACTGTCAGATTAGGGTTGGATAAAGAGGTGATTTTATAGTGAGTGATTCAAAGACATGATTTCATATTCTAGCATCCTGGAGACATAGCAGCTAAGGTGTCACACATGCCAACTGCTGTTCTGACCACACAAATTCTAAGAGCTGACAGCCAGATAAGGACTCGAAGAGGAGTAAGGATCACTACACTGTTTGGCAAAATATTACATACTTTACCCATCTTTAGAGGAGTTAATGTCATGGCAAGTGAGACATAAATGCTGCCCAAAATAGATATGACTCCAGTTACATGTTTTCTCTTAGAACAGATTATTCTTTTAATAAAAGGAAAATACTTGTGTGAAATTTAAAAGACACCTCCAAGAAACCATCAATGTTCTTTCTTTGAAAAACCTAAAATGGTAGGAATGTTATACAAATTCAAGCCAGTCGCAGTTTGATCTGTTTTGCCTGTTGTAAAATCTGTATTAACTGAGATTTGAATAGGATGTATTTTTATTGTCCATGTTATCAGTGCATGTTATAAGTGGAAGCCCTTAAAGGGGCCTCTTTTGCTCCCCTTGTCATATTAAAAAAAATAAACTTTCTCAGAAAAAGTAAAAGATAACCATAAACAAATCTGTATAAAATCCTAAGAGGGTTACCTATTAACAGTTATAATAAACTATAAGGGCATACTGGCTGATTGTAAAAGTGCAATATTAACTATTGGGAGACATCAGGTCTTCCTTGTAGATCAGGACAAATACACCCCTTCCAATAAGGTTAACTCTGGCTTCCTAATGGCTCTAGTTATATACCTGGTTTCTGAACTGAATGATGATTTATATGATAGTATAAATGCCTTTAGAACTTAATTTTTATTTTAATTCTCTGCAGATTTTCTGGGTCCTTATAAAAAGACAAAACCAAAATGCATCACCAACACACAACCAATTGATATGCTGGCATCTTAATTTGGCCTCGCAGAGGCAGAGAGAAAAGAAGAGGAGCTGTTGTGACACCTAACAGCTTCTGGCTATTTCACAGCTTCAGGGTTTGAACCCTACTGTTGGGGAGGGAAAAAGAGAAGCAAAATCCAGCCTGTGAGGCCATGCACAAGGAATTCTGCATTGGCTACAGGGGTGCTGGTGGTCCATGATATGACAGAAGAAACAGGCCTTTGAAGCCACTCAGGGGTTAAGTGGTGCCATAAAGAGGCAAGCAACCCTTTTCTCCCTTCTGGTTTGGGACATCACGTCTGGAGGACAGACACTCGAGGTACGCACAAGTATCCAAGGATCCTGGCTTATTGCTGACTTCTTGTACTCCTCTGACAAGTATTTGCTTCTTAACGGACTCTGTTTCCCTTTTGCCCGGTACCACTGACGGTACCTCGCAGATGATAGTATTCGAGGAGTGAAGCATCTGTTGACACCACCGATGCCCTTGAACTAGGTCATCGGACTCAAATGGATAAGTGACTTCCCTTGACCTTCTGTTAACGCCGTTTCCAGAACGTTGCTTCCAAAGTGTATCCTCCCTTTGGACTGGAAGATCTGCTGCTGCCCTGTACCACTGGGGTCTACGTTTTCCAGTTGGGAGGGGACTACAGGGAGAGAGGGAGGGGTTGCTGGAAGAAGAAGAAAAAAAAAAGAGCTAGATAAAGGAGGGCGCATCCCTCCCACTCCTGCCTATCCCCTTACCCTACTTGTTTCCAGACCCTTATTTCTACGTCACGGTGTCCAGGACCATTTTGACCCTGTCGGCCCCGGCACACCCCCGCCGCACCCCAGCCCCGAGCATGGGGACGGCGCTTCTCCAGCGCGGGGGCTGCTTTCTCCTGTGCCTCTCGCTGCTGCTCCTGGGCTGCTGGGCAGAGCTGGGCAGCGGGCTCGAGTTCCCGGGCGCTGAGGGCCAGTGGACACGCTTCCCCAAGTGGAACGCCTGCTGCGAGAGCGAGATGAGCTTCCAGCTCAAGACTCGCAGCGCCCGCGGTCTCGTGCTCTACTTCGACGACGAGGGCTTCTGCGACTTCCTGGAGCTCATCCTGACGCGCGGCGGCCGCCTGCAGCTCAGTTTCTCCATCTTCTGCGCGGAGCCCGCCACGCTCCTGGCCGACACGCCGGTCAACGACGGCGCCTGGCACAACGTGCGTATCCGCCGCCAGTTCCGTAACACCACGCTCTTCATCGACCAGGTGGAGGCCAAGTGGGTGGAGGTCAAGTCGAAGCGCAGGGACATGACCGTGTTCAGCGGCCTCTTTGTCGGGGGGCTGCCCCCGGAACTGCGCGCTGCGGCGCTCAAGCTGACGCTGGCCTCGGTGCGGGAGCGAGAGCCCTTTAAAGGGTGGATCCGTGATGTGAGGGTCAACTCCTCCCAGGCCCTGCCAGTGGACAGCGGCGAGGTGAAGCTGGACGACGAGCCTCCCAACAGTGGCGGGGGCAGCCCTTGCGAGGCTGGCGAGGAGGGCGAGGGCGGGGTGTGCCTCAACGGAGGCGTGTGCTCGGTGGTTGACGACCAGGCGGTGTGCGACTGTTCGAGAACCGGCTTCCGCGGCAAGGACTGCAGCCAAGGTAAGGCCCGACGCCTGACCCACCGGGGGCCTCGGCCTGGGCAGGGCGCGGGGAGGCAGGGCGAGGCAGGCGGGGCCGGCTGGTGCATGGGGTCTTCCTTCTCTGGACAGTGTGTTGCAGCTAGTTTGCAAGGTGAAGACCTGTTTGTGGCCTCTCGGCCTTATCAACTCCCACAGCTCCTCCTTTGGCATCCTCTTAATGGTTTTTAAGCAGACCCATTTCCAGGTTCAGATTCCTCCTGGGAACCCTTTGTGTCAGCCCCACTTCCTTCCAAGTGGCAAGTACAAGGACCTCTCTTCAGACTCCTCGGGTTGTTAGGCCGCTCCCCATCTTCAGAGGGCCATGGCCCACCTGAATGACCGCTGTGCTTTCCTCTACCACCTCTAAGTCTGTAATACGCAGGTGTTCCCCATAAGATGCAGACAAGCATCTGCAAGATTGGGCACACGTTTGGTGAAGAATGAAGTGCAGGGGTGGTTCAGTATGGTTGAAATCTCCACGTTTGTTATTCATGGTAAAGGACAGGGGGAACAGGATTCGTAGGAACTGCTTTGCCTTTTATAAGGAAAATGTAAAGTCCTGCTCCTGGTTGTGGAAAAATGGGGCAGTGGGAGGGGGCACATGTGAAAATTGTTTTGATTAGAAGGAGGAGGGTTCTTGGAATTAATGTTAATTTCTGCGGTTATGTCCACGTCCAACATTTGTCAGTTTAGGAAAAATTATGTGATTTCTCTGGTTTCTTGAAGTGGGAGACAGGTCAGCTAATATTTAGAAATGTTAGAGATTAAATAACGTATTTCTCAATTAGCAGATGCCTTGGGAAGATAAATAGCACAGAAATTTAGATGTTGTTGGACTGGGAGGCTTCTGTAGGCTAATAAAATAGGGAATGCATATGAAGGATTGCAAGAGATTTCCTGAGTATATTTAGCTAATGATATTTATCTGAGGCCAGGCTGTAATTTCTGTTGTTTTTAAGGATTGAAACAGTGCAGAGTTAAACACACACACACATACACACACACACACACACACACACACACACACACACACACACACATACACTCACACACAAAAACCATACTTAAGTTTTATTTTCTCCCTTTCATGAATAAAATTCAGTCATTAACGTGTGTCCAATGTTGCTATATGACAATGACCAAGGAAAAATATTTTATAAATACCGAAAAACCTATGAACAGAAAGTGACTGATATGCAAAAGATAAAACATGGATTTATTTGTGGCTGAGCAGGAGAGATGTCAGGGTTTAAAGTAGATAGCTAATGGGTCAAATCAAGACAGTCAACACATGGATAAATGACATGTATGACTGAAGTTGTTTTAAAACAACTAAATCTGATTTAGCTGTAAGGACAAAAGCTTTATGTGTGGCTGTATTTTATTGTATAATGTCCCCTGTTTTTTGTTTTTTGTTTTTTGGGTTTGTTTTTTGTTTTTTGTTGTTTTTTTGTTTTTGTTTTTTTTTTTTGCTGATACCAATAAGAGGAAGTAGCCCTTGTAAATCTTATTAGACTTGGCAGTTCTCTCTCATTTGACTTTAAGAGAAATGAAGACTTGGTAAAATTTATGATAGTTTAAAGGGAGTACTTAGAAAGAAAAAAGCTGGTCATTAGAGAAAGAAGAGTTCTGTAGCCTTCATGGGTTTAAGGGGAAAAACATGTAAAGGGTTATTTTATTATTCTCTGCCTTCATGAAGGTTGGCCCCCCCCCCCCATTATATTTTGGCTAAGTAATTGTAGAAGACTATGTATTCTATGGCCTATACTGCACTTCAGCTTGGCCAGTAAATTTCCATGGATTTAACACCAGGCTTTATAGTTAGGTTTTACCAAATAAAGCCTAATTTTATTTATTACAAAAATAAAACAGTACATGTTTTTTCTCTCCCAAATCTCATTTAATTGTAAATCTTGAATGAAATGGCTACATACGATGATTTGCTTTATGATGATTTGAAGTTCCATACATCTGCACTGATTAATAGAAATAAATTTTGAAAAATGAACATTATTTTATGGGAATATTGCTCTAAGTATCCTAATGTCACTTTAAAATACAGAGCAGGCAGTTTAATGAAGGACACTTGAGATATAACTTCCTTCCTTAAATTAGGAAACAAATATGACACAATGACAGCTTGTTCTGTGTGGGAGGGTGTTTTAAATTAATTTTTTTATTTTTTTGTGCATTTTAAATGTAGGGAACCAGGGATCATGCATAATCAGGAACACTTAAGAGTGGAGAAAGCATGGCAAAAGTAATATGTTGAAGAGAAGCAGAATTAGATTTTTCTGAAATGCATTTTATTTTGCCAATGGATAACTTTCCATAACAGGAAGAATTTAGAATTACCAAGATACATAATTGTACAGTCTAGTACCTGATGCATAAGGTAGTTGAATTCAGAAAAGAAAAATCCATCAGGATGGTTCTGGAGCATTGATTCGTTTTGAAAATTTGATCTGGAAACAGAGTGCAAAGATCACCACTAGTCATGAAAGGAAAACAAAAGGCTGGATTCTTCTGATTATCACAGAAATGAGAGATGGAGTGATAAAGGCAGAGTTGATCAGCCCAGGAGGATTGGCTCCATTTTGTGTATTTTCTCTATTTCATGTGTGTCAAGTGACTATTAAATAATTAATTGAGAATGGATGCCTCTCTGAACACCAATCATGTATTGATGGCTAGGGATAGATGGTTTCTATTCAGATGAAGTATAAGCAAAGCCCTGCCTGTAGCCAGTATTTACACTGATTGCCACATTCTTTTTAAAAACTAATTTAGAAGCAAATCCACATTCATTATAGAAAATTTAGGAAAAAAATTAACAGCCAACATTAAATAAGATTCAAATTACATCTAGTTCTGACTAAATTTCTCTATTAACTTAATATTTAGTATCATTTGGTTGACTTCATATTAAAAATACAGTAAGAACTACTAAAAAGACAATGATAATATTCTTTCTCTCCTTTTTTTTTTCTGGCCCAGAATGTGTTGCCACAACTTCTGTATCTATGGTTTTCTAGAATATTTTTATTTAATGAGCTCTGTTTCATCCTTACTCTACTTTATTCAGGCCTAGCAAGTTTTATATATTTATTTATGTAGCAATGGAAGGAGAACACAAGAAAGGTTATGTGTCATGACCAGGTTAGTGGCAGAGCCTGCTTAGGAGTACAGGCACTTGTATTCTAGAGCCTTGTGTTCTCTTCTCTGCTCAATAAGATTTCCATTTTTTTATGGTTGATTTTTTTTTTTTAGGTTCAGGCATTATTCAGGAGGAAAAAAATATATATATATAAATGGCTGTAGAACAGAACTAACTTATGCATCGCTTATGTTCTTTGACCCTGAAAGTCAGCCTCAGAACTCAACTATCCAAAAATGTCATCTTTCTTGAATGATGGATGCTTATGGGGTACATAGCTTTTTCGGTGAACCGTACTCATCTAAGTGCCCCAGGACCATTATTATTTAATAAGTTTCTGCTTAAAAGGACTAATAGTTTCTTAGCAGCTTAAAAGAATTAGTGAATTCCATGGCTATCCAGCTTAAAAATGAGAATAAAAGGCTGATCAATGAGAAGTGAAGTTATACTTTTTTAATGACTTTCAGGTTTCATGTATTTAAGGGTCATTTTTATTAAAATTTTCATACTAGACTGTGAGTGTCACTTTTATTTACTTTCCCTATTTAAATGGTCATGAACACATACACCTTATGATGGCTATTTACTATAAATTACTAAACATGGCAGTGTGATAGATGTCATTTAATAAAGTCCCTTCTTTCTAAGACTTTACTAATGTTACCAGAGAGACAGCCATATTCACTCAGTCATTTCTACATTCATTTCTTTATTCAACAAATACTGATTGGAAGCTTTGTATGTGCCTGAGTAGTAGGCTCAGGGAAAAATATGGTGAATAAACTCTCAGAAATAGCTCCTACGTTCCTAGATTTAGCACTCCAATGAGGAGACACAGTTATTAAAAAAAAAAAAAAAAAAAAAAAAAAAAAGGGAAATGGAGACTTAAAATGGCAGTATGTATTTTGGAGGACAGGTACATGATATTCTGAGAACTTAAAATAGTGTGAACTCATCTATCAAAGAAGGTTTCCTTGAGAATTGATGTTTAAAATCTGAGAGATGAGAAGGGATTAGCCAGAGTAATAATACTAGGTACAAAAGCCTGCTATAGGAAGTGTTGTGGCATATTCAAACAACTGAGAGAATGTCCTTGAGGATGGAGCTTTTATAGAGAGGAGTGGGGCCAGGTCTTTCAGGGCCTTCTAGATCATATCAAGCAAGGATTTGAATCTTTATGGTAAAAGTGATGGAAAAACAATGGAAGGGGTTAGTGTGGAAGGTGGGCAGGAGGGTGCCATTATCAAATTTATATTTCAAAATGTCACTCTGGCTACAGTGTAGAGAACACATTGATAGGGGGCCAGGGAAAAAAGAGAAAACATTACTTTCTGTTTGTCAGTCCACAAAATTTCTTTAAGCACCCACTCTAAGCTGGAGACTGAACGAGGGGGACATGGGGAAAAACAAGGTTCTTTCTTTAAGGAACTTAGAATCTTTGTGAGTTTTGTTAAGCATAGAATTCTAAGGCCATTCATTGTTAAGAATTCTTGTTTCTATCTGCAAGAAGTATTTGAACACTTTCTGTGGATTATCATGAAGATAATATCCTCAGATAAACCCATCAAGTCTATAGACTTGGAGCGCATTGGCAATGTCATTCTTTGTTGTACCCTCCAAGAACCTTGTTCAATATGCTTTTCTTGTGACGGTATATATCGGTTGATTAATTCTAGGCTTTCAATAGTTCAACTGCTGCAATAAAGAAAAATATTACGTAGGTACTTAATTTTTTTATTCTAATTGAGAATTTTTATTATGATTAAGCAAGCCTTTAACACAAATGCATTTGTAAAAACTTACACCCTCCATATAAACTAATACATTTATTCATCTCAATCCTATACTTAAATAGTGATGTTTCCTATATTTACTCCAGTATATAGATATAGGTATTTAATGGACTTATCCTTTTATGATTTGTCTTTGAGGCTCTCCTATAAGCTAAAATTATTTACATGTATCTGCAAAGAAGCTAGATACTATATTTGAGCTTAAAAGCTCAAGTAAGATACTCTTGTAGTTATTGTAAACATATTTTAGCATACATTTACATATATGCCAGTGAAATCATGTTCCAGCTTTGGATACCATTAAATGAAATGTGATAATAAACTTATAAAAAAACAAAACAAAACAACTCCTGATTTACTACAGGAAGGACTAACACTATATAATATTTATGCTATTGTTAGCTATATTGTGAGAATACCTGAAGCTGCCATGTTTCCTGAAAAGTCATTGACCAAGTTTTATCTTCCTTTCTCAGTAAACATTTAGTGGCCACATTGCTTGCAGGGTTAACTCCTATAAATGATCATAGAAAATGAAGTCCCAGAGATATTTGGATTTTATTTTATTATGGAGATAATAAAGCTACTGTTAGAAGTTTCTATGCAAATTGTACTTTCAAGAAGTGTATGTGATTATGACATAATTCAGAATAAATCATTTTTGTATTCTAAAAGTTTTGAGTTTGTTATGCAAAATAATATTATGCAAAACCGATATACTTTTTTCCCTTGTGTACTTATGTATAATTTTATGGCACAGTCCCTTTTCTATTAATCGAAACTTAGGAATTGGTAAATTTCTCGGTCTTTGCTAAATAATAAGTCTTAAAATGTTCCAGTTAGGTTTTAGATACAAAAAGTCTTTTGGTGAGTTGTATCAGAGCTCTTCAAAAATTTCATGGCTTTTTTTTTTTCTCTTGTGCATAGATTCTGTGTTTCTACTTGGATACGGGAATGGGTGTGGTGCTCTCTCATAATCTTTTCCTGCCATGTTATATACACAATGTGTGTAAACAGAATGTGGCATGTCATCTGAAAAACTAAATTCTAACTGAATTCTAGATGTGGCATTGCCTCTAAATCACTGCTACAGATAGGGTAAGGTCACTGATGTTCTTTGTTTCAATTTTCAAGATTGTAAATTGAGAAACACAAAATCAGACAACTAATACATTTGAGCTTCTGCTAACCTATTTCAGGGTGTGAGTAGTTAATAGATATAAACTCCCAAAAAATGTGAACATTTGAAAGAAATATCTAACGGCAGCAGCGTAGATGGCCCTAAAATTTTGTGAATGTTAGTAGTGAAATGTTAAACATGTTTCTGTAAATCTATGTTGGGGTCATTTTATTTATTTATTTTTTTATTTTTATTTTTTTCCAACGTTTATTTATTTTTGGGACAGAGAGAGACAGAGCATGAATGGGGGAGGGGCAGAGAGAGAGGGAGACACAGAACCGGAAACAGGCTCCAGGCTCTGAGCCATCAGCCCAGAGCCCGACGCGGGGCTCGAACTCACGGACCGCGAGATCGTGACCTGGCTGAAGTCGGACGCTCAACCGACTGCGCCACCCAGGCGCCCCTGGGGTCATTTTAAATGAAGTTTAGATCATTCATACTCAATAGTGTGTATAAGATGTGGTAGTTTTCTTATTACACACTGACATGTTAGTACAGACAAGCTGAGTAAAGAAGACAATGGTTCCTTTGTTCCTTCTGTGTAAAGATCTAAACAAATGAAATAAACAATTGAAGGCAGCAACTAGGTGGGTGTATATTATGATTCTATTTATATGAAATTCAAAACAGACACAATTAAACTCTGGTGATAGAGTTCAGAATTTGTGTTACCTTCGGCAATATGGACTAAAAGATGGCACAGTGGAGCCTTTCACATGATCTGCTTGGTGTTTACATGGATATATATATATATATTTGTGAAGATTCACTGAACTATACACTTAAGCTTTACATATATGAAGTATCTACACGTAAGAAACTTTATGTATGTTCTATCTCAATTTAAAAAATTTCTTTAACTTATGAAAAGAATGATGCTAAATGAATACACACAATGTGTACATATTCATACCCTAAATTCATGTAAGAATGTACTTAGGAAGGAATTCTCAGTGGAAATCCATATTTTAGAATGGTAGACAAAAGGTTCAAATATTTGTAACATAAATCCAAAGAACATTCTGGAAAGCAAGTGTATATACATGTTAATACATTTAAGGGTAATGTGAGTATTCTGTTTTAAACCTCGGTACACCTTTTAACTTGTTTCCAATTTCTTGTGCCTTTATAATAGAAACACATACATAAAACAATAAACCATTCCTATTTTATATTTGCACCTATTAAGCAAAAGTCCTACCAACATATTCAAGCAATCTCAGTTTTCCATTTAGGACAGCTCAACTACTGGAATTTTAAGTAATTGGATGATGAGTATGTTGTAAGGGTTCGATAAATATTTGAATGAGTGTTTGGATGTTGGAAAAAACATTTCCAGTCTAATCATAACTCATATAATTATCTAAATCTACAAATATACATGATTTCTTCCCCCAAAATATTAGGCATCAAATTTTTTCAAAAGTTGTACTAGATGTCCCTCCTTTCTTGGTGCCATAAGCACCTCTTGGGTTTGAATACAATTTGAAATTATTGTAACTACTATTCAGTGTTTACTGAGTGAAAAGCTTCGTACAGTGTGCTTTGTCCATCTTAACCTTATTTATTACTACAACATCCTACTTGATAGGTTTTATAAAATTCCCATTTTATAGAGGAGAAAATTGTGGATTGGCGAAGCTACCTTGCCAAAATCCCATAGCTTAATGACAGAGCTGAAATTTGAATCCGGGTGTGTCCACTACCCCAGCAGGCAACTCTCTCCATTATATGACATAACCTGTGTGTTTCACTTAACAGACAGCTGATGACCGCTGGGAATTTGTTTATGAGTTGTCATCTTGCTGCTGATATGAATGCCTGACTTGTAATAAAGCTTTCAGAATTGGAGATCATGGCAGACCCTTAAATTTAGTGCCATTTCCTAATATCATGATAATAAAGAAACAAAATAGCTTGTCAGAATTCATCACACTCTGTTTCTATAACACTTGCTTATTTTCTGCTTTTGTTGACCTTCTATTAATATTATGCTTAATGGGTTGATTCTACTTTAATGTAGCTACAAATAAAGTCTCTGTATATTGAACCTAAAGAGCTAAATTAATCTGAAGAAGTACATTTAACTATTCTTTTAAAAATTTTTTTAAAGTTTATTCATTTTTGAGAGATGGATAGAGACAGAGTGTGAGTGTGGGAGGGGCAGACAGAGAGGGAGACACAGAATCTGAAGCAGGCTCCAGTCTCTGAGCTGTCAGCACAGAACCTGACGCAGAGCTTGAACTCACAAGCCGGGAGTCAGATCATGACCTGAGCTGAAGTCGGACGCCTAACCAACTGAGCCATCCAGACACTCCATGAAGTGCATTTAATTCTTAATCTTTTGAATGAAAATACTTAGGTTTCATAAAACAGGCAACACAAAATTTATATCCATCTCAGAATCTGGGAGATAACATTATTGAAATTATAAAATTTCATGGTGATTTACCATAAATAGAAAGATCTGTCCCCATCACAAAGGTAGCCACTTAGAGTTGTTGAGTTAGAACATGGTTCTGCTGAAGCTATAGATGATGATACACTGGGCACTTAATTGAAATTACATAATGAGAGTGTAGTATCTCTTTTTGGATAAGTTTGACTTCCCAACACATCGCCTAAAATTGAGTTCAGGAACAGTTCTTAAAGTTAGAAAAATGTATTCCCTATGCTATTTCTTGTATATATGAGAAACTATTATTGGAAGGAAGTAGGAGGAGAACAAGTCTGACCTGGCAAGCCAAAGTGCTGACCTGGACTCTGGTCTAGTAACTTGCGCTCAAAACTGTCTGGACTGTAATTAGAAATACACTGACGCCACATTGTAGAACCGAGTGCTACTTCAATAGCACTTTCTTAGATTGGTTCCCAGGAGCGATCTGGTGGTCCAAAAGTTAAAGGAAGAACTGCCAAGAGGAACAGTTGCTTCACAAGTGCCCTAACATGAGGAGGGGCTTTCTATATTTAATTATAGACATAATGAATTCTGTGTGGATGACATTCCGCAACAGAAACAACACTGATCACAGTGTAGAAGCTGCTATTGGTGGTGACCTAACAATACCGGGCCTTTTATGTGGAACCAGCTAAGCTTACGTGTTAGTCAGACGTTGCTAGATTCAGCAGAATGAACTTCGCCAGTCCAACAGAGGCAAGGAAATTAAAGACTCATGTTTTTCTTCTAAGTAATGATGTCTCCCTATAATTAAGCGTGCCTGGACTCTCCTTAGGGAAATAGCTGGCATGGTAGCATATAACTATAGCTGCCGTATGGAAGATACTACTTCTCAGCTTAAACCATTTATCTGAATGCAATGTTGATTTATTTCAGCAAATAATGGGATTATTAATTAAAAATTATTACATATGATACTTAAGGTACTAAATGTTTAATTTATACAATTGAAAACTTAAATATAGAAAGGGGTATATTATATTTCATGACCCAAATGCACAAGTAAATGTTTAAGAGGATACATTTATGAACCCGTATTTTAAAAATTGCATCAACTTCCTGTGACATAAAGTATTGATTTTTAAATAAAGATTTTTAAAATAATGAAATATGTATTTTTGATAAATAAATGTATATGTGTGTATGTAGATAAACACAGAAAGATACAAAAATATGACATAAATAAGAACATTATATAATGTAAGCAGAAGAGGGTATTTTTAAGTCTTAGAAAGCCTGTTAAGGGGTACCTGGGTGACTCAGTTGGGGTTAAGCATCCAACTTCGGCTCAGGTCATGATCTCACGGTTTGTGAGTTTGAGCCCCACATCAGGCTCTGTGCTGACAGCTCATAGCCTGGAGCCTGCTTTGGATTCTGTGTCTCCCTCTCTCTCTGCCCCTCCCCTGTTCATGCTCTGTTCTCTCTGCCTCTCAATAATTAAATGTTAAAAAAAAGAAAAATATACATACATATATATATATATGTATGTATTTATATATATGTATGTATATATATGTATATACGTATGTATATATATGTATATACACACGCATATATACACATATAAATCATGTTAAAATAAATTTTTACAAATATATATTTGTTAAACATGTCATAAAAATAAAATGTCTTTATGATTTAAGGTAGTCTATGTAATATATATTTTTTTCTACACAAGACCTTAGGAACTTGAAAATTCTATGCTTATAGTAAGACAAATGACTTTCTGTGATCAGGCATGGGATTAGAGATTTTGAAGTTTGTGCAAAATAACATTTTCATATTATTGATTGACAGTATCTCAACTATGCCTGGGGGTTGTATGAAAATCTAACTGTAGTAAATCTTGCTCTCAGATTTCTCTGACAGTTACCAAGATTAATTTGCTTTGATGGAACTTTAGCTATTATTATTAAATAATAATATTTACTTATAGGAATGAGCCACAATATGTTCAAACACATGGAAAACAATAAACTAATATTAATAATGACTTCTTTAAAACTTCTATCCATAAGAAAAATAGAGGGTTAAACTTATTTAATGAGCTCCTAATGAGTTCAGAATAAGCCAAGACCACCACAGGGATATTTTGAAACAGCCACTTTTAAAATCAAAAATATCTCTCAAATCTCTTTTACCAGAGTAGTTGGAGAATCTATAAGAATTTTTCTTAATATTTAAATGAGTCATGTACAAGTTTCAGAACATGCCCTCTTGGTCACTTTCTATCATTACGTGAAAATTTTGGGATTCGTACATCATTAATTTTCCTTCCTGTGGCCCCTTAAACTTTTGCTTAGATATGAATGGTAGAGTTAAAATAATATGGCTTTTCTATTTCGATCACAATTTATATATTTTTTGGCTACAAAAAGCATTTGAAGTTGTTTTTCATTGTTACTAGTTTTTGTTTTTCCTTTCACTTGAATTTCATCCATTGTTTACTCTTCTCTCTGCATTGATTTCCTTCATAAAGCACAGGCAGAGGTAGAGCTTCAGAATTAGGGTAATTCTTCATCTGGGAATGGCGCTCCTCTATGGCTGTTAGCTGAGAACTGTGCACTCTCCCAGAAGTCATTAGAAATAAAGAATGATGGGCACCTCTCCTTCCCATAGACCCAAGATGTTATCCATCCTGGACAAAGTCCTTGTTTGTATGACACAGAAAATGCTGTGTTTTATCCTAAATAGAGGCAATAAAGATTTGGATTGGGGCCAAATATATAATCCTGGAGTGTCATCTGCCCACAAGGGATAGAGGATGGAAGGATGATGAGGCCTCAGGGAAGCTGCCGAGCTTGGGATGTGTAATAATTGAGAAAATGAGACCTGAGACTGAAAGAGGAACAGAGATAGGAGAAAAGAAGATGAGTGGGGGGAAAGTAAGTGTTGGAGAAGGCTGGGAGAGAGAGACAGAGAACGAACAGGATTTGAAACAATCAGAACCCTGAGAACTGATGAATTAAAATAAGAAAAATCACATCCAGTTAGTGAAGGAGGGGACTAGAACATGAATTTTTTGACTTCTATCCCTGAGATTGAGCTGGAGAGCTAAGAGGACGAAAAAGACAAGGACAAATTCATTATTGTGTAACAATTAGTCACATAAAATATAATCATTCTTTGGGTTCTGGCAGTATGTCATTGGACTTTGTCCTACTGACTAACAATAGTAGCAACAGCAATAGCAAAATCTTGGATAACTCCTACCCTGTGCCAGACACTGTTTTGAGCTCTTTACACATACTAATTCATTTAATCCTCCCACAACCCTATAAAGTAGGTGCTATTTGCCCCAATTCACAACTGAGAAAACTGAGGCACAGAGAGAATTTTAAAATTATTCAGTTTAGGGACACCTGGGTGGCTCAGTCATTTGAGCGTCTTACTCTTGATATGGGTTCAGGTTGTGATCTTACGGTTTGTGAGATTGGGCCCCACATCTGGCTCTGTGCTGACAGTGAGAAGCATGCTTGGGATTCTCCCTCTCTTCTCTCTCCTTCTCTGCCCCTCTCCTGCTCTCTCTCTCTCTCACTAAAAAAATAAATAAACATTAAACAAAATTACTCTGTTCACACTCTAAGAAATTGCAGAGTTGGCATTCATATCAAGGCCGTGTGACCTCCTGAGGCCATGCCCTGAACTTGTAATTCCTTCTTTTTTTAAATAATAGTAACTGAATGTATATCCTCCACACAAATGAGAATCTTCCTTGTGTTTAAATGATGCCTGTATAAACTAATGCAATTTCATTTTCTCTCCCTCTCAGTATTCCATCTAAGTGTTTAATAACTTTTCCTGGGCAGAATTTCTTTTTTAAATTTAATGAAAATCCTTTCTCTGCAGACATAAATTAATTTCTTCTTGTTAGGTCCTCAGTGGAAATAAAATCCATGTAGTCAATATCCCCTTGAATTATCTTTATCTGCTTAAGAGAAAGAGTGCTGTCTTCACTGAGCTAAAAGTGTTTTAGATCCCTCTTCTGTGAAACTGATCTGACATTCAGCCTCCTTGTCCTAATAGCTACTTGCTTTATTTATTTTCCTTGCTATCACCTCGACTCACTAATGTGCTCCCCAGGGTTAGTTTCCCAAACCTGTGACAGTCCTCTTCCATTCATCACAGCAGCTGTATTGCTATACTTTCAGTGACTCCCTAACCTTTCCTCTTGCTTCTGTCTGACTTGCTAATTTCCCATTATCTTGGAAATGGTATGGGCAGAGGCTTTTAAAGTCCTTAGCAGGTGGTTGTTACTTGGCAGTTAAAAAAAAAATGTCTGTTACTAGTGTCTGTACATCAGGCAGTCTAGAATTGTGTAAAGGGAAGTGTCTTGATAGCATTGCATTTGTAAGCAGGAAAAGCAGGCCGGGAAAATATGAGCTGACAAACAGAAAAAAGAACTTGGACTAAGCTGGCAGTGGGAGTCTGGTCCACAGAGGACTAAACAATGGAAATGGATTAGAACAAGAGTGTGTTGATTTAGGCCTAAGGAAGGAGAAAACAGCCTTTGCTTGTAATTCGAATATAAATGTGAGAACAGACTGGCAGAAGTGGTGGGTGGGATCTCTATTTCTGGAGATCCTTAACAATAGCTTAGATACACAACTGCCAGTTTTAAATTGCTTAGGATTTCCCTTTTCCTGGTCAGAGGCTTGGACTAAATGAACTTTAGAATACATATTCAGCTCTTAGTTATGTAAATAATCAAACTTTTTGGAAAACTTTTAACATACATATCTCTCAAAATAGGAGATGGAAATAACCCAAAACAAGGCCCCGCCCCCCCCCAAAAGAAAATAACTCCAAACAATCCACTGGAAAAAAAAAAAAAAAAAAGGGAAAAAAAAAAGCAGCCCCAAAGCTATTTTAAAAGTATCTGAAGTTATAATTCACTGATGCATTGGGATAAAATATGGCACCAACTCCCACAGAGCACTTGGTTCATGAATTACTTTCCCAATTGTCTTAAATTGCTGCCGTTGCACGTAGATGTCCCTGGAAGACACTCTGGGCAGGCATGCTTGTGTTTGCCCTAAGCCAGTTGCCCTTGTCCTCTTTACACAGTGGATTGCCCCAGTTTCATGTTTCCTTGAACGTGTTGGAGCTCGAGTTACAGCTGCTGCCTATATATCAACTCACTCCACACTTCCACTTGTTCATTGTGCCGTCCCTAGGGTATCCTCCCCAAAGTGAACCCACCCCACCAGGGGTGGTGCTCCTGCCCTGCTGCCCAAGTGTAGCACACTTAAATGAGGTCCCTCCTGTATTTATACTTTTATATCCTGTGTCATTTGCTCTTGCTCTGGGAAACATAGCTTTGGATGAAAGGAGTTTTGGCACTGGTGTGAATTCTTCCTGGGTAAGAATGGGATGAAAGGCTGAATTTTTTTTTTTTTCATTTCAAAATAAAGAAAATAAAACCAAAACAACTACCCACCTTAAAAACACTTACTTATGGGTAGTCTGTAATGTGCATGGTTTCTTGGTACAACAGGTTACACAAACCAGAAATCTAGCTTCATCTTTTAGTCCTATGTTTTTTGCTCATTCGTGAGCCCATTCATAATTCCCAAACCACTAAGAAGCTGTCATACACATGATGAGACATTAGCACCTATGTAATTGTTCACTTCTGTGTACTCAATGCTCTTCAAGACAAAATTTAGCAGCACAAATGAAAGTGTTGAAATCTAACACAAATATAAAAAAAATCAGGGATCAAAAACACAAATAAAACTTTTTTTTTGAAGTACATCAGGAAAATTTTATTTTTTTATTTTTTTTTATCTTCCACTAACAGTTCTTTTATTTATTTTTATTTATATATGAAATTTATTGTCAAATTGGTTTCCATACAACACCCAGTGCTCATCCCAAAAGGTGCCCTCCTCAATACCCATCACCCACCCTCTCCTCCCTCCCACCCCCCATCAACCCTCAGTTTGCTCTCAGTTCTCAACAGTCTCTTATGCTTTGGCTCTCTCCCACTCTAACCTCTTTTTTTTTTTTTTTCCTTCCCCTCCCCCATGGGTTCCTGTTAAATTTCTCAGGATCCACATAAGAGTGAAACCATATGGTATCTGTCTTTCTCTGTATGGCTTATTTCACTTAGCATCACACTCTCCAGTTCCATCCACGTTGCTACAAAAGGCCATATTTCATTTTTTCTCATTGCCACGTAGTATTCCATAGTGTATATAAACCACAATTTCTTTATCCATTCATCAGTTGATGGACATTTAGGCTCTTTCCATAATTTGGCTATTGTTGAGAGTGCTGCTATGAACATTGGGGTACAAGTGCCCCTATGCATCAGTACTCCTGTGTCCCTTGGATAAATTCCTAGCAGTGCTACTGCTGGGTCATAGGGTAGGTCTATTTTTAATTTTCTGAGGAACCTCCACACTGCTTTCCAGAGCGGCTGCACCAATTTGCATTCCCACCAACAGTGCAAGAGGGTTCCCGTTTCTCCACATCCTCTCCAGCATCTATAGTCTCCTGATTTGTTCATTTTGGCCACTCTGACTGGCGTGAGGTGATACCTGAGTGTGGTTTTGATTTGTATTTCCCTGATAAGGAGCGACGCTGAACATCTTTTCATGTGCCTGTTGGCCATCCGGATGTCTTCTTTAGAGAAGTGTCTATTCATGTTTTCTGCCCATTTCTTCACTGGGTTATTTGCTTTTCGGGTGTGGAGTTTGGTGAGCTCTTTATAGATTTTGGATACTAGCCCTTTGTCCGATATGTCATTTGCAAATATCTTTTCCCATTCCGTTGGTTGACTTTTAGTTTTGTTGGTTGTTTCCTTTGCTGTGCAGAAGCTTTTTATCTTCATAAGGTCCCAGTAATTCACTTTTGCTTTTAATTCCCTTGCCTTTGGGGATGTGTCGAGTAAGAGATTGCTACGGCTGAGGTCAGAGAGGTCTTTTCCTGCTTTCTCCTCTAAGGTTTTGATGGTTTCCTGTCTCACATTCAGGTCCTTTATCCATTTTGAGTTTATTTTTGTGAATGGTGTGAGAAAGTGGTCTAGTTTCAACCTTCTGCATGTTGCTGTCCAGTTCTCCCAGCACCATTTGTTAAAGAGACTGTCTGTTTTCCATTGGATGTTCTTTCCTGCTTTGTCAAAGATGAGTTGGCCATACGTTTGTGGGTCTAGTTCTGGGGTTTCTATTCTATTCCATTGGTCTATGTGTCTGTTTTTGTGCCAACAAATAAAACTATTAATCACAGTGTACGAAGACCTATAGTAGGGTGCACATGTCTACCGTTTAGTGCTATTATTGATTATCCTCCACTGTAGTAAAAATGAGCCTTGCTTTATGAAAAATCTACATATGGTGGTATGCCTATGAAGAGTGACAAACCTATGAATCCTTTTAAAAAATTACAGTTATTGGGTTGTTTCACATTTTCAATCAAGTTCCTGTAATTTCAGGGGCACCTGGGTGGCTCAGGTTGAACATCCAACTTCGGCTCAGATCATGATCTCACAGTTGGTGAGTTGGAGCCCCATACCGTCTTGCTGCTC
This sequence comes from Herpailurus yagouaroundi, assembly GCF_014898765.1. Lineage (NCBI taxonomy): Eukaryota > Metazoa > Chordata > Mammalia > Carnivora > Felidae > Herpailurus > Herpailurus yagouaroundi. Next base: position 9,771,421 of record NW_024412441.1, read on the forward strand.
TCAGCATAGGGCCTGCTTTGGACCCTCCATCCTCCTCTCTCTGTGCCCCTCCTGGATATGTGTGTGCACACACTCTCTCTCTCAAAAATGAATAAACGTTAAAAACAATTAAAAGTTCTTGTAGTTTCAAATTACCCTAATCACTGGATTTTTCCATATCAAAAGAAAACACTTTGTGGTGAGTCATTAGATAGTTAAAACAATGGGTAGAAAAAGCATCAGGTTAACAAATACTTATTTTGGCAAAAACCGAACACAAGGAAAGTCAGGAAACTTGGTATTTTTTCTTTTGGTGAAACACTATGTTTTGTTCAACCACTGGTCTAAGAATTGAAAGGGAAAGAAATCACGCTGTAGTGGAGTAGGCTGGCAGATACATGCATGATTGCATACATTTGTGGCATGAGTGCAATAAATGCTGTCACAGATATGAGTAGTGCTATTAGAAGCCAGAAAATAATGGGGCTAATCATGTGCTTTCAGTGACCACGTTCACTTGATTCTACTGATATGCTTGCTATTTCAGTCCTCTGTATTTACTCATCAGGATTGTTGTTATCCTCTCTTTACCACTTCTCCTAATCCCAGGCAGTATTCTACATTTCCCCACTGAAAGCCATTCTGCCCTACTACTCAGATGATCCTTTAAAAATAACATTTCTCCTTTGGCTTAAGGATTAAGGAGAAAGCACACATTCTTAAGAATGGCAAGCAAGTACTTTAAGTCTGTGTCTGATCTTCTGGCTCATTTCTTACCACATTATTCCAACAGAGCCTTATGATCTAAGCCAGCATTGTTTGTATTATGAATAATTATTGCATTTGCATGTCTTAAGGCCCTTTCTACTGCTATTCTCTTTGTACGTAAAGGCTCTGTCCATTCTCTACTGTGTAAAGTTTCAACCATCTTTCATGACCCATCTAAAAGATCTTTCTGAAATCCTCTGTGGTGTTCTTCCCTGGCCCTCCTACAGAGCAAATGTTGGCTTTGTGTAGCTCCTTGTTCACATAGTATTGCACTCAATACATTTTATTATAGTTATTTAACATCCCACTGTATTTCTTCATGTGATTCTAAATCCCCAGGGGAACATCTATGCTTGTATTTATTACCCTGTTATATAAGTAAGAGCGAGTAGACCGGCCCATAGTAGGAACTCAATAAATGTTAGTAAATTTAATCAAGTTCAAGATTATAAGAAGAAAATACTAAAGATAATGGTCAGAGGAAAAAAATAAGCAATTTTTTAAAAGAGAAATACAAAAAGCCACTACATGTAAGAAAAAGAGGCTTGAACTCAATAACAAATAAAGCAAAATAAATTAAAATGAGGTATTCTTGTTAGTTGATTGAAATTAAAGAACATGATGTATAAAGTGTTGATAGAGATGTAGCAGTTACATGCACTCTTATGCTCTTGCATATCTTTGGTTGGAGTGTAAGTTACTACAGCTGTTTTTAGGGACAGTTTAACAGTAATTATGAGAATCTCAAATGTGTACATCTTTTAACATGGCAGTTCCCCTTCTAGGAAATTTTTTTAACAGAAATACCTGAACAAGACTCACAAATGTATCATCACTGATACATGTTGCAGTTTTCTGTAATGGTGAAAACAATGGTGAACATGGAATCAATTCTACTATTTATTAACATATAAATAGCTAACGAAACCATGGTAGACCCATACACAACTTCTCACAACATAACATAAATGATATATATGTTTGTAAACTGGTATGAAATATGTTAAAACATATTGTTGAATGAACATAATCAAATTGGAAACACACTCATGTATATATATACACAAAGATTGTGTGTATATATATTTATGTAAAAAATGTAAATAACTTGTAATGATCCCATGTTTTACTTTCTTCAGAGAGGGAGAAAAGAAAAATCTATTTAAATTGCTAACAGATAAATATATTTGCAAGTACTCCAACCAGATTTGCAGGGTGCCTGTGTGGCCCAGTTGGTTAAGCATCCCACTGTTGATTTCAGCCCAGGTCATGATCTCATGGTTAATGAGATCAAGCCCCAAGTCAGGCTCTGCTCTGACAGCACAGAGCCTGCTTGGGATTCTCTCTCTCCCTTTCTAGAGGTCTAGAGGTCTCTTCTCCCTACCCCACTTGTGTGTGTGCACACTTTTTCTCAAAATAAATAAGCATTTAGAAAAAACAGATTAGCAAAGGAAATTTGTAACTCTCTATCTTGAGATATTTTCAATGTAATTTTGAAATGTCAAATTAATAGTCCATTTCAGAAGATCAGATTCATTACATGACTTAACCAAGGATTTGTATTATAATTCTAGAATGAGCATTCTGTTATAGAAAGAAAAACAGAATGTTCCTGTTTTCAGAATAAAATATGACACTGACCTGTCGGGATATATTCTGACAGAATATCATAAAATAAGAGAATTATAGAATTAAAATCCCGTATAAGTCCAAAGATTGATTGATTATTTATTTATTTATCTTGCACCCTTTTGTCAGGTTGAATGATCATTCTTCTGGCATTTAACAGAAGGATCCTAATAAGGTACAGGGTCTGGAAGCAGATATAATATTTCTTCTCAGTAGTGATTTCTGTTAATGTTCCATTTACAAAATCTCCACCTGCTCTCACCTTCCCCAATCCCAAATTAGAGAGATGGCTGAAAAAATCAGTGCTGTGTCTCATATTGGTTTCATCAGGTGTATTATCATTCTTGTAATGTCTCTTCTTCCTAATAGAACTCCTAGTAACATCTGAGAAGTTCCAAATGACTGACAAGGCTTTCCTGCTTTACTTCATACACATGTATGTTATCAATAATTACTTAGTTGACTCTTTAATTTGTCTAAATTTGTGCAGGCATAATGGAAACTGACAATGCAATTTTCCATTGAAAATCGTAAATGGATGACTAAGCTGAGCAATTCACCTCCTTCCTATTCCTTTTGTACAGATATCTTATGCTACACCAGGATGCTTATACTTTGAAAATAACTCATCTATATTCATTCACCCATGCATATAAATTGATTTGCATGCTCATTTTGCAGTTTCCAAATATGCATTTGTTGCATAAAGTTTTTCATATCTAACCCAAAATGGCTCTTTTACCTCTTCCTCAAAGATTTAGCTGGTATGAGCCAACTATCCACGCTATTCAGGTGCATGCACAGCTGGATTTCTGTAGAAAATGCTAAAAGTCTGTAGAGGAAAGGCTTAGATCTTTGAACTGGCTACATTTCTAACTCAGATCTAGCCTTTATGGGTCACCTCCTTGAAATTATTCAGGGCAAGATTTGAATTAAGTGGCAAGAATTTATGCAGACTATCCAGATTATTTACCAACTCATGATTTCATACATATTTAATTTTATTATTTTATTTATTTTACTTTATTTTAAAATTTTATTTATTTTGAGAAAGAGACAAAGTGTGTGTGCAATGGGGGAGGGATATAGAGAGAGGAGGGGAGAGAGGGAATCCAAGCAGATCCAAGCAGGATCTATGCCAGTGTAGAGCCCCATGCAAGGCTACATCCCAGGACTGTGAGATCATGACCTGAGCTGAGATCAAGAGTCCAACACTTAACTGACTGAACTACCCAGGCACCCCACCAATTCATGATTTCAATAGGAACTAAAGATATTCAATAGAATGATTAATTGGTGGATTGTATTTTTTTTTTTTTTTTGCTTTCCCAACAATTAGCTATGCCTTATTGAATGTTGGTTTCCTTCATTTTATATCTCTGATTTTTCCAGTTGAAACAAAACAAAAACACAAACACAAACCACAGTTAAAAGAATAATGTGAATTACCTCCACAAAAAATCCTAATATTTTTATTAAATTAAAGGTAATCTCTCGAAAAATATAAATATCCAAGTGTAAGTTTTTTTTTTTTTAATGTCTAACAAAATGTTTTGTTTCCATGACTGTTTATAAAGAGTTAAAATACTTGAGGTCCTGGGAGGCTAAGTTGTTTGAGCGTCTAACTCTTGATTTCCCCTCAGATTATCATCTCACAGTCATGAGATCAAGCCCCATCTTTGAATGTGGAACATGCTTGGGATTTTTTGTCTTTCTTCTGCTCCACTTCCCTGCATGAGCTCGTTCCCTCTCTCTCTCTCAAAAAACCAAAAAACTGAAAAACAAAAAAAGGGCTAAAATACTTCAAGTTGTGAAATTGTCATTATTCTAATGGCTTTTAGTGTTTACTGATAATGTTTATACATAATTTAAAATTATGTGTAGGATACCCAGGTGGCTTAGTAGGTTAAGTTGTCGACTCTTGATTTCGGCTCAGGTCATGATCTCATGGCTGGTGAGATGGAGTCTGGCATAGGGCTCTGTTCTGACAGCTTGGAACCTGCTTGGAATTCTCTCTCTCTCCTTCTCTCTCTGCCTCTACCCTTCTCTCTCTCTCTCAAAATAAATAAACATTTTTTAAAAATCATATTTATTGGGGTACATGGGTGGCTCAGTCGGTTGAGCGACTGACTTTGCTTCATGTCATGATCTCACAGTTTGTGAGTTCGAGCCCCGCATTGGGCTCTGTGCTGACAGCTCAGAGCCTGAAGCCTGCTTCGGATTCCATGTCTCCCTCTCTCTCTGCCTCTCCCCCACTCATGCTCCGTCTCTGTCTCAGAAATAAATAAACATTAAAAAAATTAAAAATAAATAAATAAAAATCCTATTTATTAAAAAATAAATACATAAAATTATATGGTATACAAAGTGAAGTTAATAATATATTTTTAAAATGCCTTGAGTAACAGGAAGAGAAGGGATTGGTATTTACTGATCGTCTACTATATACCAGTATCATCAATTTGATATATGTTATCTCATATAACTCTCACCACTACAATTATATTTGTTTAACTATTTTCATTTAGGGAGAAGATTTGAACATAGGCTTAATTTGCCTCTATAACCCCAGGCTTTCTCCCCTGTGTCTCCATGGTCAACACTCACAACTTTAGGATAGCTTGTGTGGACCTTGTGGAGTCACATATACAAATGATCAAGAATCAATCTCCTCTTTTTAGAAAGCATAACAGCATCTGAGATACTCTTAAACTTTGAGAATGTTCCTTTTATTTGGAATTTGCTTTTAGCCAATTTGACTTCCATATTTTTCTTTTTACCTCATCTATTTTATGTATAGATGAATGCATTTCCCAACTAAATGGTGTATTGCTGGTAATGACCAAGAAGAAACTTCTAGGTATATTTTCCAAAGACTTTACAGGAAGACTGTAGGCAAACCTCAACATACATACGAAGTCCCTTGTTTTCAGCTCTCATTTTCTTCATCTATTCATTAGTGTGTTCCTGGTTCTGTCTTTTCCTTCTACTCTGTGAAAGAGTGATAATTTTTTCCAGTCTGTCTTTCTCTTTTAAGGCTATAAGGCTATATATAAGGCTTTAAGGCTATATATAAGGCTTTTTAAGGATTGTGATTTTTTTTCCATAATATTTTGGCTTATTTTTCATCATAAAACATTCAAGCAGTGCACCTACTAAGAAGAGAATTATTGAAAGAAAGAAAATATCTCAGAGAATTTTTTTTTCCTAACCTCGGCTGACTATGACTGTGTGGATTGGTTAAATTTTAGCTAAATATATTTTATGGTGATATTTTATTTCATAATTTACCCAGTTTAAGAAATGAACATTCATGTAAAAATGCATTCCTGAAAATGTTTATTTAACCAGTATTACTCTTTTCTCCTTTCAAAACTCCCAGTTGTCAGTAATTTTGCAAACATAAAGAAACGATAATAATATGTAACACATACAAAAAAGGATATAGGTAAAACTACGTTCTTAAGGGTGTAGTGGTTAATTGTATATTTTTCATGCTTTTCCAAAACCCTTAACAACTTCCAGGTAACCTAATTTGACTTTGCATTTATTTCATAAATTACTCAGTATATTCCTGGTGTACCTGTTGTGTCACCAAAACTTCTGTAAATAATTAAGAAATTATAGTGCAATACATTTTTGTCCCTCCTTAGATTCCAAAACCCATAAATGGGTATTGCACCAGTTTTTCTTTGGGCAATAATTTTTTTCTTTGTCTTCTATATATGCATTCCAGAAGTATATCAGAAAATTCTAAGTTTTACTAATCCTTTGATAACTATCTGAAACATATGTCCAATTACATATCAAAACAAAGATAATTTATTACAAAATGGAACTCTGAAGTAAAAATGGATCAATAACTATAGCTCATTACAGTGTCTAAGGTGGTAATTGATGCACCGGAGAGAAATTTTTAAACATTTACGACATTTTAAATAATATTTAAAGGCATTGGGCTTAGGTGCTAGGGGTATATTTCTGGTTAGATGTGCCTGGTCACTCCTCTTATGGAATATATAGAATATAAATTCTATACAGACATATATAAGGTCAGAATACAATATAGAATAATCACCATTAATGATAAAGTATAGAAAACTCAGACCTAGGTACAGAAGGCCTCCCAAAGGTAGGATAAGACACCTGAGGTGAGACTTGAATCTGACTAAGAATTAACTAAGAGAATAGAAGGGGAGAGAAAAAAAGGGCATGCAAGAAGAGACTGTGCCTCATTTGAAGAGCTGAAAATTGTTTTAGAATTCATGGTACAGAGAGGAAAAAATGGTGAAAGTGCCTTAATGCACACTACAAAGTAAGCTGTGCAAATCTTGTAAGCTCTGTTAAGGGGCATGCAACTTACCTTTTGACTAGACAGTAGAGATAAGAACAGGAAATAATATAAGATTATAATTTTAGAAAGACTGCTGTGACTACAATAGTAGATCTTGGGTGGAAAGCAGAACTGGAAATAAATGACTGTGCACCCACCCATATGAAGGTCTGTGACTGCCAATAGATGAGCACATGTTTGGAGGAGTGTAAACTTCCACTGTATCTAGAAATGCAATGAAAAGTGTAGATTTGTTCTTGAGAAATAAGGGGAGGCCTAGAATTGAGTGGTTAGGATATGGGTAGACTAATTGTTGAGCTGAGATGGAAAGAATGAGAAATGGAAATGAATAAGGAGAGCGCACAGTGAAATCCAGAGGAAGATGAAGGTTGTAGATCCAGTTAACAGAGTCATCAGAGGAACCAGGAGTGGTGAAATGAACATACCACCATAAATAAATTGGCTATTTTTTGTAAGAAAAAATGTAGGCAGACATGCATATTCTAGTGACTATTCAATATGGTTTATGATGTAAGATTCATTAAGTTTCCCCATCCTCTAAAATTAATATCCCTCAGGGCTTTACCCATTCCTTTGATTTTTTTGTTTCCATGCTTACGAAACCCACTTCCTTCTAATCCAGACTTCCAGTTATCTTGGCGTAAGAAAAGTACTTCTCTAGATGGGTAAAGAAGTGATTCACCCAGTTAGTGATAGCCCTTTAATTTCAAATAATACATTTACATCACAATTCATACATGAGGGGAAAAAAATAACAGCAAAGTGCTGTACTCCCAAATTTCATTTTAACAAATGTTTATTTATAAAATCATGTACTTTAAAGTTATTTTCAAGAAACTTAATTTTCTAAAACATTCATAAGTTTAAAATATGTATATTGTCATGTAATGAAATATCAACTAAGTCAATGACATGCCCAAAGAAAATACAAAATACTGTCAAGGTGGAGAGAGAAGGGCTGCAGAGCAACCAAAGACAGAAATAACCTGTTTTGAAAGCAAATATTTATTTAGTGGCTGCTGTGTCTTTTTTAGGCTCTGCATATTTCTTTTGTTTTCTCACCCAGAACCTATTTTATTTCATTATTTTATTTTGGTTTATTTTTTTTTTTATTTTTAGACAGAGAGAGAGAGAGAGAGAGAGAGAGAGAAAGAGAGAGAGAGAACATGAGTAGGGAGATGGGCAGAGGGGGAAGAGAGAGAAACCCAAGCAGGGTCCATGCTCAATGCAGAGCCCAGTGCAGGGCTCGATCTCATGACTCTGGGATCATGACCCAAGCTGAAATCAAGAGTCAGATGTTCAACCCACTTAGCCACTCAGGGGCCCCACATTGTTCCATTTTTAGATAGCAAACAAAATAACACTTCAAAAATTATACTTCATCATCTCTTATATATGATGTAATATTTCTGATGTTGTGTCTACTTTTGTTCTCTTTTCATTAAGTTTTTACAGAATTCTTCTGTCTAGCCTATTTGGGTAGCTTTATTCCTAAGTATGCAGAAGAGACTTTTAGATTCAGAACAAAGCTCTTTATATGTACTGGAAAATGAATGTGTTTTTCTTATGGAAAGTGATTGTAACAAATTCATCATTATAGGAGTCTCTTACTTTGTATTTTGAAACACAAAAGCAGTGGTGTTCTAAAGCAAATAAATCAAAACCTTCACAATGTGGAGTTAGATTTTATTTTCTAGGAAGGCATGTCAGTTGATGAAAAGAGTACTTTCCTAGAAACACTATATTTTTTTTTTAATTTTTTTTCAACGTTTATTTATTTTTGGGACAGAGAGAGACAGAGCATGAACGGGCGAGGGGCAGAGAGAGAGGGAGACACAGAATTGGAAACAGGCTCCAGGCTCTGAGCCATCAGCCCAGAGCCCGACGCGGGGCTCGAACTCACGGACCGCGAGATCGTGACCTGGCTGAAGTCGGACGCTTAACCGACTGCGCCACCCAGGCGCCCCGAAACACTATATTTTAATAGCACTTCTAATTGTGTCATAAGAGGGTTTTTTAGTGTACTGTGTCAGACAACATTTAAGAAATGTCATTAAATGCAGAATCTTATTTTTTCATATCAAGAATCAAAGGATGCTGCCTGCATTAAACAATAGCATGAATGGGAGATAGTTTATTTTATTTTTTATGTTTGCTATGCCTAAATTTTGATAAAGTTCAAACGTTCTGATTATTATTTGAAAAAAAGAAGAAAAAATGTATGCCTAATTGATGTCCCTTTAAAGGAGCTTACTAAAACTGGAGTAGGAGATCAAAGCCTAAGTGATTCATTCATTACAATTTTAGTAAATGTGTGTATCTGTTTTTATTTCAAGTACAGTATGGTATAATAATGAAATTAAGTTTGCAGATAAAAGACTTGCAGATGCTCTTTTATCAAATTGCTGTTTTGGAAAGACACCAACAAAATGATGTTCTAAGTTTGACTTTTGCTCTAGCTTGCATTTGAACTCTTACTCATTAAAGTTCTAGCAACACAATGTCTTTTCTAGGAAAACCACTTATCCTTTTGTTTGTTTGCTTTCACTAAATCTACCATTGTGCATATGTGGTTGGAACCATATGGAAGCAGTAAACTTGACTTGAGCTTTACTCTGTTAAGCACACAAAGCACTCATTCAGTCCTAAGGATATGCTAAAACAAAACACAAAAACTACTCATCCACCAAAGACATTATAATCCTCTTTAACCCTCATCATACTTTCCAGTGTTTATTTGGCTGTAATCTCTTGTATCCTTGCAAGTTCCAACTATATTGTTCTATGCCTTACTTTCAAATTATAATTTGTGCCAGGCCTAATGTATCATAAGTTTGTCCTGTGTCTGATGGAAACAGAAAAATGGGGGATTAATTCATGGCCACTATATGTTTTCCATAAATTCTCATCTTTTGTAAGTAATGACCATTACTTCTAGTTTTTAAATTTTGACTTGAAATTAATGAAGCAAATGGAGTTACTGAGTTAAGATATAATTTTTCCTAAAGTATTTATTTATAGTATTAAAATAAAGGAAATTAGGAATTTAAAAACAAAAACACCTTGTCTTCTTATTTCTATTTCCTCATCATTTCCATCCCATACTAGGCATCTAGTCCTCAAACATAGGGCCTCATTTTCTGAATCCTTTCATCTGTTTCCAAAAATGGTTGCATCATATCTTTTCATCTTACTGTGTTTGACTATAGAATAGTAATAATATTAGCAACATCAAAGATTGTAGGGATTTAATGAAATAATTGGTTCTCTCCAAAAATATTTTCTTAGTTCTGCTATGTGCTGTATACTGTTGTAGACACTGAGCCATATAAAAACAAAGCCCTGCTCTTACAGATGTGTTCAGATGCTAAGGTAGGTGATAAAGAAATAAATCAATAGGGTTATTACATAATGTATTCTGATGTCAGAAAACAGCAAGTGTTATCAAGAAAATTAAACAGCGAGTGCATAGAGAATGGTTAAGGGGCATTTTGATTTTAGGTAGGATGATCATGTCACCTCTGAGAAGGCAACACCCGAGTAAACACAAGAAAGAAGCATGCAGTTCTAAGGTAAAATGCTGTATTGCACATGCAGCAGGTATGAGGTGGGAATGTGCTTGAATGCTCGGGGAGAACATGGAAGCCAGAGTGTTTGAACAAAGTGAGCACAGCAGAGATAGAGAGAGAGATTGGCATGGTAACTGGGAGCCAGATTACTTTGGATTTGACAGACCATGACATGAACTTAAATTTTAATTCTAAATCCAACAAGACACCATTGAAGTATTTGAGAAGGGGGATGGCATTATTCTGTTCCAGCCATTCCAGAGAGAAGAGTTGTAGCGGCTTAAGAGAGGAAGTAGAGAAACCATCCTATTGGCCAGATGTGATGATGGACTGGAATGGTAGTGGAGAAGGTGGGAAGAATTGGTACGTGTTAGTACATACTTTGAAAGCAGAGTGGACAGAATTTGTTGATGGTTTGTACAGTAGGGTGAGAGTGAAAGGATGTAATCAGAGGTGACTCCAAAATGATTGACCAGAGTATCTGGATGACTGGAGGGGCCATTTCCTGAAAGGAGGGACTCTGGGGAAGGAGTGCTGAGTGCTGTGCTTGCCACATAGGAGATGTGCAGTAAGCACTGCTTCTTTTCCCTCTTACAGGGCTGTGGTCCTCCAGCCCCCTGCAAACATCCTCACTCCCAGTGACCTTTTATTCCAGACTAAACTCAGAGAAGGTCAGGGCCATATCTGTCCACTGAGCATGCCACATAACAGGAACTTGATAAATATTTACTGAATAGATAAATTAATAAGTGAGAATGATTATAGTGGACCAGAAAAGATAAGGTAACCCGGATTAAAGAATTGCCGTGTGGTGTTTGCCTTTCTTCTTCAACTCTGGGTCCTGTGCTAGCAAATTGCACAAAGGAATAGTCCCAGTGGATCCACCTACAGTCATGCTGGCAAAATGGTTTAGTGTTCTTCAGGTTTAAGCATTTGGCAGCATACTTTGCTGCAACAGTTAAGCTACTGCCGTAAGCCTTTTTTGCAGGATATGTTTTCAACAAGATAATGGGTATGTTAGTCAATTTTAGTTTTAATTTTCTGGGAATCCCTTATTGTCATCAACTTACTCAGACACATTTTTTGTATTCACTTACTGACCACTAAATATATTCTAAGAACTGTAGTTTCTAACACTTGGCTATCTGCATTTCACTCATTTATTTCTTAATTTTACAAATATATATTGTATTGGTAGTGTATTGTGAGAAAGAAGGTTCTCGTTTTGAAGGAGTTCCCACTGTGGAACTTTATGTATTGTACAAAAGTTTGTAAAATACTTTGAAATACCAGAAATTTTCCTACAGGATATCAAAATATGTTTCTGTCATCAGTACCACTTTACTGTAGATTTATTTTCTAATCATAACATTAATTGTTTTTTAATGGAGCATTTAAATATGTGGCATGCATATTCTAAACACATTACATACACAACCTCATGCAATCATATACTTAATAGCGTTTATCTAAGTTGTGTCCAAAGTTCCTTCTTGAAAATGTATTAAAATCAAACATGATAAGAGATGAATGCAATCCATCATCTCTGAAGTAGTAAAATAGTATGATTCATGAATAAACGAATGCAAATCCTTTTAGTATATTCAATAATGTAAAAGGCGATTTGAATGTGAAAGATTTTCCTTGGATGCTACAGGAGAAATGGCTCCTGCCTATCAACATCCTATTTGAAGTGCATTCAGGTTAGCCCTGGAGATCTTAACTTTGGAATGAGAAAATTCATGTAAACACAGCTGGGATATATGTGGCCTCAGTGTTTTCTCTGTGCGTGTGTTTTGGTGAGTAACAATTTATTGCATATCAGTATTGTTTGTGTCTAATAAACTTACTGAGGTTTTTGGACAAAATGCCTGATTTGAAATGTTTGTATTATTGTTAGTGGGCAGGATTATTGAGGGATGAAGTAGTATGGAAATTTTCATCAATTGGAAAGATTCCTTCGTGTAAATATAAACAGCTTTTGGTCTGTCTTTTTCTGGCTGCTATTGATGATAACCCTGCTTCTATTTTCCAAGCTAGACTTGGCCTTTCTAGAAAGTACATTTTCTTCTGGTCCTCCCTTTTGATTTCCTGTCTTCTAAAAATTCAGAAATCTCCATTGCACTTCATAATAAAACTCCATATAAGTGTGTAAACAATCCATGTTTTATTTAAGAAATTATGTTTATTATATGTTGGTCTTCAGAAATATTGCTCAGGTTGTCTAAATTAAAGTGTTTCCCCTTTATATATTAAAAACTGGGAGATATTTCCCTGGAGAAAAAATTGTTCCCCAAACTGAAAAAAAACCTATTAAAATGTATTTAAAGAAATTGTGATGAATTTCTATGCACAATATACAAACTTAATGATATATTTCATGTTTTGTTGCAACTTTTAAAGCTTCCTGATCCACAAAAAAAGGAGAAAGTCCTTATCATTCATTTCTCTTAAATGCAGCTTACAAGATAGGTAATTATAACTGAGATGGAGAAACTCCACTTCTGTACTAGCCCAGTCATGATGCTCACTCTCTACTTTTGTGAGTTTGTTAAAGCCTTGATCATGGGAAGAATTTAAATATCAAGGGAATCTGTGAAAGGTGGGTTTTAACTAGAAGATAATATCAAAGGAGGTTAGACTGTTTCCTCACTGAGTCTTAGCTCAGCCGGTTAGTTACCTAGAACTTTGCTTTTGTACATGTCTTCAGCACATCTATGAAATTAGGAATTTGCCCTGAGCAATTGCTAAGATTTTATTTTCCTAGCTCTAGAATCCTGAAGCTATTGGTTTGATGAAGGCCAGAAACCAGGTAAATGCATATCTGGGATGCGAAATTAAGTTTTGTGGTTTTTATTCCAGGGCTGTTTTCCAATATCACTACTATATTTGACACTAATTAAATATGTGAAAAATAAATACATATATACATGTAAACATAAATACATACATGCATACAAGATTTAAGCTGGTTTGAACTAGTCTTGTGCTTACTCTAAATGATTCAGCTTGTTAGGGAGACCTACATTCAGTCCACCTTCTCTTAGCTCATCTTGGTTCGCCGATTTCCATCTAGGCTTTCCTGGAAGAAGTTGTGAGATGATGGTTTCCTTCAAGTGAATATTCTTTAAGCAGAGTACATTCACAGTTGTAGCATTGTGCCATAAATATACAGATTTAAAAAAAAATGTTACCACCATTTTCCTCCACAGAGTGCCCATGTATCATCTTTCCAGAGAATGATTGTTTTATTTTCCCTATCTTCATTTTAGTTATGGGACCTTAGTATTTCTAAGATATCTGCTTATAGAACCTGTTCACTATTGTCAAAGTCATATATATTTCCACGTACCTAAGACTCCCTTCTGTAATAGCCTTATTTAGCAATGGATAGACTTAGAAGAACATAACCTATTTAAACACTTAACTACTAAAATCATCTTAATTTTTTTTTTTAGAAAACTGAATGTTATTACCTCTAAGGTCCCTTCCTACAGTGAGATATTGGACCAGGATGACAGCAAGGAGATTAAAGCGTGCAGGGCTTTATAGCAGCTGAGGCCTTTGCTTAGTCACACAAGAATTATTGCTGTGAGTCTCTGAGCTGGCCTACTCTATATAAAGTCAGGACATGTCTGCAGATGCATTTATTCTGGACTGAAAGATAAACTACTAGATGGGATGCAGAATTTATTTAAAATCTAGTGACCCCTTCCAAGATTCTCCCATTTTCAAATGTAGTCTTCTCAGATGTAGACCCCTCTGAACTGTTAACTTTTCTCTGCCACTAATTCATGTTGTGACATTGGGGTAGTAATTATTCCTCTCTGTGTCTCAGTGTTCTCATCTGGAAAACCAGAAGGTGGGACCAAATGATCTCTGTGATCCTTTTACCCTTGACAATTCATTATTTCCCTACTTAGACCCTTTTATCAGCCCTTAAAGCAATGTAGCTGTCCCCCAAATTGATAATAAGTGACAAATTGATTGATAGATGAGGCCTCAGTATATGCTCCCATCGATGTATTTCTTTTCCCATGATTATCTGTATTCGAGATTATTACTCTATAGTTATCTTGAACTGAGTGCAAATACTTTTCTTCAAGCTTGAATGACTTTAATATTTAAAACTGAAAATTGTATTGAGAAGGAATTTTGAAGAAAAGAATAAAAAACCCAATATAACTGCATCACTGTTCATATTTAGTAACCAAGTAAGGTGCAGGCTTTTTGCATCCTGTGCTTGCTGTAGCTTTCATAGAGTTAATTTTGCAATTGGTGTTCTTGTATGTAATCTAAAACCCTATTTTAAATTTACGCTTTTTAAAAACTCATATGTGTATATTACATGTGTAATTTATGTTATCTAATGTTGGTAATTATCTGTTGATATTTATTGAACATTTTCTGGATGCATGACACTCACCTAATGCATTTTGCAGCAGTGAACTGCATCTAAATTAGAAATATTGCTATGGAAGAGACAATTTAAAAATTAGTTCTCCGAATATGATGAGGTTTGTCACAGAATAGATGCAAGCTTAAGTCTTTGACTTACAGTTTCTGCTTTGCCTCTCTGGCTCTTCCTTTTCCCTGTACAAGAAAATCTTATAAACTCTGAGAATGTGGGGATCTGTGCAAACCTGAATGCTTTTGACTAGAGATCAAGTACAGTTGAGAACCTGAGTGTATGTTTTCTCTATATTTAAGTGTATATTGTTTTCTTATGATGAGTGCATTCTTTAAAGAACAGAAGGTGAAATACAGCTGACAGTTAGCTTCAGTGTAGTTGATTAAATGCATGTGTGTTTGTGGACATGTTTATTAATGAAACTTAGTATGTAAGAGTACAGATCCAAAATGCCAGGATCCAATTCTATGACAGCAATCAGGTTATCACTCCTCTCACCTGGGCAAGGAGACAGTCACAGTTCCTATCTTGAAACAAGTAAACTATGAATGTGGAATGCTTCTAACTGTGTCTAGCACAAAGAACATGGTAAACAAAACCTGAAACTTGCTTGTTAGATTTTGTTTTGTTTGATTCTGGGAATCCAAATGGGTGTTCTGGAAAGATGAGTTAGAATAGTGAGTATAGGAATATAGAGAGGTGTTGAAGGTTAAAATATGCACCAGTTAAATAACAAACATGTGTGAGGTGCTTGGGGTTTCCCTTTTCAGCCTGATAGTGGGTGGCTTTCCTCATGCCAGTGGATGGCTTGGATAGACCAGAGAAGGATGTTCTGTATAAAATTATTGTTGTGAAGAATCCTTTGCAAATAGTGTATTGAGGAGCTTACTTTGAATCCTAACATGGTCTTTGGAACAGTCTTTGAAATGTGGGATCTAAAATTGTCCTAGCATTCCACCTCGATAGCATTTTACAGGAATGAAGCACATTTTATCATGAACTGTAAGCGTTCAGGCAACTTTTGTGGTGAAGATGGCAAAGAATTTGGATGATGGTCTGAGAAATCAAAAGAGTAGTGATAAGTTGGAGAAGTAAGCCTTGATTAATAGATTAATCTATTAATCTAATTAAGCCTAGATTAATAAAGTTAGATTGAAACAAAGATTCAGCCACTGACTAATAAAGGGAAGGTTTGAGGACTGAGGTAATGAAAATATAAAAGAACAAATCTAAGGATCAGAGGGAGCCAAAAGTAAAAGATAAGGAAGCAAGTTAGTACTGCATTTCGTATGTGATAAAAATCTTGGAGGTAGTGTAGTGTGGTGGGAAGAGCCCTAGATTCATCATCTAAATGTGCATATGGTGTATGTTATTTGGGCTTCCATTGTCATTTAGTGAGATGAAAGAATTAGGACATCTTTCTTTATGTTCTTCCAATCTAATTACCTTGAGATTAGTTTTCCTTTAAACAATTAATATGTAACTATTTTCTCCCATAACTGTCATTTACCTTTCCTTATTAAATGTGCTAATTTCTAGTATATGGATATTTCAAATACTTTCCTATTAATGCCTTTTATTTTTCTCCCTGCTCCTTTTATGTCCTCTGTTTTGGAGTTTCTTGTATGTGTTATTTTAGAGGTCATTAGAGAGGGCTTCATTTATGTAGCTTTTGGTCATAAAAAAAAATCAGTTATTCTGTAAAATCACGTACTTCATAAATTCTGTTTTGTACTGCTGTACCTATACCCTTGGCAAAAACTTCCAAAGATATTTATTTGCAATTAACCCATATGTGATGTTGATCCCTCTGTCTTTTCTAATAGTCCATCCATTTTAAAATCATCCCCAGAAACTATTCTGGCCCCATGCTTCTAAAGAAACATGAATAGTTTCTAGGCTATGTGAAAAAGAAAAGCAATAGTAAGAAAGAATAAGAAGGAGACTGAGTCGTTCCTAGATGAGCACACCAAACACAAAGAGATTGAAGGAGAGGCGAAGTATATTGAATTTCTTTCTCATTAAACCAGCTTCGTGATTTTCATTATATCTTCCCCTTAATCCTCTGGGGGCCTCCTTGATTTCTTTCAGGTCTAGCCGACAGCTTATTTTTATAGTAGGTAGCATTTTGGCTCCAGTGAGCTGTGCCTTTTATAAGTACTAAGCCTATTTTGGGGCCCTCAGATTCACTGATGTGCTAGGTGTTGTTTCTATTGTATGCCTACTGTGTGCTAGGGAAAGATGGAGTTGGCCGTTTAACGTCCTATTGTGTATAGCTAAAGAAATCTTTGAAGACTGAGTGTTTACATTTAAATCCTTTCTATTGCTGGCTATCTGTATGACCTTGCACAAGGTTATTTGAGTTCTATAAGCCTCAGTTTTCTGTAAAATGCAGATAGTGTTTATATCTAATTCACTAGTTGGTCAGGGAATAAAACAAATCACATGTGATTTTAGCTCTCAAACTCATTAGCACTAGTTACGTTAGCTAGTATTTGGAGAGTGTGTATGTGTATAATATGAAACAAAACAGTAGTATTGATGTTTTGCATCCACCCTGGGTGCCTTCTTATTGGAGGTCGTTGGGTAGTCATTGGTCATTATTTGGCTGAAGTATTGGGTTCAGATATTGAGCAGTTTCTGGTTATAAGTATATAGAATAAAAGCTGACATCTTGTTGAGAACTTTGTCAATAGAAATAGCAGTCAAGTTTATTCATTTTCTCTTTCTCTTTCCCTCTCTCTCTCTCCCTCAATTGATTTGGTGACAGTTCCTCACGAAGACTGAGAGAAAACAGGTTAGGTTCTAAAGTATTATCCCACCTTCTTTTGGCCTAAGTCTTAGGCTTTTAGGCTGAAAGATTCATACATTCACACTCTTGATACAGACTTTTCCTTTTTAGCCATTTATGATATAAGTAAAAGTAGATAAAATGTCTGGAAAGTAGTGGCAGAAATTCCAGAGCAGCCACCAGATGGGGAAGCATTTCAAATAGAATCCTTTATTGAAACTGAAGTTACAAGAATGAAATTAACAATGAAAAGCTTGTATTGGTGTCTTTTAATACTTTGTATTGTCAAAGCTATTTTTATCCCCTTGAAACCATTCCTAAGACATCAGAGAATCTTTTTTTTGGAAATTTAGTACATAGTTAATGCCAAACTATTTTTTAGTCCTGTTTTCCAAGTTTTTCTCCTTTCTCATTGACATGTAGAGAGGAGATGCAAGAATGAATGAGAACTAGAAAGAAAAGGCAAAGCATTAGTACAGGAGTGAAGATATTTTGAAAGGCAACATGTTCTGCTGACAGTTTATTAAGAAGCTATTGTAATAATATCATAGTTTTGAATGGATTAGCAAGAACACACAGCAGAAAGTCTGTTTGCCTGGCTTCGTATTACACAGTCAGCTCTCCATTCTCACAAGCGCCTATGTCAGTGAGATGATACAGCTGGATTTTTCTTTTCACCCTTAGGCATAACTTATTTATGAGGTACTTTTTGCAGAAAGTGGAAGAGGGATGGTCAAAAGGAGTATCACATTCCCCTCCCTTTTTAAAAATTACAGATATTTGTGTATGTCTTCGTATGTCTTACTTCTTATATTCAGTAAGTGTGTGACCTAAGGATTTATTTCCCTACTTCAGAGTAGAAAAATGAAGCAGAGAAGCTTCGAGCTTACTGGGGACAACAAACAACCTGCTTTTTCTTTGAGAGAAAAAGCTAAGTCTGTCTCATTCACTAATGTATTTCCAGGTTCTAATATGGTACACACAGCAGATGGTCAAGAATATTTTGCTGAATGAATGTATGAAGGAAAGAGTAAATAAATACATGAATGATAGATCCAGAACACAGACCCAGTTCTTTTGGATTCCCCAAAGTGCATATATCCCTACTACTATTCTCTGCTATCTCCATTTATACATATCCCAGAGAAGAAGTCGAGGGTTTGAGAAATGTTGAGGTGTCAGCCTGGGAAAGCTTGTTCTTTATGACACTCTCAGCATCTTGGGCTGCATGTGAGCATGTGATCTGGGAAAGCACTGGTGAGAGATAATGGAAGTTGGCTTATTGAGTTGGGAGAGCAGAAATCACATTTTTAAATAGGATCCTAGAAGAATGTGGGTCCAAATGTAAATTGGAAAAGTACTAAGAATGGAGAGGAGAGATAAGAGAAGTGGAAGTCTGTGTCTCTACTTGATGACAGAATAAAAAAAACGTTAATCCCTGCAGATTCCCCTCAGTACGTGGCAGAACAATGTTTCCATTAAGTATTCTTCCTTCAGAAGGCAAGGGCCAAATAATTCAAAAGAGCGTTTAAAATGTTCCTCTCCAGAGAGAGAGGGAGAGAGGCAGAGAGAGAATCTTAAGCAGGCTCCACGCCCAGCACAAAGCCTGACATGGGGCTTGATCCCACATTCGTGAGATCATGATCTGAAAGAAAGTAAGAGTTGGATACTCAACCAAGTGAGCCATCCTGGTGCCCCTATGCATATTTTTTGAAACTAGATTTAAAAAGTGTTTGTAAGTAGAGTTGAGGACATTACAAATAAAACTTAACATATTTCAAAATATTCTGTTTCTAAGATGCTTAATTCTTTCTGACCATCCCTCCAATTAGGAAAAAATCGCATAATTTTACAATATCTTAAAACACTGAATTAAAAAAAAAGAATTCTGTCAGGACCTGAGTTCCTGAGTTTTGAGAAAAAGAAAATCAGTGAATAGAAAGGGAAGAAAAGGTGAAAAAATAAGATAAAGAAATTAAGAGACAAGGAAGGAGGGTATTATAAGGAGGGAAAGATAGGAAATTGGGGCAACAGAAATATTAATGAAAATAATCTGTGTGTGATGAGTGCTTACTTTTTACCAGCCACTGTGGTGAGAATTTGTATGGATAGTCTAATTTAGTCCTCACAACAACCTAGTGGAGTGGATACTCTTGTTGTTACCATTTTGCAGAAGGGAAAACTTATGTTTTGGGCAGGATACGTAATTTAGGCAAGCTCACACAGCTGATGAATGGGAGCAAAAGCATTTGCAAATCAGGTATAGCTGCTAGTAAAGCTTGAGCTCTGATTCCCTGTATGGAGCTTTTTGGAAAAATACTCTGCTACTTCAGTGAATTATCAGTTATCTCAGTGAATTGTATCTCAATACACTCCATAGCTGTATTGGTTTGTAGACCATACGAGTAATACAGAATTAAACAGGGGAGGGGATATGGAGTTCCTGTTCAACTTCTCTCTCGGTGAGAACTTTTTGACTTGGCATTTTTGGTGGTCCACTTTGTCACAGTAATGAAAGCCATGAAACCATATTGTTTATTTCATAAAATGTTTCTTTTTGGAAAAAGTACATACAAATAGTTTCTGTCAAAAGAGATCTGTATTCTTTCAATCTGGGTGCTTTACAAGATGAGTTATTAAATGGGAACGAATGCCATAGAAAAGAGAGGAATGAGGAATTAGGCTGATTTAGGTATGCTGCTGGAATATTCATCAATGTTGCAAGTTACATGTATAAAATAGATGGCACTCATGCAGCTTATATCTATCAGCTGAATATCGGAGATATGACTGACTCTTACAGAAGAATCCATATCCTATAAGAATCCATATCCTTCACTGTTGCATCAGAATATCTCAATTCCCTGGATAGACTTGAGTAACATATGAAGATTTCAGTAGTAGGTATCCAGATTTAGACTTACAGATTGTCTGAATTGAATAGAATATTGAGATCTTGGCCTCTAAAATCAATCATTTTTGATTGTTTACAAAGGATACTTGCTAAGGAAGCATTGGAGTGAAGTCTAAAAAAGTAAGTCTGTGTTTTGTAGTGCTCCTTTTCTGCAGCTACCACAAACTGGACAGGGACCAGTTGGGTTTAATGGTGTTTGGCTTGAATAGCTCTACTTAGCTAGCCATTAATCCCCAAAGAAATGCCCAGATTCTAAATTATTATTGATTCATTGACAAGCTCTGCCAACAAAGCCAACAGCAGATGTTCCAAAATAACTCAGGACATATGCACCCTCTCTTAGAAGCTGCCTTAAGTGTATTCATACAAATTGAATGTAGAGTAGAAAGATACTTCAGTGGTCACAAAGCCTGGACTTTGGGGTCTTTCCCTAGTTAAGATGCTCGTTTCGTAAAATATACATATGATGGGCTCAAATGGGATAATCCATTTGTTCATTATTTTGTTCTAAGTTTTAACAGGATCTTCTGAAAGCATTGATTGCTCAAAATGTTACAAAATGTTTTGACAATGCGGGCAAAAGAACATGCATTTCACAAGTAATATATTAACCTGAAATTGAGTCCATGTATAGGGGAAATAATATTTGGAATGAGAAAATGAGGACCTTAAAAGCCACACAGATTTGTGGGGTACAATTTTTTAATACTTTTTATGCTGATGAATGTATTAACTTCAATAGGAAATTCTGAATATTTGCTAGTAAATTGTTTATATGATAGTAATCATATGAAGAACTATTTGTCCACATTTCACTTACATATGGATGCATATTTTTTCATATGTGAATAAAAATTGTGATAGATTTGAAAGAATGAAATTGCTAAGAGCTAACAACTACCAGATTACTCTGGGAGAGATTCTCGCAATTTATCATGGCATTAACAGTATTCAAAGGTTTTGTTTAAAGCGCCTCACCAAGACAGAATATTGTCATGTTTTGCTTGTCTCAATCTGATGAAAAGTGTGCTGCTGTTTTAATTTCTATTTCTCTGCGCACTGGTGAGGTAGACATCTTTTTACATTTATATTGGCCATTTCTACTTACTTTTGTCCCATGTAAGTTTTGTTTATTTTTTTGCTAATTTTTCTTTTGAAGTTGTAACATATATATTTTGGATACTGATATTTGAACATTATATTGGGACCATATATATTTCCCAGGGTTCACACTGGCTTTTTAAGCTTTGTGTTGTCTTTTCTTACTTTAGAAATATGAATTCAGATATAGAGAAATACTTCAATATTTGTCTTTATGGATTTGAATTGTATCTCTTGCTTGGCACAGCTTCCCGTATTCCAATTTTTCAGTATTTTCTACTAAAATTTTCTTTTTGCCTTTTTTACATTTAAGTCCTTTTTTTTTTTTCTTGCACTGCTACCTTGTACCCACTGTTTTCCTCTTTCTGGATTTTTTTTATTACTGGAACACAACCTCAATGAATTCTTTCAGAGTGGGTTTGATATTAAAACTTCTAAATGCTTGCAGATGTAAAAAATATATATATTTTGAGTTCTGCCTTAATGTTGGATTTCCTGGGTACAAGATTCTAGATTCAAAATCAGATGTTTCAGACCATCTCTCCATCGTTTTCTGGTAGCCAGGGCTGAAAATGAGAAGTCTGATACCAGTATTATTTTTCCTTCTGACACGGGTAATTGTTATTCCTTTCCCCTGGAAGCTTTTTGGATTTTTATCAGAAAGCTTCAAAATAAAAACATATTCTTCTATTATTCATAAATGTTCTCAAATTTTATCAACATATCTAAGTATGAGCATTTTTTTATGTTTGCCATCATTTGGTGAACTTCTAAATCAAATGTGTGTCCTCAGTTTGGGGAGTTTTATTTTGCTACATCTATTCTGTCTATTCTACCTGGAAACTTAATTAGATTTGAGAACTTGCTTAACTAATCTCCATGTCTGTTAAAATTTTCTCCACTTATTCATTCCACCTCTTTGATATTTTGCATTGTTTTCTGGAAGTACTCCTCAGCTCAGTCTTCCAGTTTAGTAATTTGAGTTGTAGCTGTATACAGTTTATTGCTATAGAGTTTTTTTTTTCCAAAAGTCTTATACTTATTTGCTAAGATTTCTACTTTTTGAATTCTCAGAAAGATTTCTTTAGTTTCTTCAAATTTATACTTACATTTATTACTTATATTTGTTTTTATATCTTCTACTTTCTCCAGTGTGAATTCTTCTTTTAGTGAGATTGATACCTCCCTTTTATAATGTTGATATTCTTCAAATGTCTAGTGATGTTTAGTTTTCTGCTTAACCTTGTGATTGAGAATGCCTGTTGTGGATGTTGGTGATACTAATAGTCTATGTGTTTAGTATTTAGAAAAACAGTAAGCTCTACTGGTTAAGTAATTGGGTCTTTTAGCCAGACAGACCTGGGTTTGAACTCAGGTTCACAACTTAATACCTGTATCCATGGGAAACTTATGTAACCCCTTCCTGTTTCAGTTTTTTTTTTTCATATATCATATAGAGCTAATCATCATATCTACCTGATGGAGTTAAGGATTTAATAAGAGGATACACATACAGTTGCTTAGTACAGTACCTGAAATGTGGTAAGCTCAATAAATATTGTTGATGATGATGTTGATGATAGTGATGATGGTAAAAGCCATGGTTGTGGAGGAGGAGGAGGAGGAGGAGGAAGAGAAGGAGGAGGAAAAGGAGTTGTTGCTGTTGTTGTTGTTGTTGTTGTTGTTGCAGGACCAGGTGTAGCAGTAGCTTGTCTTTAGGACGAGTAGCCAGTAGCCCTACATGCACGTCTTCAGTGAAGACATTTACTGCTTTGCCCAGAAGAAAATTCATTGCTGTGCAGTGCTCTTTCTTCCACAGCACAAGTCAGGAAGAGTAGAGGAGCTCCTGGCTGAGGTGCCTGCAATGCACTTCCTGGTCGGAGCTTCCTTCACTCCCAGGTCTGTAGTGTTTTGTACCATGCGTATGTTAGTCTATGGTAATCTCTGGATTTACTTAACTCATTTTTGTTCTGTTTTCTATTTTTAAGGTAGCCCTCAAAATCTGTCATCTACACTGCCACTGTCTTTTATTGTCTGGTAGTCTTCTGGATCTTTTAAAAGCATATTTTCTGTCATTTCATGAATCTGGAGCAGAAAAGAAAATAGTTGTTAAATCTGCAATCTCAGTCCGATCTCCTGGTAACTTTATACAACCAAGTTATATATGATAATTAACATAATTCTCTCTCTATATATAATATACACATATTGTATATAACATCTATAATACATTAATATTATAATATAACAATATTATATAACTAAGAAATTCTTAAATCTATAAAGTATTTACAAAGGGAATGGATTTTATTGAGATAAATTAAATCTTGGATACAATATAAGCTCATTATTCCTTAAGCTGTTTATCTTTTTAAATACTCTTTTTAAAAAATGTTTATTTATTTATTTTGAGAGAAGCAGAGAGTAGAGAAAGAGAAGGAGGGAGAGGGAGAATCCCAATCGTATCTGACAGTGCAGAGCCCTATCCGGGTCTTGATCTCACAAACCATCATGAGATAATGACCTGAGCCAAAATCAGGAGTCGCAAGCTTAACAAACCAAGCCACCCAGGTGCCCCTATCTTTTTAAACCTCTTAATGCTATTCAGTTGATTTGTTGATATTCACTCAAGAAATGTCCCTGTGCCAAAGTACATTTTGGCTAAAATAAGAGCACTGTGTGTTGCCTTTATCAGTATTAAAGATACAGGCCAATTTACTTTTAACTTCTAACACATACATTCACATTTGGTGGGAATTTAAAAAATATACATTTTAGAAATAGCCATTGTTTCTCCTCTCAGAGCCTTCAGCCTATGACTCAGCAGGAAAAATCAAGATTGTTTCTCTATATGAGTTTCTTCTAGGAATCTAAGACTTTTTATATAGTAAGCAAATAGGCAAGTGTATGTACTATAGAGTAAGAATTGGCACTTTTTTTTTCTATAAAGAGTCAGATAATGAATACTGTAGGCATTTTTGGCCGTATGCATTCTATGTTACATATCCTTCTTTGTTTTGTTTTATTATTAGTCTTTAAACATTTAAGACTCATTCTTAGCTGTAATGTCATACAAAATCAGTTCTAGACAGGATAATAGAGAAGACCCTCAACTGTGGTTCTTTTTGCACTTTTCTAGTGACCTTTTCCTACTGGGGATCTATTAATCTATTAATCCTTCTTAGGGATTTTCAATAATCTCTATATGTTAACAGGTCAGTTGGAAAAGAAGAAGCTTTGGATGTGGTGAAGGTCAGGACATTGGTTCCATAAAACTTTGTTTATTCCTGAATGGTAGCCATGTCTATGTTTCTGCACATCTGTCATTGGAATCAAAATCCTTTTCATAATGAATATAGCTCATTTTATGTTTTTCAGATGTATTAAGATGAACTGTCATTATAAAACTGGTGAATAGTTTCACCTATCAGCAGTCTGTAAATGCTGATTATCTTTTCCCAATTTATAATTTATTTCTAACTATAGTTTTTAAAAAGAATATTCAGAATTTCTTTATGGTTTTATGTTTCCATCCTGATCTTCAGAGTTGGATTTTGGAAACAGTTCTTTAAACAAACAGATTTTCAGTCTTTGCTCCAGCTTTGTTAGTAACTAGATAATGTCAGTCCACTGAACTATATAGGGAGTTTTATGTAGAAGAGATATATCCATTGTCATTAAGATATTTGCATATTAAATAAAAGGGATAATGGAAGTCATCATAAAATTTGTTTTTTTTTAAGTTTGTTCATTTTGACAGGGGTGGAGGGAGGGGCAAAGAGAGAGGAAGCGAGAGAATCCCAAGCAGGTTCCATGCTCAGAACAGAACCTGACACAGGGCTTCATCTCACAACTGTGTGATCGTGACTGGAGCAGAAATCAAGAGTCATATGCTAAACAGACTGAGCCACCCAGGTATCTCATCATAAAATTTGTTTTCATGGACAAGATCCTTTCTAGCAGATTTAAAGGAGACAGTGCATTCCATTAAAATGGACAGATTCTTATTGTATATATTTTACTTACATTTCCCACGTTTTGGAATTTTCATAGCTATATCTGTGATAAGGGAAAGTGCCTGAATTTTATATATAGGTAAATAAATGTGGAGCCTTTCTGTAAGAGGATCTACAGATACTAATAATTTGTTAATTGTCCTCTCAGGAGGTCCCCAGAACATGAGGAAATACAAATACCAATAGTTTCTCAGGCTAAGACAAGCCACTGGGTGCCACAAGTGTCCTCGGGGACGTTACTTTTTGTCAAACACCCACAGAAAATACTGATTCAAATGTTCCTTGGAACAGGAAAGAAACTCTCTGAGTTCAAGAAGCACCCCATAGTGGCCCTGGAAAAAGAAAGAAGTTTCTATCTAGGAGAAAGTGATATGTATTTCTCACATCCCTCAATATAAAAAGTAGCTTCCATCCTCTCTCTTTGGGGAGGAAATCTTAGAGACATTAATTTATGAACATTTAATTGGACTTAATTAAGTGACCAAAGGCAGAAGCCGAGGTATCCTACTAATTCTGGACTAATAATCAGGAAATGTTCCATGATTTGGGAGTGTGAACTACTAATCTAACAAATTTGGAGTGAATTTTGATTAGGAACGCTGACTTTCCTAATTTAGTGAATATAAAAACTTACATATAAAACTCTCTACCAACAGATCTCTGTTGTTAAAGGAGAAAGAATGAGTGAAAAAAATAAGTGAATAAATTAGAGAAGAATACAAACAGTTGATAACTCTCAGAAAGCTTCAGGAAATTATGTGTTTACAAACCATGAAAGAGTAAATTCGTTAGGCAAAATGGGAAAGTATGAAGAGAATTTTGGATTTGAATCATTTTAGTTCTAGGTGGTTCAATA
Organism: Herpailurus yagouaroundi; assembly: GCF_014898765.1. Taxonomy (NCBI): domain Eukaryota; kingdom Metazoa; phylum Chordata; class Mammalia; order Carnivora; family Felidae; genus Herpailurus; species Herpailurus yagouaroundi. Next base: position 9,797,809 of record NW_024412441.1, read on the forward strand.
ATATGTGCATATTAAAATGAAGTTAATATTAAAAATATTGACAGATTTATGTTTATATTTTTCTAGTTTCAACATCATTCTAGTCAAAAAGCAAGTTTTAAAAGTTTGAGTGTGAAAGGGAAAAATTAGATGTGATGCTGAATGACCCATCATTGATGCCTTTGGGTTTAGAATGCTCCTACTTGTTTCTGGAAAGGTGAGGTTCAGGTAAATTTTGATAATTACTCATTGACTATTATTGATGAAGCACTTTCTAAAATGTAATACGCTGTGTTGATATTCTCAATATCACAGCCTTTTTGATGACAGGTTAGAATCATTCTTAGCTTATGTTCAGAGCAGGTATCCAGTGAAGTCCAAATCAACTATTGATGAATTGCAAAAACAGAATGGTTTCAGAGTATGACTTGCTTCTTTAAAATAGGCTTTTCATTAATAAAACTAATGGTAGCAGAGTTATCTAAAATAATTTATTCTTGGAGCCTTATAAATAGATTTGATTTGTCCTTCAGGTTGTTTGTTTGTGTGTTGCAATTGAAAAAAAATCACTCTAAAGAAGCGGTCTTAGGCTAATCATTGTTAGAAAACACAGTTGAACTATCAACTTGGAAGTTGGCAGGTTAAATTTCAGGAAAAATCTATACGATTTTGTTTTTTACATAGTTTTTTGCCTGTTTGATATTTATTTCAAGGCTTTTGTTTGTTTCTTTTTTTAATGTTTACTTATTGAGAGAGAGAGACAGAGACAGAGACAGACAGCAGGGGAGAGGCAGAGAGAGAGCGGGAGACGCAGAATCTGAAGCAGGCTCTGTCTCTGAGCTGTCCGCACAGAACCCCATGCGGGGCGCGAACCCACGAACCACAAGATCATGACCTGAGGTGAGGTCAGACACTTAACTGACTGACTGAGCCACCCAGGTCCTCCTTGTTTGTTTGTTTGTTTGTTTGTTTGTAGTTTACTCCTTCATCCAGGATGAAATTGGAGTTGATTCTATAAATTGTCAAGATGAGTGATGGATGCTTTAATGTCCTTTGAGATTCTAGGATTTAAAGACTCTATGTCAATTATTTTCATGGCCCCTGTTATTCTCTTTCCTTTAAAAAATATATCTGAGGGGCCCCTGGGTGGCTCAGTTGGTTAAGCATCTGACTTTGGTTCAGGTCATGATCTTGTGGTCCTTGAGCTCAGAGCCTAGAGCCTGCTTCAGATTCTGTGTCTCCCTCTCTCTCTGCCCCTCTCCTGTTCATGCTCTTTCTGTCTCAAAACTAAATAAACGTTAAAAAAAATCTAAGAAATATATCTGAATTTATTCCTATTAATACCACTGAACCATTGTTAATAATCTTTAACTCTCTATGTCTGTAGATCACCACACACGCGCGCGCGCACACACACACACACACACACACACACACACACACACACACACTCATCCTTTGTCTAAATATTTATTGAGCTCCGGACTTAAAACATGCCTGTTGCTAGGAGAAAATCCATACTCAACTCTAGAATCCCTTTTTTGGTGAGTGTTGTTTCCTTTTCTAATTTCTGAGCCAAAAGCTGGCAAAGGCATTCTTTTCATCTCAGAGGATTTATTTTGAACACTGTTCCTTCGGTTGGAATTTGGTTAGGAATTTGAATCAGTTCATGGTCAATGGGTAAATGACAAAAATATAAACCATAAAAAAACACTATTAACAGATAATACACATGACTAAAGAGACTTCCCCAATGAATAAATTGGGCAGGTTTCTTATAATATAGGGAAATAAACATTTCAGAATCTGGTTTGCCAGTCTGGTGTTCCCTGCCTCTAGGGAATGGTTTAGACTTCACATTAGATGGTCACATAAAATATTTCTGTAATCACTGTTTGAAATATAAGTTGGTGCTGCATACATTGCATTTTAATGCCATGCCAGGTCTCTGTACTAGAAGAAGTAACAAGTATTTAGGGAAATTTGTTAAATAGGAGAGCAGGATACATTGAGATTTATATAGAAATTCTTCTACCACAGGCAATCTTTGTGAATACAGACTGTAGGAAAAAATGTGCAGAAAATATGGTCTGTGTTAAAATACATACATATGTAGCAAATGCAGGGAAATGCTTTAGGGGATAGTTTTAGTAATTGGTACTTTTGCATGTAGCGATTTTATTGTGCACTATTATTTTGATATTTAACATAGTATATTACCATCCACCCATCCACGGATCTTCTTGATTGAATTAAAAAACCCTACTTTCTTACATGCGTTTATTTACTCCCATCTTCTAACTTTGCTTCATAATAAAAGTTGGTTTTATTAAATGATTAGCATCTTACAATGATGTTCATTACCATCATAATTACCACCACAATTCCTAATCAGTTAAAATTTGTCACTTGTTCAGAAGATGAAAAGTAAAGATCAAAACTCTTCTACAGAATATAGAAAGCAGCATTTCAGAATTTTATTCAACTCTAGTAAAACCATATGAACAATAGAAAAACAAAAAGAATAATACGCAAAACTCGCTTGTAATAGAGTTTTGGCTTGTTTGCATTGTTGGCTACTCTTATTTTTCCAATTACATTTAGCAATTTTACTGTATTATTTACAGAGGACAAACAAGAGATTGCTCAAAATATTTGGCTCCTAATCATGGGGCAAGTTTTGTTAGAATCAGGACAAGCAGATGTTTGAAACCAGTGTTTATGCTTTACCTTCTTTTTCAGGAAAATAAATATACTTAAGGTTGATAAAGAAGTGATATATAGAAACTGTCACTGAATAATTCAAGTCTGGGATGGCATTATTTACCGAGTAGCTTCTCATGGCCTAAATAGAGTCCCTTCCTTGTGAGAGTGTGTGTACTCAGTGAGAATCTATGAGATTCTATAGGTTGAATAAGATTTACTACTAGATGTAGCCAAATATGGAGTTACCCTGTGTCACTTGGTCTATAATTTTGTGCATAGAAGGTATATATATATATATATATATATGTATATATATATATATATATATATTTTAATGTTTATTTCTGAGAGAGAGAGAGAGAGAGAGAGCGAGCGTGTGAGAGCATGAGAGGGGGAGGGGCAGGGAGAGAGACAGGACAGAGGATCCCAAGTGGGCTCCATGCTGACAACAGAAAGCCTGATGTGGGGCTCAAATTCAAGAGCTGTGAGACCATGACCTGAGCTGAAGTCACTTAACTGACTGAGCCATCCAGGTACCCCAGAAGGTATGTAATATTTAAATTCAGATGAATGTTTGTAAATTTTGTCAGCCTATGAAATAATTTATAATTTAAAATATAAAATATAAATTATTTGCCCAACTATCATGATAAAGCAATCAAAAGAAAACTAATTTTTATTCTTATATGTTTCACATCTGGCCTCTTGTTCTGGTTTTATTGTGAATAACTGGCTACTATCCCAAGATGAGAATTCCTGAAAACTGGCTAGTTTCCAAGGTGTTTGTTAAACAAGCAGGATACTGTGCTGAGAATATGAGTGGAATTGTTACTACATCTTCCTTTGGTGAGAAGTTCTGTCTTCCTTCCAACTGTGTATATATCCCATGCATTTATCTTAACTGGAGAATGAACTACATAGACTTTTCTCATAAAGGAGAAGAAATCGGGTGTTTGGGGAGGGCACCAAATAAAATACTGATGGTCATGTAGGATTGTATAGTTTCGGCTATAGCAAACTTTTTAGTATTCCCCATAGTGACTAGCATAATGGTAGGCATAAATGTTCAGTAGATGCTGATTAAATCAAATTTGGAAAACTTTAGAGTATGGGATCTGTGAAATATGCTGCAAAATATTTTTTGCATATAACTTTAGATACTCTATGCAGAAAAAAATTGAAATGATGTTTTTAAAAACAGTAATTTTTATACACTATCAGAGTATCAGTTGTGTATATTATTTTAAACAGAGTATTATTGATAGTCCCATAAAATCATACATGTTAAGGAAGGATCCAGGGATGAAAGTCATTTAACAGTTACTATGTTTTCTTTTTATCATAATTCAAAGGGAGAAAGCATAACAGTTTATGAGGTAACTTGAGTGAAAATCAGATTGTCAACTAGACATGCTTCTTAAGTTGATATTCTTGGAATCCTCACTTATTAATGCATTCATCCATTCAGTCATTCATGTAACAGATATATTTTGATAACCTGTATCCGAGCATTGTACTCAAAAACAATCAGAAGGTTATGGACATTATAGTCATCAAATATTCATCCCAACACTGTTTCAGTGCCAGAAGTTAGAAAGGAAAGAAACTAGATGTCCAGTGAGGGATTTTTCGCTAAATTTGTATAGGCATTAATAGCATATTGTACAGACATTAAAACACTGATACAGATTATGTAAATGTATATTGTGACATGAAAATATATTTGTAATGCTACTGAAAGAATAAAGCAGGTTATGGAATAATATGTTAAAGTGTCTGTTGGTTTAAAAACAAATCTATACACAATATGTATGTATCATATACATTTACATGGTGTATTCTGTAGAAGGATATATTGCTTACCAAAATGTTAATGCTATTTTTTTCTGGACAGTGAAATTACAAGTAATATCTTTCCATATCCATTTTTTTTCTGATTTGTTTAGAATGAACAAATAATTTTGGAACATTAAAAAGCATTTAAATATGTATAGATCATTATGGTACAAGTAGGATGATATATTATTGCTTTGTGATGGCCAACTTTTAGTCGAGAAAATGGTCTGGTTAGTTTAGCAAAATCACCCACATGCTGCATAACATATTAGAATGACCCCAAGAAGAGACAGCTTTTCTTGCTTTGTTTTATTTGTGTTGCAATCTGCAATTATTTACATTTTGGAAATAAGAATACAGGGAATGCCTCATTGTTAAGCAATTTTTTGAGTAAAGCAAAATGTGCTTAATCCTTTATGATAGGACCTTTTTAAAAAACAGATTTATAAAGTGATGTGAGTTAAGGTAGTGTAATAAATGGGCACTGTGTTTGGATTTTAGAAGGAAAAGAGGGTTGAAGTTATTTAGATAAATTCTGTAACCTTAGGTTCTGGAAAATAGATCAGGAAATGGTGGGAGTGTACTTAATGCTGTGGACAGGCTCATACTACTTTCAAGCTGTGTAATGTTTTGACTGCATCAAGAAATTATTTTGCATTAACATCAACTGTTTCTCATATTTCACCTAAACCCATAGTATATCCTGCATGCAAATTTGAAAATGGAGGTTATGTTCCTCTTTACTGAGTTGTGTGTGGTCTTTGTATGCATGCATATATTTAAGGAAAACAGTTTAAGGGGCCCCTGGGTGGCTCAGTCAGTTAAGTGTCCAACTCTTGATTTCCGCTCAGGTCACGATTTCATGATTCATGAGATTGAGTCCCACATCAGTCTCCATGCTCACAGCACGGAGCCTGCTCTCCTCTTGCTGCCCCTCCCCTGCTTGTGCATACATGCACACCCACTCTCTCAAGTAAATAAACATTAAAAAGAAAAAAAGAAACACAATTGAACTGATTCACAAAAAAGCAAAAATATAATGCAAATCTTATATATAATGTGCAAAATTCTGTATGTTATTTTAATATGTTATAAAATATATTCATAATAAAATGACTATATAGATATTAAATTATTTGTATGATTATATAACAGGAATTTTTATTCTGTTGTGGAAAATTGAATAAAATGATCATCTCTGACCACAAAATATGGCTATAATTACATTTGCAAAACAAACCAAGTTGAAATAATGAACATGCTGTAAATATTCTCTTTTCTTTTTTTTCCCTTCATTTTTATTGGTAGTATTTTTAAATGTTAATGAGGTATCCTATTATGATCAATTGACCAAGAAATACTGAGTTTCATGAATTACTATTTATGTCACTTTAAGTTTTTTTTTCCACACTTGTAAATTCTGTTTTGCTGTTTGGTTAATTAAAAAGTGCTAGTTCTAAGAATAATATTAGGTTAAGTCTTGAAAATTTCAAATGACCTGTTGAACAATTAAATTCAACATGAGAAGTCATGTTTGACCTTTGATTAACACCCTTTTTAATTTCTGCAAAGAGGTAATGGAATCATTGAATTCTTCTAGGCTATGTCTTAATTGTGAATCTCAGGCATATGTGGCAAGGCCTGCTCAGGCCATTCAGAATGTGATTTAATTGATTACACTGTGGTATATTCAAGTCTTCATCTTACTGAAATTCACTCAGGGTCATATTACCTGATTACTGTGACCTTCTGACATTATAGAGATTGATTTTTGTTTTTGTCTCTATTAGTATGAATTTTCTCTAATACTATGAATATTTTCTCGATTCGTATGAATAGGAAAAAGTTGCTTTTCTAGCTTTAATTAAGAGATTTCAACTTTATATTTCAAGAGCATGGAATTTCTCTTCATTTCATGTGTGTGTAAGTTGTATGTCTTCTTAAATCATAAAAGGATGATATTTGAGCAGGGGAATAGCATTTTCTCTCTAAAACACAAGTGAAAAAAAAAAAGTTGTGCATGACATAGCAATCTAAGGAAATGTAAGAAAACTGCTAAGATAACCCAGCATTCAATTTGTCAGTCATCCTTAAAGGAAAAACAAAAATTCAAGTTAATGGATTCCAAACAGATATTAAAAATTAGAGCCCTCCTAGAGTTCTAAGAAAGTTTAAAACAAACAAAACCAAAAACAAACAGGAAAAAAAAAAAAACAACAACAAAAGCAGAAAAACCCACAAAACCGCTTACGTAGACACAGAGGGAGATTCAGTCCCTTTTTGCACCTTTTGATTTTGCAAGAAAAAAGAAAGACATAAAAGAAGTAGTCATAAAGTAAAATAATAAAATGTATCTTAAAAGAGAATTATGAGGCATTAGAAGACAGTATAGGTCTTTAACAGAATATAGAGGTGATACAGGCGTCTTCAGGAGCAGTTGCAAACAAGGGCCCAAGATTATACACAGTTCTCTAGTCAAGTAATGACTCAGATTAAAAAAAAAAAAAAAAGAAATTTAAATAATTAAATGAGGTTCTTCCCACAGCAGCCCTAAACCATTGCTTAATCTGATGGGTCTCATTGCCTTTCTGATAATGAGCAATCTGAAAGAAAATAACATGAGCTTTTCTTTCCCTAGCATTGATATTGTGCCTTGTGTATTTCCTTGTATGGCCCTTCCCATGTATTTGTACCCTGCAATAATAGTTATGCCAAAGGGATGGGGCTCTCTGATTAACTACTGTGGATCCCCAGGTCTGTGGAAAGTTAGGGTCACATGGATTCCCACACGAATCCACGGAGTCCTGAAGAGTTTTAAAAAACAACATAGGGCAAAGCCAGTAATTACAAATGTCCACACAAATAGGATTTATCTCATCAGAAAATTAAAAAAGGCTTAAAAATATTTTAGAAACAGAATATGAGATAAGCTCAAAGGTAGAAGTAAACAGGTATGGTTAGAGGTCTTAGAATTTCTGGTTGAGTAGAGAGTTGCTTTTAGGGAACATTAGTTTTAGGGAGCAGCTTAATTGTGGAAGACCTTTGGTTCCAGGTTATATTTGCTTTGCAGGCCATAGGGGATTATAGAAAGGTGTGTGTGTGTGTGTGTGTGTGTGTGTGTGTGTGTGTGTGTGTACACACACAGTGATTTAATTTAACTTAAATCAGTGATTTTCAAACTGAAGCTTGCTTTAGACCAGTGGTTCTCTTTTTGGTTTCATGATCCCTTTAAATTCTTAAAAAATATTGAGAAGGCCACAGAGTTTTGTTTGTATGGTTATATTTATTGCTATTTATTATAAATTAAAGCTAATAAAAATGTTAAATAAAAAATATATAAGCATATCTTCTATTAACTGTCAGAGTAATAACATCCTCATATCATGTAGTTTCTAGAAAATTCTATCATACACTCATCAGAGAAAGAATGAGAGTGAATTAGGCAAATGATGCTTTAGTTATGAAAAGAATGTTGACCTCATGGATCTCCTGAAATCATCTTGGGTACACCATGTGGTCCCTGGACCATATTTTAGGAACTACTACTTTATTAAAATTTTTTTTAACGTTTATTTATTTTTTTGGGGGGACAGAGAGAGACAGAGCATGAACGGGGGAGGGGCAGAGAGAGAGGGAGACACAGAATCAGAAACAGGCTCCAGGCTCTGAGCCATCAGCCCAGAGCCCGACGCGGGGCTCGAACTCACGGACCGCGAGATCGTGACCTGGCTGAAGTCGGACGCTCAACCGACTGCGCCACCCAGGCGCCCCAGGAACTACTACTTTAGAGGATCATGAAATTAATTCAGTGGCTTATGATTAGTATTTGTGTCATGGAATTAAATAAAATGAAACAGAATGAAGAGGAATGGAGAATATGAATGCATTGTAGATCTAAAGGATACAATTTTTTTGTGAACTTAAATTTGTGTGTCTGTGTGTGATTATATGTGTATGTTTTCATAAGGCAAATTCTTTTTTTTTTTTTTAATTTTTTTTTCAACGTTTATTTATTTTTGGGACAGAGAGAGACAGAGCATGGAAGGGGGAGGGGCAGAGAGAGAGGGAGACACAGAATCGGAAACAGGCTCCAGCCATCAGCCCAGAGCCTGACGCGGGGCTCGAACTCATGGACCGCGAGATCGTGACCTGGCTGAAGTCGGACGCTTAACCGACTGCGCCACCCAGGCGCCCCATAAATTCTTTTTTTATTACGAGTTTTAGTTTTAAAAATTTGAAACTCACCTTTTAAAGTTACGTTTATGATAGCTTTCTTCAGTATTAGGGTGAAGGTTAGATCTTAGGTGGAAAAAACCAGAGAGGTGGGGAGAATAGTTCCACAGCCATGACATGGAGGGACTGATTTAGAAAATGCCAAAAACGTGAACAGCCAACTCGTTCAAAAAAGGAAGAACTCTTGGATGTACGTGATGAGAATAAAAGCCTGAGTGCCTAGAGTGAAGCAAAAGCCCCACTATCAGACAATAAGATGGTCAGCAATTTTAGGTCAACTTTTCTTAAATATAGCTGTGTCTCATATTCTGACAAATATGTTATTCTTTGCAGTTCCTTTAGCACAAACCCTGACCTCTTTTCTTCATATCCTGCTGTGTAAGCTTGAAAAGCACAATCCCCAGGTACTGGTCTCTTTTTGCTTTTCAAACCTAAAGATCTGTCAGGCATATATCTCAAAGATGTGAGTGAATCATGGTCAAAATGAGAATAATATGGAATAGAAGCTCATTTCCTGTCCCTTGTCTGGCATTTTGTACAAAAAGTCCTTATTATTCACCACAGCTTTTATTGAAATAGTCAGACTGTATTCACATGATGAGTAAAAATGGCAATTTGAATAATCGAATGATTTTCAGTTGGGGAGTTTTGCATGACATCACTGCTCTTGGTTTAGATAACCTGGATCACTCTGAGTGGAGGGTACTTTTCAGACTGTTCTGAAATCTGCAAATCATCTCATGAATGATAGTATCTCTCTACACCAGAAGGATTATCTCATGAGTGGAAGAACCTCTTATTTTATTCTTTCTCTACTCTCACATTGCATGCTGTAATTTTGAGTACACAGGGCTCAATTAATATATGTTAATGTTGAATATGAGTAACTAGAGAGCCCCAACATGTTTTTTCCCTTGAAACCTACTAATAGTAACTGAGATAAATGACAAAAAATATGAAGGTAACATTATAAAAATCTTGTGGTAAATAAAGGTTTCATTAAGCCAAAATGTTCTACGTGTTCAGAAATGAATAAAGATAATTGTTTCTTATGATGCCCCTAGGATGTTTGGAGAACTTCAGAAGCCTTATAAATTACCAAAGACAGCACCATTGTTTATAATCATAGCTTAAGTGCAAATTCTTCTGTACTTAAATTCTTTTGCTGGAATAGTGGAACTTAAAGAGATGTTGAATGAAGTGATGGTTCTGCTCTACTTTGAGTTAGAGTTCTGTTCTGTGTGTTCTTTGTACTGTCTTTCATGGGAACTCAAGGAAGTGTTCAGAGTTGAACGGGCAAAATGTTACAGGGACTTTAAAATCTTGGTATATGATTAGTGATTGAAGAAACAAGAAATGTGAACCCTAAAGAAGATATTCCTAGAGTAGATGATAGTTATCTTCAAGTGTGAGAAGGATTGGGTTCTTAGTGGGTGTTTTTGTCTGGGATTACTTTCAGTTAGCTTTAAGACAAAAACGAATTATTTGTAAGTAGTCCCTATTGCAGTAGGGACTGCAATTAAAAAATCAGCAGCCTTTACAAGGCCGGCTTCCATCTTAAGAACTGTGCAGGATAGTTCATGTGTATTTCTGCATCTCCTTGGACATTTGCTCTTGCAATATTTGCTACTCTTTTTAATGGGGCCAGTCTGATTAGTTTAGCTGAGAATTATCATTGCAGAGTGCCTCATCCCTGGCTACTTTAAGGGTTGTCAGCCAGCTTCTAGATGAAATGCCTTTGAATCAGGTCACAACTCTTTGTGTAATTTATAGTCAGATCTGTGCTAAGGATCCTTGAGTTAGGGGGTCATGGTTAGTTGTATTCTAATTGAAAGGAGGAAGAGATAATACATGAAAGGTACTATGACTAAAGCACCTGTATGGACTGTCATGTGGAAGAGGGTGAATATCCAAAGGACAGGGCTACCATGTGCAGTTGCACAGGTTGTATACTACAGAAGGGCATCTAGCTGCAAAGGCAAATGGGTGATGATTTCTAGCTCATCAAGTAGTAATCAGTTCATCAAGTCTTGCCTCCAAGGCTCAGTGTCTCTATGGAGGTGGCTTATTTTACAATTTCAACAAAGGTGGCAAATAGATTGGTGTTGTTCATTGTGTAAAGGTAAATCAAAAGCACAATAAAGTATGTTCCAGGCCAACGTAAAGCAGTAGTATTGACATGTTTATCTAATTAATCACTTAATTCTTTCTTTAGCAACATAGCTATTTTGAGAAAAATTTTAAGTACTGCTCCTTCCAAATGAAGCACATACAAATATACACAAATTTTAAATCAAATTTAGGTTATTCACAAAATCCTTTTTAAGAATTCTTAATAAGAATCTGTTTCAAAAATTAGTATGAACAGCATAAGTTATTAGAAACTGTTGCTTACAATTAAATAAGGGTATTTTGAGTCTCTGGCATATCTTCTCTCTTACTGAAATCCCCAGTGAAGGAAGTGGGGAATATTAACATTTTCTTTTGGAAAATAAAAGGCACATAATTTCAATCAGTGGGCCTGTTCTATCAAACTGGTCCGGTGACATGGACACTATCATTAAAAGTTAAATAAGAGACAAGTAATTCTTCCATAAATGAGTAAATTTGTGTTATATTGAAAAGGAACTTTTAAGAAAAAATATTTTATTTTTATTTTATTTATGTTTATTCTGAGAGAGAGAGAGAGAGAGAGAGAGAGAGAGAGAGAGAGAGAGACAGTGTACATGAGTGAGTGGGGAAGGGGCAGAGACTGAAAGAGACAGAGAATCCCAAGCAGGCTCCACACTGTCAGTGCAGAGTCCAACATAAGGCTCAAACTCACAAATCTTGAGATCATGACCTGAGCCAAAACCAAGAGTTGGAGGCTTAACTGACTGAGCCACCCAAGCGCCCTAAGAAAACAATACTTAAAACATCAAGCAGGGGCCCCTGGGTGGCGCAGTCGGTTGAGCGTCCGACTTCAGCCAGGTCACGATCTCACGATCTCACGGTCCGTGGGTTCGAGCCCCGCGTCAGGCTCTGGGCTGATGGCTCGGAGCCTGGAGCCTGTTTCCGATTCTGTGTCTCCCTCTCTCTCTCTGCCCCTCCCCCGTTCATGCTCTCTGTCTGTCCCATAAATAAATAAAAACGTTGAAAAAAACATCAAGCAAATGTTTGTAGATCATTATGAGGATTCTAGACCCATTCTTAAAAGTGTGTGTGTGTGTGTGTGTGTATGTGTGTGTGTGTGTGTATATAAACGAGGTGAGAAATTAGATCAGGTGAGAAATGAGATCAGAAAGGTACAACTGTCAGATAATTTGAAGATCTATAAAAATATAAAGAGGAAAAATGGAGTGTTTTTTAAAAAAATTATTCACTATCTAAAATACTTATTTTTAAAAATTTAGATATCTATATCATTGAATTTCATTCAATTGATGATAACAGGCATTATGGCTATGTTATTCATTTATTCATTCCATAAGCATTCATTAGCTGTCTACTATGCATTAACGTTGGAGGCAGATACTGAGATTTAAAACAGTCAGTGCTGTTTTTCAGTAGCTTTTCTTTTCTTTTCATTTTTGAGCAATAGAAAATTATTTTTTTCAAATGTAATATAAAGTTGATATGTGTAGGTATACCCTGTTTTGTCAACACTAGTCTTGGTTTATAATCAATTTTTATTGGATAATAAAACATTCCCCCCAAAGTTGTGATTTTTAGATAATAGTATCCTGTATTAGGAGGAAATACTATTAATAGTGATAAAAAGCAAAGCTCAGAAGAAACAATTTCTGGAAACAGGTGATTTGGTTAAATTGTTCTTATTAGACTCCTAGAATGGCGTAGATCCTTAGAAGAGCTCTAGTGTTGAATCAATAAATTGTACAGCAGAAACTTATATTACACTGTATGTTAACTAACTGGATTTAACTAAAAACTTTTAAAAATTACAAAAAACAGCTCCACAGTACTCATAGCATAAAATTCAAAGATTAATACCATGTTATGCAATGATAGCCCCATAACTTGATATAAATATGACAACCCTGAGTTAAATTGTTTTTCCATCTGTGACAAGATAGTGAAATTTCACAATTTCATAATTTGTTTTTCTTCAGTTGATCTTAGTGATTTTTTTCTGATGGTAATACATTTACTGTAATACATTTATTAACAATCAAGGTTAGAATTAAGAATTTTTTTTTGTATAGAGTTCTTTAAATGTTTAGATTTTCTGAGTCTTCTTACTGTTAACCTTCACATAAATTAATTTTTATTGTTGGTATTGATGCGATTTTCTATGCCGTGAAACCCCAATGTCTGTAGGAATCTAATCAGTTTATATGTGGGATGCCAGATGACTTGATTTTAGTGAATAATGTCCTGATAATATTAATTATAGGGCTGTGAACTTTCAGTACTAAGCTTTGATCCATTTGTGATTATTAAGTAGATAATGATTTGCATTAGTAGTCTTAAATTTAGATATATGTACAGATTTTTAAAAACTTTTTTTTTACATTCTGAGTGTTTTCTGACACTCATGAAACAACTTCAAATGTAAATCATTTGGTAAGTTCCAAATAGTACTGTGTTTTTTGCTCAAAACTGTTAATTGCTAGTAAAGTTATCTACTGAAAGATACTAATACCTGCTAAGAACCACTGATTAATTATTGCCATAAAATAATAGCTGGGTAAATTCATCAAGAGAGTTTATAATTATTTAAAGTCAACCTCTTCTAATCGGGAGATGTAGAAGCAGAAAAAGGTAGTAAGATTTCTTCTCTTGTAGGTCTCATATCTTTGGGGTAGAAAATCAATAAGTTACTATCATATTAATGATATGTGCTCTGCAGAAAATTAGGACTGTATCTATGAATGACTGGGTGGGGACATGCAATGGGGGGTCTAGCAAGACTTCCATGAGAATGTGATCATTGAAAGCAGTAAAAGCTAGTCTTGTGCAGTTCAGAAGAAGAGAATTTCAGCAGAGTACATGCAGTGCAGAAATGGGCAGTGCTAAGGGAATTTGGGTTCACAGTAGTTTCTTTCTTCCTTTTAATGAGAACATAAACTCCGAAATTCTGAATGTTGAAGTGAATGATCTAGTAAAAAGGGAGAATTTGTGATTCAAATGAACAGTTTTATCATCTCAGAGAAAATCTTTGAGTCAGAGAAAGGAGGTGGTGTCCAGATCACCACCTGAGAGGTTAGCCTTGACCTCGGATGGATGAAAAACAAATTTACACACATTAGCACAAGGGAATGTAGAGAGCTTGGGGTGCAGAAGGGGGTGGGCTGGTAGAGTTGGTTGTCAGAAGATAGGACACCTTTGTTTTCTCAATGATAAGTGGTTCAGATTGAGTGAGTGGACTGTGTATGGGACATTTGAGAATAGTGGACAAGATGGGTAAAAAAATTTTGGTCTTGTCGCTAAGTATATCAATTAAAAACTGAATTCTTGCAAGAGTTCTATAAACCTTTGAAATGTGGATAATACTCTGTTGACTGTATCACATACAGGAATGAAAAGAAGATTCACAGAGACGATTGTGCAGGAGTCAAAGAGAATGGTAGGAATTTTGCCACCATTCTTTCCATAACTTCTTGTTCACCTATTCAGAAGAATTTATTAGTAGTATTAGTATTATTTTGACTTTAAATCTCTAACCTAATCCCTCATTTTAGAACTACTCAGTTTCCTAAATTAGGAAGTTGTTCCCCAGGGAGTGTCTTAATTATTTCATTGAGAGGTGTAATCATTACTCATGAGCTCCATGCATTGCTATTATCACCATGCTAAGTTTAGCCTTTGATATTTTCATCCCATAATTTTAGCCTACTGCGAGATAAATGAGCAGAAAAACCAACTGCAATAATAAGGGCTCATCAAATTTCTAGAGCTAGGAATTACCTTAGACATTATGCCAGTCGTCCATCTCCTTTGCCAAAAAGGAAACAGGCTCTGAGAGTGAAATGACTTACCCAACATCAGCCCCTTTCATTGCAGTAGTGGAAGGAGAGTGAGGTCTCTCCATTCTAGCCCTTCACATTTTTTTATCTTTTAGCACTTACTTTAGGGTAAAATATTTCTTTGTTTGATATCATAACAGCTCTGTAAATGAAAATTTCCCTTCTGCTTTTTGGGCTCTTTATGATTAGTGGACCTCCTCCAGTTTCCCAGAACATCATCAGCAGACAGGCTCCTTTGAAAAAGTTGGCTAACACCAGATTTTTAAGTAAGAAATATTATATTGGGAATTTACTTGGACAGTGTGCAGGATGGATTTAAGGAGCTAAAACTGATTGTAGCATTCAGGTGAAATGATAGATTTAAGTAGATTTTCTTAAAAGAGAATGTTAGAGAAAACACATAAAGATTAGAAATCATTTTGGATGTGTCTGTGTCAAATATAATTGTCAAATGTCAAGGGTCTGTATAAATATTGTCTTTTTTTAAATGTTTATTTCTGAGAGAGAGAGAGAAAAAATATGAGTGGGGGAGGGGCAGAGAGAGAGGGGGACAGAGGATCCAAAATGGGCTCCCTGCTGACAGCAGAAAGACTTAAGTGGGACTTGAACTCAAGACTGTGAAATCATGACCAGAGCCGGAGTCAGAGACTTGACCAAGTAAGCCACCCAAGTGCCCCAAATCTATGTTTTAAGTTCAAGTGTATGTGCCTTATGTCGTGATTATCTGATATCTAAATTACATATCTCATTAGTATTAACAGAAGACCAGAACCTAATGTGGGATTAAAATGGAGGAGAAATTTTGAAAATATATATTGAAATATACTGATTTATTTATTTAAAACAGTTTTTTTGTTACTTAAAACAATAAATTGGAGGATGGGATCTTTAACAGCTTGTTTCTTAGTTGTTGACAGTTTGATTTGTTTTAATGCTAAGTGTCATAAAAAATGATTTTACCAAAGCAAAACATATAGTTTGAATGTATCCAACAGCAATAGCTAATACAGTTATATGATTTAGGAAGAGGTGTTATCCTATTAAATCAAATATCATATTATTCACTTTTTAAACAACAGAAAGAGTTTGCTTTATAATGTGCATAACAGTTACAGTACAATTTCCAAGGAAATTGAAGTAGATTCCCCCTATCCATTAATTTCCATTACCGCCCATTCATTTCTACTCACTGGCAGCTGGTCTACTCATGCAGCATTTGCCTCACAATTTCTATTAACTCATGTTTAGCAAATCCCACTCCCAATCTTATCAAATGATAGGCACTAAATTTTTGGCAGTCACATTAAAATAGAGTTTCTAATTGGGAAGAGGTAACATAATAGGTAGCACAGAATGCCTTTCTAATGTAATGCCCGTTACAGCATCTGCATTTGGAAGAGAGCTGAAGATTGTGCACTTTTCTAGACATGTAACCTTTTCCTCATCATGCCTAATAAATGCCCAGGGGAAACCAAATAATAAGATCCTCCATTATTGTCAGGGGGAAACTAAAGGAACAGGCTAGACCTACAGGCTACAGGAATGCTATTAATTGTAGATGTTATTCGTTGACATTTTTTTTTAATCTCTATTTGGATTGGGGGAAAAGCTTAGATGGCGCCATGTAAAAGATTTATTTGGCTTATAGGCAGCTCTGTTAAGAATTTCCAGGGGCGCCTGGGTGGCGCAGTCGGTTAAGCGTCCGACTTCAGCCAGGTCACGATCTCGCGGTCCGGGAGTTCGAGCCCCGCGTCGGGCTCTGGGCTGATGGCTCAGAGCCTGGAGCCTGTTTCCGATTCTGTGTCTCCCTCTCTCTCTCTGCCCCTCCCCCGTTCATGCTCTGTCTCTCTCTGTCCCAAAAATAAATAAACGTTGAAAAAAAAAAAAAAAGCATTTCCAGCCCCTGACGTTTCATAACAGCAAAGGATCATACATACATGTTACTCTCTTTTCTATGAATAAGTTGCATACATGTTTTACAAATTCATGAGTGTGAAATTCAGCATTACTTTTTAAAAAAATAGTGGATGTGAAGTGTTCAAAAGACTGAGCTAACTAAAAAAAAAAATTAAAAAGAAAACACATTAGGGGAGTTTTCTTACAATTGAGAAAAAACATACAAATGCTGATGATGCTGTAATATGTCTCTTTAATTGCCAAAGTGTCTGTTTAGTAGAAGATGTAACTTTGAAGAATTGAAAGACAAAATTCTATGGGAAACAAGACAACATACTTGAAAAAATAGTCGTAGGCCTTTCACTGATCTTATATGAAAAGTTCCATATAAATACATAAAACTAAAACTTTGTATGTGTGCATAAAAAGCCTAAAACTAGCATGAATATTGAGGCCCATTTTAATTAGAAAATTTAAGTCTTAATAAAATGTTAAGGTTTTCCTTAAAAAATCTTTTATTTGTTTCCTTGGCTATCTCAGTACATTTCACCCATGTGTAAAATTTATGAACACCCACTAATTTCTTGTCAGTATTGAAAACCATGGATTTTACATAGCCAAATATCTAACCTGGCATCAAAAAATCTATAAAAGATTTTACAAGTTCTATAAAATCATGGAGAAAGTAAAAATTAAATTATTCAAGCAAAAATAAATGTAATCTGGACCATTGGATAATCATACTAAATCACTTCTGAAATATTTAAGTTTTAATAATGTAAGACAGTTAAAAACATCAGTTTGAAATTTATCATTATCAAAATGTAATTGGTTATTATGCAGGATGTTCTCAAAGAATCTTCTCTGCCAGGTTTGAAAGCAGAGACTTGTGTAAATGACCAGTAAACATGATAATCTCTATTTTACAACATTGTGTTACTTTTCAAAGTGTTCACCTAGCTAATATTTTCCATTCATATAGCCCTAAGAACTGTAAGTAAAATAAAAAAAGGTTGCATTCAAGAACTTGAAATCTCCTTAAGATAAAAATTATTTCAGGTGGCTATATATTACATATGTATATCAATATAAATAGATATCATACATTTGCACACACATATGCATATATATTGTGTACATAGTTATGTATATGCATATGTGTGTGTGTGTGTATAAAGTAAATTGTGGTGTTATATTAAGATGTTACATAATTTTTTAAAAGAATAGAATGACTATGAAAGTTATATAGTTTTCTCGCTTACCTGAATTCATAATGCACTCTTAGTTATTTAATGAGAAGTACATTTAATATGTACTCAGCTCTTAAAAAGAAAATTTTAAACTGGAAGTTATATATTATTTCTTTCTTTAAATGCCATTACCCTGGCTAAACAATATGTTACATATTTTCCATCTTTAATTCCCATAATTTAAAAAGATAATTGAGCTTTCATAGAAGCATCAATAGGAACTGTTTTTAGGAGTGACTTAATAGAAATTGGAATCTGACCAGATTTAATACCTGATTATATAACAATATTTTTATGTAAGAATGTACCTTATGTTAAAAATCCACCTGAAATAAAGCACTTATGGATATCTGCCACATGATAATCTCTAAAGAAAATTGGATGTAAATGAAAAGTTGTCATAATCATGTGAAATGAATGATATATAGCTGGGTTTTTTGAAAATCATGGTGACTTCTTTTACAAAACGCAAAATCCTTTTGGAGACAAAGTTCCTGATCACAGTTACTTCATACATTTTGATATTTGTAAATCAGGTTTTGGTAATAAGTAAAAATTTAAAAAGGACACATCTGAGGGAAAGGAAAAGTTGTATCCTTTAACTGAAAAGCCGTACTAATTTTTGTGTTCTCCATCTTCAAGGAAAGAAGGGACAGAATGCATATTTTCTATGCTACAGCAGACTCACAAAATGCCCAGGGAACTATATTATTGACTTAGTAGTTATCTGAAACATATGGATTCATCTGAAAGGTGGCCACAACTTTCTCATTGCTTAAAATAAAATACTAAATGACTCTTACTCTAAACATGGGACTTGGAATGGCAGAAAATTTGAGATGATTAATAACAGAAAATTTTCCTTTGTGTGGTTTGAACATTCTACTGACTGGACATTTTCAAATGTATCAATAATTCAGATGGCAAAGAATTTTTTTAATGATTCTTGACTGAATACCATGACAGGATCTAACACTTTCATTCCCAATTCTTCTGCATAGTAGGCAAAAAGTTAAATGCTGCTTAGGGTATTACTCTATTTTTCATCAAGAGAAAGACAATGGCATACATTTAGTCCAATATTATTTGAGTTCAGATTAAATTGGACTGATGCCTGGTGCAAGGATACCATAATTCATTAAACAAATAAGTACTGTTGACTGTTTGCAAGGTATTGTGTATGGTGAACAGAAAGAGTCCCTTGCTTGCAGAGCTATTCAATAAATAGAAGAAAGTGATTTATTCAAACACTGACTTTCCTTGGAAAGACATAAGTCTTCATTACCAGACTAGATGTGTGCTTAAAGGTAAGACCCCCATTGGTCATTCTCTTTGCTACTTTATATATTGAGAAAGAAAAACAACAAAATCATCGTGTCGTACCTTCCCAAACATGAATGTGAATGTGTGTGTCTCCCATTTTGGTACACTGGCAGCATCCCTGTTAATAATAATCACTGAAGAATTTCCTGTGCCACTTGTCTGTAAGCACATAGTTCAAACCTCTATACTGGTAAGATAAATTCATCAATTAAGGAAAATTAGTAATAAAGTTGTTGGAGAAAAGATAGTAAAGGGGAAGTGCTTTGTAATAAAGATGTATTAGAGGAATTACATTCTTTTTTTCTTTTTCTTTTTCCCACTTCTCTACTGTAGGACTTGTTCAGGAGATGAAGGAAAGGAGGCAGGCAGGAGGGAGGGAGGGAGGGCAGAAGGAAGGCAGGGGAAAGCGAAGGTAAAGGAAGAATGACCGAAACAGAGAGAAAGAAGGCAGGCAGGCAAGACAGAAGGTACAAAACAAGAATATAGCTCTTCTCTTTCAAATAGGCCAGCCCTGGCTTATTGTTTCTTTAATATCAGAACAATCTTAATGGACAATAGCATCCCAGCAGCGGTGGTGAAAAATAAACTGACAGATTAATGAGGTAATTTCTAGTCAGATTAAAGAATGAAAAGGGAAATCTGCACTTGCGGTATATGCCACAATTTCATGTACAATTGAGGCTACACACTTTACACCTTTACTGTGAAGGGAATAGAATTTCTTTTCTATTTCTTGGGGAAAAATCTGTTCTAAAATAATTATTCATATAACCCATATTAGGGAAACATTCTGTAAACGTAGATACCAGGATTAAGCCATTTTTGTACATTTGTGATAATCTTGGCTGTATTTTCCCTCCTTCTCATGCCTTCCGTGGAGCTGAGTATCTGGATCACATTCAACACTTGCTGGCTGACTGATAATGAGCAAAACCTTAGGAAGTTTTCATCCGTGGTTTGGATAATTGGGATCATCTGGGGGCAAAATCTGAACATACTAACTGGTACACTTGATTTCTCAATAAGGCTGGCATTGTTTTTATAATCAGCATTTATGGTAACTTTAAAAAAATACTGAAGACATTTATAGCAGAAATACAGTTTCTGAGGAAAAACTAATGATTAAGTTATCATCAGCATAAGAAAGCAGACCTAAGACAGTAAGATCTGGTAAAAATTGTAAAGCTTGCAATGAAGGTCCCAGGTCTTGAATTTCCCAATTACTTTGGGAAATAAAAGAAGGCAAGCACAAGCTTTCTTTGTGAATGAATATGGGGAGAAGACTTAAAAACTTAGAAGCTGTGATGTGTGGAGACCACATTTAAATTTCCATGGTGCATACTGGAAGATTCTCCATCATTGGATTGTTCTGGTGTTTTAAAGTACCCCGTAAAGTTCACCTAGCAACTACTAAAAAGGAAATAGTGGCCTCAGGGGACACTCAGGAAGATCATCAGAATTTTAATTGGAAGGCAGATCTGAAAAACAGTGATAGAGGGAATTACAAGTAGAAGGAAGATGGGTCTTTTGTTCATATTAATGACTGTACCTCCCAGTTGTGGAATAGAATGGAGATTTAGGACATATCTCTGTGCCATTTGTTATTTTATATAAGTATGAGACACTCTGAATGTAAGTGAAGTTGAGAGTATTTTGTTAACCTGGGAGCTAGTCATTAGTAGTTTCAGAATCACTTCATATGCTAAAAAGGTACTTTAAAGGCAAGTGCCAGCTTGTTCTAAATATCCTTTAGATTTTTTACATTGCCTTTAGTTTCTTTAAATTTAATTTCTATTTTATTTTTAAACAGCCAGGCTACTCTAGAAATTGTCTTTAGCTGTAATTGATAACTTATAGAAAATCTTGTAAATTTTCAAATATGACAGTGTATACAAGAATAAACCCTGTTCCCTGGAAGATATGCTTGTCTATATGTATATATGATGATCATTTGCTTCTGAGGTAAAGATTAATACAAATCCCTATTATTGACCCTGGTTCAACACCACAAATGCCTAGACAATCACCATTCTGGGCCATTTATCCTCAAGTAGACACCAAACTTAGCAACTCAATTATTGGCCAAAAATGTGTGTGTGGTCTGATTGTGTTACATACATTGTCTCCAGATGGTATAGCTGAATCTCAGTCGATCATATTATATCCTTTCTTTTTATCTTTCTAAAACTTAAATATTCCTTACAGGTGTATGTGTATAAAGTGTGTGTTTTTTCTCAACATCTCTCTTCTTTGAAACCAGTAAACATATGAATTAGATCAGCTATAACCTTGAGTAGTATGGAAGTTATTTAAAACAAATGATGAGTCAATCATATAAATAACTTTTTTTTTTTGTAGTGGTTTAAGTATTTGTTCCTTAAAGTGTTGTCCAGGAATCAGAAGCATCAGAATCACCTGAGATTTTGTTAGAAATGTAGCATCTTAGGTCCAGTGCACACCTACTGAGAAATAGTCTATATTTTAAAAAGATACAAATATTGAAATCTACTTTTACATTAAAATCTGCATATTGGGGCGCCTGGGTGGCTCAGTGAGTTAAGTGTCTGAATTCGGCTCAGGTCATGATCTCACAGTCCGTGAGTTCGAGCCCCACATCAGCCCCATGTGCTGACAGCTCAGAGCCTGGACCATGCTTCGGATTCTGTGTCTCCCTCTCTCTCTAACCCTCCCCTGTTCATGTTCTGTCTCTCTCTCTCAAAAATAAAATAAACATTAATTTTTTTTTAAATCTGCATATTGGTTTGGGAAGGTGTGAATTTCAGTTACCAGCCAAGATCAAGAGTAAAAAAAATATTTAAAAAAATAATCACCAGTTAAAGCAATATTGAGGAATAGATAGGCAGGAAAGATAGGTAAACAAACTGAGACCAGGTCAGTGGAATTTGACACAAATTTTAAAGACATGAGAAATTCATGACAGTTCTTAAATGTGTGGATGGGATGAAAGAAGGAATAAGTGCGAAATTTGCTTGTATGGCAGGAGTGCTGGGAGTTTTGTTATTCTGAAAAACCAATACAGACTGGAATTATGGAGACATTGACAAGGAAGAACATCCCATCCTAAGGAAGTGATTTTTGTATAGAAATGCAAAGTAAGGGGCGCCTGGGTGGCGCAGTCGGTTAAGCGTCCGACTTCAGCCAGGTCACGATCTCGCGGTCCGTGAGTTCGAGCCCCGCGTCGGGCTCTGGGCTGATGATGGCTCGGAGCCTGGAGCCTGTTTCTGATTCTGTGTTTCCCTCTCTCTCTGCCCCTCCCCCGTTCATGCTCTGTCTCTCTCTGTCCCAAAAAAATAAATAAACGTTAAAAAAAATTAAAAAAAAAAAAAGAAATGCAAAGTAATTATGACAGTGTATTCACTTCTGACTTAATAACTATAGAAGGACTGTTAGCAACTAGGGAATTGTATTTAATCAGAACAAGTCTATTGTATATGTTGGTTTATGCCTTACCTATCAGGCAGGAAGAGATTCTTCATGGTGTTACTTATAGCTAGAGAGCTGAGCCAAGGTACTCTTCCAAGATTGGAAGCTTTATATCCTGTGTGCATAAGAATTGTTGTTAATCTCACATTCAAGCTCTATCTAGTTATGTGACTTAGACGAGTTGTTTATCCTCTCTTAGCTTTGCCTGCCACTTTTTTTTTTCTAAATTGGGAGGGATAGGAAGGACATAATTTTACAGCCTAGAATTATTGTAAGATTTCAGTAAAACAGTGTATGTAGATCAATTGGCATAGATTAAATGTACAAGTTATGGTAATTATCATTATTTATTAAAAATATTTTACAGCACATTCCCCTGTGTATGTTTGGAATACATTCTGTCAAATAGTAACAGTTGAGAATTTCACAGAATCATTATTTGTATTTGGTCTAGAGTTTCTTTGGTTAAAATTTTTTTTTATTTTATTTTACTTACTTATTTTATTCTATTTTATTTATTTTATTTCATCTTATTTCATCTTATTTTATTTCATCTTATTTTATTTCATCTTATTTTATTTTATTTTATTTTATTTTATTTTATTTTATTTTATTTTATTTTATTTTAGAGAGACAGAGACAGAGCATGAGCAAGGGAAGGATAGAGACAGAGGGAGACACAGAATCCAAAGAAGGCTCCAGGCTCCTAGCTATCAGCGCAGAGCTTGATGTGGGGCTGAAACTCACAGACTGCAAGTTCATGACCTGAGCCAAAGTCAGACGCTTAGCTGACTGAGCCACCCATACGCCTCCCCAAAAAAACAATATTTTAAAGGAACATAGTTTTATTGCTGCCATTTAGAAAGATTCATCCTAGAGGCGCTTGAGTGGCTCTGTCGGTTAAGCATCTGACTTGGGCTCAGGTCATGATCTCACAGTTTGTGGGTTTGAGCCCTGCATTGGGCTCTGTGTTGACAGCTCGAACCCTAGAGCTTGTTTCAGATTCTGTGTCTCCCTCTCTCTGCTCCTCCCCCACTCATGCTCTATCTCTCTCTGTCTCTCAAAAATAAATAAACATTAAAAAAAAAGTTAAAAAAAAAGAAAGATTCATTCTAATCTTGGGTAATGCAGTGATTATAAAACCTATCTATGTTTTCAAAACCTATACAAGACTTCTTATCCTAACAGAGGAATCCATATGGCTATGGTTCCATAAAGGACACCCTGCAACGGGGGATGGTATTCTGGAAAAATAAGAAGGCACCAAATTTCAAAAATTGTGCTTGATTTATTATGCTGTTATAAAAAGGAAAAGAATAAATGAATATAATAAAAATATTATAATGGCCAAATAGGATTCTTTTTTATCATTAAAACAACATGCCATCCTTGGAAAGCAGTTTCTCTTCATAATAATATAGTGATTTTGTGTCATCTAATGACATTTCTACTCTGTTTTAGGTTAATAGAGAATGTTGGAAAGGTGTCTAGAGAGACAATATAGAGGAAAGGAAAATTTATTTGGGGTAAACATTTTAAAACCTCTATGTTCTGTCCTCAGAATGTTTATGTAACATACTGAATAGCTTACACTTCTTTGCATGTCATTTCTGTTATGGTGTTTAGAAAAAACTTAGAATCTAGAACTGAATTCTGATCCTTAGTGGACTACTCTTTCATGATCCAGTTTTCTCATTTGTAGAAGGGCCACTTCACAGGACTACTGAGAGAAACAAATCTAATGGATATGAAGTAATAGTTATAGGTCTCCCAGTGGACAAAGAATTTCTGAAGGCCATATCTTTGTATCAGCATATCTGTAAATACTGAGCATTCAAAAGGTACTTGCTCATTTATCCAATATGTTATCTAATTTTTATAAAAATGTGTTAGCTATGCACTACTCACTTGAGAACAATAACAGTGGGACTGATTTTTTAAGGATTTTTAAGGATTTTTTAAGGATTAAAAGCTCTGTGTTTATATTATTTTTATATTTTGACTTCTAAGACACAAGTTAATTTATATAAACTCAGTAGGGAATTGTAATTTTCTTGGAAATATATGCTTGCGGTTTTGGTTTGTATTTGTTCTTGTTGTTTTTATTGTTTTGGTTAAACATTTAAATCTAGCCTCCTAGCATACTGGAAATTACATTTGCAAGAGATAGAATCTGTTTTATATTCTTCAAATATGTTTAAGCATAAATTATTCCATTTTTAAAAGTAATCTTTACAAAGTTATCTACAAGTACAGGTTTTGCAATTTTCAAAAATATTTGGCTGTGTTTTTAAATGCATAACAGTGTTAGAATGTGACTGCTGGTCATAGGACGAGCTAACTCACTCAAAAAATCCTCAATTTACAAAACTGGATTGTAGGGACAGCAAGCAAATAAGAAGGAACCCTGTCTTGTTATGAATCAGCATGAAGTGTTTTGGAAATAAGTTTCTACTATTCTTAATGATCATAGACGTGGTATACCATATTCAAACAAAACTACTTCATTTATTTTTTGTTGTCAGTTGTTTGTTTATCTTTAGAATTTAAACACCAATATTTGTTCTCCCTATTAAATAAGCAGTCTGACAGTGTCATAACTATATAGTCCATTCAGTTCAGTTTATTAATTCGACCTGCTACATGGGTTATGCATACTTGTGACCAACATGATTTTAAGTATCTGTTGCCCTGCAGATTAATCCATAGTGTGTCACATTAGGGCAAGACTCTGTTTCTTTGGTCTGCATCAACATCATGTCTTTCAAAACAAATAAAATGATACATTTTTCCCAATTATAAAAGAGTTAAAAGAAAAAAAACTTAGCTGAATTCCTAAGACTAACATGGAATGATACAAGTATAATCATCAAAACAATCATTCCTCTGTCAGTTTAAAAGACTAAAAAAGGGAACCTTTGTGGCTCAGTCAGTTAAGCATCCCACCCTTAGTTTCAGCTCAGGTCACAATCTCACTGTTCATAGATTCAACCCCACATCGGACTCCACAGTGGCTGTATAGATCCTGCTTGGAATTCTCTCTCTCTCCCCCTCTGTCTACCCCTCCCTCCCTCACTCTCACTCTCTCTCTCTCTCTCTCTCTCTCTCTCAAAATAAATAAATAAACTTAAAAAAAAAGACTAAAAGAAATTTAGCCCTGATTTTTTAAGCATCTGATGAAAGAATTGAAATCAGGAAACCAGGTTATTAGTATATCTCTTTGGAGAGTAAATGGAGTCCTTTTTTTTAAGACACTGTATTGAACATACAGTAGGTAGAAGAGCCCTAACATCTCCTGATATGGACCCAGATGCAAAGTACAAACATCCTGTAGCCTTCTCCTTGCATTAGGATAACTCAAGTTCACATCTTAGAAGCTACAGATTAATCCTGAAAGTGAGCAAAGTCTAGAAATTCAGAGACTTGCCTGGTCCTTCCATAGATGGCATATACTTCCTGCTTTTCATATTTCAGTATTTATGGCCTTTTGCACACTAACTTTACCAGCTTGGGTTCTTCTCAATATTTATTTTTTGCAGTTCTTCTTTTTAAGAGTTTATATTTTGTTCAAAACAGGTCTTCAAGTTTATATAAATGCTGAGTACATTCTCATTGTATTTATCCCAAGAAGAGATGACTGTGTTAGAAAGACTGATAATTAGAAAAGAAAGAGGAAAGAAGAAGGAGAAAGGAAGGAAGAGGGAGAGAAGGAGCAAATTTGGAAAAAAGAACACTTAAATCCTTTAAAAGGGCTTCTCTCTACATATGATAGGAAAAACTAGTGCCTTATGAAGGGCGGATCTGATGTTCTCTTTTGGGCTCAATATTTTTATGGAAACAAGTTCTTGGTACTTATTGTTTATTTCTCATCTGTAAGAAAAGGGAGTAGTAACATTGATTGTATCAGCTTAGGATTTTTCACTCTCAGTCACTTTCTGAGAGTGATAACAGATTTGTTAATATTCTTAATAGTAAAATCTACCAAAAAGGACATTTGTTACCACTTAAGAAAAAGGAGACCAATATAAATAAATAAATAAATAAATAAATAAATAAATAAATAAATAAATAAATAAATAAATTTGGGGAACAAGGAGTCAAAGAAGCAGCTGCTTTAGAGTTATTTTCATTTAATATTTTATACTTTCAACATTGGAGAAGTTATATGTGTAACTAAATGGTTCTGGAAGCAATCTAGGACCGTAAGTAATTTTTAAAAATTTTCCATGTAATTAGCTATGTGATTTTGGGTAATTTAATTCTACAGGCCTCAAGTTTCCATTTGCTAAAACAGGATGAGCATGAGCTGTAAGGCATTGTTACTTCCAGTTTTAAATATCAAGCTTCTTGAAAATAAGTGATATATGTGATAAAATCAGCAATGCGTGTATATATATGTGCACATGCATGTATTTCTTAAATTGAGATATAATTCACATATCATAAAATGCACTTCTAAAGGGAACAGGTCAGTGGATTTCAGCATATTCTCATGATTGTGAAACTGTCTTCTATCTAATTCCCAAAAAAAAACCCAAAACAAACAAACCCCAATCATCGTTCAAAAAGAAACCCCACACACATTAGCAGTCACTCCTGCTCTCCCCCACCCCCCCACGCCCCCCCCCCCCCCTGCTCCTGCAAGCTCTTAGGAACCATTAATTTACTTTCTGACTGTATGGATTTGCCTAGCTAGGACTTTTAATACAATGAAATCATACAATATGTGGATCTTTGTCTGGCTTCATTCACTTAACATAATGTCTTAATGTTCTAGCATCTATTAAGTGCTTTATTTTTTTTAGTAACTGAATAATATTCAGCTTTATGAATGCACTACATTTTGTTTATTCATCAAGTTGCCAGATATTAGGGGTTGTTTCCACATCTTGGTGGTTAAGAATAAAGCTGCTATGAACATTCCTGAACCTATTTTTGTGTAAACATATGTTTCAGTATTTGAATACATACCTAACTGTGGAATTATTGGGTTATACATAACTCTATATTTTCTATCTACTTGTCTGTCAATCTATCTATCTGTCATCTATCAACTCTCTCTATTATCTGTATATTTTGAGAAACTGACAGATGATTTTTCAAAGAAGCTGTGCCATTTTACATTCTAATCAGCAATTTATGAGGGCTATAATTTCTCTCCAAATCATCACCAACACTTGTTATTGCCTGCCTTTTTTATTATAGTGATATCAAAATTAGATAAAGTAATTCAAATAAAACTACAGATCAACATTTCTATAAATATAGATGTGAAAATTCAAAATTAAATTAGACAAACATTATCCAACAATATATAAAAATGATACTACATAACCACTAACTAGAGTTTGGCATGAAATGTTGGATTAACATTTGGAAATAAATCACTACAGTTCACCATATTAGTAAACTGAAAAGAAAAAAGAAAGTACGTGAAACCGTATGATTATCTCAATATTAAAAAAAAAAAAGCATTTCACAATTTTCCATTGATGGTTTAAGCAATCAACCAAACTAAAAAAAACAGCAGCAATAAAAACAAACAAAAAACCCAAATCAAAAAAAGCAAATGAAAAACATTAATGGTAGACTAAGAATAGAAGGGAACATCTTCAACCTGATAAAGAGCATTTACAGAAAACCCACAGCTGAGATCATACATCATGATGAAAGACTGAATACTCTTCCCTTAAGATCAGGAACTAGACATGGATGCTCACCATTTTTTTTTCTTAAAGTATAATTTACATATAAAATTGTGTGTTTAAAGTTTACAATGTGATGATTTGATTTGCACATAATTGTGAAAAGATTCCCACAGTTGAATTATTTGATGCATTCATCGACTGGGGCCCCTGGCTGGCTCAGTCAGTTGAGCATGGGACTTTGGATCTCGGGATTCTAAGTTCAAGCACCATGTTGGGTGTAGAGATTACATAATAATAAAATCTTGAAAACAAAACAAAACCCATCCATCACCTCGTTTGTTTACCTTTTGTGTGTGTTGGAGAATGCTTAAGATCTAGTCTCTTAGCAAATTTCAGTTATACAGTACAGTATTATCTTTGTCAACTATAGTTCCCATGCTGCACATTAGACCTTCAAACTTTATTCATTTTATAACTGAAAATATGTACCCTTTTACCTACCTCTCCCCATTTTTTCTCACCCTGCCCCCAGCCCCTTGCGACCACCATTTTAATTTCTGTTACTAAGAGTACAATTTTGTTTTTTTTGTTGTTGTTTTTTTTTTTAGATTCTGCATACAAATAATACCATCCAGGATTTGTTTTCCTCAGCCTGGCCTATTTCATTTAACATAATGACTTCTAGTTTCACCTGTGTTGCACACCGCAGGATTCTTCCTTCCTTCCTTCCTTCCTTCCTTCCTTCCTTCCTTCCTTCCTTCCTTTCACTTTCACTCGATAATATGTAATATATCTACTTTTTTTTTTCTTTAAGGAATGCCCACTCATATACTTCTGTTCAATATTGCATTGTAGGTTTTATCCAGAGCAATTAGGTAAGGCAAAGAAATAAATTAGGTAAGGCAAAGAAATAAGTAGAAAGGAATATATAGAACTATCTGTATGTGTAGATTATATTATCTCATAGAATAGCCTAATGAACCCCCCCCCCCCACACACACACTAATTAGAACTAATGAGTTCGAGGATGCAAGACACAAGATCAGTATACAAAACTCTGTTGTCTTTCACACAATAGCAACAAACACTCCAAAATGATATTAAAAAATAAATATCCACTACAGTAGCATCCAACAGTGTAGGTTTTTTAAGGATATGTTTCCAGCAGAAAGCATAAAAAAAAGAACCTGAGCTGCCAATTTGTAAATGCTACTTATGTTAACTTTTGAAAGCTGAAATGAAGGCTTAGAGATCCTGCTTGACAGCAGCCACCATTGTTTAGAGGCATTGGTGTTTACTTTTAATATCTAGCACAGTGTTGGGTACAGGGTAACCATGTTTAACTGAACAGCACATAATGTTACTTTGCAACTGTATGAACATGGGAGCCTCCTGTTCCCTGGACCTATTTCCTGATGGGCATATTTCCACATATTTCAGGAAAACTGTCCAGTTTCCACCACTCATCTTTTAGAACAAAAACCTTTTGTCCAGAAAGACAGATACTCAGAGCAATTGAGCAAGACAAATAAATAGAGGAAACTGATCTCTAGTGTTTTCTTAAGAAATGTCACAAGTGGGAAAGAGGGATGGAAAGGTTCCACTACAAAAACCAGCCTTTTAATAGGCCTCTTTCTTTGTAATCTCTAAAAAGTTCTCCACTGTTTCCAGTAGGTATTGCAAATCAGGTATAAGCCCCCAGGACTCCAGTTTAAGTCCAACTATTTTAAATGTCATTCAACATTTAGTTTTATTTTGTGTGGGAAAAAATCAGAAAAAAATAATTGACAAAGGACTCAATACTGTAAATTGCAGTCATGTTTTCCTCCTAGATTAAAGAAAGCTTAAAAATATTTTAGCTCTTAGAGTTTAAAAATCTGTCCCAAATTATCCCACAAATTTTGTGCATATAATAAAGCAACGGGAAATGGCTGTCATTTCTTCATTGTTCATGTTATGCCAGGCATATTGCGAACACGTATTTGACCAGGGTTTTTCAAATTATTGGCTTTATTGACCTTTCGTGTTGGGCAATTTTTTGTTGTGGAGGCTGTTCTCTACATTATAGAGTATTTAGCATTATCCTGACCTATACAGAGTAGATGCCAGTAATAACCCCACCCAGTTATGAGAATCAGAAATGCCCTGTGGAGCATAGTCATCCTTGACTGAGAACTTTATAACCTCAACTTTATAACCACAAGTTTGAAGTAGGTATAATCATAATTCCATATATATGTGTGTATATATATATGTGTGTGTGTGTGTGTGTGTATATATATATATATGTATATATGTGTGTGTGTGTGTGTGTGTGTGTGTGTGTGTGTGTGTATGGAGAGATGAAATAGCTTGCTCAAAGACACATAGGTAAAAGGTGCCAGAGCCTAAATTTGCAACCAGGTTTGTCTGGATGTCTGCCAGACACCAAATTCTCCTACTAAATTCTTATTTTTTGTCATGCAATAGTGGTTTACACAAGTGCACAGATTTTAAGAGCGGAGTATTGCACAAAGCAGCAATGATGATTACTCTGATACTCCAAGTTTAGATGATATTTCAGCTAACTTATTTGAACCCCACATACCCCCAATTACATGTTTCACATCATTCTTTTCATTTCATTATTAAAAGATAGCGAGGTATCATGGTAAAAGTGTGAACTCTGGAGTCAGAATGTTTGTATTTCAGTCCAGAATGTTTCTTTTTAGCTGCATAATTTGAGGAAAGGGAATTGATCTGCCTGTATTTGAGGGTCTCCACATGTATACATGGGTTGGTGGTCGTAATTCCATGTAGAATTTGAACCAGGACGAGAGGAGTTACCATATGTAAAGCATTTAGAACAGTAAACAGAACACAAGCTCTGTAAATGTTAAATCTTAGTTTTAAAATCTAGTTTGTTTTAAGCCCATCGCTTTAATAAGTGTTACTAGAAGTACGTAGTTGCTTTGCTTCATTATGAGAACTAGCTAAACATTTTCTAATACCTGAAGAGAAACTTGAGTTTCTAGGGCTGTCTCTACCACTGTTTCTTCAACACTCTTTTCCTACATGTGTGTTTCATGTATTTTGCCAATCCAGGTCTTGCCAGACAGTTAGTTCTCTCTGGAAACTTTGGCCCTACTCTGTAACCTGCTGCTACAGAACTGACTGGGAAGGCTACAGATTTCATTTATTTATTCAGTTGTTTCCCTTAAAAAATTATCACTTTCTATTTTCCAGATTCTGTGCTAAGCACTGGGTGAGAGTAAAGTGTTGCCCTCTCTATAAAAATGTTTTTGGGAGATGTAAAATGCAGCTCTCTCATATCCACCTAAGGAAACTACTTTCAAATCTCAACTTTGACTTTATCTAGCTGTTTGGCTATGAGCCAGTTGCTTACCCTCTCTGTGTTGTTTCCTCATATACAAAAATGCCACAGTAATGGTTCCTGCCTCATGGGGGTATTGTGGTAGTTGAGATAACATGTGCAAACTACATATTACCTTTCAAGCCTTTAGGATAAGTGTGTTCTAAAGGGTAAATTTTGTTCTTGGCTCCTAGGGGTCAGTTCTGAAATAATAGTAATAAAAAGAAACCTGTGTGAGGACTTTCAGTTTGGCAGCAAATGTCAAGCTAGGTTTGAAAAATGACCATAAGTGGCCATACGGTTCCAGCCAGGATATCACAGAACATTGGTGCATCCAGAGATGCACTAGGACTGAAAAAAAGGGTTATATTTTCTGGGTTTTGTTTAATGTGGTAGAAAACAATCTGGGTTGAAGGGAAGGATTTTTTTTTCTTAAATACATACCCTGATCCCTGCTCTTTGAAGCTTTTCCTGTGATGCTAACCCCATTGATATCTCATCCTCAACACATTTGGCCCTTTATTCCTGGACTTTATAAAATTTATTTCTTTTAAAATCAGTTATTCTGAGTATGTTTTGATTCCCCAATTAGATTCTAAACTTGTAGGCAGTAAATATAGCTCTCTTTTTCTAATAACTTATAGCACCTGGCCTAGCATTTTTATATAGTCATGTTAGATTAATATGTGTCAATTGACTAAAAACAGTTATAGGGAAATCATTGTGGTTGCTCACAAATTTTGGGAAATGCTGACCAAGTCTTCCTTCAATTGGTCTTGTTCTACAGCCAACCGACATGTTTATTTATGGTCATCTGACATAGCTTTAGGGAACATTTGAGAAGCTTTCATACTTGGTTTAATAAAAAAATTCACTTTTACACAGGCATATCTGCAAACTCACTTAAAAAACTATTTAAAAGTTTCCTCTTTAAAGAAGGAACACCGTGGCTAACTAGATGATCACATTGAATGCTGTGCAACCACCACTCACTTCTCTATAATTAGTCTTTGAACTGCACTGAAGAACTGTTATTGAACAATGCTGATGGCAGTCAGGCCTGAGCCTTGCCTCTCCTGGTTTCTATTTACTAACAGTTTTGTGAAGTGTGATTTTCATCCTATTCATAATATCTCTGGTGTATAATTATTTGCAGGCTTCACTTTATATTCTTTATGTATGAGTAGCGACTTAGGCCAGCTATGGATTAAAATGCTACTCCCCTAATGAGACCATTGTGTGTGGGAGTGGGAGTGGGAGTGAGAGAGAGGATGAAACCATTACACCCTCACACCTGGCTCCTTCCCTTTGTTCTCCTTCCCCAGCTGTCTTTCCTCACCTGCTGCACTTTATATGTGATTGTCACTTGAGTCAGTCTTCATGGCTAAGTCTGTTCACTTCCCATCTGAAAGTACTGTGCACTAACCCCTTTAGGTACTGGGACCATCCTGACCTAGTCAGATGTCATCACTAAGTCTCTCATTTTGCTTTGCTTGCTCTGTTATGAATCCTGGTTTTTGGAAACTAAGCGTTTTTCTTTGTAGGAAGCTTCTATTAAGTGCTTGCCTTATGGAAATTCCATCTCTGTCTTGGTTCCCAGTTTATGAATAACTGAAATTCAGCCTTGAATCCCAAGCCTTATGATGAAAACCCTTTGCCTAAGGTCACCCCTCCTGCTTTCCTGTCTGATTATCTATATTCCTAGGATTCTTGCCACTGGATGCTATTCTATCCCCTTTATTACCTACCCACTCATCCATGTTTTCTTTCCAGCACTGCTGGACCTTGAGTATTTGCTCCATTTTCAAGTGCATCTGTAAATGATTCAGTTCCTGGATGTCCCTCATCTGTTCCATAAGCTGCTGAAACATTCCTGTGTCATACTCTTTGTGAGTAGCATTTGCATCAACTGAAAGCAAACTTGCAAACCGAGCATTGGCAGTAATATGTAGTCAGTTTGGGAATGGAAGTCTCCAAAACGTGGTCCATATAACTCCACCCCTTCAAAATAATTGACCAAGTAGCTTTAAAATCATTGTATTGAATCAGAATTGAGCAGTACTGTTATGCTTTGGTTTTTTACTTCCATTTGGAAAAAAGAAAACACATGATATAAACATGATATAATGGGGAGTAGTGAGATTTGATGGTATATAATTTCTGTATATGGCATATATAATACTTCAGGAGGAGGAATAAATGGCTAACCTTATTAAAATGGATGACTACTTTAGGCCTCTGGGTGTCATTAAAAATTTTTGCTTTCGGGGCGCCTGGGTGGCTCGGTCGGTTAAGCGTCTGACTTCGGCTCAGGTCATGATCTCACGGTCCGTGGGTTCGAGCCCCGCATCGGGCTCTGTGCTGACAGCTCAGAGCCTGGAGCCTGTTTCAGATTCTGTGTCTCCCTCTCTCTGTGACCCTCCCCCGCTCATGCTCTGTCTCTCTCTGTCTCAAAAATAAATAAACGTTTAAAAAAAAATTAAAAAAAAAAATTTTTGCTTTCGTGTGCCTGTATGTAGGGAAGTGTGGGCTAGGGAGTTCCTACATGAAGTATGTAGAAAATGTAGATCCAACTATTAAAAAATGTTCTTAATTAATGTGTGTATTTTTTCCCACAGTGGGACTTCTTAATTCTGAATATATATATATATATATATATATATATATATATATATATATATATTTAACCTACACACAATATTCCATATCATGGGAAATGGTATGATTCCAATATGTCAGTTGAATACAGATTAAGATTTACTTGCCTTATTGCAACAGGTTTTTTTTTTCTATTTCAGTTTTTAGAGTCCACATGATCTATAATGTAATTGGTGTGGTCCAGTCACATCACATATTTACATCATTTACTTCCAACAGTGTAAACACAACTCCTAAACTAGAGAACAGGAAGTGAGCTACACCTGACCTCTTATTGTATTCTATACATTTTGCCAAGTACTTCTGAAACATCATATTATAACAACCTCATAAGATTTTCTTTGCTCTGTCTTAGGAAACTAAGACTAGACACTTTGAGGAATTTGCCTTAGGTTTAATAACAAATAGCTGAATCAGGATTTTAATTCTGTTCAACAGATCTGGTGTCCATAATGGGTCCATGCTTACCCTATTCTACATTCCATCAGGAAGTGAAAATGAATAAGTAAAGGAAAGTTAAAGCCTGTCTCTTAAATCTCCCATTTGCCTGCCCTATTCTTGCCAGGTAACAGTGTTCATCTCCCTTAGTACTTTTCTGCTCCATATATATTGACCGTTTATGTAAAGCACTCTGTTGGGCACAGGATGGAGCACAAAAAAGCGTAAGAGATGGCTCTTTGTGCAAAAAAGTGCAAGAGATGGCAGCTCACTTTCTAGTTGACTTGTCAAAATTATCCCAATAGAGGTGATTAATAAAAATGGCCAAGTATGTCAAGTGGGAAGGTGGAGGTGAAACTCACTGTGATCTAGCATAGATGAGGAAGGGTGGAAGATGATTCAGAATAGGAAAAAACAGGAGTTACCTTGAAGAAGTGATTTGGAATCAGTTTGGATGGCCTGGCCTGATGCTGACCTATTATCTCATACCCACAGTTAGAAACATGCTTCTGTACCCTCATCAGAAGTGCTTTTCCTTCTTTTATTTTTTGTTTGTTTAAATTTTTTAAAATATAATTTATGGTCAAATTGGCTAACATACAGTGTTTAAAGTGTGCTCTTGGTTTTTGGGGTAGATTCCCATGGTTCATTGCTTACATACAACACCCAGTGCTCATCCCAAATAGTGCCCTCCTCAATGCCCATCGCCCATTTTCCCCTCTTCACCCCTGCCATCAACCCTCAGTTTGTCTTCTGTATTTAAGAGTCTCTTGTGGTTTGCCCCCCTCACTCTATGTTTGTAACTATTATTTTTCCCCTTCCCTCCCCCCATGGTCTTCTATTAAGTTTCTCAAGTTACATGTATAAGTGAACACATATCTGTCTTTCTCTGACTTATTTCATTTAGTATACCTTCCATTTCCATTCATGTTGCTACAAATGGCACGATTTCATTCTTTCTCATTGCCAAGTAGTATTCCATGGTATATATAAACCACATCTTCTCTTCCCATTCATCAGTTGATGGACATTTAGGCTCTTTCTGTAATTTGGCTCTTGTTGAAAGCGCAGCTATAAACATTGGGGTACATGTGCCCCTATGCATCAGCACTCCTGTATCCTTTAGATAAATTCTTAGTAGTGCTATCGCTGGGTCGTAAGGTAGTTCTATTTTTAATTTTTTGAGTAACCTCCACACTGTTTTCCAGAGTGGCTGCACCAGTTTGCATTCCCACCAGCAGTGCAAGAGGGTTCCCGTTTCTCCACATCCTTGCCAGCATCTGTTGTTTCCTGAGTTGTTAATTTTAGCCACTGTGACCAGTGTGAGGTGGTATCTTAGTGTGGTTTTAATTTGTATTTCCTTGATGATGAGTGACATTGAGCATCTTTTCATGTGTCTGTTGGCCATCTGGATGTCTTCTTTAGAAAAGTGTCTATTCATGTCTTTTGCCCATTTCTTCACTGGATTATTTGTTTTTTGGGTGTTGAGTTTGTATCCAAAATCTATAAAAAACTTACCAAATAGTTTACATTTTTAACAATTTAAATTTTAACAAAAATAGTTTTCTTTTCATTTAGTTTCCATATTTTGCTTCTAGAACATGAAGTCAGTGATGTCATAGACCATGTCTGACTTGTTTATCTCTCTATCTCTGACACCTACAAACTGTCCCTACAATGTAGCAGGTTCATAATAAAAATTTGGTGGAAGGGTTAGACAAAAGCATCTTTATTTTGCTTTCTGGTTACTAAGGCAGCTCATGTTAGGGCTTTGCATTTTGAATATTCTTTTCAATACATTTGGGCCTATTATTACAAACAAGAGTGGGGATTAATAGGTTTATCATTTTGTTGTAGTATTTGTAAGTGTGAGAAAAGATAGAACTTTTACCAGGGTCTCAGTTTCAATACATACTTCGTATAAAATATATTTATATAGGCGCTGCTTTAGTATCCTAAATTGAAATTCATAAATATTATAGTCTAGTAAGAGATGGCATAGTTTATATACCACATAGTTTCCAAAATCAATATAATTCCATATAGTTAAATGTAAAGATGAAATATGAGGAAGGTAATTTTATAAAAATATATGTGTCTCAATGTGCAAATATCTAGGCATGTAAATAATAGAAGTCATAAAAGGTACTCAGCTGCTTATACCTAAATATAGAAGTTCCGTGAATATAAAGCCACATTGGCACAAATGGTGGTGAGTTATATTGGTGACTCATACTCTGAGAGGTATTGTATTTGGTGACTTATTTTTTGAAATGGTGAACAACTCTTGATAAATTTGCAAAAAAAAAATAAGTTTTATGCTTCTCTAGGCTTACATAATTGCTGCATTCTGAAAACAAAAACAAAAACCAATAAACAAAAAACAAACAACCAAAATAACAAAAATCCAGTTCAAGTATACAAAAAATACTTAGTGTTTACTTGCTTAAAATTAAATTCTAGGGGGAGGGGAAGGAAAAAAAAAAAAAGAGGTTAGAGTGGGAGAGAGCCAAAGCATAAGAGACTCTTAAAAACTGAGAACAAACTGAGGGTTGATGGGGGGTGGGAGGGAGAGGGGGGTGGGTGATGGGTATTGAGGAGGGCACCTTTTGGGATGAGCACTGGGTGTTGTATGGAAACCAATTTCACAATAAATTTCATATATTGAAAAAAAAGTAAAATAAAATTGAAAGGGTAAAAAAATTAAATTCTAGGCTCCAATAATTATAAAGAGGTTATTTATTCAGATATATAACAGGGTATTTTGAAGCAACATGGAACATACTGACTATCCTTTGCATTATAGGACATCTAGTATCCTTGACTCTTCCATAATAAATGTCAGCACAGCCCCATGTTCTACTTATCTATCTCTCTATCTCTCTCTCTTTCTATCTATTTATGCAATCACAAATTTAAAAGATTTGTGCCTTTGGGCTGGTGTTACCCACTTTGAGAACCATTGTTGTAAACAAATAAGGGGATAGGCAAAATTTAACTTATTTCTCTCTTGCCTTTAGTTGAGGCATAAATTTCTCCCTTCAATAAGATCTACTACCCCTGGCATTGGTTGCCTTCAGTCATTCTTTCATCCCATCCCTTTTCAGCCCTCATGTTGTCCTCAAGATGCATCTCCCAGGAAATAGTCTGGGCTTTGAGCCTAGGCTTTCTCAACCCTTATTACAGCTTCTTCTATTGAGGAGTGTAATAAAATCTGATAAATTAACTCCCAGCATACTACTGTTGACCTATAGGGACTTAGAGCTTTACTTGAAAACAATTGTATGTGTGTACTGTGTGTGTGTGTGTGTGTGTGTGTGTGTGTTTACCAAGATCAGAACTAATCA
The DNA here is from genome assembly GCF_014898765.1 of Herpailurus yagouaroundi. Lineage (NCBI taxonomy): Eukaryota > Metazoa > Chordata > Mammalia > Carnivora > Felidae > Herpailurus > Herpailurus yagouaroundi. Next base: position 9,835,885 of record NW_024412441.1, read on the forward strand.
TCTGTTTAAATTTCAGACCTCTACCATGTGTCTGTGTATCTGTGAAAGAATCAGTTTTGCTGGCTTTCCAAAGCCATTCCATAGTTTTGCTAACCACCTATATAAACCAGAATTGTCAGGTTATTTAATATCTTGGAGATTCAGATTTTTCTGCTGTAAAATGGAAATGATAATTAAAACTATTGTGTCTGTGATTATTAAATAGCATATCCTCTGTGTAACATTGTTAACATAAACCCAAAGACACAGTTGATGTTAGTGCTTATTGTTATCCCAAAAAGTCTTTGCCTTTTACGTTGCTGTGGATCTTTGGTTCTAAGTTAGGAGTGATTTTGGTGAGGATTGGGGAGGTTGTTACTGGTACTTAGTGGATGCTTCTTAACATCCTAAAACGCACAGGACAGTCCCCTTAGGAAAGAATTTTCCAGCCCAAAATGTCAATAGCAATTAAAGTGAGGAAACCCTGCTATAGATATGTAGCACATAGTCTTCAATTTATTGTTAATATTTTCTTTTCATCTGCTTTCTTTTATTCTTGAAGAGAAAAAGCTCATGAAGTGAACTCAGATTCACTGAGTTATTTCTGTAATGAAAGCCAGCCTGAATTGCCACATACAGATTCTGAGAAATGAATGAGAACAAGATATATGATTTCACATGCTTATAAATATTTCTTTTAATTTTTATTGCTGTTTTAAGACCCATTCATTTTCATTTTCCCTTCTGTATAGCTTTCCTATTTGAATTATTTACAAAGCTAATATCTTGTCACAGTTTAGAAGATTTGTAGACTTCAGAAAAGATGAGCAAATCCAGCCACTTTCTCCCACTACTTTGGGAAAAGAAATAGTGAGTAGCAAAGTGAGGAAACATTTATAGGTTGCTCTAAACATTAGGCCAGAAGATGGTTCCAATATTTTTAGTCTGCTTAGCACACAAGTAACCAGCACTTCCATACATAGTCTTGTTTTAATTGCTCTTTGCTGCCATCACTTATATATAAGGTCGCAAAGGAATTGTACTTTTCCCAGAATCTTCTTTGTACATATACACGTCAAAAAGAAATAGGTGAGACATGCATAAATGATACCAAGAAAAGCCTGTTTGGGGCTCTGGAATCAGTCATCTGTGGGGATATCTGACCTGTGAAATGCAGGGTTAGCAGATGTTAGTGCATGGCAAGGGCTGGCCGTGCAAGTAAAAGCACTGCAGGGAAGTTTTTATTTTGAGTTCCCAATTTTTCCAAGATATCAGAAGATTCTCTCCTTGCAGAAACAATGAGAAGCTATTAGGAGAATGAAGGCCTGAGTAGGAATGCAACCACACCATATATTGCTCTGCAAAACGTGTTCCCATTGGAAAACATTGCAGGATGTCTGGATTGCAACAGGAAGAAGGAGAGTGAGAGTGACCTTTTTATTCTGGAGACAAAATGGAATTACCAGATGAGAACTGTGGTCTTCTCTATGCCTTGTGTTCCCCAGTTTGATTTTTTTAAATGTGGAACTATATTAATAATGATTTTTTTAAAGGCTGTTTCAGTATGAGTATGTGTAAACTGTTCTGCCAAGTCTATTTCTTGATGTCATTTTCTGACCCTTGGAAAACGTCAGAATTCAAATGAAAGGTAAGTGACTAAATTAGACACATTTTAAACCAAATACACTTTCATCCTGTTTATCTAAACTCCTATTTCAACTCTATACTGTGTTTGAATAGTGATTTGTTTTCCCTTTTCTTTTGAGTCCCATGTGTTGTTTGGGAAATGAGAATATGTAATAAGATGCATTTGCAGAATTTTAATAAATTGGTTAAGATAGTGGTGATAGCCAGGGGTTTTCAGGTTTTTTTCTCCTCATGTCCTGGTTGCACGGTCCTAGGCACAAATCTGCTTATTAACAAACCCTGGAGTAATTAAGTGTATTTATTCCCTTGGGTGTGTAGAACAGATTTAGCATTTTTTCTTTGCTGCCTGATTGTCACTTTTCTCAGCAAGTTTTCTTGGTGTGCCCTAATAGATCTAAAATCAATGGATAAGCCGTTTTGAATTCATGGAAATACCGTTCAGTACATTTACAGTGTTCTGACAACTGTTCAGGACAAGGGTGTCTTTTTCATTGTCCCTAATTGTAAATTATCTATCATTTCTTATAAAAATAGAGCTCCAAACCTATAATTCAGTTGAGTGTCTTGACTATGGAACACAGACAAAAAGCAACCGTGCTCAATCAGTGACTGCCAGAGAGGGAGTTGTCTATGCTGTGACTACTCTGAAGTCCAAAAAGAGTTGTTAAGTTTTATTTTTACATTAGAAGCCTGGGGAACAATATGAATCTGGTGCCCCCTGAATCATCAGAATTCTTCTGAAATGAGTGAATTCTAAACCAGTGAGACAGACTTCAATAAGACCGGAGCAACCAGTGAACCCCTGAAGAGCAAACAGAATTGGAAAATATTAACCTACCCATCAATATTTTTAGTTTTGATTCTCATTTTACTTCCTGGCATCACATTTAATACACTTGTATAAAATTATTAGTCATCTACTGGCTTTTATCCCCAAAAGTGAAGAAAGAGCACTTACTATATTTTTAAAGTACTTTTAATTATAATTGTGTTCCTCGTGCAATTTAGTTGAAGTGTGTTTTTTAATTTGTCATCTGGCTATTTCACTTATAAAAGGTATCTAGGTATTAGTACTAATTAGTGCATATAAATATTTAGAAATAATACCAGATTTAGTTTGGTGAAATTTGGAATCTCTTTAAATTGCCATGGAAATGTTTATTAAGTCTTACGTAATATTTAATAGTCACGATGATTTTAAAATGTTGTCAATATTAAAATGTTAAGATGTACATGCATTAGCAGATAAAAGAAAACAAAAATCACCTCAGGAAATTATTTACAGTGCACTTAGAGACAAAGACTTATTTTTTCACGGAAGGAAATTGTGGTATCTGTACCATATACATTATAAACATATTCTGGGAAGCGTGTTTTGAAATAGTAATAGTAATATATTTTAAAATAAAGTAATAATTTTCCAGCATCACCTGAAAAAGAATTTTTAACTTATTTTGAGATAAGTCAGTGTTTTACAAATGGCAAGAATGTATGGATGGGACCATGCTATCATCCTGAATAAAGGAAATCAGTACTTTGCAGATTGTATAACCTATTAGATTGATACTCAGAATGATTAAAAGTGTTTTTTTTTTCTTTTCACTAGTGTGAAAAAGTAATTTAGGAAGTACACTGTTAAGTAGATATTATATATATATATCTCACTGGAAATGGGGGGAACTCTCATAGTCTGTTTTGATGTGTACCTTTTCCTAAGCATTTGATAGAGGATTGTTCTATTGCTCTGTTAAATAATTTTATGACACTGAATTTGTATTGATGGTTTTTAATCCTTCAAAGTACAAAGATAGACTCCACAATATAATCTAAGCACTATAATAAAAAGTTTGTTCTGCCTACTGTCTCTGTATCATGGATGGATTTATTATCTTACCCAGCACAATGTACTTTACTTCTCCATTACTGTGCGTGGGCAAACCATAGTTATGATATTGAAATGAGTAACTGTAGTAATAGATTATCATTTTGCTTGTTTCAGTTCTCTTAAATTATTGGATATTCAGTTTCAGAAGGTATTTCTAAATTATTCAGTAAAAATGATTTATAAATAATAGTAGTTGTATATTTGAGCTAAAGGAGTTGATATCTCCTCTTGATTCATCTCTTCATTTACTTGTTCACCAAATATTTATTAAATTCCTTCTGTATGTCACGGGTTATACTAGATGCTAAAAATAGGATATATTGCTTATTTGTTGTAGATATGTTGATTTGGTTAATTTAGATGTTTAATTCCAGAAGTCAGCTCCAGCTTCTAGTACCCAAATTGATGTTAGACAAAATTGATGTATAGCTTTGTTGTGGAAGAAAATTTTGGTTGCAAAGGAAAGAAACATTGGGAAATTAAAGACCGATCATAACTCAGATAATCACTGCCCAGTAAGGGTTTGCCAGCAGAACAGAACTGTCTTTTTTGATTAAATAGTCTGTGTCAAGTCTCCAGAAATCTTATAAGAAGCCATATATAGGAAACTGATGAACTATGCGGTTCTATTTCATCCTTTTCTTCCTGTTAGATAGCTTAAGCAACATTCAGCAAAAGCAAGAATTATTTGGATTTTAATGGATTCCAGTGCATTCAGCACAAATTTCTTTAAGTCTGTATCACTTGACATTATCTCAGTGAATATGTTTGTTATCTTTCAAAGTTCAAAATCAGAGATATTTAATGTTTGAAATTTGTTTTCCATCCCCCATTTTCAAGTATACTGAGGTGAGGATAATTTTCATACTGCTTAGATTATCTTACAAAATTGATTGGTCTTCACTTGATTGTTACAGGTAAAAATCCCAATATAATGCCACACTGATAGCATGTAAGCAAATGGCTAAATGAGTGTCCCTACCCTCATATTGTCAGATGTGAGAATAGTGGGGTAGTTTCCCCACACCCAGAGTAAAGGAGTGTACTGGTTCAAAATAATCTATATGACAGCTTTTCCCAATGTTTACTCTGAGAAGTATGGTAATAGGCTGCAACAACACAATACAGGATTTCTATACAAATAAATGTTGGAAATACTGGGTTGTGCAAAGGTATGCAGTTTTTTGTTTTTGTTTTTTTGTTTTTGTTTTTGTTTTTTTTATTGCAGGACATCTCAGCATCTTCACTTGGTAATCATGCACTCTGAATCTCTGACAGAGGAGTATAAGTGTCCTAACCTTATGTGTCAAGGGCTCCTGGACAAGTATCTCTTTAATACTAATGTTCATAGTGTGGCAGTATGCTCATGTTTATAGTGTTCTATGGACTCTTTCCAAATATATTGGTCAAGGACTTCTTGACCATGTCATTTAAAAAGACATTTGTCATGACTAATGTACCTTGGGGTTGACTTCAGGAAGTGCTGCATTATGATGGCAGTCTGTAGGCTCCTAAGCCCACCTGATCTTTCGCAAATTCTAGAATTCTAGACCAGCTGTGAGTGAATTTTATGCAATTTGCATCCTCTGAGGTTATCCCAGATTAGATGTGACTTCCAGGGGTCTTGAAACATAGAGCTGAAAAGAGCAGCAATTAACAGCAACAGCAGCAGCAGTAGCAACAGCAATAATAATGATTGACAAGTATATAACTTTTTTTTTTCCAAAATGCTTTTAAATATTGATACTTTATTCTTACAACAAGCTTGTGGTAAATTCACTGTGTCATGTTGTTTTCTAATTTATATTTGAGAATAACTTAGAAAGGTTCAAAAGCTTGTCAAGTTTTTGTGTCAGGTTTATACTCCCCTACCCTCACCTGTTCTATAACTAATGATTTTCTAAGATAACATTTAAATTGTACTAGCTGAGAGTTAGGATCTAGAGCAGGGGTCAGCAAACTGTGGTTCAGCATTAGGGAAACTATGACCTATAATCATAAATCATTGGGAGAAATCTGGCCCAATGATTGTTTTAATTTTTTAGGTAATGTTTTATTGGAGCACACATTGTTTATGTAGTTGGTGACTACAACGGAGTTCAGTGGTGGCAGTAGGGACCAGATGGCCTGAAAATCCTAAAATATTCATTATCTGATCCTTCTTAGAAAAGTTTGCTCACGCACTCTCGACAATAGCCAAATTATGGAAAGAGCCTAAATGTCCATCAACTGATGAATGGATAAAGAAATTGTGGTTTATATACACAATGGAGTACTACGTGGCAGTGAGAAAGAATGAAATATGGCCCTTTGTAGCAACGTGGATAGAACTGGAGAGTGTTATGCTAAGTGAAATAAGCCATACAGAGAAAGACAGATACCATATGTTTTCACTCTTATGTGGATCCTGAGAAACTTAACCGAAACCCATGGGGGAGGGGAAGGAAAAAAAAAGAGGTTAGAGTGGGAGAGAGCCAAAACATAAGAGACTCTTAAAAACTGAGAACAGGGGCGCCTGGGTGGCACAGTCGGTTAAGCGTCCGACTTCAGCCAGGTCACGATCTCGCGGTCCGTGAGTTCGAGCCCCGCGTCAGGCTCTGGGCTGATGGCTCAGAGCCTGGAGCCTGTTTCCGATTCTGTGTCTCCCTCTCTCTCTGCCCCTCCCCTGTTCATGCTCTGTCTCTCTCTGTCCCAAAAATAAATAAATGTTGAAAAAAAATTTTTAAAAAAAACTGAGAACAAACTGAAGGTTGATGGGGGGTGGGAGGGAGGGGAGGGTGGGTGATGGGTATTGAGGAGGGCACCTTTTGGGATGAGCACTGGATGTTGTATGGAAACCAATTTCACAATAAATCATATATTGAAAAAAATAAAAACGGGGGGGTCCTTCCTAAAAAAAAAAAAAAAAAAAAAAAAAAAAAAAAAAGAAAAGTTTGCTCACTCCACATCCAGATCATGGCCTGAACTAGAGGCTATGTATAGATGTTAGAATGCTGTTTTTTGTTTTTTAATTTTTTTTCAAGGTTTATTTATTTTTGGGACAGAGAGAGACAGAGCATGAACGGGGGAGGGGCAGAGAGAGAGGGAGACACAGAATCAGAAACAGGCTCCAGGCTCTGAGCCATCAGCCCAGAGCCCGACGCGGGGCTCGAACTCACGGACCGCGAGATCGTGACCTGGCTGAAGTCGGACGCTCAACCGACTGCGCCACCCAGGCGCCCCTAGAATGCTGTTTATGTCATATATTGTGTTTATAGGATGTGATGATTAACAGAAAACATGGAGGTAGTTTCCCCAAAAAGAAACCTACATTTGTAGTGTTAGTGTAAATGATACTAGTTGTTAATTTACACACATCCCTATGCATTAATTATGGGTTTTAGCACACCACAGTACTAGCTGAGCCTGCGTCCTTCAACACAGAGGGTTATTTAATTATTGCTGCTAGAGGCTTTAATCAAGTCCTTCTTATAGAAAACAAACAAATGATTAGCCTTTACATTGCAGGCATAAACAGGAATTTGACTCATGAATTTCCTAATTATACTGCACCATTTTGAAAATCAGTTGGCATTCAAATTCTTGCTGTTACTCCGTGTACAATTTCCTTTTGCAAGATAGAAGTATAAGATAAAAAATTGTTGTTAAATATGTTAAGATTCAAGTTAGGTTTAATTTAAATATTTTTTCCCTACTTTCTCATACAAAACGATTAAATTGAAGTAGGGGAGTAATTAGGTGTCAACTGTGTATCAGCTACATGCTATATATTCTATATGACTATCACTAATTTATTCTTACATTAATCCTATGAGGTAGGTTTCATTATTTCCATTTTAAATATGAGGCAATTGAGGCTCAGGATGTGAAATGACATGCTCACTGTCACATCAGAAAGTAGTCTGTGATGGGACTCAATTGGAACTCCTAATCTCTAGGACTGGCTCTGGCTTCCTTCCACACTGCCATTTTGCCTCAGCCACAAGGACAACGGCCTATTCTCCATGATTTCTGTGACTGGTGCCTAAAATGGATAAGCTCTTCCCAATTTTTCTTTTTTTTTTTTCTTTTTTTTTTAAATTTCCAATACGTGCCTTTGGTTGTGCATAACAATTGGCAAATAAAATTCACATCCCAGGTTTATAGCACTAGAATATCCTGCTTACTCTTTCAGCCATGTGAAAAATAAATTATTAAATTAGATCTACAAGTTTCTTTTTAATTCCATCTAAACAAAAACAACCAAGTTCTGGCATATTTTGAGTGCTGAAGCCAATTTTGATTTTACCAGAGATACAAGGTGGGTCATAATTTCTTCTTTCCACTTCCCTCATTTGACAGAAGTCAAATGCCAAATCTTCCACAAATAAAATTTGCTTTTTATGTAATTGTCCTTAAGGAGTTCTTTAGAAGAATAAGGAAGTGTATCTATAAGAAAGTATTTCCCTTTTGGTACTAGTTTCTAGCATATTCTTAGTGTCTTTGCAGCATATATTATATTCTGAGAATTATTTCACAGTGCATTTTTCTTTACTTTGTGTGGAAGACTGATCTGAGCTGGATCATGAGCCAAATTCTTTTATTTTCCCAGAACTGCACTGAAGTCCTCACAGACAGGAATTTTTATTGTGATGATTGCTTCTTGTTCAGATCTTTACAAGACCATTGGGATATTTCCTAGGACAGGATTCTTGATGGGAAGACTTACGTGGTGGAGGTTACTCTTGGTAAAGGGTCATAATCCAGTCCAAGGTTTTATAGAACTTTCCACTGCTAACAGAAGATTCTACTGGACAGTCCTGGTTTAGAAAGTAAAATAGAAAAGTTCTTAGACTGTGTATCTTTTTGCTAATGGCATTTATGTATTAGTAGCTTACCCACTCTGGGTTTCACTTTTTTCATGTGTAAAATGTAAAAAAAAAACATATATATGAGTACTCCATCTCTTTTTGATGCAGACAAACGTTAAATGATTAACTTGCAAATTTTGATATATGTGGTTTCAGATGCTCTTTTTTTTTTTGTAGGGACTTAGTTGGTTACTCTTTATCATTTTTCAAACCTTTCAATATAGGAATCTGTTAGAAAGAAAATTAGAATTCAGTTTCTTATTTGAAATTCATGTGAAAAGAAAAAAAAATAACCAATTTGGGTTATTTTAAGGAGTTTAAGAAGTATGCAGCTTTGATCTGATTGGTTAGCTGAAGTCTGCTTTTCAAACAACTTTGGCTGTTATCTATACCATTCATTTTGGAGTTTCATTCATAGTTATGATCCTGAGGCCAATTAACCAAGGTTTTATCATGTGTTATAAAAGTGGGCCTTCGATTTGATTTTTTTAATCTGTTAAACAAGATAATATTCATTTCAGTTTTAAAATTGTGGAACTCTAAATTTCTGAATACCATTGCACTTGGGTTCATTATAAAAAGATAAATTCAGTCAGAATATTTGGGGCTGTAAATAGGATTAAACTACAAATAGCAAATAATTATGTTTCTTAGTGTGTTGTATTTAAAGGTAGGTCTTGGGGCACCTGGGTGGCTCAGTTGGTCTAGAGTCCGACTTCAGCTCAGGTCATGATCTCACAGTCTGTGAGTTCGAGCCCCACATCAGGCTCTGTGCTGACAGCTCAGAGCCTGGAGCCTGCTTGGGATTCTGTGTCTCCCTTTCTCTCTGCCCCTCCCCTGCTCATGCTCTGTCTCTTTCTGTCTCAAAAATAAATAAAAACATTTTAAAAAATTAAAAATAAAGGTAGGTCTTGTGTAATGTCTTTACGGGAAAGTCACTGAAAACTTTAGTTGAGTACTATATGACTCTATACAATGGATGATTCAGTTATTTCTGCCAAGTTATCTACAGTATGTAAAAACATTCTAATCAACATCCATCCCATTGGAATCAGAACATGTCTATCACATTTACCAGCTTGGCATCCCTGACGATCATATTTAGAAATGAGTAAAGAAAACTTTAAATTATGTATTTCTCATATACACAGTTGATGTAGTTGCTTAGAATTGCTTTAATTGGATGGAGCATTTTAGTTTAGTAACTACCCATCAAGTATCATGATGGCCAATTTAAGTGAAACATGAGATGACTATTCTGACCAAAATGCAGAAAATGCTGTTTTAAATTAAAAAAAAATAAAAATAATGTTTTTTTATTTTTGAGAGAGAGAGGGAGAGAGACACAGAATCCCAAGCAGGCTCCAGGCCCTGAGCTGTCAGCCCAGAGCTCATCATGGGACTTGAATTCACAACTGTGAGATTATTACTTGAGCCAAAGTCAGATGCTCAACAGCCTGAGCCACCCAGAAACCATGAGAATGCCATTTTAAATACTACCTTTCTGGGTTTTTTTCTAAGTTTATTAAGGCAAAAATTAGAAGGAAAACTAAATTTATTTGAGATCATCTTAAAATGTCACCAGTGTAACCATGCTGAAAATTCACATTCTATCCAATACAAATATGTGAGCTTAAAACATGTCATTATAATTAATAAATCATACAATTTATTAAAATTATGAAAAATAAATTTAATTCATATAATTTCATTTAAATAATTTTAATTTATTTTTTTTTTAATTTTTTTTTCAACATTTATTTATTTTTGGGACAGAGAGAGACAGAGCATGAACGGGGGAGGGGCAGAGAGAGAGGGAGACACAGAATCAGAAACAGGCTCCAGGCTCTGAGCCATCAGCCCAGAGCCCGACGCGGGGCTCGAACTCCCGGACCGCGAGATCGTGACCTGGCTGAAGTCAGACGCTTAACCGACTGCGCCACCCAGGCGCCCCTAAATAATTTTAATTTAAAATATTTGTTTTTATGGATATCTTACTATATGTATATCATGAAACATTAGATTACATGCAGGAAACAGTGCTAGTATTTCACAGAAGGTGATTTTTTTTTTTAAAAGAAGCTCCTTAAGCCATTATTTTAGTGGGATTATTTGCATTTCAATTTTTTTGTTTTAATTCAAATAATTTGCTTCCTATACATATGGTATAAGACTTTAGGATGCATGTGATTGATAAACCTCCATGGTATGGAGGAAAGAACATATAATTTGGGGTCAAAAGAGCTGATTTCTATCATTTAATCGTTCAATTTTCATTTATTCCCTCATGTTTATTGAGTGTTTACAATGTGCCAGGGACTGTGCTAAGAATTGTGTATGAAGTGATGAATAAATACGTATTATGTGCACCCCACTGGATTTTAATAGTTACTTTCTTTACTGATCTTGGTCCACATCATGTTAATAATTAATAAGATTACATAAATGGTTTTGTGAATTTGAGTGCGGTTGTTGTATTTCTGCCGCATCACCATCATCATCTTCATTTTCAGATCTACTTAAGAAACAACAGTCTATGAAGGAAAATAATTTAGAAATGTCCAGCTAATGCATCTCAAACTGGCTCAGAATAATATTTTAATAGAAATGAATACTAAAACCCTTTGATTTACTTTGCCCAAATAAAAGTGTTTCCAGTTGTTAAAGTTCTTTACTTCTGATGTGAGAATACAGAAACTAAATTTAGCCTATTGTGGCAAGTAAATTTTGCCTATGAAAAGAAACTTAATCATCTTCATCCCACATTGCTAGCTTCATAGAAGTTAAGCAGGAAATTAATATTGGAAATTAATTACTCATTAAAACACACTTATTAAGCAACTCTTATATGTACACACCAGGCTAGCAGCTGAACAAAGGTAGAGGAACAGAGAAGACACTGCTCTTAAGTAACCAACAGTTTGTATAAGGAAGCATTAATTATAATAATGCCATGGCTAACATCACTAAATAGGTATTATCTACACATAAAATGCTTTACAATCTGTCATTATTGAATAAGTGGTTTTGCATTATTTTACTGCTATGAGCCACAGCCTCTCTATGGAACAAGTTAGACACTTAGCACATGGGAAAATTAAAGAAATGTTCTAAAAAATTGTATCTAGATTCCTAAAACTGATTTGTGGTGGCAGAACCTAAAAGGATCCTAATGAAGCATTGAAGTATTGCATGTTGTCAGGAAATCCCTAGATTCTCTAAGGATTTCTAGTTTTAATGATTCAGTGTACTTGTTGACTCTCGCAATTCATTCAAATCATTTTTCCTTTCACTCTGAGAATATTTTATTCCTATTTATAAATTTTAAAGTGTTTGATTTAGTTATTTATGTTGGTAGACTCATGTACGATTATCAAGTCTGTTCCCTTAATTTCCATTCAAAGCTTTTCCCATACTACTCTAGGAGAAGCATATCAATTAAAAAAAAAAAGAAGAAGAAGGAATCCTCTATTCAGTATTTTAAAACATAATGACTTGTCTACTCTTTTTCCATTGTTTTTCCCCATAGGTTGAGTATTCCTTGCAAATTGCACATTTTGAATATAATTTACTTCAGATAGCTATAAGGTACACATTCCCTAAGCTCCTACATACTGCAATGAGCTACCTTTGTTAACAGGTATTAGCCATTCCGCATACTGTACATGTTGTGCTACTAGAGATTTTCCTCCGTTATTGTAATAATATCAGAAATCTATTAAGTTTTGTGTCATATTTCTTATTTTATGTAAAGGTGAGTTTTCTCTAGTAATGCAAGATCTAAAATAGTACTGTCTTAATTCAGGCTGTTATACCAAAGTATCATAGACTGAGTGGTTTGTAAAAAACAGAAATTTATGTGTCACAGTTCTGGAGACTGCTAATCTGAGATCAGGGTGCCAGCATGGTCAAATACTGGGGAGAGCCCTCTTCCAGGTTAAAGATCGCCGACTTTGTGTATCACACGGTGGAGAGCAGAGAGGGGAAGCAAGCTCTCCAGGAACTCATTAGGGCAGTGATGTCATTCATGAGGGCTCCACTCTGATCACCTCATGTAATCCTGATTATCTCCTAAAGCCTCCACCTCCTAATATCGTCACGCTGAGAAGTAGGGTTTCAACCTAAGAATTTGGTGTGGGTACAACCATTCAGTCCATGACAAATACTGAATCAGGATGCTGCCTCTGGTTCTGCAACATATGTTTTCTTCTTTGGAAATAAGATAAATATATGGTTATGTTGTATAATCTCTTTCAAGCCTTTCCAATGTCAAGATTGGACTAAGATGTTAGATGACCTCAGTAACCTCTAGAATCAGCTGTTCTCAATACTTAATTTACTGGACAATGGCTCTTTGAGATAACTAGATTAAATGTTATCCATTAAGGTGTTGAGGCTATAAGTTTTTTTTTTTCCATTCTTATATTGCCTCATTTCCATTACTGTGTACAGTTTGGATGTCACTAACCAATCATGAAAAAAAGCACTTTTCAATAATAAAGTGGACATTGTTCAACTTTAAGAATAAGCTTATATTTTTTTAAATACTGAAAATAGACTTGGTAGGTCTACTCTAAATTTTTGTTGTGCATCTTACTCATTTTTATGGAAAACTTGTTCATCATTTTATCTCCTAGATATTTTTGCGACTTTTTTTTTCTTTTACTACTCCACAGTTAATGCTTCCATATTCAGAGTTATTTTTCTGTTCTTCCTACTCATAGTTTTTATTGCTTACTCAATGGTGCATTTGTTATCATGTAATAGCCCCTTAACAGGATCTTGGACTTTTATAGAATTAACTAGAGGTTTGAGCTGCTCTTTTTATTCTTTTATATTTCTTTTCTCCTGTATTTCCATGTTGCAGAAATGCTGATCCCTTTATTTCCCCATTTGGTTTATTTACCCTTAATGTAATACTCAATAAGAGGCTTATTTTATAGAAAGGGAAATCTTTGACTTATTATAAGGAAAGGGAATTTATTGTATGAGATTATGGGATAGAGGGTACTTTTTCTTAATCTAAAAACTACTGTTGCTATTAAACTATTATGTAGTTTACACATAAAGTCAATGACAAATAATATTAAATGGAGAATACTGAGAAAGTGTGGAGAAAGCAAGAGAAAAGATATTTGATTGCTTGTTTAATTTACTTAAAAATCAAAACATATTTAGCATTTTCTCATTATCTGTGAGGCTCAAGGGAAGGGACTTATGACAAAAAGAGTAGTAACTGTCTAGAGCTTATATTACTCAAAGACATTTTGGCATGAAAGTAAAATTTTTATTAAAGTTATTTCCCAACCTGTGTTTTTATTTTATAGATAAAATGGCAATATTGTATAGTTCTCCACAGTATACAAATGCAATAACTATATCAAATCTAAATTTAGGTGTTATTTTAAAAATATCATTATGAATTTAAATTATCTCCCTTTGTAACAAAAAAAAAGGAAACAACATATACATTATTTGAACAGCTGTATATTCAAAAATATTACCAGAGAAGTGATAACTTGCTTAAAACCCTTAACAGTACTGCCCAAAAGCACTTCCTGTGATGACAGAAATGTTCATAATCTGTGATGTCCGGTCTGGTAGCCAATGACCACATATGACTGCTAAGAATGTGGAATTTGCCTATTGCAACTTAGGAACTAAATTTTTAATTTTGTTTAATTGTAATTAATTTAATTGGCATGTAATTAGGCATATGTGTCTGATGGGTAACATATTAGTGCAATTAGAAAATATTTTTCTTCTCTAATATAGACAAACATATAAAGTTCAATAAGAGGGAAAGATAAAGAGAGAAATTTATTATTTATGCATTGCTTATTTATTAGTAGATAAATATATTTCCAATGAAGTGAAGTAGTAGTAGTTGTGTTATTATTGATGACATTATCAAATATTTTTGGTAAATGGTTTCTTATTCTATCCACAGTAACTTATGTAGGAAAATATTTTTATTAAGAAAAGTATGAAGGTTTGAATTTGTTTTTGAAAGAAAGTATTAAATAGGTATGTGTGCCTGTGTCAGAGATATGGCGCACATGCTTGTATTAATGTTTAGAGTGGAGCTCATGAAGTGACTACAATATCATTGCCACACATTTTAAATCAATATGAATAAATTATAACTTGAGATTATTTTGAAAATTAAATCTTCAGTTTGGGTCAAACGAATTCAGACTTTCCAGTAATCAGCAGTTTACACATATGTCAAGAAATTAGTTATATCACAATCATACTGTTTCATTTTAAATAATAAAATGGACTGTTATGAATGATGGCATTAACATTTCAATATGTTTAATAAGAGTCCAAAAAAGAAATCTATATTTTAACATGTTTTCTTAAGCAGCAAATAGCCATTTTAGGAAAAGATAAGATAGGGAATTATAAGGCTACCTTTAAGGCTTGTATTTGTGGTGATTTGATTTTATGGGTCAGTAAATCAGCAGATAAAGGGTAAATTGTTCAAGCTCATGGCTGCCTCTGCAACATGGGCTTACATTCATAAGGGCATGAGTAAGTACTAGATATTAGGCCAAACAACTACATCTATGAAATCTTTAAAAATATAGAATTTATTTTACCATTTTAGCCTTTAACATAAAGATTTTTTTTCTAAGTTTATTTATTTTGAGGGAGAGAGAGAAAGATATGTGAGTAGGAGAAAGGCAGAGACAGAAACCCAAGCAGGTCCACAGTGTCAGTGCAGAGCCTGACGCAGGACTCAGTATCATGAAACACAAAATCATTACCTGAACCGAAACCAAGAGTTGGATGCTTAATCAACTGAGCCACCCACGCACCCCTATTTTTTTTTTAAAGAAAATAGGAGTTTGGACAATCTATTTGATTGTTCTTCCTACTTGTCTATTGAGTCACATTTTAAAAGTTTAGAACATGCTGCTCAGTCCCCAGATTTATCACGCAACGTGTGTGTAAAAGGAATAAAAGTAGTATTTTTATCAGATTTGCATTTTATCACTAAAATGAAAGGGAAAAAACACTCTATGTGGCAAATGCATATTATATTGCTTAACCTTCCAAAATATTTGGGAATAAAAGTGTCCTTTTATTTCAGATATTTTTAAACAGGATGCAAAATTTTGTGTGCTGTGAATGGAATGAATCCTTTAAAAGTATAAGAAATGTGTGGATAATTTTTCCTCTTGTTTCTAGTGGTTAAAATGCCCATGGGTAAACACATTTACAAACCTGTACTGCTTTTTTCCTTATTAAAGTAGGGCAAAGGTTTTCTAAATATGCTTTTTGTTTGTTTTGTTTTGATTCTTTTGGTCTGTTTGTTTTGTTTCATTTCTTTTTTCTTTTGAGAAATAATGTCTATAGTACAGAGGAGAAGAATGTCAGGGCATTCTTTTCTTCAGTAAAGGAAAGTAAAAAGTATTAGATTTTCTTGACTTTATAGAATCAACACACAATGCAATTAAGAAAGGAATATTTTCTGTAAAATACTTCTGCCTTCTTACAAAAGGAACAAAGAAATAATAAATACAATCTTCTTACTCCATATTATATTACTATTTTTTAAAGTGATGCTAATTGATACATTTGGTAATAGTTCCAGGAACATAACACAGCTTTAGTAGACATGCCAGCCTTACCCTATATTATTCAAATTCCTCATGTTCAATTTCTTTTTAAAGCAATTTTTGAAATCCACACAAACCTGGACAAAGAGCCTTCAAACATACTTTCTATACACTCTTACCATCTTCTCCTTTCTATTTGGGTGTCTTGGGCAAGTCACTGAACCATAGCAGATTAACTGATGAGATACAGATTATATAATTTTTATGAAAGTACCTTTAAAGTGGTAAGATGACCCAAGTATTAGTATTTCTTATTCTTATTTCCCTTGAACATTTAGAAGAAGTTTCTTGAGATCTTCATAAAACTTTATGAAACATTTTATAAAAACTTCATTTACTCTATTTTCTGCTTCTGTTCTTTTTATCATTGCTATTGATTGATTGATTGAAGTATAGTTGACATACAAGGTTACATTAGTTTCAAGTGTACAGCATAGTGATTCAACAGCTCTGTAAGTCATGCTATGCTCATCAGAAGTGTAGCTACCATCCATTACCATACAATGCTATGATACTATTGACTGCATTCCTCATGCTGTCTCTTTCATTCACATGACTTACACATTCCATACCTAGAAGCCTGTACCTCCCACTCCAGTATGCTTTCTGTGGATTGATTCTCAGGAATTCAGAAAAGTTTTAATGTAACTTGATATTACTACATTACATTTAGGAGACAGAATAGCACAGTCTGTAGGAAAACTATCAACTTAAAAATGTTAGATTTAGGGGCGCCTGGGTGGCGCAGTCGGTTAAGCATCCGACTTCAGCCAGGTCACGATCTCGCGTTCCGTGAGTTCGAGCCCCGCGTCAGGCTCTGGGCTGATGGCTCAGAGCCTGGAGCCTGTTTCCGATTCTGTGTCTCCCTCTCTCTCTGCCCCTCCCCCGTTCATGCTTTGTCTCTCTCTGTCCCAAAAATAAAAAAAAAATAAAAATAAAAATAAAAAAAAACGTTGAAAAAAAAATGTTAGATTTAACCACATTAAACTATTGCTATTTGACCAGTTTTTGTCTGAAACAGTAATTTCTCCTATTTCAACCTCAGGTGCTATTGGACTGAATGATTTCAGTTTTTGGAGAAGCAGAAGAATTCTTTGTACCAATCTTCCTCCTGTTGAAATGTGCTGTAGTTGAAAAGATAACTATAATAGTTTTACATTTTGTTTATTTTTGAGAGAGAGAGAGACAGAGCATAAGTGGCGTAGGGGCAGAAAGAGAAGGAGACACAGTATCCAAAGCAGGTTCCAGGCTCTGAGCTGTCAGCAGAGCCCGATGTGGGGCTCGAACTCATGGATGGTGAGATCATGACCTGAGCCAAAGTCGGACAGTTAACCGACGGAGTCACCCAGGTGCCCCAAGTGCATTTTTTCTTATAGACTATTTGGTACATATGCAAAGGTCCATTGAATTAAAAATAATATGAAGTATTTCTTATTTTGAAATAAAATTTCATTTTCCTTAAATATAAGAATGAATATATGCTTAATTGACTAGTCAGTTTTATACGGACCATTTTTTTTATTCAGTATATAGAAATCTAATTTATTAAACTCTAAACTTAGGACTTTTTTTGACATTATGGTTCAGTTAGTCATAATTTCACACAGTGTTCCCAAAATTAAAATGTTTGCTTTTTTCTCATAGAAATTGGATAGATTTGTTTTAGACTGGTCTGAGTAAGTATAGATAAGTAAAATCAGAAGTATTTGGAAATTTATTTGAAAATTCTCTGTAATAAAATGATTTGTGAAAGAATTACATAAATCTAGCCTGTATTCTCTCAAATGAAAGGCCATCAGTGGTCTTCAGCAGAGTTTACCTACTCCATCCTAATGTTGGAAAACCTAGGACACTTGGTGGAGTATTCTCTTCTGGTACCATATACCTGGAGGTGGTCTCCCATTCATTTGATCATAAAAAAAAAAGTCATATCTGAGTACTGGACATTCATATAACCATGAGAATAGTTGGTAAATTGGGTAGATAGGGGTGTATTTAAATTTATTCTACCAACTAATACAAGAGCTCTCCTTCTCTGCTTTCTAAAATACAATGACTTCAGACTTTTAGAAAGGAAGCGCAACTCACCTCAACGAGCTTTCTTTGAAGAGCTGTGTAGCAGTGGTTGCGTTTGGATAGGAAAATGCCTGGTAACACCCTGCTAAATTTTGTCTTAGGAAAGTTTATTTCTATGTAACAATAAAACAGTAAAAATGGGTGACATGAGCAGACACATGTAGACTACTCTTGTCACAGTATTTATGGTCATTCTTATATGTGATGTTCCTTTTCTAAGTTCAGCTATTGATATTAATATAGCAATGTTAATTCAAAGTTTAGATGTAAGGAAGAATTGAGGCTATGAAAGCAAAACAAAATCCTTGTCATAGTCCCCCATGAAAATAAAATTTGAAATTATATTCAGTATAGTTTATGTGAGTCATTTAGTATATATTTTGATATATTGACTAATACCTGTTAAATTTCATCAGGTCCACTGAACACCTTAAGTACCAGAAGAATCTGCCATATAATTATCCTTCCTTCCTCTCATCGTTCTTTCCTTCCTTCCCCTGTTAACAAGATGGGATATTTTGAGTTGAATGCCACAAACTTTGTAACAAAATTGGCACTTGTGTGATCCAGAAACAAAGGCAGTCTGCAACTTAGGAAAGTACTATTGCAAAAGTTCTTTGAAATGTTGCAACTCATATCACAGTTTCCAAGGGGAACAACACTATCAGGCAAAGTAAACTTGTCAGACCACTTCACAAAGGACTCATTAACACCATAATATACTTGAATCATAGTATACTGTACCAAAAGTAAACTTGTATGTTGCTCACAATGTTCATAGGGAAAATGTTTTTATAGGGTTCAAGTGGGATGTTAGGAATGTCCTTGCTGCTGCAAATTGGTTTAGAGTTACTTCTTTTACTCATAATCAGTGAAGAGAGAAGAAATATTAGTTATTCTACTTGGCTCCCCTCATGCTCTAAGACTGTGATTCCAGCGGGCTTGGTGGGAGTGTCATGTAGGTTAAAATAACTTGCTGAGGCCACCTGTTAAAAAAAGCATTTTGGAAACTAGCCAGATCCCTGCCCAGGCTGTGGCTGTTTCTTTCCTTCCATAGCCTCCATAATGGACCTTTTTTGCTTCATTTGTTGTTTGAACTTTCTCTTGATTCTGGCCAGCATTTCTCTTCCTCCAGCTGACTGCTGCACAAACCCACAGTTTCAATGCTTTCCTCCGTTTCCCAGTTTTTGAAACATTCCCAGAAGATTGAGGTTTTCTAAAGGCTTTCACTGTTAAAACCAAAAGAAAAATAAAATAAAGCAAAGCTCCATCCTGTGCCACCATGGGAACCAAATTCTGCTATACTGGCATTTAATCCCCAAGATGAGAGATAAAGTCTTGAATATATTGCAAGGAGCCCGAAAGGCGAGTATAGAAGCTAGCAACCTCAATGTATGTAAGAAGGAAATGGAAACCTTTTCTGTATTCCTCTTTCTTGCCATTACCACCACTGCTTTTTTACTATATACCCCATTTGGATGGCTAGATCTGGATGGCAAGTTAACCTGCAGTAAAGGGAGTTTTGATGAAGGAGAGAAGGAGCCACAGAAAATAAAGGGAGCTGGTCATTGGCAACTAGCAGAGAAGGAAGGAAGTCAAAACAGAGAAGGAATGCCCAAGTGGTGACAGATTTCTTTCAGCCAATTTTAAACTTAAAATGTAGCAAATAAGTGGACTCTTGCTTGTAGATTTAGATGAAGCTTTCATATTGCTAACCTTAAATACTGATTGTACAAAAGGGAGTTACTGGTGATATTTTATATCAATTTTATCTCCTGGTCATCATTAAATTCCTGATTTTCTTTACATTGAAACAAATACATTTGTTTTCTTGCTCATTTTTCTTTTCCTAGAAGTATGTAAAATTATGTGCAAAAACAACCTCATGATAAGTTAAACTTCCTGTCCTTGGATTCTTATAAGCTGGGAGGCCAAAGGAAATTTTTTTCCTGGAGATGCTCTTTTGAAGTAATTCAAAAACATACAGTTTAACAGTCTGCAGCTTCTCGTCATGTCAACAGCACACAAATTATTCATAACATAACTGATGTTCTGGTGCCTATTCCCATTTTTGTGAGGGAAGCATATCTTATCTGAAAGAAAAAGAAAATTTAAGGTATCTTGTTCATGATTTTATTCCTTATTTTCACAATCAAAAGAAAAAAATCAGTGTGATCTTTAGAGGTGGCATGGTCATCATAGTAAAGTTGATTACTAAGACTCACTTCATGTACACAGCACTATTAGGTGAGCAGAATTAAGAAGCCAGGGTATTCTGCAAGCCAAGAGCTTTGCCCTAACTTGACAATGTCCACAGGTAAGGCTGGATGGACTGCTTTCTACCTTAACACTAAAGCAAAATGTACTTCTTTAACTTTATACTGTGGCTTGCCAATTTTTGCCCCTGTCTCTGTTGCTGTTAAAAATCAAAATACTATTTGATTGCAAAAGAATCTACAAAGAGAAAGCAAGAGTTGATGTGATGAGGAAAACTGTTCTTTTTAAACTTGATATTCTTGCAGTCCAAAAACCAAGTCGAAGGGAAAGAGAAAAGGAAAAACATCTGGCAAATGATTGTAAATGGGAGAGCTGCCACCATTTACAATTATGTCCAGATTCTGAAGTAATGTAGGGATCATCTGTAGGTTACCAGAGTTTAAATCAACTAAAGCCAAAAAATAGATACCAAAAGGGTAGAATAGAATGATACAAATAAAGAGAGCATTTTTTTTTAATTATGTGATTGAGTCTGAAATTCAGTGAAGTTTGTTCCAAGCCACTTTTCTTCCTTTTCTTCTTATTCTATTTTTTTAAATATAGGAGTTAATATATTATCTCTTCATTTACTCTAGTACTTTGATTTTTTTTTTTTTTTTTAACCTGAGTCTTTTGAGACAGACCATTTTTCTGAATTTGGTCAAGTTAGGATTTGTTTACACGTTGGACATGCCTTAGATTTGCATAGTGGGGGTCCCATTAGTTAAGCTGGTTCTCTTTATGAATAAAAACTCAGAAACCTGCTGGATGGCAGGTCAAGATCAATGGCGCCATCCGTGGCCCTGTGTTTTAGTTAACGGTGAAGGGAAAGAACTCACTTGCAGGGGATCTGAATCAATGACCTTGATTTTATTACCACAGCTTCCTTTCCTAGTATCTCACTTAGCACATTTATAAATTTGGTGTCCTCTGTCTCTCTCTGTCCCAAAAATAAATAAAAAAAAAAAGTTGAAAAAAAATTTATAAATTTGGTGTCAACCCTAGGCCTGTTTTACTTTGGTTTTCATTTTCCTTTTACTATTAGATTTTCATGCAGCACTTTACCAAGAACAAAACAAAACCCTTTTCCTGAGACTGTGCTACTTAAAACCATATGCCAGTCTCTATTTAGAGAAATTAAGTAGTGCCATAGTAATTGGTGGATTTTTTTGGCAGTTGCCTCTCCTCTAAATTCCCTGATTTTGTTGTTTTACCCTCTGTACTAAAAAATCTTACTTAAAAAAATAAAAACACACCTTAAATGGGGAGTAAAATTTCAGAGGACAGTTAATATAAAACGAAAGTATATCTTAAACATTAATATAATCTGTATCTTGTATGATATCTCATATAATATAGCAAAATATTTATTTATTTATTTATTTATTTAAATATTTATTTATTTGGGGGAGATCATGTGTCTGGTAAGGGCAGATAGAGGGGGGCAGAGCATCCAAAGCAGGCTCTATGCTGAATGACAGCAGTGAGCTGGATGTGGGGCATGAACTCACAATCCGTGAGATCACGACCTGAGCCGAAGTCAGACATTCAATTGACTGAGTCACCCAGGTTCCCCTAAAATAAATCTTAAATATTTGTGTCCATGTCATGTCAAAGTTGCCATTGAAAAGTAGCAAATTCAGTCTAGTTTCTTATTTAGTAGATTAGAAACCAAAACCAATCAGGAAATGAATATCACATACCAAATATTTCAGTCTTTTTTTTTGTTGTTATTTATTTTAAAATAAACTCTGGCAAATAGATGCCTTTGTACACATTTATCCACTAGCATTCTTCTATTATATTTGTTAAGACCATATCCCTAAAAGTGCCTATGTTGATATTTCAGTTTCCAGTTGATATATTTTAAACAAAATTGATGACTTTTAATCCATTAATAATTTTAACAATTAAAAAGAGTTATTTGTTTAACCTTATGAAATGGTACATTTATAAGTTATTTTTCTCCCAGTTCCTACTCTTGCTGTTGTTTTGTTCTTCCTAAACACTTTTGGTCAAATAACCACTTTTAAGATTCTATTTAATTAAGTAAAAGAATAATACTAGAAATGTAAACGTGGATATATTTTATTATTGAAAGCATTGTGATAAATACTAAAACCTGGCTGTTGCCCTATTCCTGGAAGACAGATTTCTCTTCCATTTCTTACTGTATGCTGAGCCCTGTATATCATTTTTGAGCCCTGTGTACTTGAATTTTTTAGTAGTTACTGGAAATAGTTCAAATCCCATACACTTGCATTGATTATGTGTAGGAAATACATGCAAAATCTGCTTGTGTACACATATATGTGTATGTGTATCTATCTGTATATACATATATATATATATACACACACATATGGAAATACATGTAAATATACGAGGATATGTAAATATGTCAATTATATGGAAATTTTTAAAAGAAAGTTTAGCAAATATTGTCATTATAATAACAATTTTCATACTTATACCCTAAACAGAAGTACAAACTGAATAAACCATGATAAATTTTCCCTAATGGACAGCCCCCAAATGGATAAAACAACATCACTTCTCTTGCAGTGATTACTTCTTCTAGTTAATGGATTTAAAAGATAACTTTTTAACAAATTCAGTAATCTACCATTATTTGTAACGAACTATTAGCACACTGTAAATAAACCAAATTATAAATTTTAGTTACATAGGTTTATTTGTGTTTATGGAAAAAAAAAGTATTAGAAATACTTAAAGGCAATGATGGTACATGGATGTAGAACTGGGGTGTCTTTAAGTGAAATTTCATGGCTCTTGGCAGTGGGCTTTATTTTATCCAAGTCCAGATCAGATTTAGGAATATAATCTTTTGGAATTGTAAAAAAATAACAATAACAGTAACAATAACAATAACAATAATAATAATAATAATAATAAGGCTTTAAAAATAATTGCCTAGAACAACCACATCAGTGACATGTAAGAATGTTTGCTTAGCACAGGACAGTGAAAGACTTTTTAAAATTCCTTGCTCAGGACATGACAGTTTACCGAAATTTTGTCTCACATTCTTAAAATGCTGCCAATAGGAGGGAACCTGCTTCCCATGATTTTGTTTTCCCCTTTGAACGGTAGCGATGGAGCACTTGCATGATGTGTTTGATGCCTTGCATGAGGAAGACATGCAAAGGCAAAGGTCCAGTCTGCATGCTGCTTAATGAATGTTTTTCCTTTTCTCTCCCTCCTTGTCATGTGCTTTCAGAAGACAACAATGTGGAAGGTGGGTGCTTTCTACTTTATTTTCCAACTCTCATTTGCCTTTTATTTCATAGTATTAATAGAGTACATCTCGAATTTAGACGGTAAGTTGAACTTATTTCTGAGCATTTGTTGATTTCTGGATTGTGTATCACTTTTCATATAGAACACACACCCTCAGCCCCGTCAGTCCCTAAGTATATGAAACTCTTTCAGCCTTAACTCCATCCCTTGATGGATTCCAGCATGCCATATGAACCTTAGAATGCTTATTGCAGTGTTCTGTATGGAAAAAATGATACAATCCTGCTTCTTTTGTTTTAAATGAGAAAGTATTTCTTTGCAGTTTCAGAGTTCAGTGCATGATCTGGTCTCCATTTTTTTTTTTCTTGATCAAAATGATTTATTTTCTTTTGGAAATGTTTAGCATTTCATCACCCCAAGCTCATTGGTTTAATTTCAAATGATTTGATTTATATAAAAACAGAGAATAAAGCATTGACTCTAAGTAAGAGGCATAAACTTAGATTAAAAAAATAAACCACTGGCCATTGGAAATGAAAGTATACAACACTCCAACGTGATTACTGGTAAGTATGTTTGTGATATTCTGTGTTTGTTAAATAAAAGTACCATAGTCATTAAAGATTTTTTTTTTAAATTATCTCTATCAAGGAACTTTGAGAAAGTTACACTTTTTTCCTATCGAATCCAACAAACTAAAACATATTTCAACATTCTGTTCTTTAAAGAACTTAAATGTATGTCAGTGTACTGCCTAAGAAATCTCTCAAGGATAAGAGTGCTAACTAGGTAATTGTGTAAGGGATGGTGATGTTCTGTCAACTTACATAATCACAGCATAACAGTTCTTGCAGACACATTGAACTAGCGTATATATTTCAGAAGTGTTTAACGTATTTCATTTTGCTGCGATATTCTGAAATAGAGCCATTCTGTAAGAATAATGAACATTTTTACAGAATGACAGATTTCTTAGAAAAAGACTTCCCATCTGAGGTTACAGATAAATAGCTGTTAAAGTCACCAAGATTTGATGTCTCTACGATTCATGGTGATGCTAAGTTGGTCAGGAGCAGGTTTCAGCATATTATTTGTGAAACTTTTCTGAACAATATAATTGTTTAGTTGCTGAACATTTCTGTTCCATTATTTGAATAAAATAGAGAAAAACCTCAAAAGTAATCATCAGTGAGTGTTTTTCCAAGTGTTGGCTCTCTGTATGGCTTCTGTTTTTCTATACTATAATTTTAAAAGCATGTGAATATGCCTTGATAAGGAGGATATTACCCTGAAGGTCTGACATCTTTCAAAATCAGTGTCATTTATATGATGCATGTTAATTGAGATTGATTTTTTAAGTATCTTTTCAACTTTTTTTTGCATTTCCTTAACATTCTATAAAATAGTCCATGTTTCTGCTCCTTCTTTTTAAATCCACTTGCATTCCAGGGGCTTTAAAATCAGCCTAATAAGCTTGAATGCCTCTTTCCTCACACATGCATCCCATGAAAAATTTTGACAAGATTTGCAGAGTATAGCCTATAAACTATTCAATCATAATTGTAACATTCCTATTTATAACATGACTTTGGCACTCTAGTGGGGATCCCTTAGAGGTAAGAAAGTCTAGCATGAGGAATGTGGATGTTTTTGAGGCTTACTAACTTCCATCCTTACTGAGGAGATATTAAAAACCACCATTAGAAGCGTCTTATATATTTTCTAAAGTTAGATCTTATAGAGAGATAAATCCCTGATTTCCTCTACAAAAAATTATTAACACTTTTTAGAAAATACATGTACTAGTTTTAAAAGTGAAATTACATGAAAAATTATATAACCTACACATCATCACCAACAGATCATAAACTTTTTAATCTCCCTGTGTGATGTTTTTGTTAAAATCACTTTGAAAATACAAAAAGAGGCTATACTACAGAAGCATTAAACTTCTATGTTAAATTGTCTTTATATTTTGACTATATGTTGATTTGTAAATGTACTGCCCCACAGGAATGTTTAAATACTCCTAAAATTTTAAGGAAATAATGCACATTATTTCAGTATTGGTGCAAGTAATGTATAATGTAGCTCAATAAAGTCTCAAATATATTTTAAATAATACCAGGAAATATACATTTTATTGAAATTGCTGTATGTACTACTATATTGCTGTAACATTTTCCCATGTTCTTGAAATAGACATGGATTGAGGAGAAGCTTTGTTGCTGAATATGGAATCAAGAACTAGGAATTAATGCTTCTCAGTAAAAAATACCTTCTTGGATAGTGAAAGAGTTTTTGTTGTTGTTTTAAGAACATTAGCAGTATTTAGTAGAGGAGTGAACTTCAATCTGAAGTCAGTTGTCAAGTAACAGATAATAAGTATTTAAATAAAGGGAATTCAGTATTATTTTAGAAAACTTCCCTGATGAAATTAGTATTTATATAAAAACATAAAACTTAATATGTATTATATATGTATATGTGTGTGTGTGTGTATATATATATATATATATATGGTTCACTATTTAGGTAATGTTTAGGTGAAAGACTAAATAATTTTGTCCTCCATGGGAAATTTCTTGAGCCTATTTAAAGCTGATCCGTTGTTTCCTAAAAACATTCTGTAGTAAATTCTGACTTTACAGCTGCATGTTTAATAATCTATTTTTGTATTTGAACAAGCTTAGTCAATTGCTACATGTGTCAGACAAGGAGACATTTCTGCATTATCATTTCAGTGTGACTAAGGACTTTTTTAATTTAATTATAAAACTTCTCATTTTTTGATGAGGGGAAAAAGATCAGACCCAGCCCATGTTTCAGATATTCCTTTGGGTTTTAAAAAATATAATTTTATAACAAGCCCTGTGGTGGCAGTATAATCAAAGGGCATGAAGGACAGATGCAATATTTAAGGGATGATTGGTTGGATTTTAAGTCATGCTCTTCATTGTTCCAACTGATACATTTAAGAAATACACAGGGCAGCATATGCCAGTGTTTAAATTACAGTACTATTAACTCTTTGCCCCAAAGCATTCCAACCAGGGGTTGAAAGAATGCTTTTTGATTTGCCTCTGTGATACAGACATGTCTCATAGGAAACAAGATGTCTGTCACTGAACATTTTTGTCACCGTGACAACCCCGACTTCCCATGCTCCCTTGTTTATTGCTGACTGTGCTCTTGTTTCCCTTCAAGGTCTGGCGCACCTGATGATGGGCGACCAAGGTATGGGCTCTGTTCCTTTTCCACTCTGCTTTCAGTGTTTTCTTGTTCTGTAGCTGCTTTAAACCATCACTGCAAAGGATGGGCAAATGCTTGCAAATTATCTGGCTGCAAATTAAATACATAACTTTTGTTCACATTTTTTCATGTTTTTTCCCCTTTATTTGTTAGTTTGATTTTGGTTTTCTCCTTTGACTTTTATTTTCCTTCATTCTTTGCACTATAATATCTGCAAATAAATGAGACATAAGAATTTGTGCTTGAGACTTTGCATACATTTGTAAGCATATGCAGTTAAGGGTAGCTATAGTTAAGAAAAACCGAGAACCATCAGAAGTTAATATCTGAAATAGTATATTCAGTTTAATCTACTGTACCAGAAAGAGTCCATTTTTCACCCATGCATGGCGGTTTGGGAGCATCCAGACATCTTTGGCTTCTGGCTTTTAGAATGCTGAGTATAGTGTTTCACAGAATCAATACTTTTTCTACCTATAGTACAGTCATTGTGTATCTTCTTTTTTGTGTAATCTTTTAAAAGTGAGCATGGACTTTTCAGTTTCCTTGCATGTATTTCCTTTTAAAAAGGGCAGATTTCTTAACAAATATTGATTATACCTCCATGTATTTTCAGACCCTTTTTTATGCTTTCTTGTCTTGTTTAATTTTCAAAGAGTACTACATTTACATATATTCATAATTCTTACTGTTGTTTCTCTCTCTATTCTCTTTGTATGGAAACCCTTTCTTCTTGGAACCATTTCATCAAATCCATAGGTAAAAGTAAAGGTATTACATTATTTTATTTCTTCTTAATATCATCTATATGAATTATAGTGTGTGTAAGTTATGCAAATGTATTTAGATCTTTTTGTATTAGTGGGCACTGGGAGGTAGGTATGAGTGTTAATATTTTGTGAATTTAAGGTAAGAAAACTCCATCAAAATGTTGCCCTTTTTTTTTTTTTTGCTCTTTAGAGTGTTTTATAATGTCAGCTGCCTATATAATTAGTATATTTAGAAATTAACTTCAGATTTCAGTGTAATTTTTTGCAGTATCACTTAATGGTAGTTAAATAGTGAGTGTAGTTACCATAAATATGTCATCTTCAAACATTGAGCTCAGGAGCACACCTGCCCCAGCCATTTTGCATTGGGATGTAAGTGTAAGCATGTGCAGCACTCAAGTGTAGTGCTGTGCGATCATCACCTCTTTGCCTGCTAGATGTCATATATACACATTAATTCCATAAGAACCTGTAAAGGTAGTACCGTGAAAAAGCCAAGGAAACAAGACAAGCCTGTTCTTTCTTTTGCACATACTAACTTTGTTTTAAGAACGTTACCATGCAGGTATACATTTCTGCATCACTTGGTAAGTCAGGCATGTGTGCTCCTTGACAGCACTGATGCCAGATTGAAAAGCATGCTTACTTTGCCATTTGGAACCATCGACCGTGTGTTTAGTGTTGCCATTAAATATAAGTAGGTGATCTGTAGCTGTGGTAAATATGTATCATAGCCGTGAAGCTAATCATTTGAACTATGTGTTAGTGAATGTGCCCTTGGTCTGTAGTTTTTTTGTTTTTTGTCGGTTTTGTTTTTTGTTATTTTAAATGCAGGGATTTGTCTTATCCTTAAATTCTCTGAGTTTTCTTGTGCTCTGAATGTTAATCTGGTGAATTGGGACGGAAGCTCGCAGTTCTTCACCCTTACATTGTGTCATCTAGCAGGGAAACTTTTCTGCTTGAAAAGCACCTGAACATGAGCCAGGCAATAAGTAAGAAATAATAGCAAAGTTTTAAATGTATAAATTAAAGCTTTCAAAACAAATGTTGCTTGGGTATTTTGAGCCAATAAAGAGATCATATGCTATTGTAATTTGTGTTTTGGTCAGCCATTTCCAATAATATAATTTAATCTTATTTTAAGCCTTCCAGCAACTATACAAATGACAGTATGTATCAATTGTTTTAGAAATGTTATGTACCATTTGGGACACTTTGTAAAGTTTTTTGGTCAAATTCCCATCTACTTCCTTTTCTTAGTGGGCATTCCACACCATGTTCCTTATTAGAGTACTCAGGATGGCGTAGAGGGAACTGTATTTATACTTTATTTTACTGACTGAGTGCAGTATATGCATATGTGTTTGTATCTATGAATGTATATACACATGTAATAAATATTCTGAATATACATATATATAAACATGATGTTGTAAAAAATTAACTCAAAAATAATTTTATAATTCTATAACCATTTAACTCTACCTATAGAATAATTCATATTTATATTTAGCTGATATTTGTTTTGATGTCATCAATGTTAAGTGTCACTTCATTTAGTTTTAGTATGTCAGTCTTAAGTGTTTTCTGTTGACATATGGGTCAAATATATTTCTACTTCACTATTTTTCATCAAGTAGTATTCCTTAATCAGCACAAAACTACAGAGCACAGGAATTTGGTTTTTCATTTACATTTTTCTTCTGTTAATGGGACCAGGATGCTTTTTGATGTTAAATAGGGAAAGAAGATTTTCAGATGGATTTGAGTATTTTGCAAATCAGAGTGGTAACATTTACATGTTGGTTAATTAGATATATATAAATGAGAAACATGATTTGTAAGTCCTTTAATTGCAAATCAATTCAACAAATCTGCCTTCTGAGCAAAAATACAATCTTGACTATGACGTGACATCCACATTCAAAGTGTGTCAATGTAGTAGGGAAATGAAGACATGTGGACAAGTTAGTATAAATGACAGAATGCAAGTACCATGAGAGTGGAAAAAAATGTGGGCATTCAGAAAACATAAAGATAGCATGAATCAGGGGCTCTCTGACGTAGCTCTCCTTGTCCTGTACCACATGTTGAAGGAGTCAAAAAATTTTAGAAGTTTTACATTGTAGGTTCCTATGTCAAGTTAAATCCTAGTTGTGCATGAAATAGTTGTTGAACCTTTCTAGTCTGACATAACTGACTTGCATTGTAAATTAACATTTCCTAAATCTTTCCATACAACATAATTCTGAAGAATTTATTGACACTGCTTTCCTCTTTACCAGTAGTGAATTTAAGGGACTCTGGAATGAAACATCTGTGCATCAAAGTCTTTCCTTTTTTTGAATCCAGAGGCAAAATTAGATTCAGGAACGTTATTACTATCATTTTTTTTTCTAGTTGAGTTCTTAAATATTTTCTAAAATTTTAAATCCCCAATGATAGATGAAGGTCATTCCTTAAAAGAAAAAAGTAACTTATCTAAAGAGAACATTCTTCATCCTCCTCAGTCTTCTTCCTGGAGGTAAGCACTGATATCATTTTGTGATGTGTCCTTACATAGGTGGTGTGGATCTTTTCATACTCCTTAATTATTGATTTTTCAGAGTTTGGAAACTGCAAAATACCTTATAATTTGTACATGACAAGAACAACTAAGTCATGTTAAGGAGACATGCTAAAGATCATTGCTGTATGCTGGTAGAATCATAATGGGAAGCATTTTCACTCTTCCCATATGCCGTCTTGCCTCATAACTTCATTTGGTCATTCTGCTTCACACTTTAGAGTTAATTATTTGGATTTGTTTTCATGTTTTCTGAAGAAGGACATGTCACCTTTACCTGGATAGTTAGGAGTAAACTTTTTTTTCAATGAATCATAGCTTTCTTTGGGATACCTAGGGATAGGTATTATCCAGAACCAACCTTACTTCTGCTGTTCATTGCTAGATAGATTCAAGTGGTTTTTGTGAAATTGTGTTTGCTTTCTTTTTTTAGGCTTGAAATTTGTCATTGGTATCATTAGGACCATTGACAATACTAACTTTATTCTCCATTGTATTTAGAATTCAGGTTTGTCTATTTACCTGGGAATTTAGTTATTTTTTTTGTTTTTGTTTTCCCATGGTTAACTCGTCACTTCATTTCAATAATTACTTTATTTACTTATATTTTACTCTAACAGTTGTCTGAGAGAAATGAATGACCATTTAAATCAGAAAATGCCAAAAATGTAAGTTACACTGCAAATCCAGCCATTATGACTGGTTAATAGCTCATAAGCATAAGTTAAAAATTCATTTTGGTACTTTGGATGCTTGTATTTTCCTTTATAACAATGATTTTAGTGGTAATATTTATATGGGTGATTATATATTTATATTTAATGTCAACTTTTCCTAGTAGAATGTAAGCTCCGTGAGGGCAGAGACTTGTCTTTCTTTTTAAACATTGTATTTACAGAATACTTTCCTTGTTGTATCTTGAATTTACCATGTTTATGACTTAAGTGTGTGTATGTGAGGTGGGGGACTGGTGGGCACACATTGGAAGACGTAGGTGTGGAGGAGGACATGGAGGGTTTGGAGTGGACAAAGTAGAGGGTGGAAAAGGAAGAGGAAATGTATGAAAATAACTAAAAAAATTTTAGCAACAAATTACATGGAATGTTCTCTGTCTCTCAACTTTCTTTTGTTTCCTGTCATTCATATCCTTTTCTGTCTAGTAAGGCATCATCCCAATATCACTTTAATATGCCTTGGCATATGCACTGCAGTGGGTCTGTAAGAAAATGAAGTCCATGTATCTTTGTATTTAAGGGTTTTCAAGACTTTTAATGTAATTTGTGGTCACAGTGGTA
This sequence comes from Herpailurus yagouaroundi, assembly GCF_014898765.1. Taxonomy (NCBI): domain Eukaryota; kingdom Metazoa; phylum Chordata; class Mammalia; order Carnivora; family Felidae; genus Herpailurus; species Herpailurus yagouaroundi. The sequence continues at coordinate 9,867,350 of NW_024412441.1, forward strand.
AATGATCAGATTTTATTTTGTAGCTTTCACTAGTCATACAATGACAGGCACAGAAATGTTCCTGAAATTTAAATCCGATGTTATGCTATCTGATGCGGTTCCCATGAGGTTTTTTGTTTGGTTTTTTGCTGTTGTTGTTGTTGTTTTCTATCTCACTGTATCAACTGTGATGTACCATAAGACCTGTTTAGATTGGGTTTGGATTGTAAGCTTTGAAAAGAACCAAAGTTTATGTCTTATCTTGTGATATGAGCATATTTGCTGTTCCTGCATTCATAAACTCTACAGCATATTTGCAAAGTGAGTGTCCATTTGACCATTTCAAATGAACATGTATTGTTTGATTACCCAGGTTTCTCATGTTGCCAGAAGGCCAAGGTATTATAAATACAACTGTCAGGTATATAATTATTGTAAAAATGCCTAAACTCGATTGTATTAGTGAAAGTGAAGATCTTAAAATAATTTATTAAAAAAATTAAAACAGATTTTTCTCAAAATGACTTATATCAGTAACTAGATATGCTTGATTCCACTACAATTAACAATAACAAAGATTATATATTTAAAATTTTATCTGCGATGTCACACCACAACTAGCATTATATTTACTCTTAAAATATATTTGATATTATTAATATTTAGAAGAAAAATCATTTCATATTTTTTATTCATTTCTCTGTTTCTATGATTTTTGTAACCATCTTTCAACCCTTGCATTGCTGTATAACCAATTTGTATATGAAGTACCCAGCTTCAAATAACTAACATCACGATGCATATTTGTTTTATAACTTTTAATATATTTCACTGTGGTTTTTGATATGGAACTAATTTGATTTTGAAGATACCATATTGCTCTTCTTCTGTATGCTTTTATATCATATTTCCTCATTTAGCTTTATAATATTAAGTATTCATTATTCAGAAGCATTTGTGAATGTTGACAGAATTTTACCACATTGAAATGCCTATGTTTGGTGCGTATGCAAACTAAGCAATAACTTATCTTGAATTATTTGTTATTACTTTTACTGTTGCAGTACCAGGGGATGCTCCTCATTCACAGTTATAGAACATGGAAAGACTAGAATTTCATTTTATAAATCAGACATTAATATCTTCATCATCTTTATAAATATCTTCATCAATACGACATACATAAAAGGCTATGTAACTATTTAGAACATGGTATTTTTCAGTTCTTCTTTGGCCTACATGCCTATCACTTCTGGGTATAATCAAGATAAATTACTTGAAAAGTAAATATTTATGTATTATCTCTTGCTGTGAATCAATTTTGTCATTATAGTTATTACTAATAAAGGTCCCAGCTCCTTCCAATCTCTGCAGTCTGGCTCTGTGGTGACATATTTCCCATGTCTTCATATATTCTGTAAACAGTGGCAACACTGAATAACTAACAAACTAAACAAGGATTTTATTCGACTTGTAGTAGATTAATTTATCCTCTGAGAAGAACACAGAAAGGACTCTCCACAGTCTAATATTTTTAAGAATGAGGTAGTGTAAATATAAATTTAGATGTGCTTTACTGAAATAGATCAAAAATAGCAAAAAAGTTTAAATCATGGCATACTGGACTTTAAAATGATGCTTCCTATTCCAAAATAATGATTTTTATCTGTCCATTTTAAAATGTATTTTTCATTGATCTATATTTTGTTTAAAGACCAACATCAGGAGTGCCTGGGTGGCTCAGTCATTTGAGCGTCCATCTTCAGCTCAGGTCATGATCTCATGGTTCTTAAGTTCGAGCCCCACATCGGGCTCTGTGATGGCTGCTTGGAGCTTGGAGCCTGCTTTGGATTCTGTGTGTCTCTTTCTGCCTCTGCCCCACCCCCACTCACTCTCTCTGTCTCTCAAAAATGAATAAACATTAGAAAAAATTTTTAAAAAACATCAATACATTTAAGCTGGTAAGAGGGAATATCTTTTTCTTAATTATGTTGGCCAGTGGTTTTAAAGAAAATTGTAATTTCGCAGAACGCTTAGCTCATTTACTAAAGAAATCTGAATCTTTAAATAGAATCCTAGAATTTTGGAGCAGGGAAGGACATTACAGATCATCTAAAAAAAAAAATGACACTCTTTTAAGGAATGCTAGGAGGTATTGCTTATTATGATAGACAACACACTGTACAGACTTTGAACTAAAATAACTGGTATAAGATGAGCACTGGGTGTTGTATGGACACCAATTTGACAATCAATTATATTTAATATAAAAAATAAAATAAAATAATTGGTATAAAATAACCAAACTTAAGGAAACTTTAAAAACTTTCCTTATACAGGAATAATCATGAAACAATGTTTCATATTCTTATTCTTACAAAATAAATTTAGAGGTAGTGTGAAGGAAACCAATCATACAGTATTATTTAGGGTGCTATTGATTCTCATTTCAAGTGGTGAAAAATTGTACGTTATAACAAGAGAGCAGTACAGTGTGTTGTAAGACTTCATGAAGTCATAAGACCAGGGTTGGGATCCTGTATTTGTCCTTGTGCCAGTTATATAGCCTTACATGTGTAAATCTTAAATGAAAATACTCCATTCTCAAGAATATGCTACATGACAAATTACGAAAGTCTTAGAAGATGGTTTTTATCAGTGGTGGCAATAAAATACAAGAAGATACTGTATACGTTTAGATTAAATGAATTTTAAAACGATCTGTAATTGCCAAAAGTTTAAAAACAGTATTAGTGTCTTAATATCTTTTGTCCATGATATAACTACCTATAATTTATGATTCTGTGATTGTTTTAAGTTATAACTAATTGGACATCATTGTCCTGATGGCCCATACTACAGAGAATATTGGTACAGTAAAGCATTAAAGGTTGACTTTACTTAATCAAAATTATTTAGATATTTCTGTAACTCTTCACATTTTCATCTTTCTCTTTAATAGAATGATGAAGCTCAAATTGACTTGCCTCTCTGAACAAACCTAGGAGTTCATTGGCAAAGTGCTGGTTTATTTTATTTTATTTTATTTTATTTTATTTTATTTTATTTAAAAGGTTTATTTATTTTTGAGGCAGGGCAGGGGTAATGAGGAGGGGGACAGAGAATCTTTTAGCACACTCTGTGGTGACAGTAGAGAGCCCAATGCAGGGCTCAAACCCACTAACTGTGAGATCATGACCTGAACCAAAACCAAGAGTTGAATGCTTAACCAACTGAGCCACCCAGGAGCCCCAACAAAGTGCTGTTTTTTAGATTCAAATTTACAGTCTGAAGGGAACAGAGAAGTAAACATTTTCTTGTGCACTGGAAGTACCTGAGAAAAAACTTTTTTTGTGTATCATTGTTTTGCCTTAGTGACAACTCCAAAAAGTGATACGTGAATTGAGCTTACACTAACCACTTAGTCAACTGAAAACCAGATTTTCAAGGAATAACTAATTAGGGACTTCTCTTCTACCGGATTTTCAAGGAATAACTAATTAGGCACTTCTCTTCCTACATAGTATTTTGCTAGAAAATAACATATAATTACCTTGAAATACTTAAATAATTGGGTAGCATCCTCACATCCTTCAAGATTTTGTTCAAATGGCACCTTCTCAAGAGACTCACTCTGATTATTCTATTCAGTACTGTAATTGCCCTTCTCCTGAACCATCATACCCCAATCTGGTTTCTCCTCCATAAAAATTATTACCTTCTAGCATACTTTATTTTTTTTCATTTATTTTGTTTACTGTTTACTGTCTATTTTTCTCCCTCCAGAATACAAGAGGGCAGAGATTTCTAACCTGCCTTGGTGTATCTCAAGGGCCCCTAGAACAGGGGCTGTCACAAGTAGGTACTCAATAATACTTGTTTAATGACTCAACTGGTGGCCTAAACAAGTTTGTAAAATTTTCATTTAGATTGTACCACAGATATTATTATTTTTATAATACACCCATTTTAACATTTATTTTTCCTTCATGCAGGGCAAACCAATTCAATAAAGCAGATTTTTTCCCCCTTGAACTGGAAGTCTGGACTCAGCTTGACCCTTTTGATCTTCCTTGTTTCCTGCCCAATTTAGGTGATCTCAGAGGATTTGCAAAGGATTTGGAAACCACTCCAACAACACTGATGATCTGGACTTTCCTTTAAAATTCCTGTAACAACCAGTCTTAAAGTAATGTTTCTTTAAGAAAAGGGTAGTAATTCATCTTTGTATATCTTTGTGTATATATAGGTAACAGGAAGAGGCTCCTGGAAATTTGGTTTCTAAATAGCATTATTCGTTGTGACTGTCAGGAAGTGCTTTTTGGCAGTTTGTGAGAGGGAAAGTTCCAAAGAATGAGGTAGATCCACTTGTTCAGATAGCTTAACTTATGCTTCTAACATTAAAAGAAATATTCGTTCTTCTCAGGTCCTCAAATAGCTCTGTATACCCAAAAGACCTTTGACTTCCCCCAGCCGAGGAATAAGTGATCATATGTTCAACTAGATGATTTATTAAGTAGTTCAGGTCTTCAGCCAGTTGTCCTAAGCCAAGGAATTTGCACTGAAGAATTACAGTGGTTGGAAATCACTGAATTAAAAAGCAAAAACAAAACTGCAGTGCCTAAGGTCATATTTCCCTTAAAATTAGTGTCTTATTGCTTGTCCTTTTGGTAGAGAGAGACAGAGAGAGGGAGAGAGAGAGAACGGTTTCATTCAATTTCAGTCATGTATTACTAAAAGCACCAATGAGATTCTTCTTTATGTGGGACTCTTATACATGGTATAAAGCTATAACTTTTCAGAATGGATCTTTTCAAGGTTTGTGACAGTAAGGAATATAAACAAGGCAATAGTAGTTGCCATTTTTCAAGACATCTCTTTACACATTCAAATTGTATCTTATACAAAATGTGTATTCTACTAAGTGCAGTTTTCCCTTTTCTGCTTGACTTTTTTGCCTATGAATTGCTGTGTGCCTATGACCACAGGATAGCTCACTCAGAATAGTAGCAGCTGAAGTAATCTCCAGTAATTGTTAGTCTTTACTTTCCACCAAGTAATGTGCAGGGATGCTGCCAGAGTCGTGAACCGAGAGCAGGGTTCCCTTTCATCTTAAATAACTTTTTTTATTACATAGCTCAGATATAGACCAGAAAATTTGACTACTAAGACAAATGGTAATTGAGGAAATTAAAACAACTCATATGTTATATGAAGTTTCTAAGCATTATTTTATTTTTTGGCCTGAATTACCTGGTCAACTGACCCAGTTCTCCATTTCATTTTCTAGATTTGGCAGTCTAAAGTCAGTAGACATTTGGAGAAAATTAAATTACTCCATTCAAGGAGACAATCAAATTTAGATTGGACTACACTACTGCCAGAGGGATGAAAATCCCTAAATTGGTCAGTTGTGATTTTCGTTCACAGGGAAATCCTCATTCACAAGCTAACCATAGAATTGTTGCAGATAGCTAGTGGCAACATTTGCCAGAAGTCTTCTGTTAAACTTAGGGAAAAGCTATTTTTGATGCTATGTCAACCTAAAAGAATTATGTGATGGCTTGTTATGACTGTCTTTGTAGTGATTATTTGTTGAGATAAAAGAATGCAGTTATCTGACTGACAGTCAGCAGGGCATCCATTTTGAATTGCTTCCCTAGGAGAGCAGTTGGATTTGCACTGACCTGCATGTACTTGCTGTGACCAGTGGTATTCTTTGTGAGAGGACTGAATGAAGTTAGGAGTCATTCATTGTGTTGGGAAGGGAGAGAAGCTGACTGATCCAAAAGAAAGCCAGAATTTGAACTGATGCATGTGAGGACAATTTGATTTGGCACTTGCCCTCTTATTGTTTATAAAGAGTAATGTTGTGACCTATTAGGGTAAGTCACTGTTGCTTTTTTCTTCAACTACTTCAAATATGTCATTCCCAATTAAAAAAAAAAAATGTCCTTACCTCCTTGTTAGAACATCTGAACAGTCTCTCAAACACCATTACAAACCTTGACCTCATTACCATTGTTCTGATGCCACAGTTTGCAAATTGACTTCCCTCCCCTCCTCTACCCACCACTCAACGGGGGGCACATTTTAAGCATTTTTAAAGTTTATTTATTTATTTAGAGACAGTATGAGTGGGGGAGGGGTAGAGAGAGAAGGAAAGATACAGAATCCCAAGCAGGCTTCATGCTGTCAGCACAGAGCCTAGTGTGGGGCTCAGAATCACGAACCAGGAGATTATGACCTGAACCACAGTAGGATGCTTTAACTGACTGAGCCACCCAGATGCCCTGGGCACATTTTAAAAATACAGATCTTCAAGGAACTTAACAGGGAATTGTAATCAATAGGTCTAGGATATATTAGAATTCCGTACTTTGAAAAGAGTCCTCAATGTCCCCAGAAGCTTCTACAGGTCAGCCATTTTGTGGAAGTATTAACAACTCAGTTAATTGGCTTTTGGGACATAAGAGTTGACAATTTGAACTTCATGGTGATGACGGTAATTTATTTTTTTCTTGCAAGAGGAAACTTTTTAATTCAATCCATATCACTTCTGCATTGACTTGTCTTGCTAATAAAAAAAAATCTTGCTTTAAGAGAACTTGGTCCATTATAAACAGATGAGGAAGTAATAGATAGTTTTCCAGTTCGGCCTTCCCTTTATCCTTGAAACTAAACATTTGGTTTTCACACTAGTAAAGGTGTCACTGGGTTCTCTCAAACCTCATGGGAAAGGTCATTAAAACTTTTGTTGTGTAGAATTCAGATAGGTGCTTAAAAAAATCAAATTGGATATGTGGCAACATTTAAATTTTGTATGTGGTGCCCACCCATGGGTAATTTGTAATATATTCTAGGATCTTTGTCCATATTAGGCCATGGTAAAGAGATCCAGACAAAGGGAAAACCAAACAGCAGATGCTGTGCTCACATCAGAAAGATGCCACAAATGTATCTCTATACAATGAAAGGTTGATTTTGATACTTAAAAAAAATTGGGAATTATGGTGAAAGAGTCATTAAATAAAATAAGAATAAGCCATTTCTACAAAGGTCAAGCTTTAAGGGGTGGAAATTTGGTCCCTGGAGTCTATTAAAAAATAAAAATTGTTCTTATGAGATGTCTTAGAAATGACTGACACAGACATAAGACTTAGATGGATGTATATTATCAGTTTTTAAATATCTACAAAAGGAAGTGATAAAAAGAATGTTGTGAGTACCAAGAAAATCAGGGAGAGGAGTGCTGAAGGTAAGAAGCTCCAGGGGTGGCCCATGGGAGGGTTATCATGTGGTTGCAGTGACAGCACAATATTTCCCCAGATGGCAAAAATGTGGAAGAGTAATGGTAGTAGCCTGATAGGGCAACTTCGGGAACTAGAAAGCTATATAAATGAATGGGTACATATATCATGTGATTTCAGGGGATACCAAAAATAACCCCTTGGCAAAGATATAAATCTCTCAGTAGCCCTACCCTCTTACTAACTGCCTGATATACAGTATTTGAAAGTGCCATATATTTTCAATTAACGTATCTGTTCTTAAAAAGAGATCTGCTGAAATGGGGCACCAGGCAACTAGATAGATACTTCTTGGTGAGTGAAACCTCACTGGGATCATCCAGCTGTTAAGTAAGCCTTAGTGAAATCTAGGCACATTGGCATGACTGATACTTACAGTCAAGGAGGAAGCAGAATCCGGTGAAGGAAAGAGCCTTATTTATTATTATTATTATTATTATTATTATTATTGGCCAAGGACTAGCTACATTAGCAGTGAACATTCAATCATTGTATATACTGATGGCTAAGCAAAGTGGATTATTCTGTCCTTAGGGACCAATGTTACACCTAATATTTACCTTTTATTGTAAAATAGGCATAGTGGAGTATTCTGTCTGTAGGACCATTGTTATACTTAATGTTTACCTTTATTATAAAATTCTCTTGCTGGATTTCATTCATTAATTTAGTCATTGTTAGTCATTGGCATTAGGATGTGAGATCATTGATGGCAGTGGTTTTGCTGTTTTTAGTTTTTCATTGAGGACAGAGCTTGGTAGGTGATAGATACTCAGTAAAACTTGATACAAAGAAGATGGTCAAAGATCATGGAGATTGGAGTTGAGTATATCTGCATTTAGACCTTAAACTTATTATATATTAGCTGTGTGTCTTTGGGAAAGTTATTTGACTAACGTGAACCTTATTTTCCTCATCTGTAAAATGAAGATAATAAAACCCATCTCTTTTTGTTAAAAGGATTACATGTATGATTATCAGTAAAGTATTTCTAGAGCACAGTGAACACTCACTTGTAGTACATGTGGTAGAATATTGGAGGTCTCTTTCAGATGAATGATTCAAATACAATTAAGTTGTTTTCAAGGAAAACAAAAGGTAACTTTTGAAGTCACAAACTACATGGAGGCAAGATTTTTTTTAAGGTCAAAGACATTTATCCTTTATATACAGTTTAAAGTTTCATTGTGGCACAGATGTAGAAACAGGAAGTAAGGTGAATGAGGGAGTAGAAGTTGGAGTTTTATACATATGAAGTGAGCCTAAAAATGCTGAGCAAGAAATATTTGTCATCTTTTTTTACCTCTAAATAACAAAAGCAAGATGTTTACTTTTAATTTTTCTTGTTTCCTTGATTAGGGTATTAAGATTCTGTTTAAAATGCACTAGATTTAGCATAAGTCAGGTAGGCTTTTTGTTCTCCATGGCTCAATAAGAAAAAGTTCAGCTTGCTTTTGACTTGTTTTGCTTAATTACTTTTCTTCTTTAAAAGACAATATACAGCAAAACAAAAATACTCACAATTCCTTCCTGTCCTTGAATTTCCTTCCTGGGTGTGTTTTGGAGAGTTAGAAATTACATGAAAATTATGAAAGATTGAAAATTTATGAGAGTATATAAAGCTAGGTTCGGGAGTGGGTACTTGTTCATGTGACTTGGTAGCTCTGTTAGCACTTTGGACCCAAAAATAACATTTAAGTTACCAGTAATTTACTACGATTCAGAAAGTATGTGGTAATGTATCTTAAGCCAAAATTATGAAATTCACTAAAATCAGAGAATCACAGTGCAGGTTTCTCCCGCTGTCTGAAAGTAGAACATTCCTAAGAAACCTTTCATAAGCTGAAATGGCATAAAAGGATGAGGTGATGAGGCAATTACTATTACTTTATATGGAGTTTTTAAATATATTTCCCAGACCTAAAAATTAAGCTCTCTTAGGCTTTTTCTGAGGCGTTAGGATATATCTTCTTAACAGGTGCACACAATACATCGAGATAAAGTACAGATGCTCAGAGATACACTTCGAAGGTATGGCTGCTTGATGCTGAGATGCTGAGTGTAGTTCCACAGCAAGGCACTTGGAGGCGCCACTTTGGTTGCTCCCGGTACATACTGCCTCAATTGTGGCAAATGGCTGCAAAATAAATGCTGAAAGCTATTTTCACTTTTAGACTCTTTTTTTTTTTTTTTGTAAAAGCAAAAACCATGTGGATTTATTTCGGTTAGCAAAAACAGGTACTAATATATGTCCTCGGTAAAAGGCAACCGGTGTGACGTGAACTTTCAAAAGTAGGGTTGTATGTGTGCCTGCTTTTACATGGAAAAGGACTTAATGAATAATAGAGTAGTAAATTTGACTGATGATCCAAGCTGTGTTTCCATGTTCAGAAGGAGGGTGCACTTGCTACTTAAGTAACAGTCTTTTTAAGGAGAGTTTTAATTATTAAAGAGTTTTTCTTCCTAATTTGAGTCAAAATATGCCTACTGAAACTATCGCCAATTAGCCATCTGCATGTTGTTATTGTTACTAACTAAGATATTTATTGAGTTTCTCCAGTGTGCTGTGCTGTGTGTTTTCAAATTATCTGGAGTTAAACACAGTCTGTCTAATTCCTCATCCACGTTTGAAAAAAATAATTTCTATAAATACATCCTCCACTCTCATACCCAAACCCCAGTTTTTCTTTTCCAAATTTTATAACTTCAGCTTCTAAAACATTTCTTCACAGTGTTTAAATCCTCCCCATGTTCTTCCTGGCCATCTCCTCCTCCTGGTCTGGACACAAATTATAATTGTCAGAATCTTTTGTAAAGTCAAGTTCAAAATTAAAATTAATCTCAGTAACCCTGATGTCTGAGCAGGGCACAGTAAAATGGAAGAATACTCTGGTTCTGAAAATAATGACACCTATAGTCAGAGAGGGGTGTGTGTGTGTTGTTTGTTGTTTTTCTGTTTTTGTTTTTTGGGTTTTTTTAGTTGATTTATTTATTTTGAGAGAGTAAGAGAGCCGGGGAAGGACAGAGACAGAGGGAGAAAGAGAGAATCCCAAGTAGGCTCTGTGCTTCAGGGCTTGAATTCACAAACCATGAGATCATAACCTGAGCTGAAACCAAGCGTCAGACACTTAACCGACTGAGCCACCCAGGCACCCATTTTTGTTTTGATCAATGTTACCATTTTGTTAACTCATACTAAATTTTTAGTCAGTTGAAACCTCTTTTAAGTTTTCTACCTGAACTGCTGGTAAGTCAACCTTACTTTCTACTCAGTAGTTAATTTTGTGAGCCTACTTTGAAGCATGAAACATGTTTCTATTCAATTTCATCTTCAATCATTTAAAAAGATTTTAAATATCTACTCAGTGTCCGATGCAAGATGCTGGGAATATAAAAGTAAATAAGTCATAGTATATGGGAAGGTATCCAACCTAGAGAGATTTATAGCCCAAAAGTAGTAGGTAAAGTCATTCAATATGTAAGTCCCATCAACACTTAAAAGCCTTATGATAGAAGTCATTTACAAGTACCAACAATCCTCATTAGCTAAGTCTCACAGAATAATTGGATGTTCACTAGATTAACATGGTTGAGTAATGTGTTTTCTGTCAATGCCATAATAAGTTCCATAAATATAACATCTTAACATGAATTTGTTATCTTGCAGTTCTGTGTGTTAGAAATCCAACACAGGTCTAAACTCTGTCGGCAGGTATGTGTTCCTTTCTATAGGGTCTTAGAGGAGAATTGGCTTGTTTTCTTTTCCAGCTTTTTGAGGCTAGAAAAAAACTTCAGTCATGACTCCTTTCCCCCATCTTCAAAGCCAGTAACCATGCATGTCTCTGACCATTCTTCTGTAGTTGCATTTCCCTTGGACTCTCTTCTTCTCTTTCTTTTTTCCACTTATCCTTAACTGGAAGAACAAAAGAAAGTTCCTGGAGTAAGTAATAGTTGAACCGGAAGGGGTGAGAAGTGAGGTAGACTTTCCAGGGAAGGGAGCAACTAGAAGATAGAGCAGCATGGTCAAAAACATTGAAACGGTATCATGCAGAGCATGACACAATGTAGTTGAAACACTGGTAAGGCTAAAGGGAGGTTTATAATCAGGGAACTGGTCCACAATTGTAGTTATTTTTTTTAATCTAATTTGAATGTCTTAGGGTAGGTATGCTTTCTCTAAATCAGCACACTCTCTATAACTCCCTGTTGTGTACCCTAAGTAGATTTACACATCAGTATTTATTACCTGGTGCCTTAGATATCTGGTATATGATCCTACGTTTAGAAACACACTTTGCAATCAGTACACTGCAAATTTGTGTGTGTGTGGGGGGGGGGGGAATTATCATAGCCCTAATTTAGGAAGACATCTTAATGGCAGAGTGAATTGCAATGTGTAGTATTGAAGAAGGATGGGATCATTGGAGGGAAGTAAATGAGGAGGTTGTAAAAAACAGTTCTGGTTGAAGGTAATGGACCCTAAATTATTGTAATAATTGGGAAAAGTAAGGAGGGATCAAAGTGCAAAGCCAGATTCAAAATTCCTTCAAGACATGGTCTGGGTCTTGTTTTTTCTGTGGTGCTTAATATAGGGCAAGACACAAAGTAGAGGCCTAATAAATGGATGGATGAAGACATTTCAGAAGTTGAATATGAGAAGTGAAAGGAAGTAACTGAATATGACTTTAAGAGCCCAAATACAAATACCTGGAAGGGTTATGCTTCTGAAAAATGTCTGTGAGAGAAGAAAATTCATCTTCAATAAAGTTCAGAAAAGACATTCAAGAAAGCAAGTGAACCAATAGATGAATGAAAATATGAATATGGCCCTCAGGAGAGAGCTTAAAATTAAAAGAAAATGTGGAGATCTTCAATTTGGAGGTGATGGTGTATTTGAACTCACCTAGCAAAAACATGTATCAAGATAAAATACGGATTAGTAACTGTTAAAAAAAAAAAACACATTTAGTGCAGACCCATAGTTTTATGGATGGAGAAATTGAGGGGCAAAGAAATGTTTGTTTTTTCCAAAGCTGTCCAACCAATAAATGAAATAGTTGGTTGTAGAACATAAAAAGATGTAATTTGGATCACAACACATTACTTCAATGACTCCTATTTCCCACTGAAAGTTTCACACTGAATCTTTCTCTACTTAGAAGACAGTCATTTTTACCTCTTTGATGTTGTCAAATCTGAAGTTTTATCTGTTTGGACAATTCAGGCATAGACTGTTTAAATGTTATTATTGAGATAATTTTTCCTGATTTTATTTTATTTTTTTTATTACATGAAATTTATTGTCAAATTAGTTTCCATACAACACCCAGTGCTCATCCCAAAAGATGCCCTCTTCAATGCCCATCACCTCCCCTCCACTCCCTCCCACCCCCCATCAACCCTCAGTTTGTTCTCAGTTTTTAAGTCTCTTATGCTTTGGCTCTCTCTCCCACTCTAACCTCTTTTCCTGATTTTCATGATCTAGTATAAATAGAATGTTGCTGCAAGAAAGGCTGGGCTGAAAGCTACCAGTTTTATTTAATCAATTCTGAGTACTTTGTCCTGGCCACCCTGACTTGTCTCATTTCTTGAATCATATAGCTGTTACAAATCAAATTCTTTAGTTCTAAATTTCACAGAATTATCTATGCCAGTAGATATCAGGTTGTATTTTATGAAGCCTAAGTGTTGAGTAGGCACCACAGGACCACCACTGGGGGTTAAGAACACAGGGAGGAGAGGACTTAAAGCCTCTGCCCTGCTTCAAACAGTGTACCATAGCCTTCAATCTGTTTCTTATATTGAGCATTCTTCAAGATTTTGCATAAAGGAAGGGTCTCTTATTTTAACACATTTCTGAAACTACTAGAGCTTTTTAATCTCAGGGCTATGAGCAACATTTCAGATTTTTTTTCTTTTTTTTTTTTTAATTTTTTTTTTCAACGTTTTATTTATTTTTGGGACAGAGAGAGACAGAGCATGAACGGGGGAGGGGCAGAGAGAGAGGGAGACACAGAATCGGAAACAGGCTCCAGGCTCTGAGCCATCAGCCCAGAGCCCGACGCGGGGCTCGAACTCACGGACCGCGAGATCGTGACCTGGCTGAAGTCGGACGCTTAACCGACTGCGCCACCCAGGCGCCCCTCAGATTTTTTTTTCTTTTTGAGTTTGTGAATTACATTGAAACACTCCAAATCCTGTTGCTTCAAATGAGTAAATCATACAAATTAAATTTTACCATAAAAGTACCATGGAGCCACTTAGCCCTGGGTGAGCAACATTCTGGCCTTTGCCAGCACAGCTCCCTTAGGCTAAGGCCATATTGAGAAGAAAGGTTTTCAGGTTTTCACAACTAAATGAGAGGCTCTCTACTGAGACAAGATAGAGGTAAACCTTGAGACATTTTTTCTTTTTCGGAAGCAATAAAATATGTTCTTATCTTTCTCCTTTTCTATTTGTTTCTACTGGCATTTATAAGACAAGTGTTATTTTGTGTTATAATTTACAAATGGTTATTCATAAGGTTCAAAGGGTGTATTAGGAGGTACTGTGACAGTAGTGTATTGAGAGTAAATATCACCAACAAAAACAAATCTTCCCAAAAACTTCTATAATAATTGCATTATTAAAGAGTAATTATTTTTTAAAAATACAGTTACTTCCAAGACAACCAAATAGTTACAAGGCTTTGTCTCAAGTAGATTAAGGTCTTAACCTAGTTAGATTGCATTTTGATCAGTAGCACTGCAGTGAGAGATAGTTAAAATTTAGGTTGGGATGGTCTGGATGGTGAATCCCTAGAGAGCAGAGAACATAAAGAGATTTAGAAGGGTGTCCAAACTTATTTCAGTATCTTATTTTTTTAGTATATATTTTTTTTAAGTTCTAGCCTTCTTTATAATAAAAAAGTAACTTTATTCTTCCTATTTATCTTGTTCCTGTAAAATTATATATTGGTACTGGGTAGGAATATATGCTCAATATCTTCTTGTATAAAAAGATGTTGTCATAATTTTATATTTTTCTTAGCCCTATCTTTGATTCATAAATAGCTGTTTATGATTTGTAAAGTCATGTTCTGCAATTCCCCTAATCCTTCCTTACCTTATCTATTTCAAATAATACTAGTACTAGTAGTTCTGATTGAGGTGAAGATACAGATTAATATATTAATACATTAATTTTCAACTTGTAAAACTTGTCCTTATCTATTATAATAACTCTGAGATCAAAAGGCATTGATATTTAACTCTCTTTGGCATATGAAAAACCACAACCGGGATGATAACTTTCCCAGATCACACAATAACAGCAAAATTAGAGGGTTTTTTTCTTAAGTTTCCAGCCTAAGGCATGATTTTCTGAGGGTGAAGTAATAACATTCTCAGTGCTCCTGAATTATCCTCTGTCTTAGAAGATCAGGAGGTCTGCTATTTCTCAATAAATTCACTGTTGCCTGACAAATTTATTAGAAAGCAAAATTAACAGATATTAAATTGTTTGACCAGCACCACATTCCAGGGTAAGGTAAAAAGGATTCCTGGTTTAGAGTCATGAAAATCTTTCTGTTACACTTTATGCGGCTCTCATACGTTACCATTTGTTACCATTTGTGGTTTCTTTTGTTGTTCCTGAGATTACTAGTTTTTATTCTTACCCCATTCGGAACAGAATGTATCTCAGCATCATTTTGTTTTGTTTTGTTTTTTTTGAATTTGGGTCTGTTTTTACTTCAGTGAGTCCGATAAGAAAAATAGATAAATGTTTTCATATAACAAATATTGCTAAGAATCAACTCTGTCTTTGTGTTGCCCATCTGGTTAAACAATGTTACTAGATACTGACGAGTGAATTAATATTTAAGATCCATTAGGATCTAATAAAGTCATCCATTTCAGTGGTCAATTGAGGTTAGGCTGTTTTAAAGGAAAAAAATAGATTATTTTACTGATTTCCCACACCTGATAGCTCTAAATTCTTTTTAGAGAATCCCATCATTTTACAACTATGTGCTGGGTAAGTATTGAAGCTAGTAATGCTCTCTTTGTTGCTCTGGGAGTGATGGCATATAGGAGGTTGTTTAACCCCTGCGTGTCTGCATCTTCTAACTGCCATGCCTACTGCAATCAATCACAGATGAAAACGTACTGTGAACACTTTGAAGTCCTTAAAGAAGGCAGTTTAATGAATATAAATTAGCAACAACATTGGCATAATTCACATTTATTAGAGGATAAGTGGACTCCAGGTAAGGAACATAGCAAACATAATTAATGTTTCCTTATTTTTATTTTCTTTATTGGATATTAATTCAGCACATTCAAGTGAAAATTTATGGAACAGCTTCCTCTGGGAAATAAGTGGAACAAAATCATGCTATTTACATTTTAGTGGTGGGAACAAGCATTGAATAAAAAGATAAACTATATAGTATGTTAGGTGGTGACACATTTTATGGTAAAAAAAAAAACAGTGACTGGGACATGAGTGTGCACAGATGAGAGAAAAAGGTATAATTTTTATTTAAGTTTGTCTAAAAAGACCCTCATTTGTCATATGCTGTTTGAGAAGAGACCTGAAAGAGAAGATTCAATGTATATTCAGTCCTTTTGATTCTTTTGAGAAATCTCTTTTTCCTTTCTACCTTCAGTGATCCCAGCCTAATCCAGGTGGCCTTCATCAATCATTCTTCCATTATTTTATTCTTCCCAGCTGATTCCTCTCCTTATGGTTTCATCCTCCCTGGTTTGTGTGGTATTGTTGAATACCTTTGCTCAGAGATGTAGTTCCCTATTGCTATATGAATTCTAGACTCCTCCACATCAGTTTAGCAATTTTTAAGAGCACTGTTTATTTGGTAATTTTATCTGTAATCCCCGCTCCTATTTTTTTAATGTTTACTTTATTTTGAGAGAGAGGATGCATGAGCAGGGGAGGGGCAGAAAGAAAGGAAGAGAGAATCCAAAGCTGGCTCCACACTGCCAGTGCAAAGCCTGACGTGGCTCAGCCCCACAAACTATGAGATCATGACCTGAGCTGTAATCAAGAGTCAGACGCTTAACTGAAGAAGCCACCCAGGCGTCTCTGTAACCCTTAGTCCTAGAAAATAGATCTCTCCATTTTGTCTTGAGTAGGTTTCTGTGCTCTTACTTATACCCTCCTTCCCAACTATAATGTCATACCTTTTCTAACTTTTGTTTCCCTGAACCTAGGGTTTGTTTGATTGATAACAAGCAAAACTTAGACCTGATAACCTTAACTGGAGGCTGATGTCAAGTATATCCTTAGCCACTTGCCGCTGCTGTCCTTAACGGATGTGTTCCCGGGTATTTACACTTCCACTGGACAGTTGCAATGTAGTGTGATGCCATGTGGGGTTGGTGAGGGATTTAGAAAATTGGGAGTCATGATGCATGTACAAATCCAGCAGTATTCAACTTGCTATTGTGGACACTAGTCCCTTAGGCTGGGCCCTGTCACTCATGGGGAAACTGAGGTTCAGAAAGGTTGAGTTCCTTGTCAGTGGTCTTGGAGACCTGTTATTTCCTTTTTGTATACTCCAGTCTTTCCTGTATACTGTGCATGTTAATCTAGATTTCCTGATTCTCTATTTTATGATTAGTCCTTTATTTACACCAAAAATTCCATGCTGGTAACTTTATCCCTTCAGTTTTTATATATTTTTAAAATACCTTCTTTGTGCCTAATATCATAGTACATCTTGTATATATCTCTCGACACCTAATATACTGCTGTAGTTGGTGTTCAAACCCATTGCTGATTGCTTTGATGTGGAAAGCTTTAGAAAGCTGACATTTATGCTTCTTAAACTGCAGTTCATATATTTGACTTAATTCTGCCAGATATCAGAAGTTCTATAACATCACCTACATGAGGTTATGTCAAGCAAAAATGCTGTAAACAAGAACATAGAAGTGATTTGTGTGGTCTCCTGTCACCTTTTTCCCCCAGCCTTTCCACAGGTTTCTTTAATACATCCTGCAAATATTAGGAAAAAAGTAAGCTCGGCCTCTTTACAAAGGGGACTTTGATATAATTTCTGCTCTTTTTTTTCTTTTTTAAAGTTGTTTTTTAATTCGCTGTATTTTGTTTTTGTGTTTTATTTTCTTTAGTATTCTTGTTATTTTACTAACTTGTTATTTGACTAACCTTGCATAGACCTATAACACATGGGCAGTGGGACACACATCTACTAGTCCTGGCTGAGAGAGAAGTAAACAAGGCCTTGAAATGAGGTAAAGGGAGCCTTGGAATTTAATAAACATAGTGTAGTCCAAAGACCTTCCTTTGAAGACCTATCCGACTTTATATATTATTATTATTATTATTATTATTATTATTATTTATTGTTATTATTATTGTCATTGTAAAAGCATTTGCTGCTATAGTCCCTTGGGACCAGTTTTATCTACGAAACATTTTCAGTTGTACTGCATTGGAGATTTCTGCATTTAGAACTTCAGAAATTACAGTGGAATCCTGTTAATTCAAATTATTGATGTGGAGATTTGCTGCAGATGCTTGAATTTTGTGGGCTTAGAAGTATGGGAAAATCAGGATTAAAAGTCAACCTATTGCTTCAGAATATGGTTCATTTATTTTCTTGACTGTAGTTTAATTTTAATTATTTATGTCTCTGCTGAATAGTCCTTTGGCAAACGTTCCATAGAAAATACATCACCTTATTTTTCAAAGTGTGTCTGCATTCAAAAGTCTTAACTCTCTGTTTGACAGGTATTTCTTTGAGTCATCTATATTAGGCAGTAATTTCAGTCTGTCTACAAGAGTTCTGAATTTGCTTTCCAAAATAGGTGCTATATTTTAAAATCAGTGTGACTCCTTAGGCATTTAATATGCTGAACAGAAAGCATTCATAGAGATTCAACCCCCCTCACTCCCGTAAATGAAAACTAAACAATTTAAACTATATTTCACTGTTAATATTCTCCTTCAATGTAAAATATATTTCACGTTCATAAATATGATTTCAAAACGTTCATTTCTAGAGAATAGCTTATAAGTGCACTCTTTATATTAAGCAATTACTTTTATAAGAAAATAAATCTTTTAACTGAGTGGTAATTTAGGTTTTGAAACAATTAATTGATAATCCCATAGAACATTTATATCAAAATTGAATCATAGGAGAAACACAATACCCCTCACCATTTCTTGTCTCACACTCTACGAACATATACATCTGTTTTATTTGCTATTTCATAAAAATGTATTGTAATTCTTGGAACCCAAATATAAAATGGGATCACTTAAAAAATCTTTTGAAAAGTCTCTCCCTTTTAGATTTGGAGATATCAGACAGTCCCCCTTTTCTCTCATATATCACTTGGAAGGGTTTCAGATTTAAGCCACAGTTGCCTGTATTTAAAAAATGGAACTGTAATTAAAATCTTTGTGAGTCACATTGAAAACAGTAAAAAAAAAAAAAAAAAAAAAAAGTGCTATGGATGTCTATAAAGGCCAGTTCCAAGAAGAAATGGACTAGTATAGAAAAAGAAAAGGGAATAGGCTTCAAGTTAGAGGATCTTCCAATGAGAAATAGAAAGACTGACGTAAAGTTACCGAAATATTGACAGGATGAGACCAAAACTCATCACCTCTCTTAGAGAACTTCAAACCCAAGAAGATTTCTAGACCTAATACAAATCAAGTAATATTTGGAAATTATTGTGTGACCTTTCATATCTGAGCCAAACTTGTCCAAAATTTTATAGTGAAAAGTAGTAAAAAGTATGCTTTTGATTTTGTTTTTGCTGGCATCAATTTTATGAAGAAACAATTTGCATGCAATAAATTGCACCCGCTTAAAGTACAGAGCATTTCTATTACTTCCAAAAGATTATTTGTGCCCTTTGTTTAGTCCTTTCTTGTATCTTCCACTGGACTCAGGAAACAACTTACCTGCCTTTGAAACTATAGATTAATCTTTATATTATAGAAATGGAATCATACAGTATGTGCTGTCTGTGTATAGTTTCTTTTACTCTGCATAATGAATTGAAGATACATCCAAGTGTTTATTTATATCAATAGTTTATTTCTTTTTATTGCTGAGTAGTATACAATCATCATGTTTTTATATGTACATTTTATTTCTTCACCTAAATCATATTCTTATTAAGAGCTGCATTTTAAATTCTGTATATCCTCTTTTTACCTAGAATAATCCTTTGCACATAGTTGAAATTGTTTGGTTGATTGATTCATCTTTCTGAAGATAGATGCTGGAAAGGGGTTCTACAATGATCCTGGTATCAGCTATACTCATTTTTGGAGAAAAAAATTGTGTTAGAAGTAGCAAAGTAAGAGATAACTTATTGAAGAGTTATAATATGCTATTTACAGTACAAAGTTCTTTCCCTGCAATATCTCATTTATCTTCACAACTCATTGTATGTGGTGTTTCTTTTATTATGTTCATTTGATAGGTAATACACAGGGATTAAGGAATCTGGCACTGATTGATTATTCAAGTTGATAAGCAGTTGAGCTGCTTGACTCCAAAGCTGTTGTTTATAAGGATGTACCCTGTTTCATGAGGAAAATGAAAACTTGTTCCAGGCTCCTCCTCTGTTCAAAACACTGGAGTTTCTTTCCATTGCTTTCAAACTTAACAATGAAAGTCCATACTGTAGTTGTAGGGAGATATGTTATTTATTTTTCAAGTGGCCTCTTAGATGTACTATTCTCTCCCTCCCTCAGGCTGGCCTCCCTACTGTTGTTCCTCAGGCACATGACACATGCTACCGTCTCAAGGTGTTGACAGTAGTGGTCCTTTCATCTTTAAGTAAGCTTGCTTATCTCACATCTTTCAAGTCTGCTCACATTTCAACTCACTGAGGTCTACTCTGAACCTTTCTGTTAAATATTGCCACCCTCCACTACTTGCCTCCTGCCCTCCCAATCCCTTCTACCCTTATATGTTTTCATGTTTTCCTTATTTTTCTTCATTGCACATAGTGCTTTGTAATATATACCTGCATTATTCATTTTGCTAAGTTTAATGATTGTCACCTCCCTCTCTGCAGAATATAATCCTCACAATAACAGTTACCTTTGACAAAGTTGTTTCCTCATTTATGCCAAATATCTGGAACAGTGCTGTCTTAGTTCAAGTTGCTGTAACAATTACTATAGACTGAGAGATTTAAATAACAGAGATCTATTTCTCACAGTCCTAGATGCAAGGAAGTCTAAGATGCTGGCTGATTTAATTCTGGTGAGTGTCCTCTTCTTGGTTTGTAGATGTCCATCTTCTCATTGTATCATCACTATGGAGAGCAGATGGAGGGAGTAAGCTCTTCTGTCTCTTCTTACGAGGGCACTAATCCCATTCATGACTTAATTACTTCCCAAAGGCCCTACCTCCTATTCCTGTTACATCAGGAGTTAGCATATCAACATATGAATTTTGAGGGGACACAAACACCCAGTCCAAAACAAGTGCCTTGCACATACATACACAAATGTATTTAGGATATGTATGAGCTGGGATATTTTTTGATCTTCTTCCTCTGCTAACTACTTTTTCTTCTTAGAAGAAATAGCACTAAGAAATATCTGGATGACGTAGGGACAAGGTAAAAGAATACAAACATTGATATCTAGCTATATAACAGGGTCCATAAAGAATAAGAAATAATTTCCTGTTTTAATTTCCTCTTGCAATGTTTTATCTCTCATATCTTATTAGTTCACTATATCAGTGATTTCCTAGATTGCTTCTTAAAGCTGGAAGGAGCCTGAGAGTTTTGAGATAACTTAGTCCAGAAATCCCAATTTTGGGAGCTTTGGAGGATTGTGAACACAAATTCATGTCACATGGGTTTTGAATTTGAATGCCTTTAGATGAAACTTCTAGTCAAAGCAATCTTTTGTCTTAATCCACTCTGACCCACTAATTTTGATATATGACTCCAAACCATAGTTAAATAGATTGCCTCTAATACAAACTTCTTTATTTTATGGAAGAGAAAATAGACAAATGGTGAAGCAAGTTGCCTGCAATGAAATGATGACTTTGTGCCATTTTCTCTGATGGGGAAAAATCCAATATTGTGGAAGCATTTTCCAATCAATTAGAGCAGAGTAATTAGAAAATGTTATTATATCTGCCCTTTCAAATCACCTTTTTATTGAATTCCTTAACACCCATAAAATGGCTCCTTGTTTGTGGTCATTTAGGCTCAAGTATGGTGTGTTTTCTTTCAGTATCATAAATACTCCTAAATGGTCCAGGTTGTACTGAAGCTTCCATTAAACTTTATGCAGGGAAAAGTGAATGAATCATTTGTTATTTACTCTTGGGTCAATTCATTTGTGGTGGAAACCCTATTCAAAGTTGAAATATTTTATTTACTGGCCATTCATGTTACTTCCTTAAAAAAGGAGTAGTGAGGGGCGCCTGGGTGGCTCAGTCGGTTCAGCGTCCAACTTCAGCTCGGGTCACGATCTCTCGGTCCATGAGTTCGAGCCCCATGTCGGACTCTGGGCTGATGGCTCAGAGCCTGGAGCCTGCTTCGGATTCTGTGTCTCCCTCTCTCTCTGCCCCTCCCCCGTTCATGCTCTGTCTCTCTCGGTCTGAAAAATAAATAAACGTTAAAAAAAATTAAAAAAAAAAGTAGTGAATACATTTGATAGAAGTGTGGGATGTGGAGTAACATGAAGGAATAATATCAGTATCATTTCCTATGTCTAGGAAGAATATAATATTGGGCAGAGGCCAGGGAACTTTTGTTTCCTAGTCAGAAAAGCATCAGATTGCTATTTTGAATTATATTGATGTGATTTATCTCTAAACAAAATTTCCATTGCCAAATTTTCTTTCAGTTAATTTAAAAATGCAAAACAGTATTTTTCTAATGATATCTTCTTCTAATGGATTGAGTGATAGAAGATATCCTTTTTGATAAGTTTATTTTTTAGTCCTGAGGTAATTTGTATGTTATGTAACCACATAGGGACCCGCATTTATATTAGCAGTGATTTTTACATTAATCTTTATGAACGTTGGTAAATATTTTTTCATGTTCAACGAGGCTTAGACATTATAAAATACATTTATACAGTAAAGTGCTTCTCATATTATTCCAGCTCTTTCTGTGTGTACAGAAAATATTAATTAAATGTTTCTGCTTCTATGAAAAGCATGTGGAAAATAAGTTGCACATGAATAATCAGGATCAGATCTTGAACTGTTCTTCTAATTGATTTAAATTCTCTTTGCTGAAAGGAATGAACAATTACTGACAATCTCTGCAATTTCATTTGTCAAAATTCTGAGAAGGAGTCAACATTTTAATATATTAAGTGTTGGAAAATTCTGTAGGATGCATGTAGCACTAGGGAAATCCTCATTAATACATTAAAGTACAAAAATCACTCAATATTTGTGAGTGTATGGTCTGACATATATTTATGTTAATGTAATTATAATGCTGCCCTACATAACTAGAGATAATGCTATCATTTCAATAAAGATAAGAATCACATAGTAAAGACTTGTCCTGTACTAACATTTTATTTATATCACATGAGAGCCCTCAGGTGTCAGAACAGCTTCTAACATCTTCTGGTCTTTTAATAATTTACATGAGACAACTAAACCAAATCCTGTATCACACCCTACAGAAGAATGTTCTACGGAGTCTTCCTTCTATGTTAAAATTCTCATTAAAAAACTCTACACAGATTTCAAATATTTTGTTATGGAAAAACCTCTTTCAGTATTCTAGTAGAATAAATGTAATTACAAAATGACTTTATTGGCATTAGTCGAATTATCAGTAAAGAGAGTTTCAATAATGCATTGATCTAATCTAAATTAACAGGTACTCATATGTACATCTATAAGCATATGTGTGTCACTTGGATATTGGAGGGGACAGATGCTCAGATGTAGTTAGAGGTACAGAAAGCTCTTGAGGGATAGCAGCTGTGAAAGATAGAAGAGGAAAGAAGCAAGGTGGGTCAGGGAGGTAATCCTCAAAAGATCAAGATCAAGAGATCTGGTCATTTCTTAGACAACTATGGAAAGCTCTCAAGCAAAGATTGTTTTTGTGCACGATATGTCACGTATGTTTAAGTGCAGAATGTTTGTATAATTTGCAATGGTATCTCAGACTCAGTATATCTTTAAAGTTTGTAGATTTTTTTCTCAGCGGTTTAAGAATTTTATGTCAAGATCATTTTGAAAGAGGGGAAGGAAAAGAAAAGTTAGAGTGAGGGAGGCAAACCATAAGAGACTCTTAGGGACTGAGAACAAACTAAGGGTAGATGGGGGTGGGGGAGAGGGGAAAGTGAGTGATGGGCAGGGAGGAGGGCACTTGTTGGGATGAGCTCTGGGTGTTGTATGGAAACCAATTTGACAATAAATTATATTAAAAAATAAGTTAAATTAAAAAAAGAAAATAAATAAAAGATCAAATAACTACACCTATGAAACTAATGTGCTATGTGAAGTTGAGACTGATTAGGTGGCTTTTTCCCTGGGTAACTATAAGCACTCTTGCCTTTGTAAGGTCATCCTGTAAATTCTGCATAATATATATTCTTTTTTTTTTTTGAATGGGAAAAACATCCTAAGTTTGAAGGATTCATTAGTTACAATACTTAATGCAAATAACCTAATATAATCCAACCTTAGGAGCTATTGATCTCTCAATTCCTGATAGCTGAGAAAAAATAGCTTGCTAAAGAAAGCAACACAATTTGTATCAAAGGATATTCTCAATATTATATTCACATTTTCAAGACTTCTTCATCTAGTGAGCATGCCTAACCAATGTTATGTTCTGTATCAGGGCCTTTTCACCTGATATTCTTTCTACATATTTTGCCCTCAGATGTTGGCAATACAAGCCTCCATATTTCATTGTAATTCCTGCTCAGAGGTCATGCCTCCATCCAGTCTGAAGCAGCAGACCTCATCATTATCTTCTTGTCTGCTGTTAAAAAACCAATAGTTATTCCTATGGGGCATTATATTAAGTAGCTGTTTATATGTTTATCCAACAGGATTGCATGCTCTATAAGGGTAGGGATTTTATCTGCATTGCATGTTCTTATAACCCCAGCCTCTATAGTAGTGGATGGCATATATGGTAGGGACTCAAAAATATTCATTGATGGATAAATATTCATTGAATGGATGGATGATAAATTAATAAGGAAGCAAATGACAATGTTGAGTGGTCTCCACCCACCCCTCAAAAATATACTTGTACCTGTGTAAAAACAAGAGTTTATCCCACACCTGGGCTTGTGGCACATTCTCAGTTCAGGAGAGACTACAACATCATGAGATAAAAATGGACTTTCCCCCCAATAATATGCTCAGTTTAGCAAGATGGGTTAGAGAGAAAAGGTATTTCTCTAACCTTGGCATGTGATTTCATGAAAGCAGCAATCTGTTTTGAGCAGCCATTACTCCAAATAATCACTAATTAATTTTTATAGAAAATTCTTTCTCTTTTAAGCATTTGGGAGTCTTTCAAACAGTATAATAGCAGAAAGCCAATGAGTCTCAAAGTCTTCTGTGAGATTGAATAATCAGATATTTTGTATATATTTAGGAATAAACACAGTCAATTCCATTCACATCTACTAGGAAGCAAAGGAAGGTCAGACATACGTGGCCTTTCTAATTGTCCTATGTACTGTGCTTTATGATCAGTCTGGTAGTCATGAAGAATCTCATCAATAAGGCTAAGATTAGTATTGATTTCAACTTGCTATTTTTCTATTTCTCCTGTCTCTGAGGCAGCAGTATAGGAGATACTCTTTTCTCCATACCATCATATCATGGTTCACTTGGCCTACTTTTCGCATTTACTATTATAAGGTAAAAGTATGGATCTTTCAATAAATCACTAACCTCTTCTCCAAATAATCAATGGTTACTGACAGACTATCTCCCTGGCTGAAAGGTTTGACCTCAAGGAGGCTATAGAATACCCTTTTTCCAGAATGAAAAATATAAGCCCGTAAGGAGTAAAATATTGACTATCTATACATATTTGCTATGTTCTTGCTAAACTGAGATTAAAATATGTAAGTTTTGCAAGTTTGTTAAAGCTTCAAAGATCCATTCTCTTATTATATTCCTTATGTTGAAGTAAAGTTTAAGAACAGTAATCATAGTGAAAAGAAAATTATTAGCAGTTTATGATTTGTGCACAATACAGTAAAACAGAAATCAAACACCATTTTGTCTCACTAAGGAAATGGTATTTAAACATCTCATTTAGAATGGACCTGTTATGAGCTGTAAGGTGATAATTAAATGAATTTTCCAGTGCAGAATTGTGTTCATGGTTTTGTTGTTGTTGAATTGTTCAAAATAAATGGAAAAAAGAAATTCCTGAAGATAATGCTTTAGGGAGAACCACAAGTTCTGATACAATAGTTATGGTCACACTCATGGAGACTTACAAAATGTCAGATATATTTGATCTCAACTTCCAAATATTGATGTGTTAAATACTATTAAAGAGTAGATAAGAACAAGTATGGTCTGACAAAACATACTAACAATCCACCTTTTTTCATTATCTAAGTTAAACTTTGAAATGAGTAACAATTTCTTCATTGGCTACTCTTAAATTTAAAAAAGTTAGTTTCAATCTCTTATTTTATCTTACTATTACAATATATGACATAAAGTAGTAGTCTTATATACTATATATACTCAGTGCTTGGTTCCTAAAGGGCAAAGGTAGTGTCCTTTCCAAGTTTGGTGAAGTGCAATGATCCTTTTTATTTTTGGTAATGCTAAAGATTCACTTCACCACCTTTGCAATGGATTCTAATTAATGATATAATATTGCTAGTCTGCACATCTTTCTAAGTAACCAAAACAAACATCAAAAGCACTCTTTAAAATTAGATAACTCATAAGGAAGGATTATATTTACCAGTTCTAAACACTGCCCAATGCATACATTTGTGTTTGAGGTACAAATAGCCTCTATATTAGTGTGAAATGTTAAGGTTTTAGTGAGTACATAAATAGTAAAATAAATGGTAAATCAATAAAAATATTAAAAAAGAATTAAAAAGTTATGCAGCATTATAAAGATATTTTATACTACTTATAAATTGGATTTATTCCCAAGATATTACACATTTAGAACAAAATGCCTTTTTTTATTAATTACCAGGAAGCAGCTGATAGAAATATGTTTAAGAAAGAATAACCTGGCATCATATCCTAAATGCTGTATTTTACTAAATGTATATTATAAATTGTATGCAGTTAAGTTATGCTTATGAATGTTTTATAAAATTTATTAAGTATTTATAATGTTTCTTTATAGTATTTATATTTTCCAAGGTTTGCTTAAAATGTAATATAAGAATGTAAATTAATGATGCAACCAAAGTCTTATATTTAAGTGAAAAGTTGTATCTGTAAGGTTTTTTAGCTCTATTATATAAATTATCTTGTACTTAATTCAAATGTGTTTAGCAAATACATAGATATATTTGGATGTTGAAAATGCATATATTCATTTCATAAAAGAACATACAAGTTGCATCACAGTCTTTTCTTGTTTTGAATTTGAGGCTAAAAAAATAAAATTGGAAAGGAAGCTAGTGCCAGAAATTATTTTTCATTTGTTTTGATGGAATTCAGTTTACTTATAATTTGGCTGAATGTAAGGAATGATTATTGAGCATTTGCTATGTGTGTAGAGGTCAGTGACAGGTGAAGTGGGAGTCAGTGAAGAAAGGAGAACATAGTTACTATCTTTAAGTAACTAAACATAGTCATATGCAAGTGTGCATTAAAAAACACAGGAATAAAGTGCTTTGGATGTTCTGAGGAGATCAGTGCACACTTCTGTGCACGGAACTGAGGAGCAGCAGTTCAAAAGACTTCCTGAAAGAAGGCACATCTGATATGAGCCAATTTGAAATCTTGGTGGGACTTTAAATACATTAAAGAGTAGTTAAGGAGACTTACAGTTCATATTCAAATTCCTTATCTATTACTTAGGATACAGTAGTCTGATTTGTGAGGTAGAATACCAATTAGACACATTATAATCTGATATTTCCAAACAACAAGTATGTGTTTCTTTGTTGTGACAATCGTACAAAGATAATAAAACATGAAAGCAAATTCTAACAGGTAGTTATCAAATTTGTCAGGTCAAGAGAAGGCATTTCTTAATCAGAGATAGTGTGTACATAGTGATTTGTGCTAATTATCATGTGAAAATTAAACAAGACTTAAGCCACAGAATTAAAATAGAGTACCTGTGTTATTCTGATTTTGTGTGATTATTGAGAGTACATTGTTAGGGCAATTAGGAATCTGCTGTTCTCAAAACAGAATTGGGTGTAAAACGCAAGGAACATTTCCTTTTTTTTTTTTTTTTTTTTTTGAAGCTAATAATGGATTACAATTATTATGCTTCAAGGTTCTCTGCAGGAAGAAAAAGGGAGGAGGAAGAGCCTGTGGCAGGGAGAGTGAGAGGAAGGGGGGGGAGAAAGGAGGGTACAGTTTTGTAGTCTGTTTCAGTTCTCCCCGTTACTTGGTTAATTTTACAGTCTACACTCGCCCCCTTTGATTTCTTTCTGTTCTCCTCTCTCCCACATCCATCGCTTTCTTTACCATTCATAATTCCCTGTGAGCCTTGGGCTGTTCTTTCTTAGTACTGAATGTGCTGTGTGACCTCTGCCAAAGTGAAACAGAAGTGTTGAGGCAGTTTGTTGCAAAGAATAAAGAAATAGAGGCGAGTGCAGGTGCTGTTCTGATTGCTCTTCTGACTGTATCCTCACAGGATTTAAGAGTGTTCTCTCTTTCTTCCCAGCCACCTCTGCCACCATTCTTGTCTTGAGGGATTGGGAAGACAGATAATGTTTCTCAGTGCATGGATGGTGACCAATAGAAAATTTAATAGCCGAATAATTTTCTAAACACCGGTTATGTAATCCTGGGCATTTTCTACATTTTCCCCTTAAAAGGGATGTTTCTGTTTTCTTTTGCTTTGCAAAGAGGAAAGACAAAGTGTTAAGTGTTTTGTTTTTTTTTTTTTGTTTGTTTGTTTTACTATTTTTACTATTTTATCCTACATTTTTAACTATAATGTATGGTTTGCTACTGAAACCCTTGAGCTGTTCTTTAAACATCCAAACACCTCATACTGGTGACTAAGTCTCATCTTCTCACAATTAGCATGAATTTAACTTATAATACACAATGACAAAACTAAATACATGATACTTACTGACTACAGACATACCTGTTTTATTGTGCTTTGCTTTATTATGCCTCACAGACATTGCATATTTTACCAATTGAAGGTTTATGGCAACTCTGTGTCGGGCAAGTCTGTTGGCATCATTTTTCCAACAGCACTTGCTCACTTCATGTCTCCGTGTCACATTTCACAATTTTTGCAGTTGTTCAGATTTTCATTATTACATGTGTTATGGTGGTCTGCAGTTAGTGATCTTTGATGTTACTATTGTAATTGCTCCCATATAAGACAGTGAAATTAATCTATAAATGTTGTGTGGGTTCTGACTGTTCCCCTGACCATCCCTTCCCTGTCTCTCTCCCTCCCCTTGGGCCCTCTATTCCCTGAGACACAGAAATATTGAAAGTAGGTGACTCGATAACCCTGCAGTGGTCTCTAAGCATTCAAGTGAAAGGAAGTGTCCCATGTCTCTTACTTTAAATCGAAAGCTAGAAATGAGAGACACCTGGGTGGCTCGGTCAGTTGATCATCTGACTTTGGCTTAGGTTATGATCTCACATTAGTGGATTTGAGCCCCGCATTGGGCTCTGTGCTGACAGCTTAGAGCCTGGAGCCTGTTTCAGTTTCTGTGTCTCCCTCTCTCTGTGCACCTCCCCTACTCACACTCAAAAAATAGAAATAAAGCATTAATTTTTTTTAAACGATAGAAATGATTCAGTGAGGAAAGCATATGGTAAGCCTGGATAGGCTGAAAAGTAGCCTTTTTGTGTCAAACAGTTAACCAAGTTGTGAATGCAAAAAGAAGGGTTTTTGAAGGAACTTAAAAGTACTATACCAGTGAACACACAAATGGTAAGAAAGCAAAACAGGTTTAGTGTTGATATGGAGAAAGTTGTAGTGGTCTGGTCTGGATAGATTAAACCAGCCACAGCATTCCTTTAAGACATAGCCTAATCCAGAGCAAAGCCCTAACTCTTCAAGTCTATGAAGGTTGAGACAGGTGAGGAAGCTGCAGAAAAGTTAGGAGAAGTTGGTTCATGAGGTTTAGAAAAAGAAGCTACAGGAGGTTATCTAGAAGATTTATCTGAGATAATGAATGAAGGTGGCTCTGCTACACAACAGATTTTCCATGTAGACAGAACAGTCTTCTATTGGAAGAAGATGCCATCTTGGACTTTTACAGTGAGAGAGAAGTCAATGCCTGACTAAAAGCTTCAGAGGACAGGCTGACACTCTTCTTAGGGGCTAATGGAGCTGGTGACTTTAATTTGAGGCCAATGCTCATCTATTTTGAAAATCCTAGGACCCTTCAGAATTATACTAAATCTATCTGTGCTCTATAAATGAAACAGCAAATCCTGGATGACAACACACATGTTTACAACATAGTTCACTGAATATTTTAAGTCTACTGTAGAGACCTCCTATTCAGAAAAAGATAATTTTCAAAGTAATACTTTGAAAGTAATACTTCTCACTGACATTGAAACCATTGGGCTGCGATGGAGATATGCAATGAGATTAGTGTTGTTTTCTTTCCTGCTAACTCAACATTCATTCCCTGGCCCATGGATTAAGGAGTAGTTTTGACTTTCATGCCTTATTATTTTTTAATGTTCGTTTATTTTTGAGAGAGATAGAATGTGAGCAGGAGAGGGGCAGAGAGAGAGGGAGACATGGAATCTGAAGCAGGCTCCAGGTGCTGAGCTGTCAGCACAGAGTCCAATGCAGGGCTCGAACTCATAAGCTGTGAGATCATGACCTGAGTCGAAGTCATACTTTTTACTGACTGAGCCACCCAGGCGCCCCTGATGTCTTAATATTTTAGAAATACATTTCATAAGGCTATAACTTCCATGTGATTCTTGTGATGGATCTGGGAAGTAAATTGAAAATCTTCTAGAAAGGATATACTATTCTAGATGTCAGTTAAGAACATTTGTGATTCATGAGAACATGTCAAAATATCAACATTAACAGGAGTTTGGAAAAAGTTAATTCCAATTCTTATGGATGACTTTGAGGGGTTCAAGACTTCAGTGGAGGAAATAACTCCAAATATGGTGGAAATAGCAAGAAAACTCGATTTAGAAGCAGAACCTGAAGATGAGACTGAATGGCTGCAATATCACATTCAAAATTTAATGGAAGAGGAGCTGCTGCTTATGGATGACCAAAGAAGATGGTTTCTTGAGATGGTATCTATTCCTGGTGGAGATGTTCTGAAGATTGTTGAAATGATAACAAAATATTTAGAATATTATGTAAACTTAGTTAATAAAGCAGTGACAGGGTTTGAGAGTATTATCTTCAATTTTAAGAGAAGTCCTACTGTGGGTTAAATGCTGTCAAACAGCATCACATGCTACAGAGAAATATATATCATGACAAGAAAAGTCAGTTGTTGGAGCAAACTTTATTGTCTTATTTTAAGAAATTGCCATAGCCTCCTCAACCTTCATCAGCTATCACACTGATCAGTCAGCAGCCATCAACATTGAGCCAAGACTCTACCAGCAAAAAGATTTCAACTTACTGAAAGCTTAGATGATGGTTAGCACTTTTTAGCAATATTTTTGTATTAAGGTATATACATTTTTTAGACACAATGCTATTACAAACTTATTAGACTACAGTATAAAGATAATTTTTATATGCACTGTGAAACAAAAAAAAATTCATTTGGTCCACTTTATCGTCATGTTTGTTTTGTTGTTGTGTTCTGGCGCAAAACCCACTATATCTCTGAGATACACCTATATTATAAAGAAATCTATGCCTAATTGCAAGCTTGAAGATATACCTGTGGACAGAATTCTGATCATTTTAACTCCCGAAGATTAAAAAGCTAAATTAATGTCAAACCATCAAAATCATTTGAGACATTTTCCAAAAACTTCTTTCATTTCAAACTTCTTTCAACTTCTTTCAAACTTCTTTCAAACTTTCATTTCAACTTCTGCCCCTTTCTTCGAGTTGTACCACCAGTTATTCATTTTTTTCTTTTTTTAGGGCAGGAGAATATTTCTGAATATTTTAATTGTTCTGAGAATTTACGATTTCTGTTAGTTTTGTCAATAAAATAGTATTCAGTAGTCTATTGTATAACTGAAATGATATTTTGTAAGTGCTTAGTTTTTATACAGACTTTAGTTGCTCTACTGGATCCATTAGAGGACAGATACAAGAATTTTGTTTCCCAATACCAGAACTCTATTTAGGAATGGAGAACAATCTAGCAAAATTGAAGTTGGTCAGATATCTCAAGGATGTTAAAAATATACATTTAAATAAAATGAGGCTGCTAGCTACCATTCAGTCTTAAATAATTTTACTAATTTTGCAAGAAAAATATACTCTGACCAGCAATTACCACTAACTGTAACAAGTACCCTTTAAAACCCCTGTTTTCTATCACAGCCCTCATCCCAGTTTTAGCATGTCATGATCATTTTTTTGAAGTTCAAATAACTAATTCTTTTTCTTGAAGAAAAACACACAAGTACACAAGCCCAGTGATGTACATAGTAGAGTAACACATATTTGTGAATTGATCATTCAGATAACCCTTGTGTGTTTCTTTTGCTATTTTAGACCTTAGGTTTTCCAATGAATAATGTAGTTATTATTAGAGACAAAAATAGAACAACAGCAACCAAAAAAAAAAAAAAAAGTGTTCTTAAAGGATATTTGAAACTTGCCAGGCAGAATATGAGCAAATGCCTTATGACTGTTCGTTGGGCTTACTGTTTCTTAGATGGACATATTGTCTGTTTCACACAAACACTCCTACCCAACCACCCAAGTGACTATTGATAGAACATGGACTTTAATAATGTAATTTGTTTCCAAGCGGCATTTAACTTCCCTTGGGCCTCCAAAGTCATATTCGTAATTCTTTTTCTGTTTGTAATTATCTGTATTTAAAATCTTATGAGATTTTTGTCTGATTTATTTCCTGTATATTTGTGTGCCAAAATAAAGATTTTCTTTCTTTCTTTTTTTTTTTTTTTTTTTAATTTATTTTTGGGACAGAGAGAGACAGAGCATGAACGGGGGAGGGGCAGAGAGAGAGGGAGACACAGAATCAGAAACAGGCTCCAGGCTCTGAGCCATCAGCCCAGAGCCTGACGCGGGGCTCGTACTCACCGACCGCGAGATCGTGACCTGGCTGAAGTCAGACGCTTAACCGACTGCGCCACCCAGGCGCCCCAAGATTTTCTTTTTTAAAAAATAAGAAACATTTATTTAAATAGGTCAAGTATTATAGAAAAAATTTAAACATTTGGGCTTCAGAATTTTCCAGAGCTTTTTTCAAACCACCATTTTTTTGCCTTCCAAATGAACACATTAGGCGCAAATTGGAAATATATGTTCAAGAATATTAAGTAAATTTCTATATTTTCATACCATCTCTCTCCCTTTCATTCTTCTAATTGCTGTGTTCTTTCTCCTTTATTTTTAGAACAACTTATCTAGCTATTCATAAAAGTGTTTGGGTAAACACCTTTATGTGTAGCTTCACATTAATTAAGTCAGCAGTATGTTTGTTATACTCCCCAGTAGGCCACTTAAAAGGAAGCACAAAAATGGTTTTAGTGGTCTATAAAATGATCAAATAAAAATTTCTTTATTAGTTAAAACCAAACCCAGAAGTTCAGTCCAAATCAGATTACAGAGTTCTTTATATTTAGTCTGTGGGTTGAATTTCCTTATTTTATTTTATGTTTTATTTTCCCCTTAAAGACTTATTTGAGGAGAGACAATTATCTAAAATGCACTTAAAACTCCAGTCTTTTTGGACTAAACTAAATGGTTTAGACAAAGGGTGTGTGTGTGTGTGTGTGTGTGTGTGTGTGTGTGTAAAATACACATATATAATTATATATCTGTGTGTATATGATTTATCAATTTATGGGCACATTTATAATTTATTTACAATTTAGATAATCCAGGCAGAAAGATATCCATAAACTTTTCCAATAGTTCATGATGTAGATGATTTTCTAATTTCATTATCAAACATGTTCTTTAAATATGTTTTCTTTTCTTTTATTTAAGAAAATATCTATTTTCTTTCACATTGAGCCCATCATGGGAGTTATTAATGATGATCACTGCTGGTTTCAGGAGATATGTTCTTCAAGTCTCATGGGACAACTTCATTTTCATGTGTCAAGTTTCATGTGCTTTGAGACCAAGGGGATTTTATTTTGGAAGATTTCACTATAGAGTCCTCATAACACTTTGATTAGTTTTCTTTATTATAGTATAAAATATTTTTTGAAATAAACACGTAAATAGGTATTGACATGTTTTTATGTTTAAAATAAGAATATTGGCAGACTTGGCTTCACTTGTATTTTCATTTTTGGTAATTTAGAGTTAGGAAACTTAACTGTTTAAATACCTCATTTTAATTTTAAACATGTGTATTTAAGACATAACTTTCTTGACTGGTAATAAGTGAGCCATTGGTTATAGTTAATAATGTCTATGTATTAGGATGTCACAGCAGACCAGAAAAGATAGTACGTACTGTCACATCTAGGATGATAAATTTTATAAAACTGTGCTGCATAAAGATGAGCCCTTTTGTGCTACCTTGCAAGGTTGCTATAGTTACTGAGTGTTGCTTTATGGGAATTTCATTTTTCTTAGTAATATTAGATACTGAATCCAGTGTCTCGTTTTATATTGTTCTTAAATCTCCTCTTTGAAAAAAACCTCCTTTGTAAAAGATTCTGAATTATTTTTATGATCTTTTTCTTTTTTTCCACAAATAAGTTATTTTGAATAAAGCAGAGAACAAAAACATTGAACATATATTTTCCTTCCAGACACTGAATATCAAAGAGAATTTTTTTTGCCTCTACTAATTACTGTTTTTCACTTTATAGGGGAAAAAAACTAGTATTATATTTTTAAAAAGGCAATATGTTCTCAGCTGGAAAACTCCATTTAATGGATACTATTATAACTGGTGTGTTTCTGTCTATTATCCCAACTTAGTTTAAGTCTGGATTGTATGTTTCTATGAAAAGTAGATTTCAAACTGTCATAAAGTATCAAGTTTCTTGGAGATATTGCTACATTTTTGTGAAAGACAACATGATCTTAGAGAGCATAGTTCATACTTACCTCCTAAAAGGCTTCTGTGTCAGATACTGGAGCTCCCACGCGTGAATCCACATTGTCCAGCAATTGGCCTAGTCCGGTTTGCAGTCTTGGTATAGAGGGATATAGGAAAGGTATTCTCCACATTCAAGGTATTTGTAGTCTATTTGGGAGAAAAGAATGCACTTTTGTCTTTTCTGGATATGTAACCAAATGGTGCTAGTAACCCTATGAGAATATTCATGTATTTTACATAGTATTACACAACTGCATTGTGTTATCTACAACACAGTACATTTCTTGTTGGTAGGATTGTTTTCCACATCTCCATATCTTTCCATTAAGTCTTATTTGGTCCCTTATACTGAGAAAATGTTCAAAAGAACTTCAGTAATAACAAATAGACCAATGAACTAAAAGATTGCGTGTATACTTGGCAAAATGTTATGATTGCTATAATAGCTAATATATATTGAGTGAAATACTTTACCTGCATTGTCTTGTTAAATTATTTAATCCTTAAGTTATGGAGTAGATTCCATGTTATGTTACAAATATGTACATTTCATCAGTGAGGCATCTGAGGCCGAGAGGTAAAGTTATTTGCCCAGAGTCACAGTTATTAAGTTCAAGAATTTAAAATAATAATAGTACTGGAATTTCTAAGAAAAAGTTTGGCCTATTACCTAGAACATTGCATCATAAAGTATAGAATAAGAGTATGTTCATAGATAATTTTAATAATTATGATAACACATGATAAATAAAAACTAAAAGTGACATCAGCAAAATGGTAGCATAGGTGGCATTAAGCTCTCATCCCCACAAAAATATGAAAATACAATAATAAACTATTAGAACCAAATTTCCCAGCTCTGGAAAAGTCAGAGGCATACAGCAACCAAGTGAATGCTGAATCACGAATGCAAAGGAAGTCAACATAAGAACATTAATGAATGTAATATACCACATTAATAGAACAAAAGGGAACAAATGATCATTTCAGTTGATGCCGAGAAGGCTTTTATCAAAATCTAACATTATTTATGACAAAAACACTAAAAAATAAGAAGGGAACTTTAACATGAGAAGAGAGATTTATGAAAACCACACAGCTAACATTACACTCAAAAGAAACATCTTTCCACTTAAGACTAAGAAAAGACAAGGATGTCCAGTTTCACCACTGCTATATATTATTGTACCACAAGTTCTAACCAGGTAAAGTAGGGAAAATAAATACATGCAGATTGGTAAGTGAAATTATCTCTATTCACAACAAAGCATTGCTGAAAGAAATTGAAGACCTAAGTAAATGGAAAGCCATCCTGTATTCATCCTGTATTCTTAGGTGGGAAGACTTATTCTCACAGATTCCGTCCTTATCAAATATTTTCACAGCTTCCTTATCAAAATCCCCCCAAAAAGCTGTTTTTTTTTATTTTTTTTTTTTTCAGAAATGGAAAAGTCTATCCTAAAACTCTATGGGATTGCAAGGGGCCCCAAATAGCCAATACAACCTTAGAAGAACAATGTCAGAGTGCCCATGTTTTTCAACTTCAAAAGTCACTACAGTAATTAATCCTATGTGGTACTGGCACAAGAACAGAAATATGGATAACTCAGGGAATAGAACTGAAAGTCCCATACAGCTCTGGTCAATTGATTTTTGAAAAGAGTGTTAAGATCATCCAGTGGAGCAATAACAGTTTCTTCACAAATGCTGTGGTCACTACTGGATTTCCACATGCAGTATTTGGTGGTGTATACAAATGTATATATAAATTATTTGAAAATGAATCAATGACCTAAATGTAAGAGCTAAACTATAAAACTCTTAGAAGAAGAATTAGAGGTAAGTTATCATGATCTCTAATTTGGCAGTAATATCTTAGTTATGACACTAAAGCCTGAGCAACAGGAGGAAAAAAATAGGTAAATTTGTCCTAATATTATATTTGTGCTTGAGAGGATGTTATCAATAAAGTGATAGTGGTAGTTGCTGGGGGTAGGGTGGAGGAGGGGTGAAATGGATGAAGGTGATCAGAAGGTACAAACTTCACTTATAAGATAAATAAGTTCTAGGGTAATAATGTACATCATGGTTACTCTAATTATCAATACTGTGTTGTATATTCGAAAGTTGCTGAGAGTAAACCTTAGAAATTCCCATGACACAAAATTACAGCTATGTGAGGCAAACTGAATGTATTGTGGTGATAATTTTACAACATCTGCATATCTCAGACCGTTATATTGCACACCTAAAGTGAAAGCAGTGTATATATGTCAATTATATATCAGTAAAATAGGGGGGAAAGTGAGCCAACAAACTGCAAAATGATAGAGAATATTTGTTTATCACGTATCTAAGACTTTAATATCCAGGAAATATAAAGAAGTCCCTAAAGTATAACAACAGAATTACAACCCAGTTAAAAATGTACAGAGTGCTTGAATAGAAATTTCTCCATAGAAGGCATACAAATGGCCAAAAAACATATGAAAAAATGCCCAACATCATTAGTTATTAGAAAAATGCAAATAAAACAATGAGATACCATTCATGTGTACTGGAATATCTGTGGTCCAAAACCATGGAAAAATAACAGATGTTGGAAAGGAAGTGGAAAACCTGGAATTCTCTTAGATTTCTGGTGGGAATGTAAAATGCTGCAGTTTTGGGGGGAAAGAGTTTGGTGGTGTGCAGTTTGGTGAAAACTCTGTTACCACTTACATTAAATATCTAGAATAGGCAAATTCATAGAAACAGAAAGTAAATTAGAAATTATTAGAAGCTGAGGGGAAATGAAGAAATGAGGTGTTGTTAATGGTGATGGAGTTTCTGTTTGGGCGATAAAAAGTATTTTGGAAATAGATAATTACGATGATTGCACAACATGCTGAAGGTAATGAATGCCACAGAATTGTACACTTAAAAATTGTTAAGGTGGCTGGGGCGCCTGGGTGGCGCAGTCGGTTAAGCGTCCGATTTCAGCCAGGTCACGATCTCGCGGTCCGTGAGTTCGAGCCCCGCGTCAGGCTCTGGGCTGATGGCTCGGAGCCTGGAGCCTGTTTCCGATTCTGTGTCTCCCTCTCTCTCTGCCCCTCCCCCGTTCATGCTCTGTCTCTCTCTGTCCCAAAAATAAATAAACGTTGAAAAAAAAATTAAAAAAAAATTGTTAAGGTGGCAAATTTTTATATGTATTTTACCACAATAAAAACCTTAAAAAGTAAGATAAATACATAGAAGTAGTCAAAAATACTTCAGAAAGAAAAATTGCGGGAAAACAGAAGTATAAAGTATTGCCATCTATACAAATTACCGATTTTAAGCCACTTATAAAAGTGATTTTTTATTTCAGATTTTCAAACTATATGGAATTATGTGAAGAAAGAGTATCCTATTTCCATGTATCCTGTCTCAAAACTCTGTATTGTACTTTCCACAAATATTACTGAAGATACAAATACACACACATGCACACACGCTCGTGTTAACAAAATTGAGTCCTGTAGTATATATTGTTCTGAAACTTACTTTTTTTCACTTATCATAACTGGAAGATATCTTTGATTACCTGTTTGTAGAGACTTGCCTTATTCTTTTTTAATTACCATAGGAGAGACTTTTTAATTTAGAATAATGTAGAAGGTTCACAATTTAACATACCTATTTGTCTTGTGTGGAAGAACTGTGTATGCTTATTTGTTGAAAGTGACAACATAAACATCAAGTGTGTGTTTTTTTCCCCAAAAGTTTCAGTAACTCCTAATTTATCACCTCCCAAATCCAGCTCATTCACACTTGCTTGAGAATGATTGCAAAGCTGATGACTTCTTTTAGAGCTGAGTCATAGTTTCAACAGTCTTCCAGACATATGGTGAACAAAACTTCAGCTAATGTAAGTCACAACGGCTATTTAGTTGGTGCTACCTAGCTGTGCTACTGAATCACACTGAAATAATCCTTAGATGCTTCACATGTGTTTATGTGAGAATTCATTGATTGGCCATAGAAGTACTCAGATTTGATGTTACAAAATATGAAATGCCTAAAGCCCTCCACTCATCCAAATGGAAACCTATTACATGTTTCTTACATTGATGTAACCATTTACTGTTTTGTAATCCAGGGATAAATCTACTTACAAAGATTCATTTTCTGTGACATATTTTATGTCAGGTAATCTGTGAAAACAAGTATTTATTGAATATTGACTCCATACTAGTAGAAGTTTAAAATCCCCATTTAAGAAATAAAATAATATTAAGAATATTATGAAATGAATGTACATGCTAAAGGAAATAGATACTTCACATTTCTGACAATTATGGGGGGGAAAGGTATATTCCTGATAATTTGACATTTGTTGCCAAATATTAATTTTCTACCTAAAATTATTTTTTCATTTAACTTTTTTTTTTTATAATAACAGAGAAGAAAAGAAGTAGTCACTAGAAAAAATGGATGGGAAATAAAGAAAATAGATTTTCATATTTTGTTCTTGTATGGTTTGCTTTTTTAAACCATTGTGCTAGGATAATCACTAGATTCATTTATTTTTTTAATGTTTATTTATTTTTGAGACAGAGACAGAGCATGAGCAGGGGAGGGACAGAGAGAGAGGGAGACACAGAATCTGAGACAGGCTCCAGGCTCTGAGTTGTCAGCACAGAGTCCGACGCGGGGCTCGAGCCCACGAACTGTGAGACCAATGACCTGAGCCGAAGTCAGACGCTTAACTGACTGAGCCACCCAGGCGCCCCATAGACTTTTTTATTTAAAAGCTCTGGAGGCAATTTATAATTTCACTTATTTTGTACCTGTATTCTAGCAGAGACGAAGACAAACCAATTATTTAACAGACAGGTTATATTCTTTCAAAAGTAAATACAATAATGACTCATTTTTTAGTAGAAGTTTTCAGTTGAAGTTGCTTTGCTTACAAAATGGAAACGCTTGAGAGACACAGGTGGCTCAGTTGGTGAAGTGTCTCTTGATTTTGACTCAGGTCATGATCTCACAGTTGGTTAGATCGAGCCCCATGTTGGGTGCTGCACTGACAGCTTGAAGCCTGCTTGGGATTCTCTGTCTCCCTCTCTCTCTGTCCCTCCCCCTGCTCATTCTCTCTTTCTCTCAAAATAAATAAATACAGTTTAAACAGGCAAAAAAAAAACAAAAAACAAAAAACAAAAAACAAAAAACAAATGAAAACCTGGAATAATATAAACAGATTTATTTGAAAGGTCATTTCTCAAGTTTAAGTCCTAATTTAGGTACTGGTAAATATGCATTGGCATAGGATTGCTAGAAGCCATTACTGACTCAAGATCAATTGGAATATAATCAAAATAGCTTTGAATGATACATTGTTGAGAAAATGACATTTATCACAAAATATGTCAGTTTATATCTATTGCATAACATAGGTGGCTGTGTTATTTTTCTAAAGTGTTTTTTCTAAAGAGTTTTCTTTTAAAATTTTTAACCTTTTGACTTGTAAACTCTTGCTAGTTCACACCATAAATTTTATTTTCCGTAAGTTTTAAAAATAATATATTTTGTGATTTGTATTTATCTCTTTTTAATTTTACTCTTAATTTATCTAACTTTATTTATTTATTTATTTGTTTGTTTGTTTATTTTTTTACGTTTTTATATATTTTTGAGACAGAGAGAGACAGAGCATGAACGGGGGAGGGGCAGAGAGAGAGGGAGACACAGAATCGGAAGCAGGCTCCAGGCTCTGAGCCATCAGCC
Organism: Herpailurus yagouaroundi; assembly: GCF_014898765.1. Classification (NCBI taxonomy): domain Eukaryota; kingdom Metazoa; phylum Chordata; class Mammalia; order Carnivora; family Felidae; genus Herpailurus; species Herpailurus yagouaroundi. The sequence continues at coordinate 9,907,768 of NW_024412441.1, forward strand.
CAGAGCCCGACGCGGGGCTCGAACTCAAGGACCGTAAGATCGTGACCTGAGCCGAAGTCGGCCGCTTAACCTACTGAGCCACCCAGGCACCCCTGACTTTATTTATTTTTGAGAGAGAGAACGGGCTCATGTGGGGGAAGGGCAGAGAGAGAGGGAGACAGAGAATCTCAAGCAGGCTCTGCACTGTCAGCATGGAGCCCTATGCAGGGCTCAATCTAACCAACTGTGAGATCATGACCAGAGTTGAAATCAAGAGTTGAACGCTTAACCGACTGAGCCACCCAGAAATCCTTGAAGTATATAATATGCATACAGAAAGGTGAACCTATCATAAAGTTGAGTGCATTTTCAAAAACTGAGCACAGCCATCCATCTAGCAAGAGGGATAACATTCTTAGCACCCAGAAGCACTCCTTACTGGTGTCTCTTCAAGGCTATATACTTGTACCCCTAAAGGTAACCGGTATCTTGTGGATCTCTAACTAAGCAGACTAGTTTTGCCTGAATCTGAACTTTGTAAATATGTAATCATCAGAGTATGCTTTTGTGTCTGGATTCTTTGATTTAACATTATATTTGTAAATCATCATTGCTGTTGAGGTATAGTATTCCTTTGATTGGCTAAATCACAGTTTATTTGTCCACTTGTTATTGGTGGACATTTAGGTAGTGTGCATTTTGTGATTACAATGAATAGTGATGCCTTGAACATTCTAATAAATGTCTTCTTGTCATTTTCTGTCTGGAGTCTGAAGCCATATGATCTGTAGATATTCAGGTCTAGTCTATACTGCCAGTTTTCTAAGTAGTTGTACCAATTTACACTATCACCAAATGACATAGGGTTCTGATTACTCCGCATCTGTGTCACCACTTCATAATTAAAGTAATTTTCAATGTACCACTCAGATGGATATGTGGTTACATTTAATGATGATTTTACTTTGTATTTTCTTTTTTTTTTTTTTTTAATTTTTTTTTTCAACGTTTATTTATTTCAGCCCAGAGCCTGACGCGGGGCTCGAACTCACGGACCGCGAGATCGTGACCTGGCTGAAGTCGGACGCTTAACCGACTGCGCCACCCAGGCGCCCCTTTTATTTTCTTTTTAAATGTTTATTTATTTTGAGAGAAAGAGAGAGCATATGATATGGGACTTGATCTCCTACAGCCATAAGATCATGACCTGAGTCAGAGATTTAACTGACAGCGTCACCCAGGTGCCCCTTAATTTGCATTTTCTTAAATTTTTTTTTTTCAACGTTTATTTATTTTTGGGACAGAGAGAGACAGAGCATGAACGGGGGAGGGGCAGAGAGAGAGGGAGACACAGAATCGGAAACAGGCTCCAGGCTCTGAGCCATCAGCCCAGAGCCTGACGCGGGGCTCGAATTCCCGGACCGCGAGATCGTGACCTGGCTGAAGTCGGACGCTTAACTGACTGCGCCACCCAGGCGCCCCAATTTGCATTTTCTTAAAGACTAACGAAGATGAATCTTGAACACGTTCTTCTTTGTTCATTGGCCATTTGAGTATCCACTTTAATACATTCAAAGTTTTTGTTCATGTTTCTATTTTTTTACTGCATTCTTCAAACTGATTTATGTATTCCTGATATTACTCACATGTTTTGTAAAATTCTCCTTTCACTCTTCATTATTTTCATTATTTTTTTAAAGTAGGCTCTATACCCAATGTGGGGCTTGAACTCACAACCTTGAGATCAATAGTGACGTGCTGTACCGACTGGGCCAGCCAGGTGCCCCTCTTTGCATTATCTTAAGATTATCATTTAATGATCAGAAATTCTTAATATTACAACAGTTGCAATACATTATTTCTTTCTCTATTAGTTAATACACTATGAGCTGTTTATGATATCTTTGCTTACTTTAAGGCCATAGAAATATTTGATCCCCTATATTTTCTTTTTTAAAGATACAGATGTGTGGGATCTTGACACACCACACATACCTTTCACATACAAATATTTCCATAGGGATATTCAGTTGACCTAGCACATTTATTGAAGAGATTGTCAGTCATTTATTTCCCTTTTGTATTACATATATTCCCTTTTGTCATAAATCAAGTTAACATATATATATATATATATAATATATGTATTATATATATTATATAGTATTTCTAGACTCTTGTTCTCTTAGTTTGTTTAATTCTGTGTCAACATTATAGTTCTTAATTATTATAGGTATATAATAGATTATCGTTATCTGGTGAGACACATCCTCGTCCTCCAGCTTTGTTCTTTGCAGCTCTAGCAGCTATTCTAGGCACTTGGTTTGTCTCAAACTTTTGTTTGAGAATCAGCTTATCCGTATCTACAAAATGTTTTGCTTGGGATTTTGATTGGGATTTCATGAAACTTATAGATGAATTTGAGGAGAACTTATACCTTTATACTACTGAATCTTCCAGTACATAAACATGGTATTTCATATCACACTTTTAAAATTCCAATCAGAAATTATTTTAGATTTTTGTGTGAATGTCCCACATAACTTTCGAAGTTTTAGTCCTAAATATTTACGGTTTGGGTGCTGTTGCAAATGGTATTTTTAAACTTCAGTCCTATTTGTTGCTAGTTTATACTGTCAGAGAAAAACTGAACCTGACAAAATCAAAAAGGCTAGGCAAACTAGGCAAAGTTATGGCAATAGGTGAAAGAGGATAGAAGGTGTCTCAGTTCAATTCCACTGAAACCAAGTATTGGAGGGTTTTTAAGAGCTGGGGTGGGAGCATCAGAGGTCATCTGTTTTGTTAATTGGCCTTCCCTACAGGAAAATTAAACTTTCTCATATTGTAACTGGAGATTTATTTACAATGTGGAGCAAGGACCCTGCCAAAGTCAGGCTCCAGCTCTCACACAGTTGGGGAAATAGGGTCTGTATCTTCCTTGATGATTACATTTCAGTGGATTGGCTTTCAGGGCCTTGAGAAAGATAACCCTGAGTTGTAAATATGATAAGAAGTGTTAGAAAAGATTTACCTCTCAAAAAGGCAACAGAATAATTTACATGTACAAGTTTTCTAAAGCAAATGCTGTAAGAAAAGGGAACAGAGAGATTTCTGTGGTTAGACCATCTGGGTTCTTTTAGAGCAGAGATGAGAAGGAGGTCAGGGGCCTTGAGGCAGGAAGAAGTCAAGCTGAGGATAATGTTAAGAGTGCCTTAGTCAACAGAAATACAATTGATTTTGCTATATTGACCTTATACTCAGCAACTTAGCCAAATTCATCATTAATTTTAATAGTTTGTAAATCTTTGGATTGTTAAATATATAATCAAGTTGTATAGGAATAATGGCAGTTTTATTACATCCTTTGTAATCCTTATGCTTTTTTATTTCCTTTCTTTAATTTATTATATACTCACTGAGACCTCCAATAGTGTCATGAATGAGGGTGGTGATAAAAGACATTCTTATTTTCAGTATTCCACCGTAGAATATGAGTGTGTAGGGGGTTTTTATGTCAGTATTTTTCATCATGTTAAGGAAGCTTTCCTCTAAGCAGCATATGTTTTAATTCCTATAAATTTCTGTCATCTAAAACAATCAGAGTACCATGAGATACTTCTCAACCATAAAATCAGTCTAATTAAATATTCCCTTAAAGTTTAAAATCTTGATATAAATTAAATTCTCTCCTTGAGAGTTTATTCCTCTGTCATTCAACATATGCTAATAATATACACCAGTTACTATAACCATCAGCTCCAAAACTCAATGGCTTGATACAAGAAAGTTTTATTTCTCACTTATGTGATGATAGTTCAATGAAGGTTGAGAGGGATATACTTAGGTTGGGAACCAGGCTCTGTTTTGTCCATAATTCAGGGATGTAGATTCCTTCCATCTCATGACCTACACAGCCCTAGGGCCTCAGAATCCTCTGCTGGACCATACTATCTGGTTGGCAAGAAGAGAGAGAGGAGATTCAAGAGTGTTGGGGGAAAGGTGGGGGCGGGGGGAAGAAGAGAGAAAAAGAGAGAGAAGGCATATTTGCTGTTAACTGCATGACACACATTACTCTCATATTCCAGTCAAAAACTAGTCACACGGTCCCATCTAGATCCAAAGAAAAACGTAATCCAGCTAAGTGCCAGGATCCTCCAGCCAACATACTGAGCATCCAGGACCTAAAATATGCCGTCTCTTTGTCTATGTAATTAGAATTTCGTCTCTCTGCTCCATGGAAAGATATATAGCAGTTCATTTCTGTCCTAAACAAAAATTTAAATGATAGTATATGTTAGAGAAGGCAGCATATCAACCTAAATCCATTCAATTGTAATGTTTTGCAAAAACTAATCTTTCTGTGGAAACCATGCTTTTATTGTAACGTGTCATTGTTACTTTATAATATTAATGAATGCTTTTGTAACTATCTCTTGAAATTCCTTTGTTCCGAAAGACTGATTTATTTTTAAACTCGTCTTATTTTCTCTTCATAAATTAAATAAGTAGATAGACAGATAGATAGATAGGTAGATACTGTATTTCTTTTAAAGATTTATGTAAGTAACAATGGTAGTTTTTCTCAAGTCTCAGTAAAAGAAAAACTAAAAGATAACATACCTGAGGTCCATTTTTTTCATGAAGGAATTCTTTCCTATCTTTCTCAGAAAATGTTTCTTTTTTCTTTTTTTTCTAATCCCACATTCTATGTACACACAAAGAAAAATGAGACAAAACAAAACAAAAACAATCAGAACAACTAGCAAAAAGTATCATTCTCCCTTGAGACTTAAGAGCTTAGCAGTGAACAAAGAGTTATACCTGGTTTGAGGAAATCCACTGATGTCAAGTTGAAGCAAGATTAGGAAATGCTAACAGATGGAGTAGAAGGTTAAGGTTGACTTCATGAGGAACTGGACAAGAGCACATAGAGAACTGACCACTTCATGAAGTGATCACACATCTTGCTTATAAGTGTTTCCATGTAATAAATGTATGCTTATGATACTGTTTTCTGCTAACAGTGACTCATGCTTTCAAATAAAATAAATATTAATATGTTTGTATAATACTTTATGCAAATCCTAAAAATGATGTTCCAAGAATAAAAAGCTTTGGAAGCAAAATATGTCCTTAAATTGGCAATTTCTGCACTTGATCTGTGCAGTGTTGTTAACTTTGCTAAGACAACCATATTTTATATTATTTGAATACTACTCAGTAATGTTCGCTGATGTTTTCGAGTGTTTGACTACTTGCTATCACTGTTTATAAATATTTTAACAAACAAAATGCAAGGAGAAGATGTAAAATATTGTTGTGGACAACTTCAGTGTAAAATCTGAAAATAATTTAAAACCTGAATTTTGCAAAAACAACCTTGATTTCAACAGTGAAACAAAAATCAGGGAAGAGCTATAAATTATATATTATAAATATATGTATATATAATATATATATTTATATACTATATAAATATATATATATGGTATTCAAAGAGGAAATGAGCTTACACAAAGCAACATATAACTTAATACCCGAGCTGAACATTACTTTGGATTCACTCTTAAGTAGACTAAAAGTCACTTTTACTAAAAGTAAAATGAAAAAAAAATCTATTTTGGAATATTTGTAATAAAACAAAGATCAGGACCATCAGAGCAATTAGTTTGTGTACTTTAAAGTATCATTTTTAAAATGGTGACTTTTAGATATTAAATAGCTATGATATTATCTTACAATTTTAAATTTTTTCTGAGTATAATTTGTGTTGATATTCTCGTCTTTTAAAGTTTTCTATTAAATATCTGTATAAGGTAAGTGTATTTTTATGTTATTGAAATATATAATATTACCACAATATGTTTGTTCATAATAATTAAAAAACTGTGTGTATACATATGTGTAGATGTATACATATTTTTTTACAGAAAATCTCTAAAACTTTTTATAATCCTGTCACAGAAATACTGGTTTTCATGGCCACTTATTATTATTTAAAAACACAAAAATGTTATTAAAAATACAGATTAACTTGGGTTTAAGGAATTCCCTCAAAGTCCTGTGAATTCCAATTTCTTGTTCCCAAATTCCAAAGATGGTTATTTTTCAGGAATTTGGAACACTCCTCAAGGTGACCATAAAAATACTTTGGGTGTACATGGATTCTTTTATAACTCCATGGTAAGTGATTTGGCGTTCAATCTCCCTGTGTAAGACCAAGTACCTATAAAGCCTTTAATGGTTTGCTGTTTCTCTCTGGGTGGCCTGAGAAAAAATTGCACTGGAGACTGATAAGTAATGGTTTAATCAGTTTTATCATTTACCAGCTATGTCACTATTGCTATTACTTAAACTCTCTGAAATTTATTTTCTTCTTCTAAAATACTGAAAGCAGTATTTTATGCAAGAGATAATGCATATAAAACTCTGACAAATGGTAGGAACCTCATAAATGAAGTTATTGTATACTTTTAAAATTTCACCAGAGCAGCACGGTAAAAACAAACATAATGATGGTCTTAAGTTTGATATAAATGTGTCTGATTTTAGTGAGAAAATATCACCCGATGTTTTACATAAAGAAAGGAAATGTATAAGTGAATATATATACTGAAATGTTAGGAAATTGGTTTTCGATATGCTAGGCAGTTTAATCAAATTCAGAGTCTAGAAAAACATAAATTCCACTATAAGGTTATGAGTCTAGAAAAACATAAATTCCACTATAAGGTTATAAGTCATTTTTCATGGAAATGTTGTTTTGTTTTGAATGATGCATGCTTTTGGTGGATGCTATACTGCATGAGGGTGTATTATTCAAGAATCTGTTATAGCATTTAGTAATAATTTTCTTTTGAAAATCATTACCCTTTACTGAAAATTTCATGTGTTTTTAATTTCATAAAATCCCATAGTCATTATTTGGCTTATTAATTATTGCATAAATTTAATTTTCCCCAACTCAAATTAGAGTCTAATACATTCCCAGCCTTGTTTGATCTTGCCCATACCTTGTTTTTCATAATTCAGAAGTCTTGTGCTAACAGAGAAAAACTTCTATATCTTTTCCTATGGAATCAGTAGTATTTCATTGTTTTTAGTCCTACTTTCATCAGCATAATGAGAACAAAGACATCTTAATGATCAGTTCCCGATATTGCATAGGAAAAGTAGCAGAGGCCAACCAAAATAAAGGAAAATGCTGTATTTCAGAAAATTTATGGCTAAATAGTATTTAGCTTGCTAGAAACATTATTCAGTACTCTTCTATTTCTTTAAGCAAGAGCATGGGAGAAATCTTGCAACACAATCTTGCAACAGAATGTATTATAGGCAAATAGATGGTCTGCTTTTAGAGGCAAGAAGGGGAGTAGATTGCTAAAAAAGAAAATAAAACTTCCAGAAAATGGTTAAGATTAGGTAATATGTATCTATCTGTCTGAGATTTTAATGAATTATGCTTTTAAGCAGAGAGGACTCTCAAATTGCCAGTCTTTACTTTTGAAAAATATCTTTTGGCTTATTCTTAGACAACTTCAGATAAGTTTATCTGGATCAAGTTTTGAGCTTGATTTAATGCATTTATCTTATTTAGCTGATAATAGGCTATTACTTAATAATCTATAATTAGCCTTCAAATCTGGTGTACATCTCTTGATTTATCTGTTTCCTGGCAATATTATATCTTGCCTCAACTTGTGTCTTCTCCAGTCATAACTATATGAGGAAGGGCCTATTAAGGCATTGTTTAAAACTTGATATCTGTGGCAGCTTTCGCTTGGTTCAAGTTAGTACATCTCTGTATTGATTTTTCGTGTAGTTTATCTTTTTCCTTGACTGATCCACAAAATTCTTTTCACTATGTTTCTCTAGACCAAAGTTCCAAAATTGGTGATCACTGTCAAATTCCACTTTTTTGTGTCTAGGAAGGATATACTGTTATTCTGAAAACAAAATAAAATGTAGAATGCCTGATCTGCTGTCTATGTGACCTAAGGCAAATTCTTGACCATTTGAAGCCAAATCTCTTTATTTGAAATATATAGAACCTCAGAAACCATAAAAAGGATTAAATGAGATCCTCTTTTTAAAAAGTGCTCACTTGTTCATGCAACAAATATTGGTGAGTGCCTACCATGTCCTCTGCATTGCTCTGTGGGACATACAATAATAGATAATGGAACGTATAGGGGCGCCTGGGTGGCTGAGTCATTTAAGCCAACTTCATCTCAGGTCATGATCTCACAGTTTGTGAGTTCCATCCCCATGTCAGGCCCTGTTTTAACAGTTCACAGCCTGGAGCCTGCTTCATATTCTGTGTCTCCCTCTTCCTTTGCCCCTCCCCCTCCATAAATAAACATAAAAAATATTTAAAAAATTAAAAAGTAGATAATGGAACGTATATTCCAACGCTAATGAATTACGAAGGTTTACATGTAAAATATCAATACTGCTAATGCCAGTCTGTAAGATACCTTTATTTTCCTTGAGTTTAGTTAATTTTGCTTGCTCAGCAAAAAATGTAGTATCATCTCAGTCTTTCAGAATACTACTCCTAATCCATTGCCCAGAGGAAAATATAGGGAAATGGCCTGATACTAGGTTAGTGGAATTAAATCCCCCAAAAGCTCCCATATAAAGGTTGAAATACTTTTATAAAACATTCTAATTCTCATCTTGTATCTCTGGTTGATTACTTAAAAACAAACAAACAAACAAACAAAAAACAACTCCTCTACTTTTTGAATGTGTTGTGGTTTAACTGTAAAGCAGATATTATAGCTATTCCCATATCTAATTATAGAATTGTAGCAAAGAGAGCTATTTGTCTGTGTCATTGTTTTCCATGTCTTTGGAATTCATTTTCTATTGCTATTGCAGAGTACTGGGACAGAAGGCATCTTTTAACCAATGTTGAAAAATGTATTTTTATTTCTCCCATAGCCCAATTTATGTGGACTCCTGCATAGCAGAACTTAGAACATGCCAGAGATCAGTTGCAAGTAAAAGAATGCCTCCTTGCATCTTTTTAATTCTATTCTAACACAATTTGACATGATTCTTTTCCTGTAACAGATATTCAGATCCACAGATGCCTATAGGCACACCCAAGGCACTTCAGAATAACAAGAAAAGCAACAGTGGAAACTAAATTCTAATTACACATTTATCCCTTCATAGAGTAGACCATAGACAAACCTAGGAAAGAGTTTCTTGGCAAGTAAGTCCTACCTGCCCTCCTGGAACTTCCATCCGACCTTAGTCTTTTCATTTATACCTTCATGTACTGCATATAACATCATATGGCTGATCTTAGATTATTAAATGAAGAGATTTGCCTGTTTATGAAAGCAATTTCAACCCTATGGGGAAAATAAGATATTTTCTGGGGGCTAAAGGTTTGAAATCATACTGTGTAGACTAGCACCCAGCCTTACACAGTAACAGAGAGATTAAAATAACGAGTAATAACTGCAAATAAACTAAAAAATTGCCTTGGCTTGCTTATATGCAGATTATTTTAGACATTGGGTTTAGAGAGTGTATTAGGCAGAGGCATAGATATAGATATAGATATAGATATAGATATAGATATAGATAGAAAGGAAGTGGGGAGAGACAATGGGAGAGAGAGACACAGAGAGAAACTGAGATTAGCTCATGCAGTTGGAGGCTGTTAAGTCCAAAACCCCTAGGGTAAGCCAGCAATCTGGAGATTTATCTAAGAGTTGGTTCAGTCTTGAATCTAAAAGCTGGAAACTCAGCCACAGTTTCTGTGTTGCAGTCTCGAAGTGGAAGACCTTCTTCTTTGGGAATATTAAGTCTTTGTTCTTAAGGTCTTCAAATGACTTGAAGAAGTCTACCCATGTTATGGAGGGTAATCCATTGTACTTAAGGTCAAGTGATTGTAAATGCTAATCACATCTGCAAACACCTTTATAGCAACATCTAGACTAGTGTTTGACCAAATAACTCATCACCGTCGTCTAGTCAAGTTACATGTAGCATTAACCATTACAGTGCTCTGAAATAAACATGAACAGTTTTTCACCTACTTTGTAAAAATGTTGTATTTATGGCATCACTAAAATATTTCTTTGTACTTCAAAATTTTGGAGGAAAGTAAAAACCTACCTGATGAATCTATAGATCTGGCACAAGCTATTCTGAAGAGAGCTTTTCCCCCAAGTGTATCTTATGAAAGATTCACAGGCACAATCTAGTAAGCCATAGTATTTATTGGATTCTGTGGTTGGCATAAAAGGAAACATGTACATATGTATGTGTATTTACATCTTCCCTTAATTAAATCCTTATAGCTCCATCACTTTAAAGGGCTGGTAGCCCCTGAGATCCTTGGAGTTCTAGACACACAGTGTTTATTAAAAGCCAGTATAGGGGCGCCTGGGTGGCGCAGTCGGTTAAGCGTCCGGCTTCAGCCAGGTCACGATCTCGCGGTCTGTGAGTTCGAGCCCCGCGCCAGGCTCTGGGCTGATGGCTCAGAGCCTGGAGCCTGTTTCCGATTCTGTGTCTCCCTCTCTCTCTGCCCCTCCCCCGTTCATGCTCTGTCTCTCTCTGTCCCAAAAATAAATTAAAAAAAGTTGAAAAAAAAAAAAAAAGCCAGTATAGCAAGCCCATGTGTATTTCTATTAAGGAAAAATAAAACAAAACAAAGCAGGAACTGCTGTCTGTGTCACATGGTCTAGAGCTATAAGGCATAGGGAAGGAGAAGTAACTTCTGTGTGTCAGGCTCAGCAATTGAGCAGAGAAACTACTTGATGAAAAACAAAACAAAACAAAAATAAACATCAAAAACAAACCCAGTGCACCTGCTAAAACTTGTAACGTTTCTCCACAGGGCTATCTATTCACAGGAGAAATTCAAAATGTCACTCATCCCCACATGCGTTTGCAGGGGCAGGGAAGAGGGCAGGTGAGGGGCTAGAACTGATGAAAATTTGAAGCAACAAGAGTGGACTCTGGTAATGTTGAACTTGCCAAAGGCAGCATTTGTTTTTCCTGTTTTTGATCTTATTGACAATAAATTTTTAAGTCCCCTTGTTTTCAGGCACTTACTGTATTACTTTGATATATTTAAGACAGTATCTCTTTTCACTACCACGATGCCTCCTACCTTCAAAAACAGAATTTAGAGAAGCAGGGAAGCCAAACCTTGAAAACGGATTTAGAGTCCTTTTGGAATCTAACATTGGAGGTAGAGGAGTGGCGGCTGGTTGGATGTGAATTCTTGGAAGTAAAACATGTTGATCACAATCAGTTAACATTTATAGAATGCCTATATGGCTCCATCTCAGTAGATTGTTGCCGAGAAAACTAATTCTCTAATGTTCTTGGATTTTTCATTCTTCCTACAGAACCTGACTTTGCTAAGTACCCTCTGGCTTGTTGCTAACTATATAATAAATTCACTCATGGCTTTATGAGTATGATATTATATGAGGCAGTCATCAATATATATTTACTAAAACTCTGTATGCTTATTATCATTCAAGTGCTCTAAATAAAATATAATCACCTTGTTTTCGAGAAAGTTATAGGCTAAGCAGAAGGGCAAAATGGGAATTCAGAAAACAATAAAAGGTCATCATATAGAAATATATATGCATATATACATATACATATATATAATTATCTGTTAAATTGTCAAAGACTGAAAGCATGTAGAACTCAAACTAAGAAGGAAACACTGGAGTGCAATGATCTAGGAAAGGTGTGTGGGGATGGATGGTGGAATTTGATCTGGGTTTGGAAAGAAGTTCAGCATTTGAATAGGCAGAACAAAAAGTTCAGCTCTTAAAGTAGAATTTTTTATGGTCTCTACCATCCTTTAACTGACCTGCTAAGAACTAAGCCCAGAGTGGAAAAGTGTCTTGGTATGTCCACAGTCAAGCCTTGGTCTAGTTTGTTTAGAAGAACCAGTAGAGAAAAATAACTGCAAGACATGTTTATGTGTGTGTGTGTTGGGAGGTGTTAAATCAAGCAAGACAACAGTCAACAAGGACACTATCCTGCAGATGAGTTTGTTAAGTTCTAATGGGAAAAGAGAGACAAATTAGATAAACTGAAATCTGAATACTTCAGTAAAAACAAAATGTGAAAATTACTGTTGTGGATGTGTGGAGGGAGAAAAGGGGAAGTAAATAAATCTATCAAAAGTATAACAGAGATGCCTGGGTGGCTCAGTTGGTTGAGCATCCGACTCTTGGTTTGGGCTCAGGTCATGATATCTGGGTTCGTGGGATCAAGCCCCGTGTTGGGTTTTGCCCTGACAATGCAGAACCTGCTTGGAATTCTCACTCCCTCTCTACTCCTTTATTTCTCAAAATAAATAAATAATCTTTTTAAAAAAGTATTACGGTATTTAGCCAGTAACACTCTTTGGCCAATAAAAGAATCACATTTGTTTTAAATGCACGTCACATATACTCCTTAGGACTCATTCACCACACTAATACCTTGGATTCATTGGGAATAAGCTTAATTGCCTCCTAAGCATATAAAAAGTCAATGTCTGTCTCTTCCACCATGTTACTGCTTGGACATATGAAAGCCGAATGGTAGGCAAATGTTGAGATGGCGGGCGATTTTTGGAAATATATCAGTTGTGATAAACTGGCATATTTAATCTCATTAAAATTGTAGATACTTACTTTAAGTTTTGTGACAAGAAGATTTTAAAAGGAATGGGGAACTCATGAACAAATATTGGTATTATAATGTGAATTTAATATATCCAAAGAAATATCAAAGAAAACCAAAAGGTGAATATTTCTGTACTTATAGCAGGCACTGAGCGTTATCTGTTTGGTTTTCCTCATGTTTACTACAGTGCTTGATATATAGTAGATATTAAAAAGTATTTGTTGTGTTTAATTGAATTTTAGTTGTAAAGCATTTGGTTAAAGTATATAAAAATATTGGAAATAGTAGTTCCCATCACTGGACCATAGTATTTTTTGTGACTTTCTGAGTAGATTTTTAATTATTATAATAAAGTCACACACTTTTGGAAGTGCTTTAAGGAAAAAAAAATATCTCTGCCAAATTTTCATCAAATAGAAAAAAAACCTGTTTTCATTTATTTTAAGGCTGAGTTTTACAGTCACCAAAAAAAAAAAAAAATGTGTGTGTGTGTGTGTGTGTGTGTGTGTCACACACACACACACACACACACTTCTACATTTCAACATTTTTAACTGTGGGATCTTTATTTGGGATCAGGCCTTCCCACTGAATAATTGCAATCCAAGAGGGGCAGGAAAAGGAGAGTTAGTTTTACTAGTTCTGTTCTATTCCTGCAAATACACACAACCTTTAAGAAGTCAGGCTTACATTAGACTATCTAAATAACAACACAGAATTATAAGCTTCCATCCACTTGCAAGGCCTTCTGCTTAGAATTTGAATTATTTGGGACTCTAGATTGGGCTGGGTCTAGCTGCAGTTGGTGCTAAATTTGCAAAGTCTGTCATCTTTTCAACTTTGGGCTATTACTGAATAATTCTATGAATATGAAATAAAATTTGACTGAAGTAGAAAAACTAACTGACCTGTTATTTGCTTCCACCACCCATTAGGTTAGTTTAACCATCAGCCAATTCAGAATCCTAATTCCTGGGGTTTTTGTCCCTAGCTATCGAGCTGTTGGTTCTGTTGGTTCTATTGGTTCTGTTGGTCCCATGCTAACCTTTACCAGAATCCCACAGTACAAAGTGACTGGGAAAAAGTAAAATCAAAATCAGTATTGAGCAACTTAGTTTTCAAGATGTAATGTAATTGATAGGGATAAAGTATGATTCTTATTTCCCAACAGCAAACTTGAAAGTTATAAAGAGGAAAGCACTGGAAGAAAGATGCTGAATTTTAGCATGGGGATTTGATTTTGTGAACATAATAATAATAATAATAATAATAATAATAATAATAATACAATAACAATAATTATTAACATTTATTGAGGAACTATCATATGCTAAGTCAGCTTTTTCACAGAATATCTCATTTTTGAGGAGATTACATTAATAGAACTTTGGTATTTCCAGATATACTAAGTTTTGGGGATAGCCTAGTTCTATTTAATTCAAAATTTTGTATAGTAATGCCAAGGAAATCTGCTCCACATAACAAGAAATTAACAACAATGAAGAGGCTTAAGAAAGTTTGTCTTGGTGAAGGGATTGGTATTACTAGAGGATTTTCTAGTTAAAAGAAAACTGCTGGGTACAAAATGTGCTAGGATAAAAAATATTTTATATATACTAATCTAGAATACCCCTTTTTTTGGTATGAACAGCTGACAAGGCTTTTTAACATACACCATATTTGGGGTCCTACCAATTTCAATATTTAACTCCATCCATTTGATAATTTTCTTACAGATATATGCATTTCTAACATGCATTTGACAGACACCTCCTTAGTGCTCACAGATTCCCACTTCTCAGCATAGTATTTGAAAATGTAAAGGATTCTTGTGCTGCTTAACAGACTCAAGAAATCAAAATGGTAGCAATGTGTTAGTGGTCAGAGTGTCCATTCCTGTCAAGGAAGAGCCCCACAGGGAACTGATTGGGATTCATTTTCTTTCCATTGATGGTATTAAGGATTTTTTTTTCTTTTGCTAAGCATCCTTCTGTGGAAATAAGAGAGAGATGATCTCTTACTAGAAAAAATAAAGGAATAAAATACTTTATTAGCACCTTTTCATTTGGGGTGGGGATATAACATTTATTTTAGGATTCATTTATACCACATTTTATCAAAATATATTCTCAAGGCAAGATCCTAAGCAGTAAGATGATTTCAAAGCTAATATAGAAGAACAGGGGCACCTCGGTGGCTCAGTCAGTTAAGCATCCGACTTCGGCTCAGGTCATGATCTCAAGGTTCATAAGTTCAACACCCACATTGGGCTCTGTGCTGACAGCTCAGAGCCTGGAGCCTGCTTCCCATTCTGTGTCTCCCTCTCTCTCTGCCCCTCCCCTACTCATGCTCTTTCTCTGTCTCAAAAATAAAACAAAAACATTTAAAAAAAAGTAGAATAACAGAATCCTAAAGTTGTCCCTTTTTCCCTATGTGAACTATGTGCACTTGGTGCCTCAGTGTCCTCATCTATAAAATAGGGATGGAAAATATCCATTTTGCAGAATGCTTGTGAGAATTATAACTACTGTGTACAAATCATGTGACATGGAATTCATATCATGATACGTGTTTATTTTGATGTTTAGTTTAAACGGCTTAAGGTTCTGTCCTAGGAAAAAAAAATAAGTAGAATTACCTATTTCTTAGAAATTTTGTAGAAATATTGAATAAATGAAAGTCAGAAATAAGGATGACATCTGAGCTAAGATTTCTTTGTAAAACATCTGATGCTCTAATACAAAACAGGCTTTGTTGATGCTATTGGTTGTGTTTATTTTTAACTAACTTAACAAATACTTATTAAGCATGTGTAATGTGCCAAAATACTATGCTGGGCTCCAGAAAAACATACAAGAGGCAGATTGTTTGCCCTCAGGGAGCTTTATTATATATTGAATTAAGGAATTTTTTAAAAATTAGGTCACAAACCGGTGGGGTAGGCTGGAGTCAAGTTGATTTCATTCAGTGGATTCTGAATCTACTCTCTTCTTGGAGGCACTTGCAAGGTCAGCATTGTTTTTTGCAGAGTGTCATAAATTTCCAGTGACCAGCTTTTGGCTATAAATACAGAAAAATACTTGTGGGGTTTTTCTTCCATGTACAATATAGAATATCTGGAATAAGAATGACCTAACAGCTGCAGTCTGGGTGTTTTGAAAAATTACTCAATCTTTTGCAGTTTATTAAGCATCTTTTATATAATGCCAAAAATATTCTAGAATGCAAATATTTCTGAGCATTTCTACAAGTTCTTTAAAATGAGGCTATGGCAATTCAAAGCACAGACCCCTTCATTTCATAAATGACTCAGAACCTCTGTTTTTTCCTACTCTAAAACTGCCAAAATTATCAGACCTGAAATGAGTTTAATTACAATCAACTTGGATGCTTTACCTTTTTAATTCATCCATAGAAATAGTATTAGATTGATACGTCTTAGGATTTGAAGTCATTTAGAAATAACTGTGTAATGAATTGGCAGTTACCTCAAAACACATGGATTGTGTTCTATAGCAGGAATTTTAGTTACTATGTTGTTGTTGTTTGCTTGTATGTTTATATTTATTTAACATTTTCCCCCTGATGCTTTGGGGATATTGACTTTAACAACAATGTATATAGTGTTATTATGTGCCAAGCACCATTCTTAGCACTTCACAAATGTTACCATATTTGACCCTTATAACAACCTTAAGAGTTAGATGATATTACTGTTAATTATTATTATTATCTTCATCAAGACCCTGATTATACTGAGCATCTAGCACTAGATCTTAACGTTGTCAAGGTTTCACTGTAGATAAAACATTGGTCACCTCCAAAGTCTTTAAAGCTTCTGATAGTATATTCTCTAGCCCTATGGCATTGGGGACTTAAAGTAGAGGTTGGAAGGGACTCATATTGGGCATTGGAGTGGATAAAGAGGGGGATTTTTAAGGGTATCAGCAATGAGAGTGTTATATTTTCTTTCTTATTAACTGTAATTTTTTCTCTTGTGCACCAGCCTAGACAAAAGATTTAGCTACTTAGCAAGACATAGCTGTAACACCCTCTGCTTTGTCCCTTAGGCTCCAGAAGTACTCTACCATTCTACTGGTAGTTCTGTAGCACCTCTAACGTATCCATTAGATCCAAGGTATCCAGTCCAGCAACTTTCTTTCTTATCCCCTATCCCCATCAGAGGTCTCTTGGCACACTCCTCAACCTTCAGCTCAAGCATTTGTGTTTGCTTCCCCAGACTGATGGATGGATCTTTCTGTATATGTGCATTATACTGCATACAGTCTCATTTTATTTTAGCTAATCTTCTGGCCTCATCTCTATCTCTCCCACTAAGTGGAAAGCATTCTATGAAGTAGAGACTATTCCTTGAATAAAAGACTCCTTGTAGAGAAGAAATATAAAAATGTCACAGAGAATAATAACCCATTTATGTGACACATAAACACATCAGAGGAAAAGTTAGGAAATGTGTGAAAAAGTTAAGGGTAGGTATCTCTGAGTAGTGGTTATGAGATTTTTTTTAACACTTTTTCTAAAATTTTAAAATTCTCTACACTGCAAATGAGTTTCTTTTATTAAAGAAAAACATAAGCATGCTGTAGGCCTATTAGAAATAAAAGTGGAGTTCCTTACTGAACTGGAACATTATATACAAAGAGCTTTTTAACAATAGTATAATTCCTTATGTGTGGAATGTAATGAGTGTTTAATATATTTGGATTAATGGGTGAATAAAGGAATTGAGTGTGACATCTCTGTTCAAACTGAGGAAATCCTTGTACTTGGAAATTATTTTGCACCATCCCTCCTGAGAATTTTAAAGCTCCCCCATATGTTTTTAAAGACTCTGTACATGTTAATTTTTTTTTCCTTTCTCCAAGTCCTTTATGGAAAAGATAAAGACAATTTAAATAAATATGAAATTAGAATTATATCAGAGATGTCCTTAGGCACACCCATATCTAACAATGTGACATATACCTACATATTTCTCATAAACTGAATTAATGATAATTTCATTTATTCAGCATAATTTATTATTCATATTTATAAAGTTCTGCTTAAAAGGATACTGCTGTATTTTAGAACTTTGTGTAATTCTGGACCATGTAAGACCATTTTAAAGCCTGCATATCCAAATTAAGTTAAAAGGAAGTCAAATTATAAATAAATAAGACAGTTTGGGACTTTAAAAAAACTTCCTGTTTTGCAAAATTTCAAACTTACAAGATCAACTCATCTTAAATGATGAATTGATAACATATAAAAATTAGGTCAGAAAAAGGAGAACACTCCTGTTTAGAATTAAACCAAGCATATATACCTGAGATAATTTCAGTATATTTCTGGGTATGTTTCAGAATAATTAGAAAATGAAAGCCCTAATGAATAGACCTTTCTAATTACTAGGCATTTATCCTATGTACTGCTAATAAATGTTTAATTTTGAAGAGTTAAAATTTTTCAATAAAATATGACTAACACTATATTTACAATGTGTGTATGTTCAGAATACACTTTAAAATTATACCCTGCCCCCAAGTTACCATTAACACATCATTCAACAAAATAAATTGACTTTATCCACATCAGTGTACTAACTTCTAGGGATAATCCACAAAGGTCCAAGGCATAGGTATTACCCACAGATAGTTTGCAGTATTGGTGACTAAGTGAAGTATACAGATACAGATTACAAATGGTCGTGTGTAAGATGTGATGAGTGAAATGGAGGACTGGTGGAGAGCTTCTCCTTGAAGCTCAGAGAAAGGAGAAAACATCTTCAGTATCCAAGTGGGATTCCAATTATTGGAGAGAAGGGGAAAAGAGGATGCTAGGCCAGAAGACGGGTCACATGGCCCAAAGTATGCTAATAGGAAGTTGACTTTTGGAGACAGAGACAAGAAAAGCCTACACTGAGAGATGTATGCAAAAGCATAGTAAGTTGTAAATGCAGAGCAGTAATTAGGACTAAATAAGAAACCCATATGAATGTTTATCTACAAAATGAGACTCAGTGGCTGAATGAACTCTATTCAGTATGGAAGTTGTGGTAGAATGGGGAAGTCAAAGCTGCGTAGGTGGAGCTTGGGTAGGTGGAGTTTAAAAGACAAAGCTTAAGGTTACTTGGATCCACTGTAAATGAATATTTACTATACTAGGAAATTTGGGAATTTAGAGAGTAATGACTATTCATTTCTTCTATAATTATGTATCCCCAAACTTCACACAGATTTGATATGCCAGCACATATTTCCCTGAGTAATTTCCCTGAAAATGTTATTGGATGCATCAGTAATTTTTTTTAAACTTTAAGTTTGTTTATTTTGAGAGAGGGCATATGAGTGGAGGAGGGACAGAGAGAGAGGGAGGGAGAGAGAATCCCAAGCAGGCTCTGCACTGTCAGCGTGGAGCCCATTGTGGAGCTCCAACCCACAAACCATGAGATCATGACCTTAGCCAAAATCAGAAGTCAGATGCTTGCCATACTGAGGCACCCAGGCACCCCTCTGAGTAAAATTTTTATAATATTTAAAGATCCAATCACAGTATCATTTTAAGTACCTAGAATTACATAGAAATTACAATCAGTTTTTGGAAATTATTTTAAAAGCCAAAGAACTTTTAAATGTCTTACTCACTTTTGAATTCCCAAAACTTATCATACTATCTAGCCCAGAGTGGGTGCTCAGAATTGTTTATTAAACTAATGAATAATGTATTTAATTAACTTATTAAAATGTTTCCTTCAGCTTTAACGCTTTATGTTGTCAATTAAGTAGAAATTTCAAATCAATTCACACATGTTGAGTTCCTAAAAGGGCTAAGAATGTTTGGGTTTTCGTGGACATGAGGGGTATAATGCATTGTTCCTGAACTTATGGAATTCAGACTCTAGTGACATAAGTACCTTTGAATTAGATAAATTAACTAATTAAAGTAAATTTTATTATAATTCATTAATATAGAATTTCTAGTCTGTGTCATCAGTAGTTGTAATTACATCACTAATTAAACTTCCAAAACTGGTCAGAGTGCTATGTCAGAGTTCTTTAAAAGTGGATTTAGCTTGAATTTTTAACTTGAACATTAGTTCTTATATGTGGAATTAACCTTCCTCTCTCCTCAAAGTAATTTACATTAATATTTATTTGATTAGCTGATTTTCTTTTCTGGTTTGCTTTTAAATCAGTATACCTTAACTGATAGCATTTTCTCCCAAACTGTTTTTAGCAAAATTTAAAAAGAGAAAATTAAAATAATCATGGTGGTTGTGGTGGTGGTTGTGGTGGTAACCACAGTAATTCTGTCATCCCGAAGATATTGCCTAATAGTTCTTCATCACTTCAGCCCTTTAATCTCAAAGAAGATCATTAGAATAAATTAATTTTTGTTTTCCCAAAAGAAAGGACTGATGGGTCATCTAAATTCTTTGAGACTATTGATTTTTATTATTAAACTTGAAGAGTTCTTCCATAGCAAGAAGTTTATCACATGTCACTAGGAAAAGTATAATATCTTGTCAATTTAAAACGGAAAGGTGACGTGATATAGTTTTGTGTGAGCCTAAAGAAGACTGGACTCTGACTATGAAGGAATTTCTACATTGTTGAATATTAAGTTATTTTACATGTTTGGACTACATCCTTTTGCCTTAGAAATGGGTTTCCCGAATCGGTATTTAGGAAGTATTTTTTTTATCAAAGATGATAAAGGGTTTTTTAATTCCTTTTTTAGTTCTTTCCCTTGCTTTTATGGCTACACTTTGAATTCTTTGGGCAAAAGTATATACTGAGGAATGGGGAGGAGGTAAACCACTGTTTCCTCAGCCGACCACCAGGAAAGGAAAATTGTTGCCACAATGGAAGTAAAATGTTGTCAATGAATCTTCCCTAATTTCTGGCTTGCATTTGTAGAACCAAGTACATAAATATTATCATTGGTCTATAACAATTGTAATTCCTCAACAATAAACTCTGATAATACCCTTTTAACTAGAACTTTTAAGACTCTGTTTCTGTAATTCTTGTTAAACCTGGACAATAACTGAAAATTATTCATGGTTTGGGGAAAATGCAATTAAATTACCTTGTGAAAAGGAATTGTAAAGAAGCAATTTAATTGTATTTCTCCTACAGTTCAGATCATTATAAATTTTAGTGGAAGTATTTGTCTTTAAAAAGTGCATCTTGTTATGTAGTTAAAAAGTGTTTTGGGGGGATTTAGGATATAAATGTGTCCCTTGTAAAATTAATTGCTGTCACAAGTCTATCAGAAAGTCATTCTTTTTTAACTTTACCCATTCTTATGAATCTTGCCAAAGAGTAATAACTCTTATGTCTGTAGGAGTGTTTAGTTAGACTTAAAAATGTAGCCAAAGTGCTTTTTCAAAATACTCTGGAGACATTTGACTTGTATAATTCATTCACATGTTCTGCCATACTTATATATTAGCTTTACATTGCAATTACCATATAGATAATCATCATTAAAATAATCATACAAAGGCATATCTCACCAACAGACCAGAAAAAAAAACTATGTAAAGTCATTCTGGGCTACTGAATTTGGAAACTTGAGAATACTTTTAAGCAAATCTAGCTAAATAAATGTGCACCCTGGAGAGCAGAATGGCTTTTTGTTTTTAATCCATTAAAGGTCCTTTAATTTTCTTCACAGCTCTCCGTCTGTCCCTCTCAGCCATTTCCCCTCAGTGAATAAACATTTGCACAATGTCAGTGAGAAAGTAAAACCCCCCTGTTGATTTTAGTGAGCCATCTAAGCAGGTGTTTAAAACAGAGTCTCAAGAACTCCAAAGTACAGGTCTTAATAGGGGCAGTGAACATCTAGGACTCAGTGCTTTGACCAGTCAGAACCCAGACACTGCTGAGGAGTCAGGAGGAGGCCCCCTGGACAGATGTGTTTAGGTAAGTAATCACTCTGTTTCTGTTTGTGGTAGTATGCTGAAGAGATGCCGAAGTAAAGGTGAATATGCTTCTGAAACTCAGAGCTCAGAGTGGACTTCCTTGGAATACTAGATAAAAGAATTTTCTGACTGAAATAAAACATTTTAAAGGTGGTTCCTTTCAGTTACCCTCCAAAGACAGATGCAAACAAATAGCTTGCAAAAAAGTATTATACAAAAGGCAGTACTTTGCACTACATTATCAATTACTAGTAATAGTGCCATAGAGATCTTTCTTTATCCTGTTGGACTTTAAGGAAGGAAAGAATTGTGGTTTTGTTTGTTCGTTTTGCTCTTTTTGTTTGTTTGTAGAGCCAGTGCATTTGTAGCTGTTTGGAATTTTCTAAAGTATGTGAATTGCCCTCTCTCCTAGTTCCCTATATTTCAGTAATGACCCAGTTTTGTTTGTTTTAACTCTAACCATTCCATTGTTAACCACTGTTATTCATTTCCCTACCTGTCCTGGCATTACATTTGCCCTTAACGAGACGTGGGAACTATAAATATATTACTCATGCTGTTAAATGATGTTAGGGAAGAATACATAGCTTGAAAACCCCCATTACACATCAGTAATGATAGCCATGTATACTGCAAGAAAATGACCTTTAGCTTAAAACAATTCATCTTGTGTCAGAGTGGATGACTTGGTTTTCTAAGAAAATTTTAACTCCGTTGCCTGGTCAGTTATCTCAAGAAAATTTTTTCTTCATCAGATGATAACATTTAATCAATCAGTTTAACTGCAAAAAAAACTGTCATTGGAAAGTATACAATTCATAATAATTTATTCAGGTTCATTTCATTTTGAAAGTGGAAAAAAAGGTAAGGATACATTTTATTTCGCATTAACTGAAACTCTAATATAGATATAAATCATCCTTAATGCAGCCATTAGCCACAGTTTCAACGTGGTGGAATTCTTCTTACCTTTCTATAATAATTGGTACTCAACAGTAGATATCTTATGTTCTTAGATATTTCATTTACATATTAAATTTGATTCTGAGGACCTAATTTCATGGAAACATAATTAGAAATAAGAAGCGAGAGACAGACCAATTTGAAGGAATGGTGAAAGGTGACTGGTATTAGGAAAGAAGAAAGCTAAAGATGCTGAGTTCATTTTTTCTGCCACTGGTTCTGCAAAGTCTGAGAAGTTATTTAATCCTCAGTTTTTAAAATCTATAAACTTGGGATTATATGATACCTCTTTCTCAGGATTTTTTTAAATGAGCTAACATAAATATCAGTACCTGACACATAGTATGTACCTGATAAGAGTTTTATAACGTTAAAAAAAAATTGAGGCTACATAGTGTGGGCAGTGATAGAATAATACAACGGATAGATGTATGGTCTCTGGAGCTACATAGATCTCAATCGAATCCAGACTCTTTGCTTCCTTGTTTTGTGACCATGGTGGTGCTGCATAACCTCTCTGAGCTTCAGATTCCTAATTTGTAAAACTGAGGTGATTGAAAAAACCTACTAATCTTAGGATGTTTCAGAATTTGGGTGTCTTTATCATCTTTATTTTTTTTAACATTTATTTAATTTTGAGACAGAGAGAGACAGAACATGAACGGGGGAGGGTCAGAGAGAGAGGGAGACGCAGAATCTGAAACAGGCTCCAGGCTCTGAGCTGTCAGCACAGAGCCCGACGCGGGGCTCGAACTCACAGACCGCAAGATCATGACCTGAGCTGAAGTCGGCCGCTTTACCGACTGAGCCACCCAGGTGCCCCGTCCTTCTCATCTTTAGATAAGACGATACTTTTATTCTCTAGAAATGAAATAGAAATTGCAGGATAATGAGAAACCAAGATCAGTCAAAGGGCTTTCTTTCCCTATATCCCCTAATAATCACTTTGGCAGATAACACCTGAACATTCTTTGTGGGGCTCCTAGCTGTCTTCTGTGGTTCCACCTGTCCCTGAGTCCTAACCTACAGTTGCTCCCTCTGGGATGGCGGTGAGCCGCAGACAGCTTTGCCTGCAGCTTTTAGCCAGGTTCTGTAAGTGCAAGCAAGAGATAGGATGTGGAGGATAATTTTTCCACGCCTTTTATTTTTCTTTCAAAGATTAAATTAGTGGCCTTAATATTTTATCTGTAGTTTTCTTTCTTTTATTTTTTCTGGAAGAATAAAGGGCCAGTTTCCCTAATCGTCATGTTCATCTCCCTTCACCCACCCCACTTCAGAAGAACTAGAAAGCATACATTCTTAGAGACAGGCTTTCCCCAATTAGGTGGTTGACAAAGCAAGTCAGTAGAGCCAGCAGCTTGATCAACCTACCTGTGAACTTGTGTAAATTTCTGGCCCCACCTAGGACTTGCTGAATCAGAAAGTACAGAGCCATGGCCTTGGAATTTGTGTTATAACAGTCCCTCCAGGTGCTTCTGGTCTGACTAAAAATTTGAAAACCAGGGGTGCTTGGGTGGTTCAGTTGGTTAAGCATCCAACTTCAGCTCAAGTCATGAACTCACAGTTTGAGTTCAAGCCCCGCATCGGGCTCTGTGCTGACAGCTCAGAGCCTGGAGCCTGTTTCAGCTTCTATGTCTCTCTCTCTGTCTGCCCCTCCCCGCTCATGCTCTGTTTCTCTCTCTCTCTCTCTCTCTCTCTCTCTCTCTCTCAAACATGAAAAAAAAACTTAAAAAAATGAAAACCAGTGTTTTCGACATAGTGCACTCATCAGAAACCAACTTTCAAAGGTCTTTCAGATGCTGCACATTCTCCTCCCTTGACATAGGTGGGTATTTGGAAGAGGACCAGAGGTCTTGGCATGCCTTCAGTAAGATCAATAGGTAGTCTGTTAATCTCATCATTTTGCCCTGAGAAGTGAATATTGTTACTTGGCAGTATTAGAGGATCTGCAGATTCTATGTAGGAGATTTTCCTGAGTGTCACCTGTCATTTCATTTCAAAAGATTTTTTTGAGCAATTAGTGCTAGGCAGATAGTGTACTTTTGATAAGTGATAGTATTTATTATTACTGCTTTAAAACTAATCCTTATGTTCTTTTTGTGAAAACTTCTATTTTCTTCATGTATATTGTCTCTATTATTTATGTCATTCTGCTACTCTACTGGAGAATGAAAATATTAATGACAGTCCCCTACTTCATGGAGCTTGAAATCAGGTTGATGTTCATGTTTTTATTTGACCCACCCAGGTTTTTAAAATTTCATCCTGGCCAGAGACATTTGTTTTTGTTCACTGCTATTTTGTTCACTTAGCACAGTACCTGGAGGTTTAATAAATACTTCTTAATAAGGAATGATTGAATGCATGGATCCAAATACCCAGTGAAAGGAAAATATTCTGAAGTCCTTGTATGTCTTACCTTTTGTGCCCAAAAGGACCAATCGCTTTTTATGTTTAAGTTGAGTAAGACAGGTGGACACTTGTGCACAGCAGAGACCCCAGAAACACTAATCCTGATGTTTGCACAATATCACTTCTCGGCCTTTTGGCTAAGATCAAGTGTAGTATCTGATGTTTGCACACTATTAAGACTTATTTAGGTGTCCTGCACACCCATCTACGCACAGCAGTCTCGGGCTTGACATTTCAACCTGAGGAGGTGCCCTATTTTTAAATGCTGGTGGTAATGAGACAAAAATCTCCCATCTCATAGGCTCACCATGTTCTAGCAGATTTTTATTGCACATGGACTCTATGTCTCAAAAAGATTTGATAAATCAGCGGGATTTTGCCATTTTTTTTCTGTCTGACTAGGGTTTCTATAATAAATTAGGCCATTATCCAGCCTGATAAGCAATCAGCCCAATGCTATTCATTTGGAAATCACCATAATAGGCTGGGAAGGGCTAGGAGAAGGAAAATGTAGTTCCATGCTTTAGCTTTAAGAACACATCAAATTGTTTTCGGATATTTTTAGGAGAGATGTCAGAAGCTTTTGTGTTAAAGTCTCAAAAAGTGTGGCCACTTAGAGCCTAATCTTTAGAGAGTAGTGCACAGATCACAGTGAAGCTATGGGGTATGAAAGGGGACAAAATGCTCTTGTCCTTCACTCTGCTAACCTCGAATCAAGCTGTGCTTTTATTCCCTCAGCTGACTCTGAAGCAGATTGGCACTAAAACTCAATATAGTTTGAAACACACACAAACCCACTCAGCTAATTAGCATATTTGGAAAGTGTTTTGTAGACCTTTATTTGGGGCAGCGTTCAGGAAGCAGCCCAGACCTGAAATTGCTGCAGTGGTGTAATTATTTATCTTAGACATTATAAAGACTAGAAGTCTTTTTGATAATCATTTTAGAAAGGTCATCTGAAAAACCTGATTATTCTTCTTGAAGTTAGCTTATTATACTTTCTTTGAGTGTCTTAGAAGAAAAAATATTATCGAAGCTCCCATGCTGTTATTATATTATAAACCCCTTCATAAAATATCTTACCACATATAAGATTGAGGGATATCAAAGATCAAATTCTTCTTGATAAAGAATGTTTTACTCCTCTTCCTTCTCCATGTGGAATTTGCAAACACTTGACTTGAATGGAATTCCTTGTTTGGCCCTTTAGTCTTAGTCTCTATTCCATGTGGTCTGGGTCACGCCTGTCTGTCTCACTCTGGGGCTCCAGCTCTTATGCAAGATGTGGCCCAGAGAAAGAACTCAGGGAATGGTCAGTGAGGGTGAAATGAAAGAATAATTTGTGCATATAAATGCCTCTATCTGGCTTTCTAGGCTCCCTCACCTTGACTCTGTTGCATGTGCTTCCTGACTCCTCCCCACCTTGGCAGGTTAATGTCCCCTGCCCAAGTGGCCAGATACCCGCATAGATCCCAGGTCTAAGCCTTTTCATGTGCTGCTTTCTTGGTCAGAAATGGTCTTTAGTATCTTTTCTACAAAATATTCTCCCACCTTTTGGGGACCTCTTCAGGCCACACCTTAAGTCACAAAGTCTTTTTCTGATCTCCACTTCTCTAAAATCCTATTTGGCCTCTGATTTTCATAACAAGAATTAAAATATTAGGCTGCTGTTGTGAGTATAGGGTTCTCAAAAATCAAACAAATAGACAACAAAAAAGATAAGTGACTTGCCTTGCAGTTTGGTTTTGTTTTTCCTGATGTTGACATCTTGTTATGTCAGGGACATTATTTGTTTTCCTCTTATCATCAAATCAACTTAGTACAGTGGTATGCATGTTGTTGATTACCACTAAATAATTGTAGACTGCTTGAAAGTCCTAATCATAGGTCTTCTTCCATCTTTTTTTTGTCAAAAAAAAAAAAAAAAAAAGACACACACACACACACACACACACACACAGTGATATAGTAAGGGCTTTAGAAAAAACAAAATACAAGGACAGTTTCCCATGCTGAACTGAATCCCAAAAAGGAAAAGACTGCTGTATTAGTGTCCACACTTTATAAGGGGATATATATTTATCCATCAATATTTAGTTCTAACTTTAATTGGTAAATAAGTATCTGATACAACATAAACTTTTATTTTCTATAAGGAAATAGCATTCTGAATATTAAAAATGTGAAATTATTGAAGAGTTTCTCCTTGTTTCAAGTTACTTCAGAGGGAGAGCTGAGTGTATCTTATGATTTGTTTTTTTGCCCAGCATTGATTATCAATGACAAGCATTTTGTCCACACCTTCCCCACAGCACCCCTCTAAATTGTTCATTTATCTCACACACACACACACACACACACACACACACACACACACACACACACAAGAGGAAGGAAGGAAGGAAGGAGGGAAGGAAGGAAAGAGGAAAGGAAGGAAGGAAAGAGAGAAAGAGAAAGAAAGAAAGAAAAGAACCTAAAAACCAATCTGTGTATATTTCTATTAGGCGCTTCCCTTCACAACTCAAGAAAAAAAAATGTTAAAGACTTCCTCTTTTTTCTTGCAACTCTTCTTTTTCTCTGAATAATCATTTTGTTTTTCTGTAAAATCATCTGATTTTTTCTTGTTTTCAGTATTCCACATTGCCCCTAGAAAGAATTCTTACTTGAGCTGAACAAGATGTTGCAGCGTTCTGTGGCATTCAGCTGACACTTAGAAATTCTCCTTTTCCACTCTTGCCAAATCTAGCTTCTCTACATTAGCCCCAGCCCCTGCCAAGGCGTTGGTGGTTTGGAGAGTGAAGGGGTCTGGTGTGTTTTTGGAAGAGACAGCATGGATGAATTCTGTATGCAGAGACCAAAGGCTTCAGAGCCAATAATTGCACATGTGAAGTGAGTGTTAAAGGAAAAAAGAAAAATGTATTTCCTTTCTTCTCTTCATGTTTTAATATTCTTAGGCCATTAGGCTGAAGTACTGCATCAGAACAGGATGGTGAGGGCCTCTGCATAATGAAAGAATAATGCTATTTGCTTTAAGATCTGAGTGGAGATAAGATTTACAGGCCAGGCTATTAATGAGTCCATCAAAAGTTTATCTCTGAGTTGGACTTCCTATCAAGAAGGAAGTACATTTCACTCAATATTTACATCTGAGAAGAATGGAATATCTACTGATAGCCACTTTCTGGGCCACTAAATAAATCATTGCTGCGTTGAGACTGCCAGATGGGTTTTATTCTTGATAAAATGGTACAATTTTATATTGAAAGCTTTTAATGCAAATATCTATCATATTTATAAGCCTAATTTCAACCATCTTGATTTCTGATTTAAACTCAGAATTTTCATATGTCAAATGGCTTGAGCTAAAGTTAAGTCTGCATAGTATGACTGGAATTATGATAAAATGATTTGCAAGTGTACAGTGTGCCTTAGCAAAGAACAACTTTTTTTATAGTAGCCTTTTGATAGATATGTGGTGTTTTAATTCAAAACATTTTTTTTATTTCCAAGCCAATCACTGCTATTAATTTAACACTGTAAAATAAATTGCATCTTGCATTTAAGTGGAGAAAGCTGTTTCTCCACTTAAATGGAAATCTAAAAATTCAGATTTTTTTTCCCAACAAAGGAGTCTGGGTTTAATTCCAATAGCAGCCTTCCAAGCTTGAAAAGGAGACAGCACAGATGTCCTTGAGAATGATTGTGCCCAAACACTGAGACAATGGTGCTGCTTCTTATGTTAGAGTTTTGTTCATCAAAACCACATAGAAATTTTCTGAAGACAGTTTTAAAAAATTATTAATTTGCTTTATTTGTGTCTTTATTGGCAGTGCCTGCTGATGAATATGTAGAGCTTATTTCAACCAGCCTTTTGAAATCTGACCATAAACAATGAAGCATTTGGCTCCAAAGTTTGTCTTGATGCATTCCGAAAATAAATTCTATGTAGATAAAACATGCTGATTTTCCCCCCACCACTGATCCCCTTTCTCCTGCTCATTTTATGTCGTAGGAAAAGAAAACATTTACCCATCAATAAAATGCTGATACCTAGCTCTGTAACCAAAGCACCCAGAAGCACATGTAAAAGTATAACAGAAAAAGATCCTTGCATCAGATTGCATCATGTTACAGCAGGTGGTGTAAACCCTCATCATCTAGTGCTGGGTTGAATGAATAATAAGGTTCCTAGGCTTTGGTCTGCATTCCATTCTATTTTTCATTTATTTGTATTAAGTTTTCCAAAAGGCAATAGAATTACATGCTAAATTAAATGCCACAGGTGGTAAGAATTGTATGAATTCAAAAGGGAGGAAGATTACTGAGGAGGGGATAATCAGAAAGGGCTTCCTGGAGAAAAAGGCCTTGACCTAGACCCTGAAGAATTGTAGACTCAATGGGGAATGATGAACCACTCTCCAGAGAAATTGATGTCCTCCTGTATCCTTTTTCAAAGAGGTTAGTCTCTGAGTATATACTTCTAAAACCTAGATGTTAACTGCCTCTTCATTTTTCTCTGTAAGCCCTCCAAACAAAATCTCCCACAAAAGCGTCAGTGAGCCACATAGAATTCATCAGTGATCATCCTTTAGAACAGGAAAGGAAGGGTATTTTTCACATCCGAAATCGACCCATATAAAATACTGCCAGCCATAGCTGTTCACCAAAACATTTTCCCAGTCGTGCAACTGCCAAAGGTTTTTTCACTGACCTCTCCACTGAGTGCTCCCCCCTCAGCCAAGTTCCTCCTTCCCTCCTGAATTGATACTGGCAGTATGAAGTTCACTTTCCTCCTCTTTCTTAAAACTGACTCAGACACACACAGGCTCAACTCTCACCCTGAAGCGAATTTATCAAAGTCATCTCTCAACAAAGCACACAAATAAAGTATTATCCGTTTCATTCAATATGTATGCAACAAAAAAAGAAAACAGTACTGTAAAACTCAGTGTTAACATTTAGACTGGTGCAAGGATTTTGCCAACTTGATCTAAAAGTAATTGTAGAAGACTGGCCCTTGATAACAATATAACAGGGCATTTGTGTCCGGGTGTGTCCGGTACACTGGATGTGGCAATTATTGTGAGAATGGGGTGGGTCGGTTCTCTGAGAATTATTCACTACTCAAAACCTCTTCAATATCTAAACTAGTCATGCTGTAGGGATCCCTACACAGGAATGTGATATTGAAGCAGAAGATAACTTGTACATTACCACTCTGAAAGACCAGAGAATGGTAACACCATCAGAAGAAAAATGAATGAAAACACAAAAGTAAATAATATAAGCATCACAAATATTCTTTAAGTTATGGCACTTGCCTAAGATAAGAAAATTAAAAATAAATACCTCTCTTTGTGCACACTTGTCTTGATATAAAATTTGTGGGAAACATTGATTCTATATTGGTACCTGATTTGCTCACAGTTATAAACCTAGAATAAATCTTATTTTTTTTCTCTGAATAGATTACTCCTTATCTCACCTTTTCTCATGGGAAAGCTTTCCTCTTAGAGTTACTGTGATAGACTACACTGAATGAGAAAAACAAGAAGTTATGTGCAGGTTGAGAGAGAGATCTGTTTTCTGAAGTTGTTGTAAAAGAATTATTCATAAATTTACAGGGCCACAAACAGCCTGAGCAGGTTCCTCAGTCCTCCTCTTGCTTTTCAGGTAGGAGGGGTGTGCATAAATAGTACTAACCAGGTGAGAAGCTATCTAGTTTGTAAGGTGATAATCTCCTCAACGTCCTCTTCTATAGCTGAATCTAAAAGCACTTTGTCACCAGACTGTTCTTTCCAGTAGTTCTAAAAATTACTTCTCAGCAATGTAAGTGTCAGCCTGTATGGTTGAAGCTTATTATCTTTCATTCTGTCTTCAGAATGAAAACTGAGAACAACCAGCTGTCTTCTGCATAATTATGCCCCTAACAAAATGCATTCTTAGAGACTGTGGCTTCCTACTAGGTGGAAAAGTGAGCTCTTGTGTCCTGTTGCTCATTGTACATAGTGTTACTCTTTTCTCCCCCCAGTGACCGCATGAACTCATCAAGTTCACATGCAGAGCAAGTGAGAAGAGGACCATAGGTACCATTTGGGACATTAAAAGGGCCAATTCTTATGAACATGTATCTGTAGCACTCTATATGCAGCTTAAGTAAATATGCTGTCTTCCTTTCTTCTGCTGAACTGATATTTAAAATAGTACACATAACATGGAATGGTAGAAAGGTACCTTTCTCAGTTGTACCCTATTGGTTTTCCTTTTCTCAGTTGTACCCTATTGGTTTTCTGGTAATTTAATCCCTACTTTAAGGTGTCCAGAAAGGGTACTTGAACGGGGCAGCCGATATAAGAATAATTTGAGGTGCTTTTTCAAAACACAAGTTTCTTGGCCCAAACCCCAGACACACTTAATTCCAATCTCTGGAGGGAGGACCTGGTAATCTATCTTTTAAATAGTTTCCTGGTGGCTGCCAAATCTGAGAAAACAAAAAACAAAAAACTGTCCTGTCATCCACATTGCATAGTAGTTGGAAAGCCAAAGAAAAATACTTTTATAGTTGTGAAAATATTATATTTTCAAGTCCCTTGTGCCTGCATTAGCTGTAGAGCGGAATCCCAAGTGGAAGAACACTGCAGGTATCATACCATTTACAGAAACCTGTTAAGGTTGTCAGGAAGAATGACTGTCAAGTTGGGCCAAGTAAGATTTGAATAGTAGTCAGAAAAGCAAAAGGCCGTTGGCTATCCTGCCAAGCACCAAGTCTCATTTTCCTCAAACTATGATAAGTTTTCAGTGAGACATCTTGGAAATAACCAGTCTGTTCTTTCAAACGAAGTGTGGTTTAAAATGTGTAAGACAATGTAGCTTAAAGTTAGACTATTGCTATTCACAATGTAGTGCATTGAATGTACTGTACTTTAGCGCACAGCAAGATGAATACAGTCTTCTTCTGATGGTAGGTTTTCATGGGATGTTCTTTTTTTTTTTTTTTTTTTTTTCTTGCACTGTGGTGTGGATTTTAGCATTTGGATATGCTTGCATACTAGAACAGGTCTTCGTGTTAGTGTAGGAGAGGGGTTATGCTCTGTATTTTTAGTCAGTTAAGTGAAATGCAATTTTAACTTCTGCTAGGAAAAAAAAGTGTGTGTGTGTACGTGTGTTTTTTCTTGCTCATCCATTTTTCTTCTTTTTTGACGCCTAATATACTTCTGTATTAAATGACAGTATTGAATTGTGAACTAAAGTGACAGTTTTTATAGCTATTCAAATAATAAGCATTTGGGTCTCTAAGTTTAAAAGGAAGGGAAATATCTATTGCTGTATCTGCCATGCTGATCACACAATTTCCTGAAAATGGAAGTGATTTCAATCTTGTCTTTTGCCAAGGAGAATTTTACAGACGTTTCACATTCAAAATGTAGTCATCATTTAAAGTAAGAAAATTGCACTCAATGGGGGGAAATTTCATTAAAAACATTATTTTGTGCAAACTTACAGTCTGAATAAAACATAGAAATTAGAAAAAGTACATAAAGTGTTTACAAAATTAACAGTTTGTGTTGGCAGGAAGTTCTGCACTCCTTTTTCTTCAATTATGAGGAGATTTTCTCATTATGCTGCTCTATTTAAAGCTTGCTATAATTGACTTACATATTAAAGAGAATAATAGTGACAAATACAGATTAGGGTGCCTGTGTTTATGGATAACAAGTTGTATACAGAACCTCTTTGAGCCATTTATCCAGTAAGGGATATGCTTGGTTGCAGGGAAAATTAAACACCCAAGTTTATCATAGGTATAAAAGAGATTTCTTCCTTAAGCCCAGAGTCTTAATCATATGAATGTATGATGGGACTTCTATTTCTATTTTTTTTTCTGGTCCTCTTTCTTGCACAAAACTAAGACATGAATAAAGATAGGTTACTGCAAAAAAGAAATCTCACATATAATTTTCAATAGCATCTCCCCTATAAGCCACACACTACTTTGAAAGTTCAGGAATAAAACACATAGATGAAATGAAACTTGTGACTGTGATACAGAGAAATGTAAGCATCCTGCTCCCCTGAAAGCAATCATAGAACAAGCCATTGGAGAACCTGGATGTGAAGGATTCTTTCTCTCAGAGCTAAGATAGCATGTTATTGCCCCGCTTTTCATGCAGATTTCCATTTGAAAATCGTCACTGATATCCCACTGTGAGATTGTTTTGTTCAGTAAGAGGTTGAAGAAATGTGAGCATATAGAATGTCTTAAAGTTCCTTTGTGCAGCTAGTTAGCACATACAGACAGTCCTAAGACAATAGAGAAAAAAATCACAACACATTTATTCTACAAAGTACCACTTCTCTTACACGTGTTTCAGCATCTTTCTGGCTCTGGGTTGGTTTCAGTAGTGAACACTGATAGCTAATCAAGGTGAGCTTACTGAGAACAAACCAAATCAGACTAATAAGATGTCTTTTTCTGGGAGAACTGTTTTGAGATTAACAGAGACCTGCTTGTTAGCACAGCATTTAAAAACTCTTTTATGATACTCTTGTGGACAGCAAGAGGAAAGGATGATATGTCACTAAGACAGAGAATAGCATATATGCCAGTTGATTTTACTTGGTATTCAGATGAACATTTTCTTAAAGTAATACTTCCTGTTTGTGACATATGCTACCAGGTTTTTATTCTTGTTAATATTAATACTGTTTTAAAATACTGTGAAAAGGCAAAAAGTGAATTTATTTAAATAAAAAAAAATTAAGCAAATACTGGCACAAGTAGTATGCATATATGAATGATGTATTGGATTTGATAATCTCTATGTTATTTTTTCCCAACTCTGAGATGGTGTGAAAGACAAATATAGCCATTCTTCTCCTTAACCAAAAGCAGAATTTAAAGAAGTCAAGTTGTTCAAGTCTTGGACCAGAACCTAATTCTTTCTGACAGTCAAAGCAGTGGCAGAAATCTGGCTTTCTTCTGGGGCCAGAGCACATAGGCAAACTTCTGTTTCACAATGACAAAAAATTTATATTTTATTTCCCTATTCTTATGTAACAACAAAGGAAAATGAAATGAGAAGCATATCAAAGGCTCTTCAAAGTTCAATTGGCCAGAGAAAAGAGAGAATCATTCCCCATTCTTGTTTAGAGTCGTCTTCCACTTGTCTTTTTTTGTCTGAAGGGGGTGAAAGGAGGGCATGGTGGTGTTGCTCTTGTAGATAATATTCTAGAATCCGTTTAAGAAGGCATTTCAAATGTCACGTTGTAAAGCTACCGTATGGGACAGTAGCTCCTTTTCCCTGGTCAGATCCTGTGAGGCCATTCCTCTCTCCTAGCCAACATTTTATTCACCTTCCATCCTATATCCCATGGGTTCCAAGAACTTGGCCCATTTTCTCCCCTTCTGGCTATAACCATCTGCCCTTCCACCTGGGTTCCTTGCCTTTCAGACCATCGCTAACATAGCTTAGCAATTTCTCCTTTAGTTTTTTATTGCTGAAAAGACCTTTAAATCCTTTGAAGTGTTTTCTAGTGTTACTGACAATAACAACAAAGGCATGGTTAGGAATGTCTTAGTGTACCTTTTCCTTTTAATTAAAGAAAACAATTTAAGCCACCATTAGTGAAAAATGTGAATTAATAAGACACAGTTGCATCTCATAGAATTTAACAGTCCTTGTAAGGGCCTGGAAAAAGGCGACAGAAAGCAGATGAGAACCTTGTACAGCCTTGTTCCTGTTCTCTCTCCTTGTCTCCTGTCGGTCTCTCCTTTATATTTTATCTGCCTGTGTGTTTCTTCTGGAAGATCTTTCATTGCTCATGAATTATCTCACTTTATTTTAAGTTAATAAACCATACTCAGTTTCAAATTTCCAGAAAATCTTATTTCTCATCCTGTGTCAAGGAACTCTAATCCCCTCATCTCATTTTTTTTTTTTATCTTGGCAATTGATTCATCTAGGAATTGACCTTGAAACCAATCTCACCTCTCCCTTTTTAACAATCAATATCTAATCCCCTAAAGGGAGGAAATAATGGATACCAAGTGGCTGTATGATGGATTCCTGTCCCTCGGTTCTTCAATTCTTATATTTTTATCTTAGAAGACCATCTTCCTGGTTATCCCTGTTTCATAAAGTTAGTTTGCTGAAGTGGTTCCTTGTATCTTTTCTTTACATTCTAAACTCTAAGGTATAGAAAGGTAGTAAAAAAGAGTGATCCTATTAGAAAGGAGAACATTCTTCCCCAGCTCTATCACCTTGAAAATAACAATGACTACTTTTAGAACAAAAACAGTGGAAAATTTCAGGTAATCACAATCTGAAGGCTTTATTTTCCAAGGAAGATATACTGACTGGGAAAGTTCTCTCAAGAAAACAAAATCTGTTGTTTTTGAGCATGTTTTTGGTCTGTTTAATTTTAGATGCCCTCCGCCAGTGATTTTCACAACTCAAATGTGTGTGGGGGGAAGAACAGTTTATTCTTTGATATTGAGTTTTTAATTATGTGAAATAGTTCACTCACCATATAATAAATGGTCCTTTTAGCACAACAGTGATGAACCTTGTCAAAAGACAGTTTAAAATCATTTATTCTTTAGATTAAAAGGACTTCTTTTAGTCTAATAAGGGCAAGTAGGTTTCAGTTTGTGTGTGGAACCAATTGAGCAGAACTAGTTGTCTGGAATGTGATGTTGAAAATGATTCTGAGCCCACCATGACTACAGCAGGAAAGAGAGTTAAAACAATTATGATGAGTAATAATTATGGGTTCATCTGTAATCTGTTTTCTGAGATCCAGCCTGTGACTACCAAGGAAGCTGGTATTTACTGACTGCTTCCTAGATCCTTGTTAAAAGCAGTGGGAAAGGGACGTCCAAAAATTTATTTTTCAAAAATTACAATTCAGACATATAGCATGATGTTTTGGGGAAAGTGGAAATGGTAGAGGAAGAGATGGAATATTTTAACCAAAAACTTTCCAGAAAGACCCAGATTATTTAATTAAACATTCTAATTCAGGATCTTATATTCTAACTCAGGATCTTATATTTAGGAAAATTAACACATAGGAAACAACTGTTAAATTAGAAGGATAGTGTGTCAAAGAGAAATTTCAACAGACAAGTTGAATAAGTGAAGAAGACTTTATTCAAGGTTTCTCTAATAGGAGTCAAGACTCTTGCAAGAGGAGAGAGGGGTTAAATTCAGTCCACTGAAACAAAAGGCAGGAGAGTTTTTGATAGCTGGGTGAACTAGTGGAAAGTACTAGAGGACATTGGTAGGGGAGGTTGGTCTGTGCTTGCTAGTTGGTGCTTATTAAAATTAGGCTTCTGCCATCCCATAGAGACTGGAATTTGGGACCCTATCTTTCCTGATGATTACATGTCAGAGGGATGTCCCCCAAATCCTTGAGAAAGGTATCCCTGGGTTATAAACCTAGAAGTGCCTAGAAGATTTCCATCTCAAAGGGACAGAGAAATCATTTACAATAACAAGTTTTCTAAAGTAAATGCTGTAGGAAAAGGGGGGTGAGGAGCCTTCCTTTTAGACAGGCTTCTTCCTGTCTAAAGTTTATTTGAGGGCATTGTTAAGGCTTTCTTGGCCAAGTGTCAAATTATATTCTTTGTTATGTAGTTTAGGATACACATATGCGGTAGCATTTCAGAGATACTGGAAATCAAAGAGAGATCAACAGAGTTTTCCAGAGGTAGAAAGATTTCAGTTGCTCTTTGAAGAATCTTACAAAGTAACGTGAAAGAAAAGAAGATATTTCTGTCAAGAGCATCACAGTAAGTGAGTGATGACAGGTAAGACAAAGTACATGTGGGAAA
This sequence comes from Herpailurus yagouaroundi, assembly GCF_014898765.1. Classification (NCBI taxonomy): domain Eukaryota; kingdom Metazoa; phylum Chordata; class Mammalia; order Carnivora; family Felidae; genus Herpailurus; species Herpailurus yagouaroundi. Next base: position 9,944,556 of record NW_024412441.1, read on the forward strand.
CCAGTTGGGACTTACTTTTGATAAGACAAGTTTGTTCCTCAATTTTAGATCAACTTGAGCAATCTTCTTTCCTCCCTTGCTATAAGCACCAAGGTACCAGTTGCTCTGCCCTCCCTAAAGTGGCCAGTCCCTACAGTAACTGCTAGGTTCTTGCCCTCCAAGAGTGTGCAGGGGGACACAGAAGACGCTGCTGCTTGTACTGCCTGCAAAGACAAGCCTTGGTAGATTTGTTCTATTAGGTGTTTCTTCCTAATTACTTTTGGGTCTGAGCAGCATAACACCTAAGGGGAAATTTGAAATAAAATAAGCCATCTGAAGTCCTAGAGTCCTCATATGTGAATCTTTTCTGGAATGTTAACAGGAAATCCCACAGGGTTTTTTGTTTCAGGCTTTTATTTCAGAGCTCAATAGCCATCAGCTTTCCTTCCAACATATCCCCCTCTAACATTGTAGGTGAAGAGCAAGCCAACCACTTGCCCTGCCAAACCAAGGCAAAGAAGTAGGGGGCAGTTCTTTTCAAACATGTAACTAGCATTTTTGGAGTTGTGCACACAAGGTGATAACCTTGACTCATTGAGGAATGGCTTTCCCAGGGAATGCTAGTATAAGGAAGAAGAATGGCAGAGGGGCAGCGGCTTGGAGTCTTAACTCTGGAGTCAGATCTGACATTCAATCCAAGTTATTTCATACTTACCTGTGACCTTGATAGATTACACATTCTTTCTAAATGCCAGTTGCCTGATTAAAATGAGGGAATCATAAATGAAATTTTATTTTTCTCAGGAATTATTATTTTGTCTTGAATTCTTGCTTTCAGAGTAAATACAATGTGAGGAATTTAGTAGCATAACTGCAAGTGGAATATTTTTATTTTTATTTTTTGACCTATGCTATTTCTTTAACTACAGTGGTTTTTAGGGTGTAAGATCTCGCCTCAGCATATTTCTAGTAATTTACATGAGTCTTTACTTTTTTTTTTTTTGGATGTTTATTCATTTTTGAGAGAGAGAGAGAGAGAGAGAGAGAGAGAGACAGAGAGACAGAGAGACAGAGAGAGAGAGAGAGACAGAGCTTGAGGAGGGGATGGGCAGAGAGAGAGAGAAAGATACAGAGTCTGAAGCAGGCCCTAGGCTCTGAGCTGTCAGCACAGAGCCTGAAGCGGGGCTCAAACTCAGGAGCTGAAAGATCATGACCTGAGCCGAAGTCAGATTCTTAACCAACTGAGCCACCCTGGTGCCCCTTTTTATATGAGTCTTTAAAGGGTACAGAGATTTCTTAGGGATATTAAGGCAAATACAGTAGCATGAGCTAAATATACCATAGGATTCACATCCTAAAAACAAGAAAAAAGAATTTCCTGCTTGCAGACCAGGAGTCATTAGCTGGTCAGTGTAGTGGATTTATTTGAGTGAGCAAATTTATTGGAGTAAAGAGCATTTCTTCTTTTCAGGCCTCATGCCTGACATTTTGAGAATACTGATTCAAGATAGGTCTGTAACAGCTTCAGTTGTGTAGAATTCAGTAAGACCATATATGTTTTGCTGATACTTGAAAAAACAAAGCAAAACAAAAAAGCAGTATGGTGGTTTTATGTAGAGATCACCTGTGATTCTGAAAAAAAAAAAAAAGTATGGAATTACTAAGTCAATGGAAATTTTTATTTAAATCGTCTCTACAGAACTCCTCTATTCCTACATACCACCCCCTACAGCTTGTCACCCACTGTTAGATACTAGAAAATAAATTTTAATGTGAACAACAACACTGAAACAGTAATCTCTAGAAATCAGTCAACAATATTGAAATATGCTATTAGCTGTTGACTGTAAGCTAACAAATTCATTATTGCTAAAGAATTGTCACTTTCATCAGAGTAAGCCTTCATATTAATTTTCTTTTTTTTCTTTCTAAAATATAAAAAGCCTTTATTTTCCTTTTTGTTGTTGTCAGAGTAGATATTTATACGAGACATGTTCATGAAGGGAAGAGGGCTGTACATATCAGAATTACTTAAGGATATTCTTGAAACTCATATTTTGACCCTTACCCCTTTGTAATCTCTGTTGTATCAAGTTAATATTTATTAAGCATTTACTATGTCCTAAGGGCTATTCTAGGCAATAATGGTATAGATGTAGATAAGTGGCAAGGTCCCTAATATTCTGAGATATAAATTAATGCTGGGGAAATAGAGTTTATAAGTAAAGAATCAAAGAACAAGACAATGTTGGATTATGAAAAGTGTCACGAAGAAAGTAAACCATTATGTTTTGAGAGAGGGTGACTGAGATGGAGGTATTTTTGAGTGGATGTCAGGAAAGGTTCCTTAATCTATGTGAATCACTTTCTTCTTTGGAAAATGATGATTATAACATCTACCATATAAAATTGATGTGAAAATTAAGAGTGATCACATGTTTCCATTGTCTGGCTCATAATAAGCACTCAATAAATAGTAAGTATTCAATAAATGGTAGTTTTTTAGTGGTTTTCTGACTTGGATAATGTCTGAAATGATCTCCTGGATTCGTCCAGACTATAGGACTCTACTGTTCATCTCAAAGGCAATTGTTTTAATTCAGGGATAAGTTGAAGATGACTAAACTATAGATTATACTATACACAGTATATGTTTACTAGGTAGTTCTCATATCAGTCCCCAACCCTTAATGCTTTCTGTGCCCCAGAGCAGTGTGTTTACCCTTTTTCTTTTCTGCTCTTTTTTTTTTAACGTTTGTTTATTTACTTTGTGTGTGTGTGTGTGTGAGAGAGAGAGAGAGAGAGAGAGAGTGTGTGTGTGTGTGTGTGTGTGTGTGTGTGTGTGTGTGTGCAAGTGCACCCCAGCTGGGGAGGGGCAGAGAGAGAGAGAGGGAGAGAGAGAATCCTAAACAGTCTCCACCCACAGTACAGAGTCCAAAGCAGGGATAATCTCTTGACCATGAGATCATGACCTGATCTGAAATCAAGAGTCAGACACTCAGCCAACTGAGTCACCCAGGCATCCCACCCCTTTTCTTGTGTTAAGAGTGACATACTCTCTGGACATCAGGGAAACATGGGAGGAATTAAAACCAAAGATTACATTTTCTTCAGGAGGAATTCTAATAAATGATCTCTACCTTTTAGGAGAACAGTCTTCTCCCACTAATCTGTGCACTCTTATCTTTTGTGTAAGAAATAGTTAATGTCAAATGCCTGCTCTCCAAATATCACCAACACAATCTGTTATTAAGACAAAGCTGAATGCTTTGCTTACTGTGGTAGGGGACTACTAGACTGGGCTATGACATGGTCTAGGAGAAGTAAAGACAAGGTCAGAGTAAATTGAGAATTAGAAATTTGGCTTAAGGTGGTCTTTCAGTATAGGGACTTAATTGAAAATAGGAAAAGATTTTTTTTTAAAAAAATAATAATGTTTATTTATCTTTGGGGAAGGGAGAGAGAGAGACAGAGAGAGAGAGACAAAGAGAGAGAGTGGGGGAGGGACAGAGAGAGAGGGAGACACAGAATCTGAAGCAGGCTCTGAGCCGTCAGTACAGAGCCTGACACGAGGCTTGAACTCACAAACCATGAGATCATGACCTTGGCCAAGGTCAGACACTTAATTGACTGAGCCACTCAGGTGCCCCCAAAATAGGTATAGATCTTAATGTAACAGTTAAGGATTGGTAAAAAGTAGCAGTTGCAGAATTTTGAAGAAAGAGATGCTGAAGAATCTTAGGATATTAACCATGTGTTATTGAAAACTGAGTGAGTCTGGGAGTTTTTCACAATCAAGTTATTTGCTGGGCACGAGTCTCCTAGAATAGTTAATTTATACTAATGAGGAAAGTGTAACAGCCAAGTCATGTTAATAAATAGGAACCGGTTCCAGGATAGATAGTTTCCGTTCTCAGTGGGAATTACCACTGTATGGGCTTCTACTCTTTATGTAGGACATGAAATCCAAAGGTATGTGGGGCAGTTCCACAAGAGGCATATTCTACAACAGGGTACATATTAAGCTAATAGGGGAAAACATCGGAAGTCCTTCTGACGGAGGGAAGTCTCTCCATCTTTAGTTCAAAACTGTAGCATCCTTTTCCTCATTTTCTAATATTTTCTCATTTACAACTGTTTTCTTCTGTAAGGTAGGGAAACTGACTTACACATCAAAAGCAGAAATTTAATACATTGAAAAATAATGTACCTTATGGCAAGTTTGCAGTGTACATGGTATTTTAAACATTGTTTATAAGCCTCCATGGGGGGGAAACCTTTTAATTAATGGAGTTAATGGCTTGTTGAAGAAGAGTCCTGGTGATACCCCTTCCACAGAAACAGGAGCTTGAATGATGTGGTTTCCTGGCTCTGGATCCACGGTCCCAGCATGAGTATTATATCCAAGCTAGTTGGTGTCCTCCACTGAGCTCCCAGCCTTTTGGCTCCCTGATCTGTCAATCTCAATCTATCTTTCTTTCTTTCTTTCTTTCTTTCTTTCTTTCTTTCTTTCTTTCTCCCTTCTCCCTTCCTCCCTTTCCCTCCCTCTCTCTCTCTCTTCCTTTCTCCTTCCTTCCTTCCTTCTTTCCCCTTTCCTTCCTTTCCTCTCCCCGCCCTCCCCTCCCCTCCTGTTTCCTTTTCTTTTCTTTTCTTTTCTTTTCTTTTCTTTTCTTTTCTTTTTTCTTTTCTTTCCTTTCCTTTTCTTTTCTTTTCTTTTCTTTTCTTTTCTTTTCTTTTCTTTTCTTTCTGGAGATAATAATACTATATACACAGACTTCACCTTTACTGCTTCCAGACTTGTGTAAGTGATGTAGTATCTCTCTAATAAATGCCAAAGGGACAAGATCAGCATAAGATTCTTGTAACAAAAACTACTTATATAATCTTAAGAACTAAACAGTCCAAAGGCCTGCTTTGCTAGCAGGGGTAGGAAAATATTATTTACTGACATGAAACTTTATAATAAAGCAATCAGTCTTGCTTCATAAAAGCAATGTGAAACTAGAAGGGGTTCCATAGAGAGTCATTACTTGAATATTTAGTGATCATCTACTTTGGGGGTCATCTTCATAAATCAGCTATTCGTTACCAGTTCATTGCTCATAGACAATTTGACCAAGCTACAAAAACTAGCATCAATTTAATTTCCAGGGGCAAAAATATACATACTGAGCCATTAAAGTAGATCTTCCCAACACTGATATCCTGATGTCATGCTGCATTTATTCTATATTATGTAATTTTGGCTGGGATCTCCATAAATTTTTGGCTTTAGTTTATTTGGCATTCTGTAATTGACATAAGGAGTCAATCTCAAAGAATCTTCAGCATTGTACAACATGTGACTTATTTACAGTTGTATTCTGTAAAGATGATTTAAGAAATTACCTAAGAGTCAGACATTCTTCTAAATTGTTGATACCCTTCAATAATTATTAGAATGTTTTTCCTTCAGGGGCACCTGGGTGGCTCTGTTGGTTAAGTGTCCGACTTCGGCTCAGGTCGTGATCTCACAGTCCATGGGTTCGAGCCCCGTATCAGGCTCTGTGCTGACAGCTCAGAGCCTGGGGCCTGCTTCGGATACTGTCTCTTTCTCTCTCTCTCTCTCTCTCTCTCTCTCTCTCTCTCTCTCTGTTTCTCCCCCACTCACATTCTGTCTCTCTCTCTCTCTCAAAAATAAATAAACATTAAAAAAAAATTTAGAATGTTTTTCCTTCAGCCACTCACTGTTCCCCATATATAGTAACATGCATTTATAATCTAAATAGTATTGTGAATAGTAATATAAAACCATTTAAAGGGGATAAATTTGGCAGGGCCAAGTGGCAGGTGATGGTTTAGTGAAAGGTTAATTGGTGAGCAATTCTGCTGGTTACAGGTTACCTGTCTACTCACAGATGAGATGCTTGGAAAGAAGAAAAGTAGACCCAGTGGCCTTTATAAGGAGAGGCTGTGTCCATTTGGGGACTAAGAAACCTGTGAAAAATTCAGCCAAGTTAGTTATTCGGTATTATGTGGTCAAAATGAAACATTCTTTGCATAAAATTGTGTTTATTGGTTAATGTAAACCAGTTTTAGTCAATAAGACTTAGGTCTGTCACATGTAAAAGACTTTGTTTTCTTCCACAAATTAGTCATCAAAACGAATTCTGCTTCATTAAGTTAAATACCAAATATGTACATCTAGGGTTAATAAATGGCTTTGAAAAACAACAGCAGGGAATTGGTGCCAAGAGTATGAAAATCTTATGAAATTACCTGGGAATTTTTCCAGAAACCTTTTGGGTCACAGGAATTATAGACTACCTTTTCATAGAAATAACAGAAATGTTAGATGTGCTTACTTATAACTGCCAGCTAAACAATAAACAGTGCTTAGTTTTCAAAAACTGTTGACATTTGTCTCACCAGAAAACAAGTGCTCTAAATAACAGATATTAAACTGAGGTAAATGTCCTGTGACTAACATAGATTGTTTACATAAACAGAAATAGAGGGATTTTCGTAATGCAAAATATGCACATATACACACACATATGTAACCCTGTCATTTTTAGACAGTGACCTCTTGCTTGAATTGATTTCAATAAAGGATAGGAAAAGCTTAAACAAAATTAATTAAATGCAGGCAAGCGTAGGCATGAATGTGGCAATTAATTTGATTTCTGCAAGTAGGTTGTTAATAAATGGAGATAGGAAAAGCAAGTTATGGCTGTAAATTTCAAATTCCTTCAACAATAAAGATGTGTCATATTCATGACACATACTGATGTATGGAGATAAATTGCCTGTCACTTAGTGTGGAAGATACCGCTTAAGTTGTACATTAGATGCATATTAAGCTGTGTAGGAGCCCACATTTAGTCTGTCTGTTTCCTCTAGGTAATGTAGCTCATTCATAATGTCATTTTCTTGGATGTGCCAAAGTGGCTAAATGAGCATCGAAGTTATTTATACATTAGCATGGTATGTAGAACATCACTGTTTTCCGCTTTGCAGAGGGGCATAGGCAAAGTTGACAGGGCTGAATTTATGCAGGCTCCAAAATGAGACTCAAACCCTAATTAGCATTTCTTCCTATCTGGAATTGGGTGGGGAAAGTAAATTACATATCTGAGGTGAAGTCTTTGTCTTTTTCTGACAGCCTACTTCTACAAATTGGATGGGCCAGCCTGACAAACATGGAATGCTTCAAAGTTTCCTCTTGTAACAGGAATCCTACAGTCTTTTGTAACATACACTCTCTGATAATTAACATGGGATTTCTAGACAGTTAATCATTTTCGATGAATCCCCCACTTCTAAAATGGATGTGATGCAGCTTATTTATGGTAGGAAGAATTTTAATTGCACATGAAACCCCTCTTTAGCATACAACTACCGATTCACTCACATGTTATCTAAAGTTGCACAAGGCACTGTGCAGAGCAAGTGCCTCATCTGATAAGGACATAGTAAGTATGTAATTGAAATTGGTCTTTCAGGCAAGCCGTGATTTGTTCTTCCTTTAGGCCCTCAGCATGAGCTACCTTTCATTGTTATAATCTCTCTGCACCATCTGGACCTCTATAAAGATGTTGGTCTCAGCGGTGAAATGAAAGACAAGGAGGATACTAAATAAAACTTACATAGTGAGAGAAAATTGTTATTGTTGATGCTAATCATAAGTATATCTTTTGAGCTTTTCACCTAAGGATATTAAAAGATTCTCTCGGCACTAATCTTGGTCTCAAAGTTTTAGGATTGATGGCCATATTGCTATATAAGGAGGTTAAACATTTGACAAATAGCAGATGAGATGGAGATATGATTTTTTTATTCATTCATTTAACAAACATTGGTATATACTGTGTAGAGATGATGGTCTAAGTAGTCTGACAATGTAATGTATCATTCAATCTGAAACCCCAGTAAGAGTTAAGGGGGAGCTACTCATAGTTTTACTAGGATAAGAGACGTATAAACTAGGACCATCCTAGACAAGCCAGGAAGTAGTGCCATCTTATTTCTTGACAATGAAAACATGCTACTAGGTCTTAAAGCTTACAACAGCTCAAATGTGCATTCTCTGTCTTTGCTCAAGTGTCAATGTCAAGTTGAAATCCTCAGCCTTGCTATATAGCCCTAACTAAAATGGCAGCAGCCCCCAGTATTCCTTAATTCTTGCCCCCAGGCTTATTTTTCTCCAAGGTTATTTATCATCTTCCAATATACTATATAATCTATTTATTTTATTTCTTCCCTATCGCTCTTCATTAGAACATAAGCTCAGTAATGGCAGGGATTTTTGTATGATTTCTTCATTGCTCTATTCCCAGCATACATGGTAATATCTGGCACATATTAACTGCTAAATAAATGCCCTGAATGGATGTATTTCTCCATTTTAGAAGATCAATTTTGTGTTTGGCATAGTGATACATTTTAGAGGCATAAAAGTTTCTCTGTGCCTTTATGAATCTCCCAAAGTAGTTGGAAGAAATAACTATTCTTACAAGTGAAATAAACAATGAGATGTTTCATGATGTCTATAAGGGTTTTGTAAGATTAGTATTTTAGGAGATTACATAATTCAAATATTACCAAAAATATTGAGTAACTAAAGAACCGATAGTCTAATCTTTCATGATACATGATACTTTCATTTTCCTCTTCATCCTGTTTTAATAATGTTTTTTTAAGCAGGCCCCACACCCAACACGGGCTTGAACTCATGACTCTGAGGTCAAACGTTACGTACTCTATTGACTGAGCCAGCCAGGCACCCCTGTCTTAATAAGTTTTAAAGTCACATCACCTTGCAGGTAGTAACAAATGAATCATTTGATAAAAATCAGGTATCAAATGGGTTAATAAGAAGTCTTAATTTTATCTTGAATCAGATTGAAAATATAGCTTTAGAAATTGGAGCATGGCTGCTTAGAAACAATTGCAACAGAAGCATAGTACTAATATTTATTTTCAGTTTTAACATAAGACTCTAAATAAAATAGTCTAAAGGAATGAACTTTTGATGAACCTTTTAAAATTGAGAATTCTCAACTTTCATTCTCTAAGGTGGGGAAGAGGCATCCCTGAACTTGTAGTCCAGAAAACTAGGCCCTTGTTTCTAGAGTTCTGTCTGAAGTAGCTCTGTGACCTTGGGCAGCAGGACACCTCCTAAATTTCTTACATCATTTTTTGACTTATGGGATCATACGTTCTTTAAGGTTCCTGTATTAGTTTCCTAAAGCTGCAGTATTAAAGTACCATAAACTGAGTGCCTAAAACAATAGAGATTTATTGTCTCACAGTTCTGGAGGCTTGAACTCTGAAATCTAGGTATCAGCATGGCCATGTTGTCCCTGACAGTTTTAGGGAGAATCGTTCTCTGCCTCTTCCAGCTTCTGGTATTTTCTGCTAACCCTTGGTGTTCCCTGGCTTGTGGATGCATCACTGCGGTCACATGGCTGTCTCCCTGTGTGTTACTGCATTGTCTTCCCTCTGCGCATGTCCTGAGTCTATGTCCTAATTCCCCTTTTTTAGAAGTCATACCGGACTAGAGCTTAGCCAGTGATCTAATGTTGTTAATATGATTACCTGTACAAGAACGTTACTTCCACATAAGGCCACATTCTGAAGTATTGAAGATTTGGGCCACAACATACTTTTTGGGGGGCAGGGTACAGTTTAACTCATAACAATTAGTTTAGGTTCTACATGACTATAGCTCTAGGTAATATCAAGGAGAATAATGGTAAATTAAAAAAATATATTGCTTTGATATGCTCTCAAATAATTTTTAAAACCATACTTATCTGTTCCTTTACCATTATCTAAATATAAAGATCTCATGGATCATTATGGAAGATGCAATGATTTTTATGATTTATATTTATATTTTTAAAATTCTTTATAACAGTTTTCAGATTAATGTGTAAACTAACATCATTGTAAACAAACATGATTTAGAAGACTAAAGATGGAGGGGCGCCTGGGTGGCGCAGTCAGTTAAGCGTCCGGCTTCAGCCAGGTCACGATCTCGCGGCCCGTGAGTTTGAGCCCCGCGTCAGGCTCTGGGCTGATGGCTCAGAGCCTGGAGCCTGTTTCCGATTCTGTGTCTCCCTCTCTCTCTGCCCCTCCCCCGTTCATGCTCTGTCTCTCTCTGTCCCAAAAATAAATAAAAAACGCTGAAAAATAAATAAATAAATAAATAAAACGTTAAAAAAAGAAGACTGAAGATGGATTACAGGGTTTATATTGAACTTGGCAGTTTGGTAGTAGACAACAAAACTATAAAATTTAAGCAGCTTTTTTTTCAGCCATTTATTCCCCGCCACTTCATAAGAACAAGCTAGATGGGGATAATTTTTAGCTGTGTTTCACTCAGACAGAAATCTCAAGAGGCCAGTAATACAGAATATTGAAGGATTGGTAACATAATAGAATTCCAAATTAGTAACCAAAGTAAAGAAATCAACTCAGTGTGGATTACCATGAATTCCAATTTAGAAATTTCTAGGAATACTTCTGAAAAGGACTTCTATACAAAATTTCTGTTTCCTTGTAAAAATGGAATTATTTCATTTTATAATAACTATGTTTCATAAATGTCAAGCACATTGAACCATTTAAATCTGTTAAAACTTATTGTTTCTTTTTCTGACTTACATAAAAATATTTTTGCATGCATCTGTAATGTAATAAAAAATATTTCCTTCTTACTATTATTATAGAAAATACTATTCAGAAATAGTGGTAATTTAATTGATCACTGCTAGGGCTAAATGCTTCTCAGGTATAGAAACTAGCAAATTGCCAGTGATATCCACACAGTAAGGTTTAATTTTTTTCAAGATATTAGAATAGGTAATATATATGTTAATTTGTACTTTTTCTCATAATTTTAATTCTTTTCAAATATTAGTCAAATCAAACTCAATTTCATTTCAGACCTCCAGAAAACATGTGGTCAAAAGAGTTGTGCAAATCCACTAGCCCCTTTGCCATCTTCACTGAGATTTAAAAAGCTGTTAGCAGATGTTGTGTGTGAAGCCTCCATTGGGCATATCTAATATGTTTTCTTCTGAAAGGCCCATTAATCTCTGATGCATGATGGGAAATGGTCTTAGTAGAAGAATGCTCCTGAACTCTTGTTACCAGAGATTCTAACACATTGCTGACTCATTTCATTTCTTATCTTCGTCAAGAGAAAGCATGTGTTATGACATTGTGTGAGTGTCCTAATCCAAGATCATTCCACTATCTTTTCTCCTAAAATAGTATTTTTTAAGTGCATATCTTTTTTTTGTTTTACCATTGCCATTGTTCTTATTTGCCACTTCTCAGAGTGCATGCCTGAGAATGATTTATTCATTTTGGTGGGTTCAGTGTGTTGTGTCCATGTTAAGAATCTTTCTGATTCTTAGTGGGGGTGGCAAGAAAGGAAGGGGAACGAATGTTGGTTTGAAAATGATATGAACCATGAGAGAATGCTCTTTCTGACACTCCTCTATTTCATGCAACCCATCCTTATAGTCTACAAAATGTATAATCTAACAAGCATGTTTTTAAGACATAAAAGTTTCCTTTCATCAACATGCTGCTGTCTTTCTCACTGCTGCTGATATATGTCTCTGATCAATAGTCAATTCAAACATATTTGTAGAACATTCTACTATATGACTAACACATTACTATGCAATGTGATATGTTTACGTAAGTATAGAAATGGTATTTTTGGTATTTTTCATCTGGTTGACTATTTTTTTCTTATATCTTGATTTTTTAGTATTACTGTCTCCATTCCTTAGTGTCCCTCTGTTTTGCTTAATCAGAAAACAAAGTTATGAGTTAAGATAATAATTCAACATTGTTTAGCTTACAAAATGAAGAGAAATTTTTAAAGCGGGGCCATCTTTATAGAAATGTAACTTTGCATTTCAACTACAAAATCAACATAGAAAAGTAAAACATTGGAGTATTTGAGTTCCAACATGAGATCATTTAACTTCATAGCTTGAACTTCTTTATCTGTAAAAATGAATTCTCAGAACTGACCTATCTGATTTTGGTTTGTGACACTTGGAAGAAATAAGTTTTCAATAATGTATTTGCTGTAAGTGTACTTGCTATCATTTCAAAATACAATTATATATAAATCTCCAAAGCTCGAGGTTTTTATTTTTTTTTTTAATTTTTATTTACTTATTGTTTAAATAGCCTTCAAGCCCAGAGTGGAGCCCAGTGTAGGCTTCAACTCATGATCCTGAGATCAAGACCTGAGCAGAGATTGAAAGTTATATGCATAATCGACTGAACCACTCAGGTGCCCCCAATGTTTGAGGTTTTTGAATATTTTTAATATATATCAAAAATTACAATGTAAATAAATAGATATGTAGATTTGGAAAAAAAAAAAACATTTGACCTAACCTCAGCTTTGTAAGATAGTACTGTATAAAAATTGTTATCCGTATACAATAAGCAAAATACTATTGGAAATATGAAGTAGGATCATGTTTTAAAACTTTTTAAAGTTCATTTACTTATTTTGAGAGAGACAGAGACAGTGTGAGTGGGGGAGGGACAGAGAGAAAGAGGGAGAGAGAGAGAGAGATAGAGAGAGAGAGAGAGAGAGAGAGAGAAAATCCCAAGCAGGCTCTGCAGCACTGTCAGTGCAGAGTCCAATGTGGGGCTCGAACTCACGACACCACAAGATCATGATCTGAGAGGAAACCAAGAGTAGGATGCCAAACCGAATGAGCCACCCAGGCACCCTGAAGTAGGATCATTTTCGATGATTCTTTGGAAATAGGATATGAATACTCAATTGTGTTTTTATGAAAAAATAAATTTTTTCATGAAAAGAAAAAGGGCTGTTGGAGTTTTCACCAAAAGTGAAGATACTATCATAATTCTTAATGGGATGAATGCATTTTTGATGATAATTTTGTCTTGTGGAATTTTTAGAACATCTAGATAATTGAGAAAAATTTCATTGTAAATATTAAGAATGCCAATCTATTTTTTTTCTGTAATATTTGCTTAAATGACTATTGTGAGAAAGTCTTCAATAGTAAAGTTGAAATCAGGTACCAACTTACATATGCCAAGTTAAATACTACTGTCAGAATCTGAGTTGATGAAATCTATCATCAAGTGCTGCATAATAGAAATCTCTCAAGTGCCACTTCTAACCATCATGAACATGTTCAGTATCTAGCAATGCAGTCTTTCATATTGTAAGCATTTACATGGTTTTGTTGGCTTAAATAATTTCTCCAATTTAGAGATATAGGAAATTAAGTTACAAATTTATGGATTATATAATTTTTAGTTTATATATAACAAATTATAATTTAAAATAAAAATTATAGGGGCTCCTGGGTGGCTCAGTCAGTTAAACATCTGACTTCGGCTCAGGTCATGATCTCACAGTTCATGAGGTCAAACACCGATTCAAGTGAGTACCACCTCTCTCTCTCTCTCTCTTTCTCTCTCTCTCTCTCTCTCTCTCTCTCTCTCTCTCTCTCTCTGCCCCTTATGGGATTCTGCCCCTGTCTCCCTCTGTCTCTGCCCTGTGCTCACTCGCACCCTCTCGAAAGAAAGAAAAAAAGAAAGAAAGAAAGAAAGAAAGAAAGAAAGAAAGAAAGAAAGGAAGAAAGGAAGAAAGGAAGAAAGGAGGAAAGGGAAAGAAAGGGAAACAAAGAAAGAAAATACAAATTTTATTTACAAGTAACTTTATAGTATTAGTTTGTTATGCCACTTTAAATACATTAACTATATGGAAATATTAATTTATAATAAATATATAAACTATATATTATAAAAGATAAAGAAAAATGTTGTTTGATATCATTTCAGAAATGATATTTTTAAACCCAAATTAAGACATGTTATGTGGCAAATGTAAATATAGTTATGGAGACACAATGACAAGCTTTTGAAATAAAGACTGGCCCAGGATATCCATTTTTCTAGGATTGAGGCTTTTGTTCTCAGAAGATCAGTAGCATGGGGGCACTGGGTGGCTCAGTTGGTTGGGCGTCTGACGTCAGCTCAGGTCATGATCTCAGCTCAGGTCATGATCTCATGGTCTGTGAGTTCGAGCCCGGCATCCGGCTCTGTGCTGACAGCTCAGAGCCTGGAGCCTGCTTCAGCTTCTGTGTTTCCCTGGCTCTCTGCCCCTTCCCTGCTTGGGCTCTGTCTCTCTCTGTCTCAAAAATAAAAAAAAAATTTTTAAAAATTTTAAAAAAAAAAAAAAAAAAAAAGGAAAAAAAAAGAAGAACAGTAACATGGATGGGAAGAAAACTGGCAGTCTTCAGGCAAATATGGCACACAGAAACGGTTTGGCTGATAAAGTGACTTTTTTCCCTTCGTTTTTCTTCTCTTTTTTTATTTGAATGTTTTTTAGCACAGCATGAATTCTCCACTTTGCCATGGGCCCCACCCCTCTCTACTTTACCTTTTAAGCCTTGACCCTGGATGTACTCTAGAGGGAGGCCGGTATGCACATAGTAGTGCTAAGTTTTCCCGGAGACCCAGCTGTGCCAGGGAAGGAAATGAGATGCATGTTTCTTAGTGGGAAGGTAGTTATGACTTTAGTGGTCAACCATAGTTATCTCTCAATTAAGCACATACTTGTACCAGCCTCTTGTTAGACTAGATACATGTGTACAAGTAAGGCAGAGAAGTTCCTAACAGTCCTGGCATGCAATTTATTTGATGAAAAGGGAAAAGAACCAACTTATATAATGCATGAAACAATATTAAAAGAGGAGTACAGAGAAAAAAAGCAAAATAGTGTAATTGTTGTACATGACCTCTACCCTTAAGGAGCTCATTATGTAGTTGCAGAGATGAAACCAGCATCAACACAGCCTGCTAAAATGCATATGGTAGGTCACAGGAAGGAGAGGTTGTATAGAAGAAATTCCTCAAGTGTCGTAGAGGAGGTGGAGCTTGAATTTGTATGAAAAATGATTAGTATTTGCATGCTGTAAGGAAAGGATGGTATTATTAATCTTGGTGCTAGCAATACAACATAAGCAAGGAGGACTTAAATTATATTTTTAATGTCTTTATGTCTTGAATATCTTTATGCCTTGAACAATATCTAGAAGATAAAAAAAAAGAATCATCTTGCTTCTTATCTATTAAATTGACACCAACCTGTTGTGGAAAGCTGTGAATTATGTAAATGGTGATTTTTAATAGCTGTCGTAACCAATTGTTTATTGAGCAACTGATATGTGCTGGCTACCATGCTAAATGTTTTATAAAATTTGTGACATTTAAATCTTTCAGTAGCATCAAAATTCTTTTTCCAGAATTTATAAGTTAAGAAAGTGAGCCTCACTAGGGTGAAATTACTTGTCCAAGTTAACAGCCTGAATTCTTACCTATTCTTCTCTGACACAAATGTTATTTCTTCCCTAAACCTTTATGTTATATTTCCTCAACCAAATGCAAAGAAGATGGTCAGTTTCCAATTAAATAATTGATTGATCTCACCCATATGATCTCTTTATGCCAATCTTCAGAATATTCAGTTGGATTCTTACTTGGCTATAAGTAGATATAGAAGGTTAGATAGAAGGTTAGATAGAAGTAGATATAGAAGGTTATACACTTCTATTGTTTCCTAAGAACTATTATACATTATTCATTAGTTCATTCTTCAATTACAGAACATTAACACCTATTAAGTAGCAGGCATTGTGTTTTCCCCTGGGAATACAGTGATAACCAGGGTGGACTTCTTTTTACAGAGCAAAGTGTCATTAAGGTGATGAGGCTGTGCAGGGTATCTTTAGGATTTATACTTTTTAACATTGAAAACTCAGACATGACTGTGCACTCTGGATGTTGACTTTGAATTGTTGTTCAAGATGATTTATTTCAGTTATATCTGATTTTTAAATCTTACATAAATGAATTGGTATCTATAGATATTGCTACAATCAGTATCTGTTGGCCCCCAAATTTCTTATAATGGTGATTCTTTAGTGACTTAAATATTTTTCCTATAAAAACCTGAAGGATTCTCAAGTTTGTATCCTAGATCAAGATTATAGAAAATCACAGAAGGAAAATAGGAACAAAACATTTTTAAAGTGAAAAATGAAACCTGTTCTATTACTGTGAATGATTAAAGCCAGAGACAAGCCTCTTTTTCTTATTAAATTCCAAAACTATAACTATGCAACTCATTTTATGGTTTACAGTAACTGATAGCATGTTTTCATATTTAGCAGATGTGAAGAGAATATTAAAGTTCTCAAGCATCACAATTCAGGTATTAGAACATAAGAATTAACAGAGGCCTTTAACTATTACCTTCATCTAATTTCAAGAATTAAGATCAAGAGATTTGCTGATGTGCCCAAAATTGTCCCTATTTTACAAAGAAAATAGGACTCAAAGCTTACATTACCTGCCCCCAAACAATCTATTTCTTTAAGAAAAAAAGAGCTTGAATTCTAACCCACTATCCTTGTCTGATTTGGGCTGAAATGTTCTTCCACACGTGTGTATTTGGGCAGCATAAATGAATGTGATTATGCTGATTTTTCTAGCATTTAAAGATTATTTTTACTTCTGGAGATTTATTATTCACTTAGAATTAAAATAATTAATTATCTCAAAGTTTAATTTTGAATGTTTATAACCATATTTCCTCAGAGAATTTTAATATTCTCAAAGCAAATGTCATCTACTGGCATGCCAATTATCATTACTATTGGAAACATTTACATTCTTTAAGTCACGGGATAAGATTAATCTACTAGAATTTACTTTTGAAATAAAATTAAACATTCTTTTAGAACCAATAGCAGAATTCCCTTAACTAAATATAAAAATATTTTAAATGTAATTGTCTCCTTATTGTTGAAAAAACAAGACAGAATTACGTAAGAAATTGAAAGTAAAGGTCAAACATCATTTTCTTTGGTAGGCCTTTTAGTTTGCCTAAATGCAATCTTATTTTAAGGATATAACTAGATTTTCATCTCTATCATATTATTCCATATTGCACTTAGGAGTTTAAATCTTTTTGAGGAGACAGTCTAAAAGGTGACTCCTTTAAGATCAATTGTGGTTTATGAGCCCTGTTTGAATTACAAAAATTATAGGGAAGGTGAGACTACAGAGTAGAAGATACCCCATCTGAAAGCAGTTTTGAAAAGTAAGCTCTCCCTGGGCTGTCTGAGGTTATCTGTATTATTCACAGAAAATACAGATCTAAGGGAAACCCTAGTAATTTCTTTGCCTTTCTGATATGAAAGAGGACAAATCTAATAGCCTGGTTTGCCCTGCTAAAGAGCAGGGAAGGACAGTATAAAAGTAGGCTACAAAGACATTGACTGAATCATAGAGCATTACAGCTGTAAGAAGTGGGGATGGTCTCTCTAGTTCACTGTTTCTCAAAGTGTGATCTAAGGACTATCTGGCTGAGCATTATTAGGGCTCTTTATTACAAAGGAATAAAAGTAGCTTGGAGCTGTAACCCAGACCTGGTGTTGAGTCCTACCTAAGAATTTAAGTTACATACACACAAACGCGCGCTCACACACACACACACACACACACACACACACACACACACACGTACACAGAGAAGGAAAGGGAGAAAGGGGGGCAGAGGGAGAGAGAGGATGAGAGGAAAAATATAGTAAAGATTAGAACTACTTATCTGGGGTGCCTGGGTGGTTCAGTCAGTTAAGTGTCTGACTTCAGCTCAGGTCATGATCTCATGATTCATGAGTTTGAGCCTTGCTCAAAGCAGGCGTGAGCAGGCTCTGTGCTGACAGCTTGGAGCCTGGAGCCTGGAGCCTGGAGCCTGCTTCAGATTCTGTGTCTCCCTCTCCCTCTCTGCCCTCCCTTGCTCGCTCTCTCTCTCTCTCTCTGTCCTTCTCACTCAAAAATAAACACTTTTTTTAAAAAAAAGAGCTATTTATCTAATCCAGAAACTTCATTTTACAAATGAGTAAACTAAGGCCCAAAATGATTTAGTAATTTACATGAGATTACCTCGTTTGTTATCAGCACCCTTCAAATCCAGATTTTCAGACTTTTTATACCAATGATTCCCGTCTTAATTCAACAATCATGATGGCACGTGAAATTGGTCTGATCATTTAGACTACTTTTTTGAAAAGGTTGTCTTCGTTTGGAAGGCCACCATGGATTGATTTTGTTGTGGTTGTTTCTTTCCTCATGAAATTCAAGCAGTTGAATTGTTTTTAAACCCACACAAAAAGAAACTGAGCAACAGATCTTCAAAATTGGAAAACCAGTTAATTGTCTGAGAAGTCCAAGATGTACTCTTGAGCCCCATTTTGATAAATTGACAAAACATTATTCACTGATGATTTATTATTGTCCCTGTTCATATAGAGAACATATTCATTCAGATTATGAAAACTGATTATAAATAATCTTAAAGGTAGGAACAACACCATCCCATGATCAGTTTATTTGAATGTTTTTTATTTAGTCTCTCGTTTTTTTTTTAATGTTTATTTATTTTTGACAGAGAGAGAGAGAGAGAGAGACAGACAGACAGACAGAGCATGAGCGGGGAGGGGCAGAGAGAGAGGGAGACACAGAATCCGAAGCAGGCTCCAGGCTCTGAGCTGTCAGCACAAAGCCCGAAGCGGGCCTCAAACTCACAGACGGCGAGATCATGACCTGAGCTGAAGTCGGACGCTCAACGGACTGAGCCACCCAGGTGCCCCTTTTTAGTCTCTTAACTATTCCTTACTTTCCTAACAAGCCCAGCTGGGTGTTCAGCCATCTCAGTTGGTACCCATGTAAACTTGCTAATAGATTTGGTAACTAATTTTGCATCGCATATTTTGTAGAGCATAGTACAAATTAGTTTTAATTGTTGGGTAGAAAAGGTTCTAACCTTTTTTTGTTGTTTTTTTAATAGAGAAATAATACTAATTTATAAGACTCAGAATGCAAAATAATGCCACCATTGAAACACTTGCTTTGCATCTGTGTGTTTCCTTACAGATGTAATTATTGTGTTCTTAAGTTAGCATAAAATAAAATTGACTTGTAGGGATGGAGTAGGGAATTCTATAAATTTTAACACATGAATAGATTTGTATAGCCACCAACACAATTGAGATTAAAGAATGTTAGTTCTATCACCCAAAAAACATCCTATGCTTTCATTTTGTGGGTATACCATTCTTCCACCTTTAACCACCGGCATCCGCTGAACTATCTGCTATCACAATAGTTGTATCTTTTTGTGAATATCATTATAAATGAAATCATTCTGTATATCACTGATTTCTTTCTCTCAGCATTGCCTTTGCAATTCACGCACTTTGTGTGTGTCAATAGTTTGCTCCTTTTTTGTTGCTGAATATCAGTATGTCTTGAAGAGATAAACCACAGTTTGTATATATCCATTCACCTGGTGGGGAAAATTTAAGTTTCCCGTCGTTGATGATTATGAATAGAGCAGCTTTAAATATTGATATATAAATCTTCATATGGATGAATGCTTTCCTTTCTCTTAAGATAAATACCTAAGAGTAGGGTTGGGTCATATGGTAAATGTAAATTTAACTTTATAAGAAGTAGCTGGAACATTTTCATAGTAACTATAACATTTTGCATTCCCCACAATGTGTTAGTGTTCCAGTTGTTCCACATCCTTGCCAACACTTAGTATTATCAGTACTTTTCATTTAGTGGTATTTCGTTGTAGTGTTAATATGCATTTTTCTAATGGCTAATGACTTTTTAATGTGTAATTTGTTTTGTAGTTTCAACTTTTTATTTAAATTTCAGCTAGTTAGTACACAGTGTAATATTAGTTTCAGGTGTAGAAGTTAGTGATTCATAACTTACATACAACACCCAGTGTAATGGCTATTGGTATTGAATATTTTTTTTCCTGTGCTTAAGTTGCCAACTGTATATCCAATCTTGTAAAGTGTTTGTTCAATTCTTTTGCCCATTTTTTAAATTGGAAATTTGATTAATGTTGAGATTAGAGAGTTATTAATATAGTCTGGATGCAAGTCTTTTTGTCAGATATGAGATTTGCATATTCTCCTGGTCTTGTCTTATTATTCTCTTACCCATTGTTTCCACAGAGAATAAGTTTTAATTTTGATAGAATTAGTATTACTAAGTATTTTCATGATTTCTCACTGTATCTGTGTACCCCCTTAATATTTTTAAATAGATTGGAAAAAACAGAAACATTGAATATATGATATCTGAGCCTTGTACTTATATTGCTCTTTCATTGACCTTCACCCTTAGCTATTAATTCTGTCATTAGTTTTCATTGTCTTCCCAAACCAACTGACCCATAAAGTTTTCTGCTGCCTGTCAAGATCTTATTCTGTTTCCAACACTGAGTCTTGTTAGAACCTTTCAACTCCCTTACCCTGTCAGCTTCCAAGTTCTATAGATAATCTTTATCCAACTTTTCTTCACATATAAACACCTCTATTTTCCATGGGTGATGCCATCATCATATTTCATAGTTTATCTCCTCATACAAATGTTGCTACTTGGTCTGCTAGCACTAAGTTTCCAGGTTCTAGTCTATCATGCATGGTTAAAATATTTTCAGTTTGTGATCCTTACTTAAAAACTTTCTATAGTTCATCATTGCTTAGAGAATGTTATCCAAACTTGGAAACCTATTATTATTCAGTATCTTCCAAATTTCACCCCTGTTTTTCCTTGCTTTCTACCACTGTTACTCAGAGTGAACAGTCAGTTCCACTCAGAATGCTCTTTCTCTTTGCAACAGTGCTGTAAATAGAAATGACTTCTGTCTCGCTCTTGGGGAATGTACAATCTAGTGTATAAAGCAAACTGGGTATTTGTATGACACTAAAAGTCAGCTACCAGTTCCATACTATTCTGGAGAATTATATTGTCATGTTATGAAACTGAAAATTTGGCACAAACATGAAGGTAAGAAGAAGACAAAACAAAACAAAACAATCATTTAAAAAATCTGCTTAGTAGGGATGGAATTTAGAATTAAACTTGAAATTTAAAAAGATGAGGAGAACCTACCTTGTGCCTCTATCTCTAATAAAAACTACTTCTCTGAAACAAAATTTCCAGGAACTAAAATATCCATGGGAAACTCAGAGAGCCCACACACTCTTACTGAGTTCATCTCAGAAACATAAAGTTTCTGCTTACTTATCTATTGTCTCATATATCCAGATACACAAATAGTTCTGATGGTTAGGTCTCATGGCTTCAGGCAACTAAACTTATCCTGGCTACCAAGAAAAAGAGTTTATTAAGAGGCTATTGGGGACAGCTCATAATCAAAACTTGAGAATTTCATGTAACTTTTTTTAGATCATTTTTATTTTTATGATTCATCTTCAATGGCTCCCAACTTCTTTCAACTTTCCGGTTTTGAGAAGAGAATATCTGATTAACTTAGCCCTCTTGTATAAGACTGCCATGGCCAACAAGGCGGTCCAGCATAGAAATAGACACTGGGGGCAAATCGTACTGTATCAAAAGTTGTTTTCAACAAAGGAAAAATAATTATGAGGTGATCAAGCTTCTTTCTCTCCAGTGGAGTTCACTAGTTGTATAAAAAATTTATTGAGCTGAATCAAATATGGGGAACTTAAGATCTCTGTGTGGATAGATGATATCTGGAGGCCTGCAGAGCTTTGACAGTATCTAAGAAAGTCCATCAAACAAAGGTACAAGATCATATCTAGAAGATCCTATAAAACATTAAATGAAGTGAGGGCGCCTGGGTGGCTCACTCGGTTAAACGGCTGACTTCAGCTCAGGTCATGATCTCACAGTTCGTGGGTTTGAGCCCCACGTCCGGCTCTGTGCTGACAGCTCAGAGCCTGGAGCCTGCTTCGGATTCTGTGCCCCCTTCTCTTTCTGCCCCTCCCCAACTTGCACTCTGTCTCTGTCTCTCCCAAAAATAAAATAAAAAAAACGTTAAAAAATTAAAATAATTTAAATGAAGTGAGTTCATTATAGCATGAGTTCATACATGCTATAATTAATTGTGTTCACAGTAGTCAAAATGAACCAACAATTCTACTCAAACCAGGTAATTCAGGACAAGGTTGCAATGACTTCACACAATAAAGATGTACTTTTTTTTCTTTTCCTTCTGTCACATATCCCACATAACTTGGTGTGACTTCTTCCTATGTTGTATTCATTTTGGGATGTGGTCTTGAGGCAGAGAGTAAAGAGGTGATGGTGAACCCCACACTAGCTCTTGAAACTTCAGCTTGGAAGGAATGCTCATTTCTATTTACATTTCTTGGATGAGAGCAATCCATATGGCCACTGCTGTCAGTAGGTGGTAAGAGGTAGGTAGTATTTATGAATGAGAACTCTGTCTGCTACACCCGACATTGAGTTATCTCTGTTCCAACTCAGTCAAGGTCCATGTAAACTTGAGGGTTTTTTTAATTATTTTTGAATATTAAATGTAAACATGTGTACATATCTGAACTATACATCTTGATAAACTTTGACAAACTGAATCCATTTGTGGAACCAGTACCTAAGTGAACCCAAGGGCAATAACAGAGTTTAAGAAGCCCTTCATTTCCCCCTTTCACTTATTTGCCCCTTGCCCACTTATAGATAACTATAACTACTCTTCTGCTTTCCAGCAACACAGCTTGATTGTGGATGCTTTTGTACTTCATATAAAAGGAATCATAAAGGCTCACATTAGCCAGATTTGTCTGTATATTTTACTCAAATATTTTATATTAGTCAGAATGAAGTATTAGTAGTTTGTATAATGAAAACATTCATGCTCATAATCTCTATGTGGTGTCTTTTGTTCAACAATCTGTTCTTGAGATTAATCCATATTGGTGCCTAAAGTTGTAGATTGTTCATTCTTATTGTAGCATAGTTTCCATTGTGTGATAATTTTATCCATTCTATTCTTGATTTGGACACATGTTTCCAGTTTCATACTGTTATGAATAGTGTTGTTTCTTATAATATTTATTATAGTGCATGCCATTTGGTGAACATGTGTAGTCTTTTCTCTGGGGTCTATATTTACGTATGGAAAGTCTAGGTCATGGAATATGCTTATTGAAGCTTTAGTGAAGACCACCAGCTTTTCAAATGTTAGTTGTTCTCAAATTTCAAGACAAACTGAATGAGACAATTTATAGGAATCTAGTATTGGAGAAGATGTGTTATCAACATTAAATGGACAGAGCAGTTAAAATTAGGCAAAAGAGAAAGTGCATTTCATAAAGTTCTAACAAAGCAGAGAATGATGTTGCCCTAAAGAATGATGACCATGATCTTGGTACGGCAGCTCATGCATAAATTAATGTGTTTTTAGACTAAGGAAGAAGTGAGCTTTATTTTATTTATAGTAGATAGTACATGATGCAGAGCTTTTTGAACTTTTCTTTTCACTTAGAAACATCTGCCTAAGGTTTCATGTGCTTTTAAATTAGCTTAGTCTTGAATAGGTACTAATAAAACTACTGTGTGTAACAATTGATAATAAAATCCTTGTGTCTTGTCGGTATGTGGATGAGTGTTTCTTATTATTCAAAAGAGAACATGGGGCTTTGTTCATTTTCACAAGATATTCCTTTTTCAAGGTAGTTTGGGCCTCCCTCCTCTTCCTGCTGAGCTACTGAAATATCTCTAAATGTAATTCTTTTTACCTGCCTAGATAATTTTTCAGAATTCAAATCTTTAGGTATTTGTAACTGAATATATTAAAAAACACAAATAAAAATGAGGTACATTTGCCAGTAAAGAAGTGCAAGTTCAGACAATGGCCTAGTGCCAATTAGGAAATCTGTAAATGGATGCTGTGTTCTGTATGGCCACAGCCAGAGACTTTATGAAGGAACAAGCTCATTTTTTTTATATAGCAAGAGCAGTATTCTCTGTGTTCCTGTGTTTTCCTAATATCAAGTAGAACAGAACTCACATTGTGAGTCTTGGTAAGGGCAGACTGAGAAAGACACACAGAGCACACTTAATTCGGTTCATTCAAACTCTCTAATTCTTTAAAATAAAATGTCCCATTAAAGCAAAGTTACACATTATGTGACCAAGAGTTAAAAGTTACTTCGTAAATAAAAACATTAATTTTAGATGTGGAAATCAATAATTTATTACTATGGTGACATTTGAAAATAAGCTTTTAAAAGAGTTTACTTTGTCTTTCCTATTTTCTTTTCAGTATTATAGCCAAAGGCTTGCATTTACTGTTTATAAGAATAGTGCCATTTTGAACAAGAGGTAGCAAGACATTTCCACAAAGCATTTTATAAACGTACAATGTATTTGCTGTTAATTATTGTACTATAATTAAAAAAATAACTGCTATGAAAAAATAAATAAAAATATCCTATATGGTGATATTCGTAAAATCAGGCTTGAAATGCAACATGAAAATTATAGCATTTCTGTGCCAAGAGTCCTGCTGCATTAAAAAAAAAAGTTTATTTATTTGTTTTGAGAGAGAGAATGAGAGAGAGAGAGAGCAGGGGAGGAGCAGAGAGAGAGACAGAGAGAGAGACAGAGAGAGAGAGAGAGAGAGAGAGAGAGAGAGAGAATCCCAAGCAGGTTCCATGCTCAGCACGGAGCCTGACTTGGGGCTCAGTCTCACAACTGTGAGATCATGACCTGCACTGAAATCAAGAGTCAGATGCTTTACCAATGGAGTCACCGGGCACCCTGAGCCCTGTTTCTTTTTAATAACATTCAGTCCATTATATTGTGGCTCTTGATACTATTTATGTACTGATAAATCCCAGATCGATATCTGTAATCTTGATCTCTACAATGAGCTCCTAAATTACATAACTGACCACCTACTCGACATTTCCACTAGAATGTCTAAGAGCTATCTCAGACTTCTCAGGACTGAAACAGACTGTTCATTTTCCCTTTCCAAACTCAAAATTTCTGCAGAAATCCCTTCTCAATAAATGCCATTATCATACACCTAATTATTTAAACCCAGTATTTCATAATTGTTATTGTTTCCTCACTGCCCCCCTTCCCAAAATATAAGTGCACAAATGTGATCCACCAGTTGAAAGCCCACATGAATCGACTTTCAAAATATACCCTCAATTTCTGTGTTTTTCTGTTACTACAGCTAACACTCTAATCAAACCACCATCATCCAATAACAAGATGACTGAAATAGCCCCTGATTTAATCTCTAAAATCACTTCTTACTCTAGATCTACATGACTTGGCACCTTTCTCAATCTGTGACCCAGGACTACCTCATACTTCACTCTCTTTCACTTGTTTTTTTTCAATCTTACTGATATTTTCATGTCTTATGTCCTCTAAGTTTGTTCCTACTACAAAGCTTTTTTGCGAAATAAATGAATAAACTATGGCTACATTGGTTAAGCATTTAGGGAAAAGGAGTGGTGGCAAATTATCTATGGGCAGCCACATTGATTTACCAATTTATTGTTTTCTTTCTAGCTTTTCTCTGTAGTCTGTCACTTACATGCAGGCAGTTTAAGTACACACGGAAATTCTATGTCCAAGCATTAAAAAGTCATTATAAATTGTGAATGCCTATGCCTAATCCTTACTTTTCAGTTAGCTTGATACAATTTAAAACAAGTATTTTCTGTTGTTATTCATCTCACCAATCAGAAGTCCCCTTACTGAGTACTGACTTCTGGAACTCTGGTTCTTTTTGCAGTCCACTTAATTTGTTATCCAACTCCAAGGCTGCCCTGTCTATTTAAGTCTGATAATCTCCTGGATAAGTGGGTATTTTTCTGCACGGGCCCCAGGTTTACCTACCAGCTTCGGGTAAGCACTGTTGTCTTACCTAGAGGCCTGACCCTTTGACTGTGCCTCTGGCCTCAGCATGCTTATTTGTTTAGCCCTAAGGCCAAGCCTCTATTTCCTCTTGCTGAGACCTGGCATAATCTGTTCTCAGAGTCTCACAGCTCAAATGCATACTAGTGTTTTAAAAGCAGCTACTTTTAGTCAGAATTGTAAAATTATGTATTTTAGGAATGGCAATTTTTATACTTATTGCCTGCCCCACAACTAACTTTCTTTCTTTTTCTTTCCTTCTTTTCTTTCTTTCTCTTTCTTTCTTTCTTTCTTTCTTTCTTTCTTTCTTTCTTAATGTTTATTTATTTTAAGAGAGAGAAGTTATTACACAAAGTGCAAAAACAGCCACAATTAAACTGTCTTGCTAGAAATCAGAATGGTAGTTACTCTTAATGGGGATGAGGGGAAAGTGAGTGAAAAGGGGCATGAAGGGCTTCTTAAACTCCGTTATTGTCCTTGGGTTCACTTGGGTGCTGGTTACACAGATGTATTTGGTTTGTCAAAGTTTATCAAGATGTATAGTTGATATATGTACACATTTTTATATTCAATATTCAAAAACAATTTTAAAAACCTCGAGTTTATATGGACCTTGACTGAATTGGAACAGAGATAACTCAATGCCAGGTGTAGCAGAGTTCTCATTCATAAATACTACCTACCTCTTACCACCTACTGTTGACAGCGGCCATGTGGATTGCTCTCATCCAAGAAATGTGAATAGAAATGAGCATTCCTTCCAAGCTTATGTGTTAAGAGTTGGTATGGCACTTACCTACATGTAAAATGTAAGTGAGAGGGCTCAGTCAGTTAAGTGTCCCACTCTTGGTTTTGGCTCAGGTCATGACCTCACACTTCAGAGATGTAGCCCTGCCTTGGGCCATTGTCTGACAGATCAGAGCCCCTGCTTGGGATCCTCTGTCTCCCTCTCTCTGTACCTCTCTCGCTTGCTTGAGCATGCCTACATTAGTACTCTCCCCGTCTCTCTAAAAATAAATAAGTAGACATTAAAGAAAATTAAAAAATAGGAGTACCTGGGTGGCTCAGTTGGTTGAGTGACTGACTCTTGATTTCAGCTCAAGCCATGATTTCATGGTTCAGGATTGAGACTTGTGTTGTTAGACTGTGCACTCACAGCATGGAGCCTGCCTGGGATTCTTTATCTCCTTCTCTCTCTGCTTCTCCTCCACTTGTGAGCTCCCTCTCTCAAAGTAAATAAGTAAACTTCAAATAAATAAATAAATAAATAAATAAATAAATAAATAAGTTTTCTCATAAATAAATAAAATGTAGGGGCGCCTGGGTGGCGCAGTCGGTTAAGCGTCCGACTTCAGCCAGGTCACGATCTCGCGGTCTGTGAGTTCGAGCCCCGCGTCAGGCTCTGGGCTGATGGCTCAGAGCCTGGAGCCTGTTTCCGATTCTGTGTCTCCCTCTCTCTCTGCCCCTCCCCCGTTCATGCTCTGTCTCTCTCTGTCCCAAAAATAAATAAACGTTGAAAAAAAAAATTAAAAAAAAAATAAATAAATAAATAAAATGTAAGTGAGAACAGGCCAAAGTATAGTAATCATACCCTTAACCCTTAAAATATTTAAGATTATAAGATGCCACACTTTATATTCTTGTAAATTTTACTTTCCTTCCCCACATATAAAAGCCTCGAATCACAGTAATAAAGTAATACCACACTCTAGTCATACTTTTGTTTTTCTCAAAAAAGTTTTTCATATATTAGATGTAAACAAGTATTCAATAAACATTGTTTCTCCTCTGCATTTAGCCCCTAATTTCACAATTTCACTCCTCCTCCCTCCTTTTTAATTGTTTTTTTTGCATGAAAAGAGGTAGTTAGAAGATGACTTTTATAGGAATCATTGTGACTCTGTCTTCTTCCCTATTATCCGCTATCTCAAATATTGCCCTGTTAGTAGGAGATTGTTTCTATGACAGACAGTCTGGCCATATGACTTCCTAACCTTTATTCAAAGTGTATTTGAGGTGGTGTGGAGATGGGAAAGGACAAAGCTCATCATAAATGTCCCATTTGTGTGGCCATTCACACAGAAGAGAGTTCATCTTGTTGCAGAAATGCTTGATGTAGATTTGAAAGACACAAGAATTTAAACTTACCTCCAGGATCTCTGATGGCTCTATCCATCTGATGGATCCCACCCATCAATTTCTGTTTGATTATTTGACACTGAGTCCATCATATTTGGAGCTTTCTCAAAAATCAAGCAATAAATAACCAATCACTGAGTATTTTACTGTGAATCTGCTACTATTCTGGGTGCTCTCTAGAACACAGCAGTTATTATTTGCCTTGTAGGAGCATGGAGAACAGTTTGGCAAACTTAATTTGCTATGTGAATCAGGAGTCTGACTCTTGATGTTGCCTCTACCACTAATTATGGTGGCCAAGGTTAGCTAGTCATATTGAATATCTACTATTGGCTTTTACTTGTTAAGGTAAGGCCTTTATTTTACTATAACTATATGGTGATAGGTATTATTACTTCCTGTTGTTCTTCCCAGGAAAACATTTCTATGTGTGATTTCAAATCTTCAGCACATCTAGCTTCTACTGGTGACATATCACCGCAGCTCAATACTCAGACTTTCTCCTCACTCTGACAGACTTGGAATGGACTTTAAGTCATTTCTTTAGTTATCAAAATTGTATAACAACTAAAATATTTAGCAACATTGGTCTTAGTGAATTCTGAAGGGGTTGTTTGGCTTAGCATTTGAAGCTCTGCCTACCTGCAGAGATCTTAATATGCAAGTAATTAAAGTGAGGAAAGGAGTCACTGGAAGCCTTTCTGGGGCATCAGTGTTCAAGTTTCCCTAGTGCAAGTGCATACCAACTACTGACTTGCGTGGTTTGTCCAATGAAGTTTAGTGAGTGACTGCTGGAAATGTAATCATTTACCCTTTCTACTGTCACAACATATGCTCAAAAATCTATAACAAGTCAGAGATTCAAATTAATTCATTATATAAACTATAACTGTAAAAAAAAAGTATTTGTTTGAAATTTAATTAAAAGTCTAGGTTCTAAATTCTAGGTAGCATTAGCTGTACTGACAGGGCCTTTACATATACTATTATATTTATAACTGTGCTATGTAGTTCTCATGTTATATTAGATCTTGTAGGAAAGAAGAATGAAGATGAGGAGTTAATATCTGAAGGACTACACTAGCAGGGTTGCTAATTATCTTATTCATAATGTGCAAGGTGCATTTCCCCTCTTTCTGGCTCCTGAGAATTAGCTCTTTGATAAAATAGGGCTGATTCCTTTTGTTCTCTCTGATAATCTCTGATTGGTTAGATATGGTTGCTGTTTCTTTGAAGGCTCTATAGACTAACCATATCCTGTGATTTACCCATCTTATGCAAAAGGCAGGAAGTCTTCAAAACTAGGATGTGGTTGTGCATTTCTTGCAGGGAAAAAACATTCATTTTTTTGTTTTGTTTTGTTTTAATTTTTTTTTTCAACGTTTATTTATTTTTGGGACAGAGAGAGACAGAGCATGAACGGGGGAGGGGCAGAGAGAGAGGGAGACACAGAATCGGAAACAGGCTCCAGGTTCCGAGCCATCAGCCCAGAGCCTGACGCGGGGCTCGAACTCACGGACCGCGAGATCGTGACCTGGCTGAAGTCTGACGCTTAACCGACTGCGCCACCCAGGCGCCCCCAAAAATTCATTTTTTAAGGATTTCCCTAGTATGTATTCAGTCACTTAAATACAACCAATTTGGAAATTGTAGATCAGTGGTATTTGTGAGCTCCACTCCATTTTCTCTTCAGTCAATAAAGGTATGAATTATTACTTTGAAATATACCACATTTAGTAATTTTTAGATATTAAGAGAAAAGTATTTCATGACAGAATTTAAAGGGAAAAATTAAATTTGTTTTAATGTTTTCAGTGTTTATTTTGTTTTTGAGAGAGAGAGACATCATAAGTGGAAGAAGGACAGAGAGAGAGGGGGGCAGAGGATCCATAGCAGGCTCCTTGCTGACAGCAGGGAACCTGATGCAGGACTTGAACTCTTCAACTGCAAGATTGTCATGAGCCGAAGTCAGAAATTTAACACAGTGAGCCACCCAGGTGCACCCCAAATTAAATTTGTTTTAAAGTGAGAAGTAAACTTTTATTAAACTTTCAAATTTCACTTTTTGTATTTCTGTAATTCATCTTAGCACTCACATATCAGATGAGTAATAGCTTATCCTTTTTATTTTCTCCCTTTGCTAATACTCTTGTCAAATGTACTATCATTTAAGTAAAACAAAGACTAGTATTTATTCAATCCTGATTGAAAGTAAGTTAGTGTTTAAAATGTGTTCCTCCCTGAACACTCAGGTCTTACCTATGAGTACCCTACCTTTCCATTCTATTTTTTCTTTTTCTTTTTCTTTTTTTTTTGAAAATCTACAGAGAAAAACAAAAGAAAACATTTCCAGATTTGGAGTCTCTAGGACCTGTCTCCTGGCTCAATGATACTTATAAAAACCTGCTATTGGGGCACCTGGGTGGCTCAGTTAACTGTCCAACTCTTGATTTCAGCTTATGTCAGGATCTCATGGTTTGTGAGATCAAGCCCCACGTTAGGCTCTGCTCTGCACTTACAGCACAGAGCCTGCTTGGGATTCTCTGTCCCTCTCTCTCTGCCCCTCCCCCACCCGTGTGCATGCATACAAGTTCTCTCTGTCTCAATTTTATTAAGTAATACATTTAAAAAAAAAAACTCTGCTACTTTGCCTACCTTCTTGATTTTCTGTTTTCTTGTTTATGAGCTAATTCAACCCAGAGCAAGTATTGCCTTCATCACTTTTTGTTTTCTTAGATTCCTTTTTTCACTTGTAAAATGTGTCGTTGCCTTATTATAAACTTTACATTCCTTAATGTTTTCTAATGAATAATCCAATCCCTAACTTAACAGCCTATGACCTTTTCTATGCCATTCAGGTGTTTCATCTTCTACAAGTCATTAACTGATGATTATAGCTTGTACTCCTATGGTCCTTATTCTGTGTGAGACACTTTTTTATATATATTAACCCATATGATAATCACTACATTCTTATAAGAGAGATATTCTTATTATACCCATTTTACAGATGGAAAAATTTAAGCACAAAAGGGTAAAGTAGTTTGCCTATTCACGCAATGCTAATCATGGAGCTAGGATTTAAACTGAGTCAGGCTTCATGTTCTTAATTATAAAACTTGCTGCTTCTCTGAGTTTCAGTTTTCTCATTAGTTAAATGAATGTATTGGCAAAATAAGTATGTTGATAGGGATAAATGTATATATGAAAATCACTTACTTGTTTTAATTAGAAAGGTTCTCTTATTGATGATTTTCTACATATATGTTTTGTTTTGTTTTTTTTAATTTTTTTTTTCTTTTTTTTCAACGTTTATTTTTGGGACAGAGAGAGACAGAGCATGAACGGGGGAGGGGCAGAGAGAGAGGGAGACACAGAATCGGAAACAGGCTCCAGGCTCTGAGCCATCAGCCCAGAGCCTGACGCGGGGCTCGAACTCACGGACCGCGAGATCGTGACCTGGCTGAAGTCAGACGCTTAACCGACTGCGCCACCCAGGCGCCCCTCTACATATATGTTTTAAGAATGGTAACTTCAAAAGTTTTTTGTTCCTATTCTCTATAACCTGTGACACAATTATAGTCTTCATGAGTGCTCAGGAAGAATTTGGTTGGTTGATTCAATGGTTGATTAATTGGCTTTTGAGAAATTGGCACTACCCCACCTGGAAAGCCAGCTGGACAGCCAGCACTGGGAAATCACAGCCTGAAATTATACTGGGCGCTACTCCTTACCTATGACTAAAAACAGAACAATGTTCTAGTTTAGAGGTATCTGAAAGACTTCAGACATCACTGTCTACCTTCCAGGATCACTTAGAAGGAAGATGTGAGGAGGGAGAAGGGCAGAAGAAGACCAGGATAGGAGGACACTTTGTGCCATACATCATTTTGCATTTTATCATTTTTTAGCTTGGTGAATGTATCATCTGTTTAACAAGTTAAATAATAATTGAGAAAAGTTACTGTGGTCTCAGAATAGCAGTAAAGCTGAGCAATTCTGAGGTCAGGGTTTACCTCTGTTTTGTCTAAAGGGCACCCTTCAGTGAATTGCAAGAAAGTCATGTAAGTTCAATTAATTGGAATCACTCAAGCAGTGAGATTAGGTAGAGGAGACAGTCGTCTACGGGCAGTACTGTTGAAAAACTATAATAACAGAGTGAAATAATCTAATAGGGAAACAGAATAATGAATGACAGACACTATCAGGAAGCAATTTTGCACTAAACCAAATAGAATGAGTAGTAAGATTAATAAGAATTTAGAGAGGGGAGAAACCAGGGTGCGCCAGAACAATTTTCTGACCACTAATGGCTCTCTTTTCTACGTTTCCATCACCGGGGCTAAGAGAGTAACAAACATAGTCTCTTACAGAAATGGTAAGGAAAGATAATCATTCCTAGTTAATCCTTACTTGCTGACCAAACACCTCAATATTCATGATTCTGCTCTACTTATTTTGAAGAGAACCTCCAATTAAATTTAAGGACAAAGTGACCTGTGACCAATGTGTGCAGATGGAAAACATATTTATTATCAAGTAAGCAGAGTGGTGCGGTGCATCCAGGGACAAGTCAGTGTGGTTTAATGGAAATGGCAAACACAGTGATTGTTATGAGCAAAGTCGGCTCAGTTCAGTGTCAACTGGCAAGTAGTGATGAGTCAGGGATTATAGCAATTATTCTATGGCTGAATGAGCAACCAAGTTTTTCTTTTTCTTATTTTTTTTCTATTTTTATTATATTACCAAAAGTTACATAACATGAGATCTATTCTTTAAATAAATGTTTAGGTGTACAATACAATATTTTTAAATATATGCATGTTTATTGTGGATCTCTAAATCTGTTTTTTTTTTTTCCATCTTGCATGGTTGAAACTCTATTGAACAGTAACTTCCCCATTTCTTCCTCTCTCCATACCTGGTAACCCCCATGCTGTTTTCTGCTTCTGTGAATTTGACTACCTTAGAGACCTCCATATAAGTGGATCTTTTAGGATTTGTCTTTCTGTGACTTATTTCACTTTGTGTGATGTCTTTTAGTTTGTCCAGGTTGTGGCATCTGACAGGGTTTTCTTCTTTTTTAAGGCAGAATAATAGTCCATTGTATGTATTTATCGTACTTTACTTGTCCAGTTATTGTTTCATGGACATTTAGGTTGTATTCTTCTCCTAGCTATTGTAAATAATGCTGCAATAAACATGGGAGTGCAAATATCTGACACCCCGTTTTCAGTTTTTTCAGATAAATACCTGAAAGTGGAATTGATGGATCATTTTTAATTTTTAATTTTTTGAGAAACCTCCATACTGTTTCCCATAGCAGCTGCATCATATTATATCCCCACCAAATGTGCACAAATGTTCCAATTTCTCTATATCTTTACTAACACTTGACATTTTCTGTTTTGTTTTGTCTTATAATGGTCATCCTACGAGGTATGAGGTAATAACTCATTGAATTGGTTTTGATTTGCATTTCCCCAACAATTAGTGATTTTGAACATCTTTTCATTTACCTGTTGGCTGTTGTATAACTTCATTGGAGAAATGTCTCTTCAAATCTCTTGCTTATCTTTTTATTTAGGTTAGTTTGTTCTTTTGCTATTGAGTTGTAGGAGTTCCTTACATATTTTAGATATTAACATCTTATCATACATGCACTTTGCACATATCTTATCCCATTTCATAGGTTGCCCTTTTACAGTATTATTTCCTTTGCTGCATAGAAGGTTTTTAATTTGATGTTGTCTCAGTCGTCTTGTTTTTACACTTGTTGCCTGGGTTTTGGTCTCCTATCCAAGAAATCATTGTGAAGACCAGTGTCATGAAGCTTTTCAACTATATTTTCTTCGACAGTTTTGGAGTTTTGGGTTGTATATGTATGTCTTTAATCTATTTTGAGTTTATTTTTACATATGGGATAAGGGACCTATTTCATTCTTTGACATATGGATATCCAGTTTTACCAATACCATTTGTTGAAGAGGCTATCTCTTTTCCTATTGTGTAGTATTGATAGCCATGTGAAAGATCATTTGACCTGTTATATATGATTTATTCCTGGGCTTTTAATTCTGTCTCAAAACCGTACTGTTTTGGGGCGCCTGGGTGGCGCAGTCGGTTAAGCGTCCGACTTCAGCCAGGTCACAATCTCGCGGTCCGTGAGTTCGAGCCCCGCGTCGGGCTCTGGGCTGATGGCTCGGAGCCTGGAGCCTGTTTCCGATTCTGTGTCTCCCTTTCTCTCTGCCCCTCCCCCGTTCATGCTCTGTCTCTCTCTGTCCCAAAAATAAATAAACGTTGAAAAAAAAATTAAAAAAAAAACCATACTGTTTTGATTACTGTACCTTTGTAATTATCTTTTGAAAATTTCTGATGACAACATCAAAAATATGTAGCCCCCTCCTTTTTCTTTTTCAGTATTGTTTTGGCTCTCTGGAGTCCTTTGGGGATATGAATTTAGTATTTTTTTCTATTTATGCAAAATATGTCATTGTGATTTTGATAGAGATTTCATTGAATTTGTATATCACTTTGGGTGGCATGGAGATTTTAACAAGTAAGTCTTCTAATCCATGAACATGAGATGCAATTCCATTTATTTCTCTCTTCTTTCATTTAAGCAGCATTTTATAGTTTTCAGTGTATAAGCCTTATCACATCTATGGTTAAGTTTATTCTTAAGTATTTTATTCTTTTTCATGCTATGTAAAAATGGGATTTTTTTCTTAATTTCCTTTTCAAATTATTTGAAATTTCCTTTTACAGTTGTTCATTGTATGTAGAAATGCAACTAATTTTTATATGCTGATTATATATCCTGCAACTTTACTGAATTTGTTGTATTTCTAACAGGGTTATGTGTGTGTGTGTGTGTGTGTGTGTGTGTGTGTGTGTGTGTGTGTGTGTGTTTAATCTTTAAGATTTTCTGTATGGAACATCATATCATTTGTGAACAGATCATTTTGCGTCTTCTTTTCCTGTTTAGATGCCTTGCATTTATTTTACTTGCCTAATTGCTGTAGTCAGGGCTTCCACTACTGTGTTGAGAGAAGTGGTGAAGGTGGTCATTCTTGACCTGTTCCTGATCTTATAGGACAGGCTTTCAGTTTTTCACCATTGATTGTAACATCAGGTATAGGCTTTTAGTGTATGGCCTTTATTATGTTGAGGTAATTTCCTTCTTTTTCTAGTTTTTTGAGAGTATTTATCATGAAAGAGTGTTAAATTTTGTCATAGGCATTTTCTGCATCTAATGAGAAGATTGTGCGATTTTTTTATCCTTTATCTGTTAATGTGTTGTATCGCATTCATTGATTTGTATATGTTGAACCATTATTGCATCCCAAAGATAAATCCCAAGGTCATGATGTATAATTATCTAATGTGCTGTTGAATTCAGTTTGCTAGTATATTGTAAAATATTTTGCACCTACGTTCATCAAAGATGGTTGCCTATAGTTTTCTTTTCTTGTTGTGTTTTTTTTTTTTTTTTTTTTTTTTTTTTTTTTTTTGTCTGGCTTTGGATTAAGGGTAGTGCCAGCTTCATAAAATGACTTTGTAATTATTTGCACCTATTCAATGGAAATTTGAGTAAAGCTTGTCATTAATTCTTCCTTAAAGTCTGATAGAATTCTCCTGTGAAGCCATCTGGTTCTAGAATTCTCTTTGTTGAAAGGTTTTTGGCTACTAATTCAATCTCCTTACTCATTATTGGTATGTTTAGATTTTCTGTTTCGTCATGACTTGGTTTTGGTAGGTTGCATGTTTGTAGGAATTTATCAATTGCTTCCAGGCTATCCTGCTTTTTGGTGTATAATTGTTCATAGTAATCTTTTATAATACTGCAAAGTCACTAAGATTCTAACTGAAAAGCATTTGCTCTCCTATATCTTGTTTTAAGGTATTCTTGCATTCTCTCTCTCTCTCTCTCTCTCTCTCTCTCAGTCTCCTTATTTCCATTGCCAGATATTAGATTTACTCAAACATGGGAATTCAGTCATGAGCATACAGAGAGATGGTTGCTTACTCATGAAACACTTTCTTGACACATTTTTGGTCTCTGAGAACCCTATGTAACTCATGTGTTCTGAGAGACCTCATAGTATTTTTAAAGGTAAACACTTTAAAGATAACTTACCAATAATGTTAAAGTAATCTAAATTGTTTTGATCTCAAGTAAAGATACCTAAATTCTCCCTGGATAATATGTGTTTTAATATATTTAGGGAAGACTTTTGTTGAGTCATTAACTTTTAGAATGTCTGTTTTTGGCAAGGCAAAAATAGTGGCTGGTCAGGCCTTCTGGAAGGCCCAGTAGCCACCAAATGATCATCAGCATTAGGGCCAGAATCTTCTCTTGTCAGAGTGACATTAATTGCATCAACATGGGAGGCATTCTCTTCTTGTAGTTCCTGGTTCTTGCCTTTTTTGAAGGTACAGGCTTTTCGCCCCCACAAGTCAAACAAGCAATACTGTGAAGGATCTTTCATTAATGCAGAATGAAACAAGGTAGATTTAGGTGAGCAGCCTCTGCTTTCTAACCATGCCAGCTTTGTTTTCCCTTCAAGTTCTAGATCTACTCCACTTATTTAATTTCACCCTAAGACACCATGCAGGCTATCTTCAAGGCTGCTGAAAGCTTTTTGATTTATGGTTGCTTTTTGTTTCACAATAAAGAACCCCGTGAAACATTTTCATTCTCTCAGCATAAAACTCCTTGCTTCATTCTGTGAGGTCAGGCAAACAGGGCCACTGAAATACGTACACTGAAATACAATATCCAATGAGAGCCTTACATTAAGTAGAAGAAGCTTTAACATCATCCTCCCAGAACATCAAAAATACTAGATATAGGTCATCATGTGACCTACTGTGTTTTCTTTTTTTTTTCCCTAAAGTTTATTTATTTATTTTTGAAAGAGAGAGAGTGCATGAGCAGGGTGAGGTAGAGAGAGAAGGAGAGAGAATCCCAAGCAGGTTCCTCACTGTCTGTGCAGAGCCTGACATGGGGCCTGATCTCGCGAACAGTGAGATCATGACCTGAGTTGAGATCAAGAGTCAGATGCTTAACGAACTTAGCCACTCAGGCACCCCTATTGTGTGTTTTCTAAGTGACTTTGATTCATCATTACAGAGTTCATTTCTTTGAACATTAAGAGCAAACCACAGGGCTTTGGTTATTAGGAAACAAAGAGATAGAGTATTCTAAAATTAGTATCATTACAAAGAATAATAGTGATATTTATGTGTTTTAGTTGTATTAATTGTACTTAAGATCTTATTGGATGTCTGTTTATAAGTTGATGTCTATCCAGGCATAGTGAAAGAGGACCCACAAACACAGCCGGTCTGTTTTCCAGGAATAAGAAGTAGTTCATTTATATGGGATTCTCTGAAGAGAGATATTCTATAATTTTTTTGAGATAGGCTTAAGTATGACTTGATCTGCAGAAGGTAAGCTCTGAGGATCCTTTCAGATAGAAAATTCTATGATTTCTATTAAAAATATTGATTCTTTGTGTAAAATAGTATGAAAATAATGCTTTGCTTTGAAGACTAGGTAAGCCAGTTTTTAAGTATATGCTTCAATGAAATGTCAGTCTCCCTCAAAATTTCTGATGCGTACACACACACACACACACACACACACACACACACACACACAGGTTTTGAAATAGCCACAGTATTTACTTTATTTGGGCCTTTAGCTGAAAATTTATTAAGGAGCCACAAAATTTTCAAAAAGTTTGAGTTTTAAAAAGCTATTATATAGCATCTCCCCTAAAATATCAGGAATACAACTGTTTTTATTTATTAAAAACATATAGATAGATATCAGGTTAAATACCTTGGATTCTAAAATAACAGACTTATAAGACAAGGTGGTAATCCAATACCTGAAATTTACTTCTGCATATTGTTACTCAATTCTAGTATATCAAGTATAGACCCTATAAGGATTTTAATTACCT
Source organism: Herpailurus yagouaroundi (assembly GCF_014898765.1). Taxonomy (NCBI): domain Eukaryota; kingdom Metazoa; phylum Chordata; class Mammalia; order Carnivora; family Felidae; genus Herpailurus; species Herpailurus yagouaroundi. Next base: position 9,982,472 of record NW_024412441.1, read on the forward strand.
CATCCCCTTCATCCTGATCACACCACAAATGAAAAAGAATGTACATCATCATAATGGGAATTAGAAAAATATATAATGTCAATATGTCTTTTTAAAATTCCCACTGACTTTGTTGTCATATTGTCTGACATACCTGTATACTAGAGACTTGTATGTGCCTTGATCTGTGTACAGGACATACATAATCACTCCAAGTGCACCTGCTTTAAATGAAGAGAACGTTTTAAAATATAACTGGTTCTTGGGGTGCTTCAGTGGCTCAGTCGGTTAAGTGTCCAGTTCTTGATTTCAACTCAGGTCATGAACTCACAGTTCATGAGATCAAGCTCCATGTTGGGCTCTGCACTGATGGTGCAGAACCTGCTTGTGATTCTCTCTTTCTCTCCCCCTGCCCTGCTCGTTCATGCATTCACACTCTGTCAAAATAAATAAATAATAATTAAAAAAAAAAACAGTAACTTGCTCTTCATAAAGGAAGGAACATATTTTTCAATAGAGATGAATAGGACTATTGCAAATATGATCAAAGTAAATAGCTATAACTTCATTATATAAGAAAGAGGTAAGAAACAATCTTCGAATTGTAATTTTAAGAAGTCTGTCCTAACATGTTCTTATTATAGACATAGTTCTAAGAATTCTCCTCTGTGCACTTTGTGCTTCTATGTTAAAGAACCAGAGAGTGCATCAACATAGTTTTTTTTAAATATTTTTTCTGAAATCATCTCTCCTTTTGAAATAAATAATCGAATAAAACAAATGGTGTCCACTTTATTCTCAGTGAAATGCTAGATAAGTAAAGTGGACAAAAAACAGAATTGGAATTTTGTACTGTACCTCAAAAATAATAAATTTGAGAAAATAATGTGTACCAAATACATCTGTGTATTTTAAAATAAGACCTTTTTTTTTTTTTTGGTCCTCCATTAAGACCCTTTAAAGAGTATAAGGTGGTATAAGAGAATTGATCAATTTTGAGGAAGAATTTTTATCTGACCTGGGCATGAATTTGGAAAGGGAAATAGGCAGGAGGAATGAAGAGGTTTTTCAGATTTTATATGGTATTGTATAATCCTAGAAATTATTCTCCACTTTCCAGGATTTTTCCTTCTGTGGTTTTCCAGAAGGTACTTTCTAGACTCTTTCTGTGTTCACCATGTAAAAATCTGTCTTGGAATAAAAAAAAAACAATTATTTCTTGGTTTATGAATTCATTTGACAGTAGACATCCAGGGCTTAGGGAATGAGAAGGTGAAAGGGATGAAAGTTTGAGATGTTATTCAACCTTGGTAATGAATGAAGCTTTACAATTTATGTTGATTAAAAAAAATAAGAAGCCTGATCATGTATTATTGTTGATAAAGTGCATGACTGCTGCATTTTCCGTATTGTTGCCCTAGTTACCCTATCATGGAATGAATGACCCAAATTAGATTTTTACTAATTGTTGCCCTCAATTTTTTTCTTCTCTTTCTAAGAATAAGAAGACTTCATTTTTTTAATAAAACTGGATTGTGATCTCCTCCTTAATCTTGGAGGGACAAAGCTTCTTAATTAAAAATAGATTAGTGAGAACAGAAAATGTGCTAAGTCACAATAATAAAATAATAGAAGCATGGAAAGAATAATTAGTAGTTCAATGAAGAAAGATTCCATGCTTATCATCATGATGGTTTTGTTTTTTGTTTTTTATTGGTGGAGGTGAGAGTTGTATAAGGAAGATGGGAATGTTGATCTTATCTGGAATAATGGCTTTGTGTATGCATGTTCACATCTTCAACCTGCAATCATAGTGCCACTTCTTTAACATACCTGGTTGATCTAAATTTGGTAATGACTCTTTAAAACCCTATTTTGTTTCTTGTAATGTGAAGGTAATAAGTTTTCTTATGACAGAGTTGATGATCACGCTGGAGAATGCGTGAATCTGCACTTTGAAGAGTATTAGAGTAAGTCTTACGAAATTGCTGTTTATCAGCCATTTTTACTTATAAAAAGACACTTTCATATGATTCAACATATATACAAATGTAATATATTGCTTATAAAGTCAAATGAAAACTGAAGCTGATTAAAATAGGAAAAGCAATAAAGAGAGGATAGTACAAAAGTAAAGATATAAAGTCTTGAAGGATACTTTCTCATTTACCTGAATTTATTTGGGTGAAGATCTAAAAATTGATAACAAAAAGTAAAATGATAAAATATTTAGTAAATATATAACCATACATAAAGGTAATTTAACAAACATGATATTATACATATTTAAACTTTAAATTTTTTTTTATTAAAAAGCACTACATGTTCTACATCTATTTTGACATTATTAATGAATCAAACAAAAATAAAAATTTACATTTCCCTATTGCCTAAAGAAACCTAGTACTTTATCTATTTAGTCCCTTCTGGAATTTAACTTTATTATTTTTATTTTCCCTCCCATCATTAACAGCTAAATTTCACATATACATGTATGTATTTATACATACACATGCATAATTTCAGATAGTATATACAAATATACATGCTCATATAATTTCATATGTAGAACTATATATGCTGCTCTATGTAAGTCATTGTGTTATATTTCTATAGTCTCCTATTTAAAAATCACAGAAGGGATTAGAGACTTGGTATTTAGTTTTGTCTAGCAATATAATTTAAATATGTACTGTATCTATCTAATATATTTCATATATATATGAAGTAGCCAAATTAAATTTTATATATATATACACACACCTATATATGTCATATATGTACACAAAGTATAAAATAGAATCATTTTATATGTCTACATCTGTACATATATGCATGAGTTTGTACATATACATAGACATATAAATGTATTTTACATTTTTCATTATCAACTCATATCTGTGTTTTAATTTAATAATAATTTTTATAAACTACATTTAAGACCTGTTTTTAATTTACTCTTTATAATATGAATATTCATATGCTTTTCTATTTTTCTATACATCTTTGTGTTGGTTTTTAAAAACATAATAAATATGAAAGCTGTTTATTTCTGTGTAATGTGCGTTTTAAACTGTTTCCCTATTGATTATTTTCCTTTTATTTTTTGATGCTGTATTACAGCCTAAAAGTTTTTTATTTCTATAACTAGAATCATCTGCATTTTCCATTGTGATTCATTTCATTGCTTTTATGCTTACAATGACCTTCCTTAATTTACATGTTTATTTATATTTGTATTTACATATACTACTGATTGAAGTTGCCAACAATCTTTCCCCCAAATATTGTGTAGGTTTTTTTTTTTCCTTTTTTAGTAACTTCCATCAGAAAAGGTTACTTCTCAGAGGTTAATATTAACTTGAATTGTTTGTTTTCCTAAAGTATTCAATATATAGTAAGTACATGCACTATATTTGTTGAAAACATGGTTTGTATCAACCATATTAGACACTGACTGACAAAGAATAGATTTCCTTCAGATAAATTTCAGGACTTCTCAATGCCTTCCATAGGGTCCTTTTTTTATAACTTCTGGGTGTTCCTCTAATGCTCTGGTTTCTTCATGCCTTGACTTTATATAGGCAACAGTTTGGTCTGATTTGGAGGTATATGCGTAACCGTATATAAATTATTTCCATATAATCAAATATTTAATTCACTGTTATGTTGGCAAGCACATGCTGCTTGCTTAGCCCCTCAGTTACATTTATATAAATTCTTATTTAAAAATCACAGAAGTGACAGGGATTGGTGTTTAGCTCAGATGTACTAATGTAATTTAAATATATGCTGCATGAAATCAAATGTTTCATATATTCCAAAAGAATATTTAATTGTATGAGCAACTGAGATATAGAGAGCTAGCAAGATCCAATCTGTAAAAGTTCTTAAAAAGTATAAATTTAAGTCACAGTGATTTTTCAAGGGAATCATCAATGTTACTTTAGCAGGTCTTTGGAAGAAAAGATGTATATTGTATTAAGGAATTAAAGGCAAAAATTTAATACTTCATTTATCTGCAGGCCAACTGTAATTTTTCTGCCCAGCTTTATTGAGATATAATTGGCATATTATAACTTTTTAAATGAGATCATTATCCAAGAGAAACTACCACCTCCATAATTGTTTTAGGTTATCTGACCCATTTATCAAGGTATGCATTTCTTTATTAATGTTCTGAAAATCAGATGCAAACTTACTTATGCTGGTTAATTTCTGTGTTGTGTCAAGCAAGATACAGATTTTTAGGGGCAATTGAATATATGTATGGAACTCAGCCAGAGATTTCTATGTTACAAGGTGAATTTCTCGGTATAAAATGTTTATTGGAGAGATTAATGTTCTTGAAGTATCAGGTGTCGACACTTCAGAAAGACACTACATCTCATTAATAAACATCCTTTGGTTTACTCTCAAGTTTCAAAGCACTTTATTACTTTATTCAGAAACTTTTCATAGATAAGTAGATAGAGATATAAAAATGCTGTGTTTAGAGGGTTTAAAGTCATTTGAAAGAAATAAATTATTCAATGTTAGGTAGCATGTATTTGGCCTCAAAGTAGCATCTTTACTGTATTAGGAAATTTGGAATTAGCCAGACCTTATATTCTTTGTACTCTAGTCCAAGATTTGATCTCAAAGAGTGCTTTAGAATGTTTTGGAATAAATTCATTAACAGTACATGGTAGAGGAAACAATGAAATCCGAAGTACATATTCTTCTCTCAATGGATGGATATTTATTTGCATGTGCATATATTGAAAAGGAATACACTAGTAGGTGCAGTGAAGAACCTGAACTGGAAGAGCTGAAAGCCCATTTAAAGAAATAAACCCAACAATGTATTTCTATATAGGCAATTGACAGATAGCCTCTGTTTCCACCAATGAAAGAACAAAATTTAGTAGATTCTTCTTCTTCAGAGAATCATTTGGATTCAACTCATGAAGGGTGGTGACCTCAAACCAATGATATCTGACAGTTATTTGGCAGTCAGAGTGGAACATGTAAGTGACCTTGATCTGTCTCTCTAGGTATGTATATATCACAACAAACTAGCATCCTCTTCTCTGACCCAGGAATGTTCAAGTTTAGTTTTTCTAGATTAAATATGTGCATTCATTTTGTTTTCTGGAGTCTGAAAGTATAGAACAAAACCAAGTTTTACCTCAGGAGTTTTAATAGCCTCAAAAACATTAAACTTTTTTTCCTATAAAATTAAAAAAGGGAAAACATTTAAACAAAAGACAAAAATTTTATATGTTAACACTTAGTTCCTAGAATAAAATATGAATTGTGTTAGATTTTCTCTGTCTCAGAAAGCACCTCTGCAGCCTTATTCCTCTATTCATATGATATAGAATCTTTAATGGAACTATTAACCTCTAAGCATGAGTGTTTGGGAGAGTAATCTAAAAATATTTGGCCATTTGGCTTTGAGGGAGCTTCAGACAGAGGTCATCAAGTATCTTGATTTGTTCTTGGGAGAAGTTGCTATGGTCATGCTTAAGTTTCCTTTGAGGACCTATATTATCAGAAGGCTAGACTTACTTCAGTAACTTGGCAAAATCCCTGGTTATTAATGAATTTTAAATAAATTCTTATTCTCTTCCATAAAGGGAGCCCCTTTCAATTGCCTCTCGATCTATACACTGCATATAGCGTCCTACAAACCTATTTAAGAAATTTGAACAGGTTAAAAGTACTGTGTATTTTCTCAAACCTTTCTCTTAGAAATGGCCAAAAAGTTTACCATATATTCATTAGGAAATTTCAGGAATCAAAAAAGTATTGTTTACTTGGAGTGAGTGACAAAATTTGATTGTCATCTTCTGCAGAAGCTCCTTAAAGCTTGTTACCTCAATTTATGAGATTCAGTGCATTGATGGTCAGGAGGTTTGGATTCACTAAGCTAATTGGTTGTCTAAAATATTATAACCAGATATTTTAGTTATCTGTGGAAATCTGAATAAATTGATCTGAAAGTTTTCATCTCAGCACTCCTGAAATGTAGTTTAAGTACTAGTATATTTCACCAAAATGGAATTTTCAGAGAGCCTGATAAGTATTTTCCCAATGCAGTAAGTTTGAAAACCCTATATTTAGAATGTGCGTGCACTTGCTTAGTTTTTGGTTTGATGGTGTTTTATTCCTTGCACACAAACATCTTTATCTATTTACATTTCCTCCTTGGTCTTTGTAAACATTTGGGTTTTCTGTGCCTGGCATAATCCCTACTTGCAGTCAAGAATCACTAAAGGTAGTAGTACAAGGCCAAGACAAGCAGAATCAGTGTTAGGTTAACTTTGTATTAGTAGAGCTGGACCAAGGAAAGAAGTTCAGCAGTGGAGGGCCCTCTTTGCAAGCTTGAAATGTAACAGAATTTAAAGCATATTTATACTTACCTCCTCTGCTAGAGGAGCTAAGAGCTTACCTCATGTGCCACTACCATCCCTTCATGTACTTTCAGTATTCATACAAGTTTTTATAGATATAATACCTTTTAGGGGTGGGCATAGAACCCTTGGAAGGTCATCAACAGGGTAGGAACCCTATTCTTGTCATCAGTCATCTGGTCTTCCAGGGGTCCTCCCTCAGCTGTACTAAGGTCGGAACCTTTCACTGACTCATCCCTGATCATAATCCCCATTAATGTAGTTAAGATTTCTCCAAAGCCGTGGTAATAAGCAAAGTGTTCTTATAATTTTATATCTTCTCCACCTTCATATCTGAAAGAGAAGTATAAGAAGAAAAAGGGAGAGGGAGGAAGAGAGAGAGAAGAAAATAATAAAATATTTCAACCTGAGCCAGAGACCTCAAGAGGTACCAGTCCTTAATCCATTCACTTTTCTGGAACATTCAAGGATACCACAGCTTTTACAAATTTCTAGCCTTTCAGGACTGTATGCTATTCTCATAATTCCACCTACCAGCAGAATGAATTAGCCACAATTTATGTTTTTAATTTCAACCATATTTTTTTCACTGGACTAAATACTATGTGACATAAATTAAACTGCAGCACAAAGTAGCTAACTTTAAGGAACTAACAACAAGGATAATGCTTATCAACAATGAGATAAAAATATAACAGATTATATTAAAGTCTCATATCATATATTTCTGAGTGTAGGTAGAATAGAAAGCACATATCACTTTAGGCATGACTATTCAGAGCTGGCTTAATGAAAGAGAGAGGCAGAATAGAAGGAAGAGAAACCACCTTAGAGTTAGAGGGGGAAACACCTTATCATGAAGAGATATATTGATACGCTAAAATTTATTCCTTTTTTTTTTTTTTTTTTTTTTTTTTTTTTTTTTTTTTTTTTTTTTTTGCTTAACGTCCTCATTTTGGAAATATCCCTAAAGGAAGTTACTGAGAAAGGCATTCAGCTAAGTCATACATCTGTCATTCTGTTTCTTCTAGCCACATACTCCTTTATTTTTAATGTGTATTTTTGAGAGAGAGAAACAGAGAGACCGTGAGCAGAGGAGGGGCACAGAGAGAGGAAGGCACAGAATCTGAAGCAGGCTCCAGGCTCTGAGCTGTGAGCCCAGAGCCTGATGCAGGTCTCAAACTCATGAAATGCGAGACCATGACCTGAGCCGAAGTCGGACGCTTAACCGACTGAGCTACACAGATGCTCTATTCCAGCTATATACTCCTTAAGCAGAATGGAAGAGTCCAGCTTATGTGAAACTAAAACACTTGAACAGATCTGGAGTGAAACAACAATAGCAAGCGTCTATATATATCTGTATCTATATATCTATATGCATTTTGTCATTTTATGTTTAATAATAGGGTGAAAGTATATGTTATAGTGAGGTTTCCTACCAAAATGATTAAATACAAGATTATATATCTTAAATTGTAAAGAATTGATTTGCAAAGAGTGAAAGCCATCATTAGTTGACAAAACAATTTCTTAATTGTAATTTTTCCAACTCAAGCTGATATACAGTAAATGTTTTTCTCCCATGATAATAAGGTTGATCATCATTTCTTTAGACATAATTTGAAGTCCTGCCTATAGCAAATTGGGGGGGTGGGAAGGTATGCCTGCTGTTATATTTTAAAAGGTACATTTTTATAGTGGTTTCAGATTATTTATAGCTGACAGTGTGGTTTTTAAAGTGCAATGAAATGAATTGGCTCCTTCACTCAAACACATCTTGATATTGCCCATTATTGGACAAATTATAAAAGTCAATTTTATGTAGTTACGTGGTAAATATGGCTGGAAAATAATACAGCTTGAAGGACAGAAAAAAATGTAGACAGCTATGGCCTCTAAGTGAAAATAATATATTCTCATGCAACTTTTAAAAGCCTAGAGAGTAAGGAAGAGACTGGAATGATCTCATGAAAGTAACCAACAAAATAAATCATGACAGATATCAAGAGATTCTAAGGCACAAAAGCCAGACTCTTATGGACTTTAGCGAATGAATATTTCTGTTTTTGACCAAGCACATTTTTAAAGTTTCTTTCAGTTTTCCTCTGTTTCCTCTGTTTTCCCATTCAACACCATTAATTCAAAATGAAAATGGAAAATATGTTAATGTTAAAATTGAACATTTTAAATTACTTGCCTTCTTTTCCATTTTACTTCTTTGTAGAGGTGACTCTGTATGTCTAACATGTTCATATGATACGCTTTCAATAAAATCCCTCCCGCAAATAACTGTTTTTACCCCTCTACATGGTATTTTATGCAGTTCTTTTGGTAGAAGACATATGTTAGTTATTTTTTTAATTAGTGAGAGGTACATTTAGATAATAATTACAACTTTGTGCCAAGTATTATTCTATACATTTCATATATATTATCTCATTCTCGCAATAAACCTTTCAGATAGTCCCTACTTTACAAATGGTAAACTTGAAACACAAACTGGCTTAGTGGTTAGCTAAGTGACACTGCTAAAGGGAGGCAGAATGGAGATCCAAATCCCAGGAGTCTGGCTCCAAACCTGCCCTCATTTATATTGCACTGCTTCTTCTAACATGTACATCCTGGCCCTAAAAGACAAAGAGAGACTTCAAGTCACAGATTCACAGTCATCCAGTAACATTGGTGATATCAAAGTTTTTATTGGGAATGGGGACCAGTTGGAGATAGAGAAACAGTTTTTATAATGAAATGGGAAGAGAACATCCCCCAGATCTCTGATGATGGAAGCAAACATTTTTTTATTTGGAGGGAAGATGGGGAATGGTAGAGAGGGGGAGAATTAGGAAGAGAAGCTGCAACAATAGCAAAAAAAAAAAAAAAAACAAAAAACAAAACGGGTATTCCTCACTTTGTCTGAAGTGGTCTTGTACTTTTTACTTCCTCTTATTTTTGTTCAAAGTAGGCAGCATTCACTGTGTTCACAGTGTCAAAGAGGATGTGCTGACTTTATGGCATGAGTCAAAAGTGCCAGTGTAGGAATCAAGGTGACACATTGGAAAAAGATCCAGACTCTGGAATCTGAGAGACTACACTTAAAATTATGCCTGTAACATGTATTTCCTGTATGGCAGTAGGGATAACATCCGTCACATGTAAAATTGGAAAAATGACACACTTAATAGGCTTTTAAAGAGGGTTAGGGGTTGTCTGTCTGGCTTAGTCAGGGTGGTGAGTTCAATCCCCCAGTGGGTGTAAAGCCTACTTAAAACAACAACAACAATAACAAAAACAGAGGTTTAGACAGGGTAATGCCTGCGAAGCATCAGATAATATTTTTTACACATGAAAAAAATTTAATAAATGGCAGCTTTTGTTAGTATAAGCTCATCTTTACCTATTAAATGTCTGTAGATCCTGTGGCTCACCTAGGTGAGCTAGAGAATATATTTTTTAAAGTTTTTTAACGTTTATTTTATTTGAGAGAGAGAGAGAGACAGAGCATGAGTGCGGGTGGTACAGAGAGAGACAGGGAGACATAGAATCTGAAGCAGGCTCCGTGCTTTGAACTGTCAGCACAGAGCCCGACTCAGGGCTCGAACTCACAAACCACGAGATGGTGACCAGAGCTAAGTCCGAGATTTAACCAACTGAACCACCCAGGCATCCCAAGATAATCTTAACTATGCTCACAATTGATCCAATTTTAAAAACCTGACACCTCAATATTTTTATAATTGATAATCATTTTTAAAAGACTTATTTCATCTATAGATCTGGACTTACTGTTTGAAAGGGGAAAAATAGGAAAACACCTCAGTAAAAGAATCACAGTGATATTTACTTTTCTCTTCCATTTTCCACTGTGGAATTGCAGGAACTCTGTTAATGGATTATACTCTAAATGTCAACCCAGAGAGAATTTAAAGGGAAGTGCAATAAAGCCTTTGAAGTTTGCTAGAATGGTATAGAATATGTTCATGTGTCAAAGGCCCAATGCAAAAGCCCCAAAAAATAACAAAAATATCAAAGCCCTTGGTTGTTATCAAGAGAATAAAGAAATATGTTGAGTACATGTTGTTTTTGAAAGCAAAGTGTTAAAGGACGGAAAAGAAATTGCTTAGCTATGCCAGCATTCCACTTATGATCTGTGTAAGCATCCCTCATGACTTTATGCATCTGAAGATGATGCAGATAGTAGCATTCAGCAATACTGACCTCAAACAACATGCTCTATTAAGCTTACCATTCCCATTTGCAAGGATATATTATTTTGAAAATCTTCCAAAAGTTCATTTTGTCTGCCAAGGGGGAGAACTCCAGAGAAATTCTCAGCATTGAAACCATCTTAGAAAATATTGCACAAATTATATATTGATTATGCTAAGGGATAAAAATTACTACTTATATATAAATGATCAATAAATAGATTTTCTGAGAAGATTATGGGGTAGTATCTATAAATTCCTACTTATTACTCAATTGATGAATTGGGGTTTGAATGAGTATCTCCCTCACTTTCCTCTGTGATATCAGAACAGAAAACTAAGTATGTCCATGAAGTTTTCTGACAAAAAGACTTGTCAAATCATCATCATTGAGAATCTTTTCATTAAGTATTTTTCCTGTACTTGAAACATCTACTAGTAGTTCTTTAATTAAAATTGTATGTAAATGTAATCAAATCAGAGGAAATGAGTCCCTGTTAGATTTTACAAGACGAGTAAGCAGAAAAGTAGGCTTTTCATTATTAGTGCTGTTGAAATTTTGCCACGGGAAAATATTGGGGAAAAAATGGCATATTTGTTGCCTAGGGCAGCCTTAACACAGTACCCCAAACTGGGTGGCTTAAACAACAGAATTGCTTATTATCTCACAGTTATGGAGAGTAGAAATTTGAAATCAGTGTGCTGGCAGGGCGATGCTTCCTCTGAAACCTGGAGGGGCATCCTTGCTTTCCTCTTCCTAGCATCTGCTTGTTTGCAGGCACTCTTTGTGTTCCTTGGCATGTAGATGTGTCTCTCTGATCCTCATTTTTCACATGACCTTCTCACTGTGTGTCTTCACATTGCCTTCCCTCCATGTGTGCTTTCTGTCCAAATACCTTTTTTTTTTTTTTTTTTTATTTTTTTTTTTTTTTGAGAAACAGTTGTATTAGATTAGGGCCCACTCTAATGACCTCATTTTTTTTTTAATTCTTTTTTTTTTAACGTTTATTTATTTTTGAGACAGAGAGAGACAGAGCATGAATGGGGGAGGGTCAGAGAGAGGGAGACACAGAATCTGAAACAGGCTCCAGGCTCTGAGCTGTCAGCACAAAGCCTGACGTGGGGCTCGAACTCATGGACCACGAAATCATGACCTGAGCCGAAGTCGGCCACTTAACCGACTGAGCCACCCAGGCGCCCCTCTAATGACCTCATTTTAACTTGACTGCCTATTTCAAACAAGGTCACATTCTCAGGTACTTAGGGTTATGACTTCAAAAAAATTACATACACACACACATTTGTGAGGGGACTCAGCCTAACCAATAACTGGTGATCAAAAAGACCTTATACCTCTGTATTGTATATTGTTTTCTTTCTTTTAATGTTTATTTATTTTTGACAGAGAACGAGACAGAGCATGAGTGGGGAGGGGCAGAGAGACAGTGAGACACACAATCTGAAGCAGGCTCCAGGCTCCAAGCTGTTAGCACAGAGCCCGACACGGGGCTTGAACTCACAGACCACGGGATCATGACCTGAACCAAAGTTGGATGCTCAACCGACTGAGCCACCCAGGCGCCCCCCTTTTTTTTAATGTGTATTTTATTTTTGACAGAGAGACAGAGCATGAGCAGGGGAGGAGCAGAGAGGGAGACACAGAATCTGAAGCAGTATATTATTTTCTTTTGTTGGGCGTGGTTCTTTTCTACACATAAATATGAAATTATCAAAATCTCAAAGATGGCAAAGTTTGTAGCATTCTTGTTATAGGTTGGTGACATTGTAATGGTGACATTAGAATTTAGATACCTTTGGAACATCTGGGTGGCCCAGTCAGTTGAGCATCTGACTCTTGATTTCAGCTCAGGTCATGATCTCATGGTTTGTGAGATCAAGCCCTGCATTAGGCTCTGTCCTGCCAGTGCTGAGCCTGTTTGGTATTTTCTTTCCTTCCCTCTCTCTGTCTGCCCCTCCCCTGTACATGCTCTTTCTCTCTCTCTCAAAATAAATAAATGAACATTTTTTAAAGAAGAATGTAAAAACCTGTGGCTATCTCTGCTTTTGAGGGTCCACCACCAAGGTGCCAATCCAGTTTGATTTCATTTTAAGATAATGATACAAGAACAAAAATATACTTCTTGAAAACTTATGTTGCACCTGGGTGGCTCAGCCAGTTAAATGTCTGACTTTGGCTCAGGTCATGTTCTCACAGGTCATGAGGCTGAGCCCCATGTCAGGTTCTGTGCTGACAGCTGGGATCCTGGAGACTGCTTGGATTCTGTCTCCCTCTCTCTCTGCCCCTCCCCCACCTTGCACTATCTCTCTCAAAAATAAATAAACATTAAAAAAATCAAAAGCTATGTCAAGAATTATTTGTCTTTAGAAAGATTCATTGTTTTATCAAATCTTAGCCCTCCCTTGTTTCCATTACACCAAACCCAGTCTTGAAATTATGAAAATGCAAAAATAAAAACTACGAAAATTAGAATCACATACAAATTTTTAAGAATAAGACTATTATATAACATGAACTTGTTTTTCTGTGAAATCATTCAATGTAATTCAAGTTTGTTTTTGTTTTTAAAAGACAGGTAATGGAGTTTGGGTCAAAGTTCTAATGTGATAGCATACAGTGTTTTAGCCTTAGAGTTTAGAACTGCCATTTAAACTTTACTATACACACAAATCCTATATCTTTACCTAACAAAGATATTTTTGAATAGACCTTATTTTTTAGAACAGTTTTAGGTTCACAAAATAATTGAGAAAAATGTACAGAGATTTTCCACATACCCCCTGCCCCACACATGTATATCCTCTCCCATCACCAGCATCCCCACCAGAGGGCTACATTTACTATAATTGATGAGCACACTTGGACACATTATTGTCAGTCAAAGTCCATAGTTCACTTTATGGTTCACTCCAACTGTTAGGTTCTCTGAGTTTAGACAAATGTATATTGACATGTAAAATCTACCATTATTGTATCATACGGAGTAGTTTCATTGCCCTAAAAATTCTGTGTTCTCCCTATTCATCACTCCCTATCCCATGACAACTGGCAACCACTGATCTTTTAAGGGTCTCCATAGTTTTGTCTTTTCTAGACACTCCTGATCAGCAGATTTTAAATATAAATGCCTTGGAACCTTCACAGGAATTCCTTTAATGCCCAGAGAGTTCCTCTGTTATTTTATTTGTGTGGAGTCACTTGGACAAAGCCAAACTTTTTAACAAGTACTGAGAAAGTGTGAAATTTTCATATAGGCCTCAGATAATCTTCTATTAGCCATCTAGATCTTAGACACACGCACCCCCCCCCACACACACACACACTAAGAAAACTTTGATCACCTTTTCAAGACCTCCCCTGGTCTTCTACTATCTATGATACTTACATCATCTATGTGATCAGAAGGTCTTTATTCCAAAATTGCTTATGTTCAGAACTGAGTGACACAGCAAATAAGACAGGATAGTTAAGAGATTCTCATTTATGGGTTAGGGAAAACCAGGCTATTAAAGAAGCATGCAAATTAATTTTAGGAAGTTCTCTTTCCTCTATCAACAGTGGTCATTTTAAGAGAGTTTAAACATACTTAAAATGGTTTCTAAAATCCCTGTTGGGTGTCGTTCAGTCAGCCTAACAACAGACCAAGTTCATTTAACATTTCTTCCATACAGTTCTTCGTTGATAGGATAATATCAGCAGTTACTGAGAAAACTAAAGCAGCATATTTTAGAGCTGATTTCATCCAGACTTGGCTGGTGGCTTTGGTTGTAGTGCTAATTAGATATCTTTTGAACTTTTGGTCGTTTAGTGATAGAATACTGCTTTGTTTTGTAGCCCCTGACTCACTCTAATAATTGTGCTAACTACGTTTATTACACACTGATTTTGAGCCAATCATCCCAGCAGGCATTGTCATGAATAAGGAACTATGTATATAATAAATGTGATTAGGGCCATATATCAATCATAGGCATACACAAAGGCTATGATTTATTAAGTAATGTAGCAAGGAGTACAAAGGAATGTCTTAAAAGTGAGTACAAAAATACTGAGTGGTTCAATATGGAGGAAAGATTTTTTTAATAGGTCAAGTGAGTCAGAGATAGTTTCATGGCCAAGGTGAATGTGGAATTCAAAGAGATCATGGTTATAGAATGGTAGAGGAAATAGTGTAAGCAAACACATAAAATCATACAGGGGGAAGAGAGAGAGTGAAGGGGAGGAGAAGGAGGAGGGGGAGGGAGGGAAGGGGGAGGGAATGAGGTAAGGGAAAAAGGAAGGAAGGAAGAAGGGAAGGAAGGAAGGCAAGCAAAGGAAGAGAAGAATAAAATGTAATCATGCATATGGAAGAGGATTGCTCTAAGTTTCCTAATGAGGAAAGAGGCTGTTAGCATAAAAGTAGAAGAGAGCAATAAACTAATGCCTCTAACACAGTGGATAAGAGCAAATCTAGATCACTGTGTCATGATAAAAATTGACTTCTTCAAAGTGTGGTCCCCAGACCAGTAGTATCAGCACCACTTGAGAGAGACGCTGTGAGAACTGCAAATTTTGGAGCACCTCACACATGTTTAAATAAGACCTCTGAGTGACTCTGATGCTGGCTGAAGTTTGGGAACCACAGATCCACAGTGTAGAATGAATTTGAAAATAGACTAGAGGTCCCATTGAAAGGACAGAGTTAGTCCTGTAAATTAACATAAATCCAAACTAAGCAAATAGTACAATTCTTTGAAGATAATAATAAGAGATAGGTTCGGAAATATAAATAAGGGTGCACATGTGAGCTTTTGAAGAAATTATTTTACAGGGTTTATTTGACATCTAAGTGGATCATTCATAAAACTGGATGAGGTTGATGAGCCTAATTATATCATTGTAAGAATCTAAAAAAGGTTTTGAGGCATAATGTAGCATATAAAGAAAAAGTTTCTCAAAAAAAATCCTGGTTTTTTGCTATTAAGCCACATTACCCATCCATAAAGTTGATGTAGATGGGGAATTATGTATAGGTAATATATTGCACATTTGGCAGTGCTTCTTTTGCATTTCTTTTAAAAATATGCATTCTTTATTTAAATACACTGACATAGATGATATCTTTCCTCACATTTTCATGCTGCTGTTCTGGGAAAGTAAATTATGCTGTGATAAAAAATAAGTAATTGCTTCTTGTGTTTAATTGATTTTTTTATAGAAATTACAATGCAGATTTGATTAAAGGAAGATAGTGCATTACCTACGGTTGATTCACAAGACACATAATGGTATGAAAGAGTGCCACCCAGAACAGAAATTATACCATCATTTTGTCTGAATGCGTTGAGTGGGAGATATTTAGAATTCTTTATGACTTATAAACACTGCAGAATGTTTCTTTTCCCATCTAAAGCAGGATGGTAGGGACATCTATTTCACAGCCATAACATGTCCTGACTGTTAAATTGTAGAAGCCTTTTGGGGAGAAAAACTAATGGTAGACTTTAAATAAGAAAGAGTATTGTGAATTTGATGCTGGCAAATGATGTCCCTTGTAACAAGGTCACTCGTGAAGTTTCTAGTTAGACTGAGTCAGATGTATCAAAGAAACCTGAAAAGTGCCTATAACCACACAAAACAAAGAAACAAACAAGATTAAATTCTAGTTTTTGCTTTACTCCAAGGTTTCACAACCTTGGCACTATTAACATCCTGGGATGGTTAATTCTTTGTTGTAGGGATGGTCCCATGTATTGTAGGGTGTTTAGCAATATTCCGGTGTCTATCTACCAGATACTAGTACTTTCGCAACATCCCCCCCAAGTTGTGTAGTGCTTTCTACACTTCCATTTAATTATTTATAATGCCCACCCACATCTCAGTTGTGACAGGACTGTGTTTTCAGAGCACATGTTATTTATTTATTTGTTTGTTTGTTTGTTTAATGTTTATTTTTGAGAGAGAGAGAGAGAGAGAGCACAAAGGGGAGGGGCAGAAGGAGAGAGAGACACAGAATCTGAAGGAGGCTCCAGACTCTGAGCTGTCAGCACAGAGCACATTTTAAACCTATGTGGGACAGAAACAACAGAAATGTTTGCTTCTAGAGGTTTCTTTGGGTTCTGAATGACAAATGAGACCCTGACCCTTCTTTTACAGTTAATACAAGCAAATCTAAAGACACATGGAAATTGCAGTTTGGTGTAAAGGGTATAATTCTTATTTTTAAGCAGACAGTATTTATTAACAGAGGTCTTAATTTTGGAATAACTTCTAAATTACTGCAGCCTGAGGAGTACAATTGGGGCTGTGCAAGTTGTATATACTGTAGAGAATTTTTTTTTAAAGAAAACCTTCTGAATAGATAAGGATTCAATTCATTACTGAGCTGTTCTTCAGCAAAGAGTCTTCAGTGGCCTCCAGTATGCATTTGGCAAATTTAGGAGTGCACACTGAGGACCAAGCGGAAGGGAAAAGCCCCAAAGCGAGAGGAGAATCTGGGCGAAAAGATGAATCCATATGCATCCTTTGGAAGCCAGATGAGCAGATGGTGCTGTTGACATTCTGTTATGAGAGTTGAGAAGCCTGGCCATTATTCTCCCTGGGACGGAAGACCACGTCTTTCCTGCATGGAGAAGAGCTGTACAGGCAAAGCTAGGATTTTTCATAGCAAAAAGTTTGGAATATGCTCTAATATTTTGACTGTTTCTACCCCACAAAGGAATTTCTCCAATTTCTGATTCCACTGTTAGTAAAGCATTTATATCCACATTTAGCTGTGAACTGCAAAACCTAGCTTTCAAAGCTTTTCCTCTTAGTACATGCCTCGCTGTTGAGAGTTGTTTTTGTTTTTGTTTTAACCCATTTTGGTTGCATTTACTACTGAACGAAGTAGCAATGTAAATCTAGTTTCAGTTACTGTTTTTCTTTTTGTATCTGTTAAGTTTGTATCTTTTTTAGAAAGAATACCCAAAACAGGGAAGCTCAAAAATCAGGAACTAGTGTGTATTTTATCCTAGAATTTGCTCCCAAAGAACAACGGAGTCATTTTTCTTAGTGGATAATATAGCAACTCCTTGAAATGACATTTCTCTAATGTTTTGTTTCTATTTTTGTGTAGAGGAGAATGAGTGGCCAGGAAGTGGGATGTTTGGGGGATCCAAATCCAGAGAGAAAATGCCAATGGGGAGGCAAACTTCAAGTGATATAAGAGATCATCATCTCTACGGAGTTACTAAAGCAGCTGCCAATTCCAGATATCACCAGATTTCTGTGGGTTGAGATTATATTCCCAAGAGAGGATGAGCAGAGTGGGTAAGAACTGAATGGGGAATGTTTCACAATTAGGAAGATTTGGGACAGGTAGGCCTGATTTCTGTCTGAGCATGATGAGGAGCAAATAATGTTAAAAACAGGTAATCCAGTTCTTTGGTGGAGGCTTCTAGGCCAACCTGACAGGAAAAACCAAAGGGCCAAGTTCACATAAGTAGAAGAGGCCAAGTCATTACCAGTAAGTAGCACAGACACAGGTAACAATAGGCTGAAAAAGGACTTCTCCTGCCTAGACTTGTAAAGCTGTTCATTCTTTTTTAAGGAACATAATTTGGGAAACCTAGGACTCAGGGGGCTTCTGTCCAACCAAACTAGGAGCAGATGAAATGTAATGTTCTAAAATGATCCTTCTTAATCTCACCATATGTAGTAATGCCCAGGTTTGATTACTTTATTCTGTAAATGGGTATCTCAGGTGAATGGCAGTTTTCTTTAGTACTTTCCCTATGTACCAATTCTTTAAGAAAACAATGAGCTCTTTTTACCTAAATTGGTTGGCTGTGGCTTTGATTCTGAACTATCTGCTGTCCGTAGTTTACCTTGATCTTCTTCCCATATTCCTTCAAAATCAATGTGTTTATTTATATCCAAAGCTTCCATTCATTACAGTTGCCGCCCACTGTCTCAGAAAGGCACTGCTGTTATTTTCAGTTTTATTTCAACTTTGGGATTATTTATTTTAGATCATTCTTTCCTCCTGTAGCATGAAGCAATATTTTAATTTCATTGTCAAAAGATGAAAGACGTAGGAGTTAGTTACAGTTGTGATTGCCCTGTAGCTGAGATTGAATGGAGCTGGAATCTATTTAAATTTGCATTGTGCTTGCAAGATGAAACTTCAATGATTCTTTGTTAAGCCCTATCATTTCATGGTTGCATTTAATAGTAAGAAGCCTTTTAGATGCTGTAGCCATATTGTATTTGCCTTTTCTTGTTGCTTGTACGTGGAGGGGGTGGCAGCCAGGAATTTGGTTTTGGGGTCCAAGCAGTAGGTATAGAAAGATATGTCTCTGTGCTTGTATAGGAAAATATGAAAATGTATAAAAGATGTAAAATTATGATTTAAAACTTCAGCCATTCTAGAATGTATGGAATTTCTTTTTAAAAAAAATATTTTCAACCCACAGGCCTTACAGAATCTATCCCCTTGTCTGTAAAATTCTTTTTCTCCTCCATCCCATTTCCCACCCTGAATTCATACTGCCCCATTCCCTGTACCTTTTCATCTCCCTATTATCCATCATGGACTTATCTTTTTTTGAAAAACTTCCCATGACCTCTCAAGCCCTTAATTACCATTATTATAGTAATTATATGGTAATTGCTGAGTTTACTCATCTATTTTATCCTTGTACATGGTAATCTCCTTATAGATAGGATACCTATTAGCTACACAATGGGTAACTACCTTGCTTACCATCGCTGTTATGTTTACATTTCTATCTTATTCTCAGATTTTGATTTGAGGAGCCATTGTCAACTGTGCGTGCCCTTGTTCTCATGTGCTTGTGCTCTCTCATTCTCTCTCCCCCCACCCAACCCTGTAAACGCGCGCACACACACACACACACACACACACACACACACCCATACATACTTTGTCAGTAGTAGATATCTTGGAAAGAAGACCCTGTGATATTATAAAAGTTACCCCGTAACGATGACCTTGTCCTTATCCACTAACATCCTACTGATATAAACATGTTTTGTATGCAATTGTTCTATGACATTGATGCACTCTAAATGGAAAGCTCGTGGCAAATAGTGTGTAAAAAAGTGAGGAAGGCAATAGTGCAGATAAGATAAAATAACCCAAATGAAAAAGTTATATTTACTTCCTCATATTTTGGAGCACAAAACGTTTTGGGATCTTTATCTTTACAAATTCAGACTAGATTAGTATACAGAAATGTTCAAGGCACTTTCATCTGCATTATGCCAATTAATCCTGTGAGGGGCCACTGCTCCTCTGAGCAGTGACGGGATCTCCATTCTTAGATGACAGAACTGAGAATCACGGGCTCAGAATGTTTCAAAGCAATTCACCGGGGCCAAAGGCCCTCCTCATCCCTCTGCACCACAAATGCACCACAAATGCACTTAAGTCATAGTGTGGTAAGGGAGAAAATTATTTTACTTTAAATTGTTGTTAAATGAGGGTAGAGGATTTTTGTTTTCTTACTTTGTATTTTCCTAAAGAAGTGCACTAGAGATCCTCAGGAGAGACACTTGGACACGCTAAGAGATATTTCAGAGTTTTATTGGAATATATGGTCAAAATGATTGAAACATGATGGTTCTCTTCACAAAGCCCTCCAAAGATGTATACAGCAGCATTTCTTTCAAGATCTCTTCCCAGTTTTATTAAGATAACTATCCTCTCTTCTTATTTCCCACAGATGTTTTCCCAATGGTGAGAGTAATAGTGTTAAAACCGCAACACTACCTACAGCTGCAAATCCATTCATCTTTGCACATCACGCTTGCTGCACTGGTGGCAAAGGCCATCCTGTCACCTTTAATTAAAAGCACACAAACAAAAACAAATGAAGACATTTCCATCTTTCATATGATTTTAGCCTGGTGTCCTATTTCACTGTTCTGCCTTTAAGCAAATTGACTTGCCTAATTTGAGGGAAGGTTGGTTTACCATTTGTAATTCTTACGTAGGCATTAATCAGTATAATTAAAATATGATAGCATCTGGATGTTAAAAGCACAGGTGGAATGAATTAATGTGGAAGACAAAAGGATGGAATCTGCCACAGAAATTCTGTCTCAGTCTCTCATTCTCTCTCTCTCTCTCTCTCTCACACACACACACACACACACACACACACACGCACACGCACACACACTCATATACCTCAGATCAAAATTGAAACTATTTTTAAGCAGGCAGAAGAATAATCTAGTTGCCAATTCCTCTACAAGGACTGTCTAAATCCTATAATCTTACTTGTCTTCAGCTTGATGGGGCTATAATGGCACAGAGGTAAAGGGAAGATCATTATTCTTCATTTGTTCCATTTATGAAATTCCATCTGAAAACCCAGGCACCATGTTGGCAGGCACTGAAAAAAAGTGCACTCCGAGCTTTTCTTCATTTCTTTTCTCGAAATCGGTAGTTATTGAGAATGCGGATGAAGCCTTTTATAGCCTGGCATTTAAACTGAGCCAATTTGTTATAGAGGTGAATAAAAACAGATTTTGTGGTGTCATTTTTAAGGAGCCCCTCTTTGTTGAAAGCCAGCCTTATGCCACACTTTCTGTGTTACATAGATGACCCTCATAATGTGCATAAGTGTTTTTTTTAATATTGTAAACTGGGTTGCTAAAATTAAAAGTTTATATTTTTTACAAAAACATTTGGAATACTCACATCACATCCCAAGATTCCTTGAGTCAGTCTGTAGTCGTTATTTCCATTCTGCTCATCCTGACATCTCCTCTTCCTCCCACGCTTTTTTTGGCACTTTCAGCGTGCAGGCGAAAAGGCCTGCTCCAGCTGAGGCCAGAGGAAGGCAGGGGCATAGCTCTTACACCATACCTGGAATCAAGTCACACAAGAAATAGCCTTGGCTGTGACACAGCTTCTGGGATGAAAATAGATTTCAGGATACAATAGTAGGGGGGCAACAGTGCTGCTGATCCAATCACAACTCTAGAATAGTCTCAAAAACAAACGTCTGTCACTCTTTGTGCTAGAACTCTCTTACACAAGGAACTCCCGCATCTCCTCTGTTTCATGCTATGAAGCTAACAAATGAAAGCTTCCTCTACCCCTGCCTTTGCGCCTCCCTGTTTCTGCTTGTTCAGGACTTTGTTTACCTCGTTACTTTTTCTTACTGTCTTCTTTCTGCATTTTTTTATTTACCTCATTACTTTTTCTTACTGTCTTCTTTCTGCATTATTTTTTTTTAGTTCTCACATCTTCCAACAAAACCTTCTGTATTAGTCTGCTCTGGATACTATAAGAAAATACGACAGACTAGGTGCCTTAAACAACAGAATCGATTTTATCACAGTTTTGGAGGAAGGAAGTCCAAGGTCACGGCATCCATCAGGGTTAGTTTCTGTTGAGACTTCTTTTCCTGACTCAAAGACAAGCCTTCTTGCTGTGTTCTCACATGGTCTTTCCTCTGCGTATATGCAGAGGGAGGAAGGGAGAGAATAAGGGGGAAAAAAGGAGGGGGTACAGTGAACTCTGCAATGCTGTTTCCTCCTCTTATAAGAACACCAGTGTTTAAATTACCCCCTCCTTATGAACTCATTTAAACTTAATTACCTCCTTAAGAACCCTTTCTCCAAAGATAGTCACATCAGAGGTTAGGGCTTCAACATACGCATTTGTGAGGGACACAGTTTGGTCCTTAACACTCTCTGATAGATACCTTTTCATGTGTCCCAGGAGAGAGGATCTCAATATGTATAGGGTTCCCATGATGGGCCATCCTGTCCTCACTATTACTATAGCCCTTGCCAAGGCCCTCCTCATATCTTTTGGACTTATTCCATGAACCTCCTAATGTGTTCCCTGCGCATGACCTTAACTCTATTCATCCTTCATAAACCTGCCTAAAAACGAGTATTATTTTGCCACACTCAGCCCTAAAGCCTTTCCATGATCCCTCATTACTTACTTGTCAAATTTCAAGCTTTGAAGTAACACATATGGTCTTCCATGATCTCTTTATCATAACCTATCTCGTCTTATCCCCTACCAAAACTTGCCCCATGCTTTAAATCTTAGTAATTATGGGACATCTGGGTGGCTCAGTCTGTTAAGCATCTGACTCTTGGTTTCAGCTCAGGTCATGATCTCATGGTTTGTGGGCTCGAGCCCCACATCAGGCTCTGTGCTGACAGGGAGAGCCTGCCTAGGATTCCCTCTATCCCTTTCTCTGCCCCTCACTCCGCTCTCTCAAAATAAATAAACTGTAAAAAAAATTTTAAAATCTTAGTGATTTTAAATTGCTGTACTTTTTCATTCCTTAGCCTCCTCTACCTGGAACTCTGTCCACATTCTTCTCCAGGGTCACTCCTATGCATACATTATATCCATTACTGATTCCTTCAAGAATTTTTCCCCCCAGAAATCAAGTAACCCTCTTCTGTGTTCCCAAGGGATCCTGTGCACGTTTATATCCTAATATTTACCATAGTACAGTACAAACATTTGTTTCTGCATCTGCTTCTTTGTTTTTTTTTTTTAATTTTTTTTTTTCAACGTTTATTTATTTTTGGGACAGAGAGAGACAGAGCATGAACGGGGGAGGGGCAGAGAGAGAGGGAGACACAGAATCGGAAACAGGCTCCAGGCTCTGAGCCATCAGCCCAGAGCCTGACGCGGGGCTCAAACTCACGGACCGCGAGATCGTGACCTGGCTGAAGTCGGACGCTTAACCGACTGCGCCACCCAGGCGCCCCAGCATCTGCTTCTTTGAATAAAATGTCACAAAGAGTTTATTTCTTCAAAGTCAGGATCCATTTGTGATTCATTTTATATCTCTAGTAACTAGTACAATGCCTGATAAATTGTAGATATCCAATAATACATTTGTTGAAGAAACCTTCAATAGATCAACGAGACAGCTCAGCTAATCTCTCTGTTCCTCCCCTACCCTGACAACTTCAATCTCTCTCTCTCTCTCTCTCTCTCTCTCTCTCTCTTCTCTCTCTCTCACCCGTCCCCTCTCCCCCAACCAACTCTGTCTCTCTCTCTCTCTCTCTCTCTGATACATACATACAAATTCTCAACTAATGCAACCTCCACAGTATTACCTAGATGTCATTTTCTAGGATTTTGCCAGATTTGAGATCAGGAGGGGACCTGCTCAACCTGATTGTGTGAAGCTTTGAATATCTGTTACTTGCACCTTTGAGAAAAGTAGAAAGTACTCTTTAAACATGCAGCAGGGCAAATGACAGATGCAGAGTTAAAAATAAGGAACAGACTTGGTTTACTACCAGCTTGCTTTCCTATGTGAATAGGTGAGATTTTTAACAAATACACTATCCACAGACAATAGTTACTTTAGTCTTATGATTCCTGTCAAAGGATAAACCAAGTAAAGGGATACAAATATGTCTGTGGGAGACTATTCGTATTCTTGGAAAAGAAGTACCATGGTTATGTGTGAAGAACAGTAAACTATTTTGTATATTATGAAGTGATTTCTGTAGCTACTATATTAGAAAAATGTACTAAATAACAACTCACTGTGAATAGTGGTTACTAAGTGGAAAAGGAGGCAGGGAATGCTATTAGAATTGAACTTGTGCCATTCGTTTTCCCCAAAGATTTGGAGCTGCACCTGTGATTTATCTGGAGGACTCAAAAGAATAAGAGTGTCCAGGACAAAATAAAAAGAACAGGCTGATCTCTGATTTTGTCTTATTCTCCTAGGATATGGGCTTAGCCAGGAATATATAGCTGAATAAAAAAAAAAATCAAAGACTGAGAGCCTAAGAGAACCCCATTGGGTGCCAAAACTAACAGAAGGATCCCCTGCAACCAAGAGCATTAGCTATATCACCAATTTAACAGAATCCCTATGCTGCCTGAGAACCAGGAAATGAGACTGTTATTAGATAGTTGGGTTGACTGAGAATTATGTCAGTGGTTTGTGATGTAGGCTTTAGGGGAATCACCACTTGACTGGGATTTAGGGTCATCAGAGGCAATATAATATAATGGGAAAAAATGTTAGTCCTGGATCCATGGTTTACTACCTGCATGATCTTGAACAGATCACATAATTACTCCGTAATTCAATTTCTTGATCTGTCAAATGGGCATGATAATAATAATAGAATAGGGTGATGGTGGAAGGAAAATATATTCCTTCCCCATCTCTAAAATGCAAATCTCAGAAACATGATGGGACTTTCACAAATGTAGTTGTTAGTTTGTGCAAATCGCTGTCTTTCCCCCCCATAATTGTTCAGTGGCTTTACCTTTTCAATAGCCATTCTATATCAGCTGACTTCCCTCTTTGTTCCCTACCTTTTCTTGAATCCTTTTCAGAATCTTCAAACCAGGCCCAGAGTCACTAGTGTCAGATTTTAAAGAACCAACTATCACTCAGGGAGAAATAATGATTAAACACTGGAAAGGAAGGCCATGGCACTCTCTGTAGCCCCAGAAACATTTCTGTTCTCTCCCTGTGCTTCTGGGGCTGTTACATATAAGTGAATAGTATGTCATAGAGCTTTATAGACTATCCAACTTAATTTTTGTTAATATCTGTGGCTTTTTGTTAGCATATACACAGAAGTATAGAAATAAAAGAAGTGACCATAGACCATACAACCAGCCTTAAGGAACTCAAGATATTTTTCTTAAGATTTTTCCTCTCTCAATTTTAGAAATAACCTGTAATATGAATGGAACCCTAATCCATTTCTTATTGGAGTTAGATTTTATAAAGCTTCTTTATATCTACCCTCTAAATCAAGAAAAGAAGATGTTTTGTTAATTGTGCACAGGCAGCAAAAGAGCAGAAGAGAAAATATCTACTTAATGACCTCATTTTAGGTGGTAATGATAGAATAATGATGACCAACACTTACTGTTTCCTATGTATCAGACACTGTCAAAAGCAACATATATCCTTAATTCAGTCAAACATTTCACCAGCTCTATAAGAATGAAGTTAATATCCATCAGTAATCCATTTTTACAGCAGAAGACACTTATCCAAGTAACTTAATCAAGCACACTGAGCCAGATTTGAACAGGGGCAGTTTGGTCCACACCCTCTTAACTAATATGCTAAAAAAATATATTTAAAAATTTAATTTATCTTCTAATCATGTGAGGAGTATTTGACATTTAAAGGAACTTACAGAGAATTGTTTTATAAAATAAAAATTCACTGTCTATTTAACCTTTTTAGAAAGTCTACCCCTCATTTATTTTCTTCAGGTAGATGTGTTATTGTTACAATGGTACACAGTTGGGGCTAAGTTAGGAATGAAGTTTGAATGCTGAATGCCCCAGATTCACTCTCCTTCCTTACACTGCAAAAATTTTTATTCTCTTTCTGCATATTCAGGCATAAGTGTTTGGATACAGTTTTCCAGAAGTCCTTTGCACTTCTGCATCTCCTGCGTAGCAAGA
Organism: Herpailurus yagouaroundi; assembly: GCF_014898765.1. Taxonomy (NCBI): domain Eukaryota; kingdom Metazoa; phylum Chordata; class Mammalia; order Carnivora; family Felidae; genus Herpailurus; species Herpailurus yagouaroundi. Next base: position 10,008,509 of record NW_024412441.1, read on the forward strand.
TACTGACTGCCCTTTTCAGACTATCAGGAATGTTTAATCATGAATATTCTTGGAACATAGATTATATTATATCTGTGGTTTCCCTCCATGCATACGTATTGTCCGGTATAATAAAGATAATATTTTCCTGTAGCAAAAGGTAAGCATGTTGACTGTCTATTATAAAATATCGGGGCTCACCAAGCTCATAGTTCCCCTCTTTGAACATAATCCACTGCATCCGTGGGTGCCATCTAGCATTCTTTGCATTACCTTAAAGAAAATGGGGATCACAGAACCAGCACAAAAAATACTGATACCCCGGCTACTGTTTTTGATGTGAGTCTTCTACCAACATTTATGAAACTGCAGCAGGTTAACTTCTTACATTTCAAGTTGGGTAAAGTCTCCAAGCCTTAACAGTCCATGATATTAAGGATTCAGGATATTAAAATCCTGAATCAAAGCATATTTCCTAGGGTAATATGAGCTAGACATTACAAATAGTGAAGAGGAAGAAACCCAGAAAATGGTCACAGAAAAATGAAGTTGAAAAGACATCCAAAGTGGACTTAACTAAATTTCAGTGGAAGATCAGTCATATCATGCACACAAAATGTAATTAATACATCATAAAATATTCAATGTAGTATTCAAAAATTTTTAAGAAAATAACTAAAATGGTATTTTCACATATCACATAGGAAAAATGTGACTTTTCTAAAAATTCAAATTAGATATCCAACACGTAAGAAAATTAATTCTAAAATTAAAATTTAGATATCCAACATTTAAGAAAATATAAAGAATAAGACTAACCCATTCACGATGGAATGAAAGTTAGAATAACTCTTTTGGAATACAGTTTTCAAACAGCCCAGTAATTGTAATTTTAGAATTAATTAAATAAGTAACCAGAGGTTTATATAATGATTTATCTTAAAAGATGATCATGGCATTGTTATTTACCAAGGAAATGAAAATAACATGGATACGTAATAATAAAAACTAATAAACCAAAGGACAATCTACGTAATAGTATGTGAGGGTGCTCGAGAGTGTGTCATGCTGTGTAAAGTTATTCAGCTCTACTGGTAAGTGAAAACAGCATATTACAGAACACTATGTATATAATGTTTATAATTTTTATTATAAATGTATAGGTATATACAGATATAATCTTTTTCACCTTAAAATGTTTATTTTATTTCCATTGTAATATAATTCTAAATTATAATTATATAATTTATACAATAGCATATCATATAAATTTAAAGTGTACCTGTTTTGAAGTAACACATTTGTATATTGCAATATGGTAACCACGGTAGCATTAGTTAACACCTCTGTCGTGACTCATAATTATCAATTTGCATTGAGAACAATTAAGATCTAGACCCTTGGAAATTCGACATTTATAATATTGTTGATTGTAATCACTATGCTGTGTATTAGACCTCCATATGTAATCTTGAAGAACATACATAAAAATGTAAACAGTTCTGGGTCATAGGATTATATGTGATCTTCACTCTATGTATTTGTATTAATTTTTTAAATTTCTAAAACCATGTATTACATGCATAATAAAATGTTAAATTTGTAGTTGATAGGGATGCTACTGTACTATTTGCCAGGTTTTTTTTTTTATTTTTTTTTAACATTTATTTATTTTCGAGACAGAGAGAGACAGAGCATGAACGGGGGAGGGTCAGAGAGAGAGGGAGACACAGAATCCGAAACAGGCTCCAGGCTCTGAGCAGTCAGCACAGAGCCCAATGCGGGGCTCGAACTCACGGACCGCGAGATCGTGACCTGAGCCGAAGTCGGACGCTTAACCGACTGAGCCACCCAGGCGCCCCATACTATTTGCCAGTTTAAAAGGATTTTTTTTTTTAATTTAGGTTTTCCACGTCACCTGTTGTAATGAATAAACATGAGCACTTTGCACAAGTACGTGCAAGAGGATAGGGAATGTGTACCAGGATATTCCTGAAACACTTTGGACTTCTCAATGTTGGATATATCCCTCTTTCAAGTTTTTGTCTTTACTGATATTTCTCCTACTAAGATCCCAGGAATCATATAGTTATTTCAGATGCCATCTTTTTTATTGCTTTTATTTAAACCTTTTAAAATATCTTACCACCTTTCTTTTGTTAATTCCAGTAGCTTTTAGTGTTTATCCCTTGTCCCACCAAGGCTCTACCAAAAACTGGATTAGTTGTATGCTATTATTATGCCCACATTGTTATTATTAAGTCATGTGTTTCTTGAACTTAGATAGAACTCTTAGAATCTGGGACAACATAAGGGCGCCTGGGTGGCTCAGCTGGTTGAGCATCCAACTCAGGTCATGTTCTCGTGGTTCCTGGGTTCGAGCCCTGCGTTGGGCTCTGTGTTGACATCTCATAGCGTGAAGCCTGCTTTGGATTCTGTGTCTCCCTCTCTCTCTGCCCCTCCCCTGCTCTCACTGTGTCTTTCTCTCTCTCAAAAATAAATGAACATTAAAAAAAATTAAAAAAAAAAGAATCTGGGACCATATTTAGCTCAGTAGCAGACTATAAAAAACAATTACTAAGTTATAACTGAATTCTGCTCTTACAAATTAGAGGGAAAAGTCTTTCCTAGTTGATCTCTTTTCTTTTTGTTTTAAAAACATTGGGCTTGATGAATTTCAATTTCTTTTCATTTTGTCCTTTGAATGAAGGGAGGCAGACGCACCTGTAATGATTCATTGTTTTTACACCTTCAGTCCCTGCGGAATCAGACATGATTGTCAGCGGCAGCTGCTTCTGATGCTGCTAAATGTGTCTGAGGAGTTTGGTGACTGATTGTATCTCAGAAACTCATCAGGTGTTAAGAAAATAAAAGAAGAAGAAGAAAAGAAAGAAAAAAAGAAAGAAACCCAAAAACCAAGGTGACTAAAAACTGTGTCCTCCCCGGTTATGTTATTAATGACACAGTACCTAAGTTCTACTCAGAGACCTGCTGCAAGATTGTCAGAAAAATGAAAATGGTAGTGTTATCTAATATTTGTGTTAAATTGTCTACATTTTACAGCATTTTCACATTCAGGCTTTTATCCTTGTGGTAAAGCAGAGGTCAGTAAAGCCAACTTTATTACCCCTTTCTAGCAACTAGAGAAGCTAGACTCAGAATGTTATTTGACCTGCTCTGGACCTAATTCTCAATCCACTATTCTGTGTTTATTTCATCATGCTGCTTTTCTGACCCTTATGCATTTATATCAGTTAGAACTTAGCCTTTTAAGATATTCAGACGCTATGCAATATTTTCTTTTGTATTTTCCTTAATAGGAATGTCAAGTATTTGACATTTTTTCCTTTAAAATATTCCTCTGATGCTTGTGTAATGCCAGACAACCAGATACAGATTGGAATGCTTTTGTTCTACAGTACTTTGCTTCCAAAATGATTACAAAAGCTTTACAGTAGTGAAGTAGCCAGTGCTAGTGAACATGGGCTGAGCCCCAAAGCAATTCTGCTTGTTAAGTGTTATCAGGAACTTGCCCGCCAGTCTGTATGTAAGCCATTCTGAACATCAGTGTTCTGTCTTGCAAAAGATTCCCTTACTAATCTGGTACATTCATAGTAAACTAACCACAAAATGTTTGCTTTTAGGTACTTGACGATGAAAAATTGTATATCATAAGTATTTTGATTTCCTTTAACCCGCTTAAATCTCATACCTTTTTGCTAAAAGAAATTAAAAGTAATATTACAAAAGGCAGTTTACCTCTTAGAAGCTTTCTTTGGCAATATATACAATCCAGTAAGAATAAACTGGATCTTTACTCTCTGTACTTAGAAAGTAAAGATTCATCATGAAAGAATATATATGTATGTATGTATGTATCTATGTGTACGTACATATTTGTGTATATATATTTGTGTATATATGTGTGTGTGTGTGTATACGTATATATACACACATCGTTTGAAATGATCACCTTTTTCTACAAGTGTGCAGATGACTCCTAACTTTGAAAGCCAATTCTAATGGGAGAAAATTGGCAGATTTTCTTAGGCAGATAGAAGAAGAAATAAATGATCACTTAACTACACACTGCAAAAGGCCCAGCATTAGATTGTGTTTCATTTCTTTTCATGGAAGTAGGATTGGTGGACCCTGACCCTGGGGGCTGCAGAATATTGGATTCTGACACTGTAATGTGGCAGGAGTATAGTCTCATAAGAAAAATTTTTCCTAGAGTTATAACTGCAAGTGGTCTAGGGACTTGTGGATGTGGCTCCATAATAATGAAATATGACCTTCACTTGAATTTGGTTATTGTTTTAAATGAAATGTCTGTTGGCATGAGTATTTACTCAGTGTGCGTGCTTGTTGGGTTTGGTAAAATGTTTCTGTCAAATTATTGGTATGCAAGGATGTTTAGACAAATGGAGAAGTTTCTACTAGTGGCTCAAAGCTTGATGCAGCACTTTAAAAATCATGAGTGTCCTAAAATAATGAATCAGAGATTAGCATAAAATTCCTCCCTTTGTACATTCTTGGCATCCCTAACAAATCCTGAACCATGTCAAATTTCTGTTAAAATGATAATATATTAAATCCACTTAAATACAGCAGAAAAATATGTTACTTGAAGTGTGTGGACCAAATGATTTTGTAAATTAAAACGTTCTCTAAAATATATTTTTAACTCTTGATATTTTACATCCAATTTTTATATTAAATTTTTGTTTATAAGTTTTTCTTGGAATTGTTCAAACTTGTGCCTAATGATCCAATCGAAGCCAAAATGTGAAGAGACATATGTTCTTCTCAGTACTATCAAAATGTCAGTCCATTGATTTGTAGTATTATTTTAAATGCCCCATTATGCTTTGAGTCCAGAGTAAAATTTTGGAATATTTCCTTTATCTTAGTTTTGAAGCATCTAGAGGTCAGAGACTGAGTTTTTTCTCTTACAGTGCCAGCAACCATAGCACACCCAATTAAGCAATCCATAAATGCATGTTTAGAGACAATTCCCATTCCAAGAGAAAAGAATCACCCTGAGTGAACTTGGGAATGTTTTCCTGGAAGAATTGACTTTTAAACAAGAGATTTTAAAGACACCAAAATGTTGAGTTGAGATAAAGGCACAAACCTATGATACTGTTTTTGTTTTTGTTTTGAAGGATGAAAAACATTTTTATTTTCCTTTCAACTTCTTCATTAAATGACTACTTGGAATGGCTTCTCTCTGTAGTTGGTAGTGACTACCTGGGCATAACTCTGACAGTGTCCACTAATGTATCAGGCCTTGTATCTTTAAAGGCAAAGTTCAATAAACAGTCTTCATAAAAGTTTTGTTAGTTATTTTCAAAGTCACAAATATGTAAATTTAGGGATTCCCAAAGTATATGTTAATGGAATGACAACTCTAACATTCGCTTAATAACAATGAAGTTGTTTTTCAGGTCATAATGAAACATAAGACTTTGAAGAAATCTTTATAGAATCTAAATTCATCAGGTGGTTGAGAAACACAAATCTAAGGAAAAGATAAGATTATCTCAGGAGAGAAAAAAATTTAGAATTGTATAGAAACAAAGAAAATACAGTATTGCTGAGGTTTTGGTTGTCCTCTGGGGCTTTACAGGATGAGGAACAATTCTGTCATTGTTTGAGAATCCTATTCATGTGGGATGCTTGTATTAACCAACTATATAGACTATATTATCAGATGGCTTGGGTAGAGATTGAAATGCAGAAAAGGAAACATTCTTACCACACAGGAAATCAGACTGTCTTGGAGCTATAGTGAAACAAATTATATTGTCTGTTTGGGTTCTATTTAATTTAATTTGTGCTTATGGCTGGGGATGGGGTAGGGGGAGGGGAGGCATCATTCTTACTCTTAGAAATTTATAAACTAATAGTGAAGACAAGGCAAGGGAAGAAATATTTGTAATCAATAGGAAAAAAGTAAGTGTATAAAATTGTGTCTATTTTGTGCTTGCTTTTATTGGCTTGTTTTAATTCAGATAACAGTAAGGTAGTTTAGAAATTTCATTAGTGATTAAGGATAGGGAGGAAAAAATATGCTGTATAATAATTGCAAGCATAGAAAGGATTTTATGAGTGGCAAGAAACCATTTATGGATGAGAAGCAGGAGATAACTCCAAATTGCTGGATGCTTCATTGAGGAAATAGGACTTTAGTTATTGGGGCTCCACGGCAGCTTAATGTTCGCTTTTTTAGGTAAAGATTCTCACAAAAGCTGGAATTACAAAATATATATTAAATGCATGACTTTAATCAGTTGATTATATATCATTTTGAAGTTATTACCATTTCCTTCATGATGCTTAATTTTTGTGTAAGTTATGCCATACATGTGGTAGAAATTGCATGAACATTATTGTATAAAAAATACTTCCAAGGGAAATGCACAATCAGCTAAAATACAGCCTCAAAAATAAGCATATACCGGGCACCTAGGGTGGCTCAGTAGTTTGGGTGTCTGACTTCACCTCAGGTCGTAATCTCACGGCTGGTGGTTCGAGCCCCGCGTCAGGTTCTGTGCTGACAGTTCAGAGCCTGGGGCCTGCTTCAGATTCTGTGTCCCCCTCTCTCTCTGCCCCACCCCTGCTTGTGCTCTGTCTCTTCTTCAAAAATAAATATTTAAAAAATTAAAAAGTAAACATGCATTTTTGTGTGACACGCATACAATAACTATTGTTTAGTGCTACTTCAGAGAATTCTATAAAGAAATTGAAATAAGATGACAAGCATATTATTCAACTGTGTGAAATGTCCTCAAATGAGCTCGTATAAAATGTGTTCAATTTTATGCTTCAAACTATTTGAGTTGCTTCAGTACAGATATCTGGGGGCTTTTTAGTAATCTTAATCTCTCTCTGTCTCTCTCTCTCTCTCTCTCTCTCTTTTAAATAGATCATTTTTTAGGAATGATGATGAAATTTTAATATTCCAATGAGTATTTTTCTGTAAGGCAACAGAATCATTAAAGGGAACAAACATCACATTTTTTTTAATTCTGTACTAGTGAAAATACTGAGCCTCACACTACTTACATTGATTTTGAGCTTTATTGTATTTTAATTGAGTATACTAATCAGATAGTCATAGGGAAAAAAGCATAAGCCGATCTGAAAGTTAATTTAGCAGGCAGGTTGGATGGGGTTACCTTACTAGGTAGCCTAGATAATGAGAATGGCCACTGGCACTTGGCTTGTTCTTTGGCAGTGTTCTGTTGCAGTCTTTGTGTTGCTCGTGGGTGAGCAAAAGACATTTGTGTTGAGCAGAGTGTGACTCCAGCTGTGTGACTCAGCTCAGGGCCATGGAAACTCGACCTTGTCCTTCCTTCTGCCAGAGTACCTCCCTTTAGAACAAATGGCCTGGAAATCCTCCCTCTCATTGCTTCTGCCACCCCCAACCCTGTCCCACCTGGAATTTGAGGTCAAAAAACAGGCCAATTTATGTAGTGAGCTCATCCCCCTGAACAAAGGTGAAGGGATTTGCACTTATAGCTTCTGAGAACACAGGATTCCTTATAGATTCTGAGAACACAGTGAGCTTGGGAGCTCACTGAGCTTAGCTACTACACTGCACCAATGTTTCAGATTCAGCTTGTATTGATTCTCTCTTATGAAACATTCTGGAAGAAGAGGTGGAATTCAGCTATGGGTGGCGCAGGTCATTTATTTCAGGCCTTCTAGCTGGCAGCTTCTGTTTCTATCCATTTCCCTCCCCTGCAAAGGGAAAGAATATAGCTTTGCCTGTGAAAACGTTTAACTTCCTATGCCCTTTCTGCGTCTCATTGGAAAATGATAATAAGTGTTAAGAGTTATACATTAAAGCACAAAACAAAATATAAGATCTGAAGAGAGATCATTTGGACTTAAGTTGCAGGAGTCGAATAAATAGAATAAGGAGACAAGGTTTTCCCACAGACCAGAGAATGTGGATTAACAAATGGTGCTAACAATAATGGAGATAAGAAGGATTGAAGTATTGTAGAGTTTGAATTGCTATAGTATAGAAACAAGAAATATTCTTATGTGGGGAAAGGAAGTGAAGTAGGTGAAATAATTGTACCACAGCTTATTGCTGAGATTTTAATCATACCTTCCACCAATAAATTTTTGGTGAGCACAGAGCACAAAAAGAGAGTGTTGTTCTCAAATTGTCAAGTAATTGTACTGTTCTTTGTTTGACAATATGAGGGCAAGTCTTCTTTTTGTCCCTGTTTGTGGGGCACTGAGTTGAGCCTCCTCATGCCGTGCCTGACACAAAAGCTACACTGCCACAGTGCAGACGCATCATACTTGACACTCCTCTTTCCTGCTTGGGCACGCTGCTTTTGTACCAGGGAAGTTTGCACTGTGTATCAGCCTGTATTTATGGGATGACATCCGGGCCACGGGAAACTCAACCAATGATCAAGGATGGGTCAGGACAAGTTAGGAGTTGTCAGTAGAAAATCACATTCCTATGTGTTGTTCTGAAAGGGTTTGAAGAGCACAAGAGAGTCAAGACGACATTTACAAGTGGACTTACTTCCTTTTTTTTGTTTGTTTCTTGGAAGTTCTACATATCACAAGAGCCTTTGAATATCTTTGTAAATGTTCTATAAAGCCAAGCTCATTTTTTTTTTAATTTTTTTTTTCAAAGTTTATTTATTTTTGGGACAGAGAGAGATGGAGCATGAACGGGGGAGGGGCAGAGAGAGAGGGAGACACAGAATCGGAAACAAGCTCCAGGCTCCCAGCCATCAGCCCAGAGCCTGACGCGGGGCTCCAACTCCCGGACCGCGAGATCGTGACCTGGCTGAAGTCGGACGCTTAACCGACTGCGCCACCCAGGCGCCCCTAAAGCCAAGCTCATTTTGATGTCATTACTCTCCTGATGCTTTTCTGGCTTTTAAGTTTATGTTTTTATCTTTGCATTTTTTTTAATAGGAAAGTCAGTATCATGAGCAGCTTTTACTGGTCTTTACAGTGCCTGGCATGATGGTAGGCACATGACGTGACAAATATTGCATGAATACTTCTTGCTCATTATCAGCAGTTTGTCCTAGATGATGTGGGAAGAATGCTGAAAATCCTGTGGTACATACCTCTTTATATCTTGAGGGAGCCACTTCTAGAAATCCTCACCTTTTAGGGTGAGTTGGGTTGGGCCTATGTATTTGTGCATTAGGCAAGAACATCAGGGAATTTTTTGATTCATTGTCTGTAGATTTGATTTGGAGAAGGTTTGTATCTCAGAAGGTTTGTACTCCGGGACTATTCCTTAGCAGGCAGTACCACAATTGACTAGTATTTCTTCATTGTGTATTATATGCTCATATCTGTGCTAGATATTTTGGGGGATTGTGAAATTTTAATATTTTATACTATAGTCTCCCATTCTCTAAGACCTTTATCCTGCTTTAGCAGTTATTACTACCTAAACCTTTTGTTGTCCACTTATTGATTTTGGTATCATTTGGGTCTACCCCCTCCAATATAAATTTTGGCGGGGTAGGGATTCTCTCTGTTTATGGCATTATCTCCAGTTGACTAGGACCTAATAGGTGCTCATAAAGTACTTAACCAAATGAATGAATGAGTAAATGTCCTCAGGTTCACCCCAAACACAGGTTATTCCACAAATAGCCCATAACCCATTACTAAGCATCCCTGGAAACTCATAGCATCCTTTTAAATACGTTCTTCATGAAAATGCCTCCTTCTACCCAAGATTCTAACCAAAACTCTTATTCTTACCAATGATCTATCTCCAAATTTATCTTCCTGTATATTTCCTGAATTACTATTCACATTTTCATCTGTATGTTTTGCTTATATTTCTTGCTTAACTGGAAATAGCCTAATTCTGCACTTTGATTTATTCAAATATACAGACCTGGTTCAGATCCCTTCTTCTCTCGGCAGCTTCTACTGATAGCTCAGCTCACACTGAACTTTTCTCTCAACTCACATATTTCACGTAGGCGTGAATATACGTAGGCAACTGAATTGTTAAGTTTCTTGAAGATAAAGGTAATTTTATTCGTTCATTCATTTATTCATTCACTCCTTTACTATACATTCTTAAGCAGTTGAGCTGTATTGGGGTTTTGTATTTTTGGAGCATAATTCTGACAGTAACATAGGGTGAATGGCATAGGGAGTGGAGGTGGAAATTAAAGATCATCAGAAAGTTTCTTGTGGTGACTTTATTGGTTTTCCCGTGTGAAGTCCCTTCCAGAATAATGGAACTCATCCTTCCATCTCTTTAGAATAGTCTGTAGCTTCTTTCTTCCCCCTATGTCTATCTCATTTAGCTCTGAAATTGCATTGTCACTTACTTTGATGATGCCCGTGCCTGGTTCAGTTCAGAGATTTCATAAGTGTTCACTATGTGCTAGGACTGAGATAAGTACCAAGGATTCAAATATAATTAAGACATGTTCCCTGAAAGCTAGGCTTTAAAGGCCTATACTTTATCTTGGTAGCATATTTGTGAGTATTGTGGATGCACAGGGAATACTTGAAGGATTGAGGAATAGCCCTTTCAAAGTAAACATGGTTTACTCCATTAGCACTTACAGACCATTTTAAGCTAGAAACTGCACTTTCCAGAAATCTCTGCTGCTTTAGAGTATTGAGCATTTACCTACATTTAAAGAATGGACTGAATTCACTTCCTATAATTGAGATTTTTTTTTTAATTTAACTCAAAACGATGATGGTTGAGTTTCACTGAAGTATGCATCTCTAATCACCAGCCAGAATGTAGTAGATGTGCCTAGAATTTAACCATGGATCCAAGCAATGACAAAGCCCGTATTAAGATGAGTCCCAGACCACATCACAGCTGCCCTGTGAGACGTACCCAAGTCTAATGTAACTGAGTGAATCAATAGCAAGAAAAGTCATTTAGTGGAACCAGGATTCACTGATGCATGCTTGAAACTTATGCTATGCTTGAAAGGAAAAAAACCCTATCTCTCTCACTCTCTTTCTCTCTCTCTCTCTCCCCACATATCTATCCACACATACATGCAGGCATATATATACACAATCACATAGTTGTAAAAAAATCTTCCTCTAAAGTAAAAAATAAGTCCTATTTTTTGAGACTGATTATTAATGATTTAAAAATATCATATAGACATTCTTAAACTTTGCTAAAGTTCTGCAATTTTTATATAATGTTATTGTCCTGACAAATCTTGTTCACCTGCCCGGGGAACAACACACCCACCTGGTGTATGTTTCAAAGCAGCTGTTAATGGCAGCATCTGATTGAAAGTTCCGCAGTAGAGATACAAGGAAGTACAAGTTAAACCACACTGCTGCAGAATACAAATGACCTTTATTAGTGACATCCTGGCTGCCTTGGCTTCTAACCCCCCTGGCAGACAGTACAATTCCCAGACATTATTTGTTCAGCATTGGATTTGGATTTTTGATTTCTGAATTCTGTGCATGGTACTGAACTAATTTTTCTTTATTTTATCTAGGCTGTCAGTTTTTGACACTGCATGGTCATGTTAATTTCCCATTTTTTCCCCAAAGCAGATTCCCAGATTTTACAGAGTTTCATGGCAATAATTTTTGAAGGCTTTACCAAAGTATAAATTTTCTTTATCATCGTAATAAGGCTTGACAAATGGTCCTAAAGGATCAGGTAGAATTTCCTTGTAGCTGAGTGAGTTGGTTGTAATCAGGCTGTTTCCAGGCAACGGGCCCCGTGGTTACTGGTTTCTTAATATCTCTCAAAGCTGGAATCTCATTCTGCAAAGGGGTAAGAAACCTTGGGAAAATAAATATAGAGAAAGTGATTTCTCACTCCTTCTCTTTTAAACAAACCACTCTGTGAATTGTTTTTGACTGAGAAATTTATCCTACATTTGCATTTACCAAAATGTATAATATTTCTATGAATAAGACACCCGAGAAATGAGGCCTTGCCCCAGGGGAATGATACTAGTGCATTAGAGAGACAGCAGGTTCCCTTGCTGGAAATTAGGGGAATGTCTGTGATTGAGTTGGCTAACCCATCTGTGATTCTATAGGCTTGCTTTGGCCTACTGTGACTTAGATTTTAAGGGCTGCCTTCTAGTGCTGGAAAAGATGCCTTTGGTGCAGTCTAAAACATAGATACCTAGTGGTGGTGAGGAAAAAGAGGATTCACTCAAGCCGAATCCAGAAACCATAGCATTTTCCCCCAGCATTGCCAAAGCTTCATAAATTGATGTGAAGGAACAGTTTACACTTTTCTTTCCTCTGCTCGCTTTTAGGAAAACACGAAATGTTAACACTTGCCACCTGATTTACTTTTTAGGGAGTTGGTTTAGCTGAGACTATGTCCTGAAAAATTCCAAGAAAAGTTTTGGTCTTCAAGTTCAGGCTCTCTGTGGGTGTGTTGTTGTTTGGAGGGCTGTTGCTTTACCAGCTGATATTTTTGAATCCAAATGCATTTTGGGAATTTGACAAGGGAGTGAGTATAGGGTGTGAAGCTGAAGGAGCTGTGAACTATCAATATATAAGTCTCATTAGGATGTGTGAACTTCCTACATGGAGACTGTAATTGACCCAGCTGCAACCAGCCATCTCTTCCACATAAAACCTCTGAGGTTACTTCTCATCACTAAATCCAACAGACCTGGAGCTAACAGGTGACATTAGAGACCTCCTACTCAATTGCTTCCCTGCTCTAAAGAAAGGAACAGAAGCCTATATAAATAAGATTGGTTTCTTCCCTGAAGCGATGTATTAGTTATTATCATTTTCAACTAATATTTGTATCTCCTTATCTCAGAGTTCAGTGCCCTTTTCACTAGAATATTCTACAGATGCCTTCTACTTGCTTAACCATACTGCAGAGAACCCTAAATAACAATTCCAACATTTCTTCTTTTGCATCAGCCATGGAGAAAGAAACACATCACATTCCTGAGAAAAGGAGTTGTAAAAATACATTTTACGCTTGTTAAAAATACATAGTCCCCGGGCCTGGGCAGAAAGTCAGGGCCAAAATCCTGTCTGGAATTAGAAATAAGGTTAGTGTCTTTGTTATTTGTTTTTATGTCAGCAAATGGAGATTATGACCAATTATAAGCCGGGATTACACTACGTGATAAAATGTAGCACTCACAATGATAAACCTGAATTCTTCTTATGTCTCTTTAGTGTACAACTATGTATTTAGGCATGCTTATAATACAACAAACATTAATTGCTTGTCCTTATTTGTATTACATGTATGTCCCAGAGTCGGAATGCATTAGTAACGTAAATTACATTGTATAGGTAAATTCAAACAAACTCAACATATGAAAATGTGGATGTGTTATTCAGGGAGTGACTCATTTTAAAGGAATATCTGTTGTTTAGCAGAGACATTTGCCCTAGCATTGTAATACATTCAGAGATCTTCTCATCTACTAGACTGTGACCTTCTCAAGGACAGGAACGATTTTCTATCCATATTTGCATCCCCAGTGCCTTAGCATCAAGCCAGAAATCTAGTAGTCACTATATTAATGTTCATTGAGTTGTGTGATAGAAATTCTCTCTGCCAAATAAACATTTAGGACAGATTTATTTGGTAAGCCTTTATGGAAAATATGTATAACATTACACAAAATACTGGGAGCTTAGATTTTAAAATTAATGAATCCATTCTGCAGTCAAGTTTATAATCTAGTCAGGGGAGAAGATGTGAAAATGATTGATTACAATACAAGGTGCTAAGTACAACAGTAAGGATGTCTTGTGTAAAGCCAGTTAAACCAGTGTGTGTGAGGGGCGCCTGAGTGGTTCAATCAGTTGGGTGTCCGACTTTAGCTCAGGTCTTGATCTCACAGTTTGGGTTTGAACCCTGGGTCGGGCTCTTTGCTGACGGCTCGGAGCCTGGAGCCTACTTTGGATTCTGTGTCTCCCTCTCTGCTGAATCCCCCACTCATGCTGTCTCTCTCTGTCTCTCAAAAATAAAATAAAACATTGAAAAAATTTTTTAAAAACCAGTGTGTGTACACACACACACACACACACACACACACACACCACACAAGACATTGTTAACTTTAGTATTTAAGGCAGGCACTTTTCTAATGTCCATGTATTTCCCCAGCAGCTATGATAGCAGGTGCCATCTCTAAGCTTGACCAAGCAGAAACTAAGTGAATTCCCTGGACAACTGCCTTTAGCGTGTGGGACTCCTTGAAACTAACTGGACTACTTGTCCAAATTCTCATTGATAGTCAGGATCAGAAGTCCTTCATCTAGTCATCGAATTCCAAGTATTTCAGTAATTTTAACTTAACTTAGATATTTTTAAACAGTTTTCCCCTCTTGGAAACAGCTTGGTGTGGAGAGAAGTCTTGGTTCATTCCTTTAGAAGGATCTCCTAAGTACTGCTTGTTTCACGCGGGTGTGACTTTCACTACTTAGTGTATCGCTTGCCGTTTAGTAATGCTGGGCTTTCTACACTGCCTGGCTGTGCTGATGCATGTAGAAGCCTTGATTATAACTGGATTTGGTGCCCTCTAGTGCATTATCCTCAGCCCCCCTCCCCTGCAAACATGCACACTCGTCCCCAGCCTTCAGCTGACACCACAGCAACGTCTGGCAGGAATTCCTCTCCCTTCCATCTTCCCTTGCATGGTGATGACAAGGAAACAGGGAGAAGTGAGAAAAGATAGGCAAACGCCTAGAAAGTGATACTGTTCCTTTCTTGGTGACAACTTGCACTTGTCTTCCTCATGTCTAAGAGGAAGTCCTTTCCTTTCTCTCTGTAAAACAGAATTTCCAAATGGTTAACTCAGTAGACTTGGGTTACATTCTAGAAGGTTTAGGTAGTTTCTTTTGTAAAGTGAACAGTTTGGGTTATGGACACAGGAAGGTGTGGTAAAGTCTACTAGAATAGAAGAAGAAAATAACTTTTTTTTTTTTGTTTTCCTCAAATTAAGTATTGTGCCTCAAACGTCCTGCAAGGTGATTAAATTGCTTCCATGGAAAGAACTTATCTCTTGGTTTGTCAGAGCAGCTTTCACAGGAGCTGGTCTGCTATCTCTTTTCCCCTGCAAATATCAACCCAGGACAAGTTGAAACAGGGACTACCAGATGTTCACTTTATTTAAATAACAGTCACAACAGCAGCTTATAAACAGTTGAACTTTGAAGGAAGTTTCTCTGAAAATTCTACAAATACCTGATTAATATCATAAGCAGGAACTGTCACAGGTGCACCCTCCTTAAGAGATGAGGTACTTACTTCCACTGTTACAAAAAAAAAAAAATTAGCAAATCTAGCCTTTGAACATTTTGGCAATTTAGTGACCCTGAGTTGTATCGACGTGATTTGATTTTCAGATTCATGACACTCGCTCATTCACTTTTTCAGTGAGTTTTCCTGGAGTTTACCTTTGGAGACAGTGTGACATGATTTCTATGTCTGTGCACATAGATGTGTAACAGTATAACTTTGGGTAAATTGCTTACCTGCTCTGAGTCTGTTTCCTCATCAGTAAAATGGATACAATGATAAGCATATTACCATCCAGGACTTTTTTTATGCATGAGTGACAATCAAGTGAGAATACCTAAACAGGGCATAGCAGAACATGAGGTACGTGTTACTTACTTTTACCTTCTCTGTAGCTGGAACTGAAATAGTTGCTAATGGATTGCCAGTCTCCAAAAAGAATGTTTATCTTAAAAACTTAGCCTTAGTGTAGCTGGTGCATTTAAAGAATGATTTGCTTATCATTCAATTTGGAATTTTTTTAAAGAATGCATCTGTTTTATGCTATATTTCCCCATAATTTTGTAGGGGCAGAGGCTTCATTTGCTCAGCCCTGGATTCTCAGAGCCACAGTGAGTGGCGCATAGTAAATATTCAATAAATAAATATGGAAGGGAAGAAAGAGGGAGAGAGGGGGATAGCTGGTGTCCCTGTTGGTCTGTATGGGCTTTTGCCTCTAAATCTCTTCCTGGCCAGTGGAATAAAATGATCCTTAGAACAAAGAGATATAGACAGAGGAGACCAGGGAGTGATGTTTCTTCTTAAGCAAAAGGAAGGGCTGATGGATGTGGCAGAGCCTTAACCTTCTTTTAGTTCTAATGCCTTCCCGGGATGTGTCACGTGTCAGCTCAGTGGGAGTGTCATTGGAGGGGAAAGTAGGACACTCCTAAGTTCCAAGAGAAACAAGTCAGTTGAGAATTTGTCATAATTCAATAAAAGGAGATGTCCCCTTTATTTTTTATGGCAAAATTATTCTGTAGATGTAACAGCAGGGAAGGCAGTTCGCTAGCTTTGTAGGCTTTTTCATTACTCTGTATAGAAAATCTCATAACTGACTTCATAAGATGAAATATCACCTTCAACAGCAGAGTTGCAAGACAAAAGTGGAGAACTCTGACATGTGCTTTTGGTTGGACCCCTACTCTTTCTCCTTCCACACAGTGACCAGGAAGCTAAATTGGAAATTTTGTTCCTAGGTATAAAAAAGCTTTCAGCCTATTAATTTTAATGTATCATTAAAGTATTTACTGGGTATCTACTATATTATTAATAATAATAATAATAGACAATAAACATAATATGAAGGAAGAAGAGAAAGAGTAACCGTTATTTAAGCTCTTATTAATGTTAGGCATTAACAATTATATACCGTGTGTGTTTTATCCTACTTAGTAGCCACCAAAACCAATGGAATAGTCATCATTATTTCACAGATGAAAAAACTGAGGCCGAGATAAATTAAATAAGAAATAATTAGTGGTAAACTAGTAGATAGACCTGATCCCAACTCCCTCTGACCTTAAAGTTGAAAACCCATAATTCAAAGAGTGTTTTGGGCAGTCAGGAAATAAAGTAAATATTGGGATTTATTAATAGTAACATCATACAACTTTCAATTATAGAAGCTAGTCTAGTGTCACAAAAACTTAGAGAAAGGTAAAGATACTATTATTTTTATTATAAGACTGAGGAAGCTGGCCTTAAGGTAGTGTGATTTGTCCAGCTCCACAAAACTGCTGAGTGTGAATCTCATAACCTTTCCGCCACACTGTAATGTGTCACTTTCTCATGGTTTTCTGAAATGCCATATCATTCATTCATTCATTTATTCATTTAGTCATCTCCTAGCTAACCACATCTCTAGCTAACCACAATGCTAGATATTGAGGATATTTAAAAAAAGGTTAAAAAAAAGGAAAGAAAAAAGTATAAAAGAAAAAGGAATAAGCAAACAAAAAAACTAAAAATAAGGTACCTTCCTTGGTTTAAAGAGCTGATAGTCTAAGGGAGATGGTGACAGAGCTAAACGGGCAATTAGTGTGTGATAGATTGTGATAAGGACCATGATAATGTTACTGCTAATGGAAAAGGAGAGGCCCCTGAAAAGCTCTCAGATGTTAAAGGGGCCTCAAGGAGAAAGTGATAAGTGAAGAGGGTCTTAAGGAAGCTAAGCAGCTATTTAGTAAGTCAAGGTAGAACAAGAGTCAGCTAGGAAGAAGAGCTTGTGTGGCAACTCTGAAGGAATGACTGGTGCCATCACTGTAAGTGATGCTGAAGGACAAGAGCTGGGCTAGGAAAGAAGAAGGGGAGCAGAAGATGGGAAGAGAAGGGGTGAGAAAGGTAGGAACGTCCAGAAAAGATGTGGCAGCCTTCTCTACCTTGCTGAGAAGTTTGAACTTAGTCTTCAAGGGGATGGGGAAACACTGAAGATTTAACAAGGGCATGACAGAATCAGGCCTGCACTAACAAAGGTCACGCAGCACATGCCAGCAAATTAATCGGTTGGTGCAAGTCATGGTTTGGAGAATAGAGCTGAAGGTGGGAAAACCAGTTGGGAGGCTGTTGTGTGAAAGGTAAGAGATTCCAGAGTTTGGAACAATAACTAGGGGTGCTGGCTGTGAACAGTGCATCTCACCTCCTGGTAAGGCAGCCATGGAAGGACATGTCATGTTGTGCAGGCCCCATCCATACTGCCCACCACGTCTGCCTTGAAGATTGGATGTCTTCATCAACCCCCCAAATATGCACATACAATTGAAAATCACCACTCTAATGGATACAGGTTTTATATGTTTTCGGAGGGGGGAGGTTTTGAGATCTGAGGTAGGGATTTAGGGATTTTAGGGATTCTCAGAGACTTTTGTTTTTAATGGCTACATGTGAGAGTCAGTATTGTGGCTTGACAAGAAGGGAGCTGTCAAAGAAGAGGTGGTTTTGTGGGAAGTGGTACTTCACAGCAGCTCTATAAAGTCCACTGGAGGAGAAGCTTCCCTCATTAGAAGAATTTTCATGAACGATATGGGACTTTGGGTTTGGAGGAATACCTAAGAATTGACTAGTAGGTCAGAGGGAGCCATGAGAAGAGAGGGGCCCGAACAGAAGCCTCTAGTTGGAGCAAGTAATGTGTGACCAATACCCTTTCCATGTGTGGTGAAACACAAGGGCCCTTCTCTGAATTTACAGAGGCTGGGTTCTCTGGACTCCCTCTTGCTGATGAAAAGACATGTTGAAACTTGCCTAATAACTCATGAAGGGACAGATCCATTTGCCGAGCTCCCAGTGGAATATTGAACACCAACTTGAGGCCTTTGAAGACTAATGAATCATAACAATTGACGTGTTTGAGTAGTACAGGATCAGGCTGTGTGCAGAGAGATTTTTAAAAATGACCTATGTGCAGTCACCACTAAATAGAGTTTCTTGAAGCGTAAACTGAGTCTATGATCTGCTTGTGCTGAAGCTGTAATTCTCCTAGAGGCAGCTTCCTGAGACTTGATAAGTGGATAACACTTTTCCTCCAAATAACTGGTGGTGCAAGATACAGTATAGGGGTGATCTTCACTCTGATAATCTTTATCAGTTGTTGACTAATTAAATGAGAACCCAGATCAGTTAGATTGATAGTGCTAAGCACTGGTCAAGTAAAGTTCCAGATTAATTAATAAAACTCTTGGCCTCAGCAGTTCCCACCTCTGCTTTCCCGAATGGAACAACATAAGCGTATTTACCCTCATCTCTTTAACTGAAGCAAAAATAGATTATAAGACTTATTCTGAAGCTTATGATGTTCCTGATGCATTAGCCCTTTTATAACTTATATCCTGTGCTTTCACGACACATCATTTTCAATGAACTTGTTCATGTGCTGTCTCACTGGATTTTTTCCCAACTATGTGCTCATCTTATCTTGTTGATCTAGAAGCTGAGGTGCAAAGTAATTAACCTTCCCCCAGTCATATTCCAAGATGGTGACAAAATTGTTGCCTGGTTACGCATGTAGTGCCTCTTGGTTTATGCCAGTGTTCTTGATATGCGTAAGTTATCCAGAGGCCCAGGCTGAGAAGACATGTTCCTTATTTAAAACACATCCATAAAAGTACAGCCTCTGAGCTTTGGAAGACTCTGTGCTCCAAGCACCCATCCGTGCCACTTCTAACTATTCAGCAGGATGTTGCACATAATGCACTGCAAGATTTACAAATTCTACTTTTAGTTAAAAAATTTGTATGAGAGTCCTTCGTTCTTGCCTTGAAATATACATACATAGGCAATATATGTTTTACCCTGCCCCCACAATATCTTGATTCTTTTATTATGAGAATTGAAAAGTATTTTTTGGTTTAGATGTTACCTGTGCACACCATTGTTCTCATACTTATGCTTTTGCCACGAATCACTAATTGCTTTTCATTTTGGGTTCGCTAATAATCTTCATGTTAATGAATAACTCTAATGAACCCTTGAGCATAGTTTTGTGGTACATTCTGGTAGGCTACAATCATTTTATGGGAAGAAACTTCAGTGACCTATAAGCCAGGTAAACTAGCTCCAAACTGCCTTGGACAGAATCCTCATGCTGGAATAGACCACAGTCATATTACATGGCTGTCTTGGAAGCGTAAGTTTGTGATTAGTTTGGTGAGAACAGATGAATGAGAGCTCAAAAAAGTAGTTTTTTTCTTGTAGTTTTTATTTCCTGACATCAAACTGGTCTGCATGATCTATGTGAACAAAAGGAAAGGAGACTATATTATCAACAAAACAATGCCACCAACCTAATTCATTTCTAGGTGAGAGGAAGCAGACACAATATAGCTTTTGTTTCTCACTCTTGGAAAAATAAAATTCCATTGCATTAAATGATAGATAAGCCTTTACTTTTCATTAGCATCTAGATTTGGTTTTTTAACTTATCTTGGTCACTAGAGAGTCAGGTATTAAGTAAAGGTCAACAGTTCTAAGCATCATAATCGCAGCTTTGCCGTGAAATGATATGAAGCATAAGGAAAAGAAAATCCAACTTATTCGAGTCTTGGAAAAGGTGCATTTGCATTAAAGTGCTGCGTCTGGTCCTGAGTTGGTTAAGCTCTTTTAGCTTCTTGACTTAATTTTAGAGAAACTTGAAGTTTTCAGGTGGAGAAGGACCTCACTCATCTACTCCAACTGCAGATTCCACAGACACATCTCTATTAAGTCAGTGCAAGAGAGGTGTCTATTCCATTGTAAAAGTACATCGATTTCTTCAAGTTAGAGAATGAAAATGGCACCATTCTTTTTGCTGCCTGTCTCCCTCATGAGTATGTCAGATCTTACAGGCTAACATTTGAAAGAGGATCCAGCTGTTGGTAATAGTGAGACCTCAAATGCGACCTTCTGTCTTGAAGGCCACTGGTTTTGCTGCCGTCAGGTTTTTCTTGGGCATGCCCATGCAGAGACCATCAGTGCTTGGGCACCATTCTACTGACAAGACAACTGGTAGGTTTTCCTGGTATTACTATACTATATTCAGGTATTACTCAAGCATTGCTGTACTAAACCACATGTGATTAAGTACTTTTTTGGGATTTTTTTTTAAAGTATATTTGTTTATTTTTAGGGAAAGAGGGAGAGAGGGAGAGAGAGAGTGAGTGAGCACGAGTAGTGGAGGGGCAGAAAGAGAAGAGAGAAAAAAAAACCCAATCAGGCTCCACGCTGTCAGCACAGAGCCTGATGCGGGACTCGATTCCATGAACTGTGAGATCCGAACCAAAACCAAGAGTTGGATGCTTAACCAGCTGAGCCACCCAGGTGCCCCTATTGGGATTTTTTTTAAAGGGATGTACTGTGTGTGCGATGAGAGATATAAGACTTGTCCTCCATTTCTCGTGTGTTAAATTATTGGCTCATGCCAGGGTTTGTTTAGTTGCAAAATCACTATCAGTGTAAATTCCTTTTCCTGCTCCACACTCTCCTGTGCACTTTATTGTTGTCTCTTCCAGGGATGATCCCCTCTATGTGCTGTTCTGTGTATGTGCCATAACCCTTGTTTTACAGATTTTGTCACTGGTTCTGCTTAACTGAGGTGCCTCAGCCAGGACTCTGGGTTCTGTAATTTCTGTGGAATCCTGTAGTTGGTTACTGAACGTGCTTCTCTGCATAGCTGAGAGGTCATTTGTCTCCATATACTAATACTTTAACACAGAAATCCTGTCATTCAGATGGAAAAAGACCGACTTCAAAGTGTCACCAAGAAAACCAGCCCATTTAAAAACAAAACAAGGTTTCTCACATTAGTATGCCATGTCTCTTTCTAAAGCATTCTTGAGCCACAGCAACACAGCCATTTTTCAGACTGCCAGTTAAAGATTAGGCTTTCAGTTTTGACACATAAATATCCAACATGTATGGATTTTATGTATGAGGTAATATTTATTGATTTTTTTTAGGAATTTACAAAAATTCCTATGAAGGAAGGTAACAAAGCATCTATAATTCCAGTGCTGCTGATCTTGATTTTATGTCCTAATCTTTTTAATATATGACATAAACAAAAATTTTGATATCACGTTGATTTTAACATAATATTTTTTCTATTCCAGTGACTTTTTTTGAATTAATTGCCTATTCTTTATGTAAACGCATTGATACTACTCTTCTACTATTGCTGGTTTTTTAGATTGTTGCCGAACTTTGCCTTTCTAAATAATTCTGCAGTGAACACCTGTGTACAAACAACACTGTCCGTGTTCCTTTAGAATAGACTTTCTGATGTGAATTAATAGGACAAAGGGTATGAACATTTTCAGGGTCTTGATAAGTATCACTTAATAGCATGCTTAAAGTGACTTTGTCTATTCATCTGGCGGCGTCTTCGTGGGTTTTTTGTCATTGTGTTTGAGTTCTTTCTAAACAAATCCTGTTAAATGTAGTTAAATGACCATAATTTCTTTACAGGCATCTGGAATGTGCATTGCTTTACTCTGAGCTTTACTGTCACCCCTGAATTTGTGAGATGAGAACTCCTATGCTTATAATTTTATTTTAGGTGAAGTCATACATACCTACAGAACAAGGGTGACAATCTCATGATGGATGATTTGGCCAGCCTCCATTTTCCCATTGCTAAGGAAATAAGACAATATTAGAGAAAGATCCCTGTGGGAAGGAAAGAGGTTGTAGCAAAAGGAAGTGCCGAGAAAGGCCTGAGGATTTTCTACACACACCCAATTTACAATTCTACTGAGTCTCTTCATAAACATTTAAGCAAGTAAAATTGAATAAGCCAGCTCTTTCTTATCCCACTCCCCTTCCATCCCCTGCTGTCCCTGTAGATACCTTTTTGCCACGTCTTTCACATTAAAAGTGACCTTGATTTCCATTTTATCCTAATTTTACTGCATAAAAATGTAGTATATTAGAGTAGAGGCAGCCTCACAGCATGATTCAGGTCTCCTTTTGGACTGCCTCTCATTTTTGGAAAGCCTCAGGAATCTTTAGAGAGTGATTTGGCCTAGGACTCAAAAACAATTGGAGTAGTAATCATTATTATTTGTATTATTACTAGTTTACATATATAGTGTGGCCCGGTTTGAATATGTCTGATTTTCCTCAAAGGATCCAAATATTTCCTCTTCTCAGAGGAAGCAAGAGTGGTTTACTGGTTTTTTTTTTTTTTTCTCTCTTTTTTTTCAAAGCCCAACATTTTGTGAATCTTCATTGGAATTAGAATGAAACACTAAACTTAGTTATAATAGGTAATAAAGATTAATGCTGTCATTCTTGAATCACAGACTGTTACAGCCAGGGAGCCCTGCTATCTGAGGAGAAAGAAAAATAGATCCTTAGGAAGGAGCTTGTTGCTTCAAAATGAAGCTCTGGGTTTGTGTTTGGCTTGTTGTAAACCAGTTACATAATGTTTGAGCATGCACTGCTGAATTCCATGTTCACAAACTGGACTCAAAAAGCGGGATGGTATATATAGTCACCCATTTTAAAATGAGGAAGTGGAGATTCCAAAGGTTAAGTGGCTTATTGAGGGTCACACATCTAAAAGTGGGGGAGGTGAGATTTCAGGTCTTATTTTATTTGGACCATATCATACTAAAGTGAATAGGCTACAGTGAAGTTTATAGTCACCTAAAGGGTGCCTGGGTGGCCCAGTTGGTTAAGCTGCCAGCTTCGGCTCAGGTCACGATCTCACAGTTCATGAGTTCGAGCCCCACATCGGGCCCTATGCTGACAGCTCAGAGCCTGGAGCCTTCTTCAGATTCTATGTCTTCCTTCTCTCTGTGAACCTACCCCACTCCTGCTCTGTTTCCCTCTGTCTCTCAAAAATAAGTTTTAAAAAATGTTAAAAAGAATTATAGTCACCAAAAATATGGCAGCAGTGGGGCATTATTAGGCTGTAGCTGGGAGACAGGAAAACAGGCAGGTTGATCAAGAAGAAGATGAATATGACTGTGAAGACACAGGGAAGAGATTTTTCCTCAGATAATGAGACGAGGTCAGTTCAAGAAAAAGTAATGGTTGGTCTGCACACGCAGGAGTTACTAGTGAAAGTTAACTGGTGCAAGACAGAAAGAGCTTCAGACATCATTATTGGCAACTTGAATCCTCACAATCAAGATAGAGACTGACAATTTTTGAAGTGACTTGTGGTATAAGATCAATGTCTTAAAAATGTCTTGTGTTCAATAAATATCTGACTTTTCAGTAGAAAATAAATTCCAGTTTCTATATAAAAACAACTTGACATTTTTCAGTAATACTTTTTAATGAGCATTGCTCTGAGCTATAATATAATGAAATTTGCTTAAAAGTAGAACAGTCTGGTAATGCTTGGCAGAACAAAGAGGCATATGGTAAAACAGTTGTGATTTATTGGCGATGGCTTTCAATTTTGGGAAAGCTAGAGGCTTTCAGCCCAGTGGACTACATCTCGATATTCAGTCCTGAAAAGGAACCACAGCAAAGCAATATGCTTAGATTACGCCAGCCTGATATATATTTTAAGCATTTTCCTCTGAATTTATATATTTGTAAATATAGGCTGTGTTCATATTACAAAGTGAAATAGATAATGAAGGAAATTTTCCTGACAATTCATGTCCTATACCATTTTATATGACACACAGAAAATTGTGTCAAGGAATTGATAGATTGGAAAACAACAACAACAACAACAACAACAACAACAACAACAACAGTTGATTCTACATTTCATTTTGTATAAATAAGTGTAGGATGTTGGGTTTTGTCTTCTATAAATTTACTATAAGATTTTTTTCTAGTCATTTATCTTATTTTATTGTGGTAAGAATACTTAAGATGATTTTTAAGTGTGCAATACAATGTTTTTAACTATAAACTTATTTTAATAAATAATAGAAGGTGTGTATATGTAAGATAAACTAGGATTATACTATAATAGTAAAATCACTTAGAAATGAGATCAATATCTAATCAGAAGATCAGTGATCCCACAAACTAGCCTGATTGCCAAACCACTAAATGACATTTCCTTTTTCGTTTAAAGAGAACGGACTCTTTTTACTTTTATAATCTAAGAAATCTAAAAACTAACAGTGAATTAATCACTTACTGATTTTCTTTTTAAGGTCTATCTGAATTTAATATGTTTATCAAAACCATTTATTTTTCTGTAATATTATTTTATTTTTCAGTTAACCCAGTACATTAATGCTTTTAGGAATTCCCCCTCAGCCCCCACCTTGTCATCATGAATTTGTTGAAATGTAGAAAATGGTAATAAAATAACGAGCTACCGAATGGCTTCCGTTTAGTTTCACTAATTTATGTTTGTGGCTTATCAGTCACACTTTATACGCAGAAATTTGCAGCTGAAAAAAAAAAATTCTCCCACTTAGGGATTAACTTGTCAGATGGCACGGAACATGATACAATCATTTTGTTCTTTTTTTTATTCCCCTATCTAATCAGTCTTATAACGTTTCCTGAAAACATTACATTCTTCCTACTTTCACCTTTCTGGGTACTTATTTCCTTCACTGTTCAGGCAGTATCTTCTTGTAACACCTTCAGGAGAGAGATAATGGTCATAATAATGCTGCTAATAACGCTAGGATATTACGCGAAGCTAGCCTGTAAGTAGGTGACAGTCCCTGAAGTTCCAGTGCCTGGCCAGACTTAAAATCAAGATGTGCGTGGAAGTGATTAGTTATTTGTCGACTGCCACGATACTGTCATTTTCTTCTCCTTTTTTGTTGACCGCAATGGAGAGGCAGTGCAGCATTTCCTTTGTTTTTGCCTTGAGCCTTCCCTGTTCAACACGCTCAACACGTCTACTTCCCATTCTCGATTTCCCCCAAACCTGTTCCTCTCCTGCACACACATTAAAACCATGAAAATCATACCACTTCAGCCTTATTTTACTTTATCTTATTTTTGTTCTACAATCTTAGCCATCTTGAAAACCCTAATAAAATCCTTTTTTCCAAAATATTAAAGATAGAGGGGACAAACCTTTACATCTATTTTGCAAAGTTCAAGTAATATTAAACCTGTAAACTTATTAAGCAAACAAATTAATTCGTAGATTAAATACTGCATCTTTTGGGATATGTACATTTTTTTCTCCGATGAAGTGTAATAAATAAACCGTGTATGTTGTTATGGGATTCAGTTAAATAGTATTTCCATGATGAGCATACCAAGTAAAGATAACTTTAAAAAAAGTTTTTTAATGTTTATTTTATTTTTTTTTAAGTTTATTTATTTTTGAGACAGAGAGAGACAGAGCATGAATGGGGGAGGGGCAGAGAGAGAGGGAGACACAGAATCGGAAGCAGACTCCAGGCTCTGAGCCATCAGCCCAGAGCCCGATAATGTTTATTTTTTGAGAGAGAGAGAGAGAGAGAGAGAGAGAGACAAAGAATGAGTGGGGGAGGGGCAGAGAGAGGGAGACACAGAATCTGAATCAGGCTCCAGGCTCTGAGCTGTCAGCACAGAGCCTAACATGGGGCTGGAACCCACAAACTGCGAGATCATGACCTGAGCTGAAGTCAGACACCAAAATCGGACTGAACCACCCAGGCACCCCTATAGATGACTTTTAAATTAAAATTAAATACATCTGATTATCAACTATTACAGTTCTTAATTTGAGGGCAGTTTTAAAGAACATGAATTCATTTGTCTTACATGTATCGAACAAATTGCAGAGGATTAGAAATCACTAAATTATTACTAAATCTTTCTAATCTTCAGAACATTCTAAGTATTACAGCAATCCCTGAATTTTCAATGCCTCTGGATTCTGGAATAAAATAACATGGATGCCTTGGAAAAACCTGCTATTTGTTCACTTTTATCATGGTGTTGTGTTTAATAAGCCTTTAGTTGAATACACAAAATGGGGAGAAATCTGTTCTGGAATGTAAATTAATGAAAGCTTTCCAGAGTGGCTTCCAAATAAAAAACTTAGGCTTCTTTTCAGAGCATGGGTAAGGATGAGAATTCTGATTAGCCACACAATGTAGATTGCTTTGTGATTCATCTCTGCAAATCAGCAGTTTGAAATCCTATAGTTAGCATTGGGTGCTCTCCAGTAAGATTTTATGAACATCAGCTTGATATTTGGCAGAAATGCAATGTCAGTTGTCCAGACATCATTTTTCTCAATGAGCACATGTTTATATGTTAAATAATTGCAGAACCAAATCAATTATAGTTTTATTTCCATTGGCAGAGGTTAATACCCTCTGCGGTATATTTATATCGTGAGAAGGCTAAGCATTGTGAACCTTGGAGGAAAGAAATAATTTTACAAATGAAGATGACAGGCCAAAGAATTGTTGTTTCTTGAAGATTTGGATGCTTTTTTTACCTATTTTTTAAAAATTTATCTGAGTATATTTCCTTAGCTGATTTTAAAATAGTTCACTTGGATTTAAACTAACAAAACTTAAGGGGGCTGGCTATTTGAGTCTGAATCAACATTTTTAACAAGCTATATATAAACTACCACTTTAAGAGATTTTGTGCTCAGGGTAACTTCTGAAGTGGGCACACTGGGTTTAGTTTCAATTCAGTAACTATTTACTTTTTCTTACTATTTTCCAGGTACCACACCGGGTGATACACACTGTGGGAAACTTTAGCCCTCAGTTTTCCATAACTGGTCTGATGTACTCTTCCTTTTTTTTTTTCCTTTTTAACATTTATTTATTTTTGAGAGATAGAGACAGAGCACAAGAGAGGAGGGAGACACAGAATCTGAAGCAGGATCCAGGCTCAGGGATGTCAGCACAGAGCCTGACATGGGGCTCGAACTCCCAGACTGTGAGATCATGACCTGGGCTGAAGTCGGATGCTTGACTGAGCCACCCAGGTGCCCCTAATGTATGTACTCTTCTCTTAAGTATCCTGGAGAAGTGACACCTGCAAAAAGTTTTGCATAAATGAGTTATGTTTTAGGTTCATCTTTTGTCTAGAAAATATCTCATTTAATTGTATGATTTTTTTTTTCTCTCCTTCCTGGCCAAGGACAAGTAGTCTGTTAGAAAATTGAAGAGAGATGCTTCCACTCTCTCCTGCTAGAGCCCTCTTTAAAGCTGAGGACTGTGCACACCTTTCCACCCTTTAGCACATTCAAGGAGCACTGACCATGTGTTGAACCAAGCCCTGTATGTACAAAAGGTGTTATGTGGGATGGATCCTGCTTATTCTTTGGGAATTGCAACATTCTGCATGCTTGCTAGCAGCTTTGTTAATTACCATGCAAGGTAGTTTAACTTGCACAGATAAGCTGGGTTCTGCTGCCTCTCTTGGAGGTTTATTTTCCCTGGTGTCTGTACAAGCACTTCTCTGAGGGAAGATAGAATCCGGCCCTAGAGAATTCTTTCTATCTTTAAGAGAGTGTACCTTGCTAACTCAGTGCTACTACCTTCAAAGGAAAGCATAAATGTATTTATCTGTTCACAACTGCGAATGTGTACAAAAGTGTCTAATGGTCTCCCTATTCAGGTAATAAGCTCTTATTTACTCAAAGCTATGAGAACAGTTCTATAAATGTGATTAATGTGATTAATGTGATTAAATAGTTCATGGGAAACATGCAATCCAAAATCTGTATGGCCATCACAGGCCCAGCTTTGCACATATGATCCATCTCTCAGAACCTTCAGGTTCACCTTAGGTATTACCTGGGCCATTGCTGACTTCTGTACCCCTCCTTCCTAAATCTGAATGTCCTGTCTTGTCTTGTTTTCTCAAAATTTGTTCTTAAGGTGTAGCAACCTGTTCAGAAAGAGTAAATACAGCAGAGAAAAGGCTGATGATGTGGCACTGTACATGAAGAAGTATGCATCCTGTACATATTTTGCTTTAATAAGCATAGTTGTTGAGTATGACATTCTGAAGATTTATTTCTTATTTCCTTTGAAACTAGAAACGTGAAGATTGTTTTTAATTTTTAGGAAGTCTACATGTACTTAGAATGGCTAACTTTTGTAAGTGCTTTGATGGTGGTTAGAAGAACCAGTTGTATAGGAATTTTGGTGAAGGTGCTAGACAGGAACTTAAACACTGCTGAGACTGGTGGGGAAGGAATGTTTGGGTGTTCCCTCTCTTCCCTTCCTTAGCCCCTTTTCTCTGTTTCTCTGTGTCCAGTGAACTACCCATATGAAAAGATAAAGTTTTATGTGAAATTTTATATTTTTTTAAATTAATGGTAACTAATACAAATAAAATAAGCAAAAAAATGAAGTAAAACACTGTGGAAGCCACTAAAAATGAATTTAAAAAATGATTGCAGGTCAGATAAGGGTTCCCAATATTATGCAACAAGTTTCGCCAAAAAATAGTATATCTTCCTATCATTTCTTCTATTATTATTATTATTATTATTATTATTATTATTTGTATAAGACTGACAATAGAAACGAACTTCTGTGCCTAGTAAGATCTTCTGTCCAAATTTATGAGTGGTGTTTTAGGTCACACTCCCAATGTGTACCCAAATCTTAATTTGGTATATTGACAGGATGGAGAATCTGTGTTAACAATGACTGTATTGGTGATGTTAGGATGGAATTTATCATTTTACAATCATAAATCTAAAATTGTGCCTATTATCCAGTCTATCTTATAAACTTTAAAAAATGGACTAACCATTTAGTTTAAGAATGGCGGCATGTGGTGTGGTTAAGATATCTCAGTTTGTGGGGCACCAGGGTGGCTCAGTCAGCTAAGCATCTGACTCTTGATTTTGGCTCAGGTATGGTCTCATGGTTTGTGGGCCTGAGATGCATGTCAGTTTCTTTGCTAACTGTGGAGCCTGCTTGGAATTGTTTCTCTCTCTCTCTCTCTCTCTCTCTCTCTCTCTCTCTCTCTCTGAAAATAAATAAAGATAGATTAAAAAAAAGTCTCATTTTCAGTCATATTTTAACCATCAATTTACCTACCAGGTAACCTTGGATAAGTTACTTACCTTTTCTGAATCTCAGCTCCCTCTTTTATGAAATGGAAGATTGTCTTCAGGTGACCTTAACGGTTATTTCCACATCTTAAATATTAGAATTTTATAAACTAATTTTTCTAAATGGCCAGTAACATTTATTTATTATCAAAGGACCAATTTATGGGTGCAGTATAAAATTGGCACAGAATTTCTCTTTTTGTATTCTTTAAAGAGGACCACGTTCTCTGTTATACTGATGCAATGATGCTTTGGTAGGGTTTTATTTATTCTAAGCCTCTATTTCTTCCTCCCAAATTATTTCTGAGGCCAGGCAGCTGCTGAGGGTCTTGCACCAATTCCTAGAAAATTATCCATCCCAGGAATGGAATCAGGAAAGGAAATGGGATGCCAAGAGGGAACAGGTTATGACCTTTTTCCAATGTAGCGAAAATAATGGGATTCATGGTATTCTAGACTTTCAAACACAGATCAGGGCCTCAGAAGCCAAGTAGTTTAGTTTTCAATGATGCAGCATGGGTTGTCATGCCACATCTTCTTGTAATGGATCACTTCTGAGGCATCCTGTGTCTTTGGACAGCTATAGTCGTAGTTGTCTCAGATAAACATATAACTAATTTCAAAATCCAGTGTGTATTGATGTAGATGTTTGATAAAATGCATGGAAGAGAATCTCAGGATGTATTGGGAGATTTTGAAAAACATAAGATTCAGAAGCCACTTTTCCGCAAAAGATTCATTTCTAGCTTCACTGTCAGTACGCCTGTTCATTTTGCTTGTCTGTGAGATTGAGCCATCAGCAATCTTTCTTTGTTGGACTTTCAAAATGAGACACACTTGGTGTATTTAACTTCTACAAAACAGAATCCAGACACTCACTGACAATAGGTGTTATCTGAAGCAATATATTGCTCAGAGAATTGAAAAGTTGTATATCTGATTTGGGGGATCCCTTGACTCACGTGTGAATTATTTTTATTGCCCTACAAGAGTTTATGGTTGTCAGTGGCAGTTGGAACTCCATTTTTAAGCATTTGCCTAATTAGGTACATTATTGAGATCAGTGATTCTGAGTGAGGTGCTCTTAGTTACCACAGACTCTTCCAGCCCCCATACTAAATGTGTCCTAACCAAAGAAACAGCAGGAGCCTTGAGAACTGTTTGAGGGATTTGGGGATTATTTATAATTTACCATGGAGCCTTTGTTGTATTGATTATAACTTTCTGTGCTTACGGGGATTAATTAATAGGACTAAATACGAAAGGCTGCTCACTAATGACATTAACAGGAGCCGTAATTACAGAACATAATTGCCAATAATTCTTCAATGGTTATTTGGTAATCAGATTCTTTTGAGGTTAAATGAAAATCAAGCAGACTTTTATTCGTGGAGATACTAGCAACGCAGTGATGCATAATCACAATTGCCATTGAAACTCATCTGCGCTGCACATTGTACTAAAGGAGGCGTAAGGTATTTCAGGGGTAGTGAGTGGCATCTTTCCAGAGAGCCAGAACGGGGCGTGTTTCGAATCAGAGAAACATGGGTTCTGGTCTTGGTCATATTACTTACTAGATATGTGACCTCTGACACCCACCAACCCTTGCCAAACATCTATTTTTTTTTTTTTATCTGTCAATGGAGATTATGCTGTCTTGAAAAGTAAGTGAAATGATGCTTCTGAAATGTGTAATGTGTCTGGTGCATAGCAGATACAGCTCCAAAAAGGAGGCTGTTCGTCATGGCAATGTTAGAGGTAACAGGGTTCAGCAGCAGCCGGGACACTGTTGAACAGACAGACTCTTTGGGTTCACATCCCATATTCCCCTCCTCCTGACTGTAAATCTTGCTTGAGTTACTCAGTCTGTAAAATGGTGCTGGTTATTTGCCTACATGATTTGTTCATGGGATTAAATGAGATAATATATCATTAGGGGATTAGAAGATTAGCACATGGAAGTATGTATTTTGTTGTTGTTGTTACCTGTCTATAAAAAGCCTATTCATGAATGACTAAGTAGAGAGAATTACCAAAGAAAAGTACAATCTCAACCTGCCTCAAGAGAATTACTAAAGTCTGTTAGAGGGAGAAGACAACATATGTCAGATGTGGCCTCACTGGCTTATATGTCTAAATCAAACCTGGAATCCCACCATCTAGATTGGCTTGGGTAAGATGAAATAGAATTAAAAGACTGAGGTAGGAGATAGAACCTTCAAGAATCTAGCAGACGGGAGCACCTGGGTGGCTCAGTAGGTTGAGCGTCCGACTTCAGCTCAGGTCATGATTCACAGTTTGTGAGTTGGAGCCCTGCATCAGGCTCTGTGCTGACAGTTCAGAGCCTGGAGCCTGCTTCTGATTCTGTGTCTCCCTCTCTCTCTGCCCTTCACCTACTTGTACTTTGACTCTCTAGCAAAATAAGTAAACATTTAAAAAAATTTAAAAAAAAGAATCTAGTCAACATTGTTGGTTACATTGTGGCAAGAAAATGATAACATTAAATAAAAAGGTAGAGGTCTGTTCCACCCCACACCCACAAAGAAATCTGTGGGAATTGGGAAACATCACTCTGAATGTGGATAATCTCTTTTCCCTTCCTGCCTTCCTATTTGCCTTATCCTCTGCCAAGAAAGTACCAAGTAAACTGAACACAGGAAAGAAATTCTTCAGAAAAACTAACTAGAGGTCAGTGACCTGAGGGCAAAGCCATTTCTGAACTATGGTTATTTTGTTCTGGTTCCCGTTGGAGGTAAATGACCTATTGCTTAAAAGTGTGTATCAAAGCTATGCTCTCTAATGCCAGCACCTGTCTTGCTTAATCTAATAATCTGCTCAGAAACACAAAGCATATGAAGGAAGTCTATTGGTTAGGTTCATGTATATACACGAATACATTTCCTGGAGTTCACTCTCCTTGCTCTCAACATGAGTGTGAACAGTCTGGCGACCCCAGATGGGTTAAGGAAACCAGCTGTGGAGTGTTCAGCGGTTCCCCATTTTTGTTTCTTTTGTTTTGTTTTGTTTTGTTTTTTTAATTCTGCTTCCAACCCACTGCCTTCATCTATCTTCCACAACAGGATATTGATCAGTTCTTGAAATGGTCTTTTTCATTTCTAGATGCTCTCTCTGCAGATACTGTAGGAGTGGAGGGGAATATGGCCCTGCCCTTGAAATGTATCCTGATTTCAGAACTGAGCAATAAGAGTGTCTGATAAGAGAGATGACAGGGAACAACCCTCTAAGTGACCAGTGAGGGCCCAGCCTTAACATAAAAGGAAAGCCAGGCCCCCAGTGGCTTGTTACCAAAGCACTTTTGTGAGCTGGTTGCTTGAAACTCACATCATTTTTTTCATTGATACAATAGTATACTTTGTCTTTTGTTCCTCAGGCCAGTGATCTCATGGGAGCCTCCTTAACCCTTAATGTCCCTGAGGCGGTTGGTATTGTACAACTATAGAACTTCGTCACCTTGCATTATCAGTTTTGTCTATGGTGAAGTCGATTCAGAAACAACTTTGCCAGGCGCCTGGGTGGCTTAGTCAGTTAAGTTCCCAACTTCGGCTCAGGTAATGATCTCGCAGTTCGTGAGTTCGAGCCCGGCGTCAGGCTCTGTGCTGACAGCTCAGAGCCTGGAGCCTGCTTCGGATTCTGTGTCTCCCTCTCTCTCTGCCCCTCCTCCACTCATGCTGTGTCTCTCTCTCAAAGATAAACATTAAAAATATTAAAAAAGAAGAAATATAACTTCGTCAGGAAAAAAAAGTCCTAATGGGAACGGGAATGGAATTTGCCTAGCTCTAAGGGCACTGCTGGACCCTCCTAGGATCTGAGCAAGGAGGAGGCTGGCCTTTGTCAGTGAGAGGGAGGAGCAATCCTGTCTTCCTGCCTGTGTCTTTCCTGTTTCTTACTTACTACCATGCTTCTCACCACCATCTATTAATCCTGTAATGAATTCAGACATGATAGGCCATGCCAAGACAGAAAGAGGAAGGCCATGTTCAAGTTAGATTTATGTTCCTTAATGAAAAGAGAAAAGGAAGGAAAAGAAATGAAAGGAATAGAAGGCACTTAACAGTGACTGCGGCGGAGGAAAACGTTAAGCAGTTCCATTTGAATCCCAGAGGGGGAGCCATAAATATAAAGTATCTATAATTTACTGTGCACTTACATGGACCATGTACTGTGCTGGCTCTTCACTTGCATTATCTCATTTAATCCTAGTAATAACAGTGTTATATAGATACCATTATCAACTTCATTTTATGGATGAGTAATAGAGATTTAGAGGGATTAAGTATCTTGCCCAAAGTTGCATGGCTAGGGAGTGTTGGAGCTAGGATGCCACCATGCTAGTTGGATTCTGAAGCCTGTCTAATTAACCAGGATGCTGCATGCCTTCCAGCGACATTTTCAGTTGGGGAGTTCCTGCCTGTGCATACTTGCTTTTCATTGAGAGGACGGGATGTGATGCGTGAAGCGTGAAGCAACGGATAGAGAAATAGCAAGCGATTTAGTCAGAAAATTATGACTTAGTCAAACCTCTTTGATTCAGGAAAAACTCCTTTGTATGCTTCTGTTGCTTTAATTTTAATAGCAAATTAATTTTATCCTGAGCTACTCCATGCTGCCTTTAACATTCTTTGCTAAGCAGGTATTTATTTTTCACGAAAAGAGCATTTTTTCAGTTTTGTAACTGTAATCATACTATTACAAATATATATTCATAATCTAAAGCTCAGAGCAAGACAATTAATTAAAAAGGTAACATCTCTTTTCTTGGATTTGCTTTAAGAAAGTCATTTAGCTAGTTTGGACCTTAATTTACTCACCTATAAAATGGGGAAAACAGGTTTTACAAAGGTTAATAGAAATGTATGGAAAGTGCTAAGCATAATGCTTCAGATTTAATAGCATCTTAAGAAAAATAGCTGTGATTATTAATGATGTTGTCTTCTAGTATTTTTATTATTACTATTAGAAATAAAATATTTCCTAATGTAACTTGGTTATTCCTATTTGGAGATATGAGCACCTGTGAGAAAGGTCTCCATGCTTACCTGTGCTTTTAAATTGCATTCATATATTTTTTTCTTTTCAGATTGGAGATTTCTTGTTTTTACAGATATTATCTTCCTAGATTCACTATGAAATGTTATTCTGTTTTACTCAAAGTTCTATAAACTAAATATAACAGAATCTCTATTATTATTGCTTTTTACAGTACAAAGATATGATATTATTCCTCTGACTAGAACAGCATAGCTTACATTTTATAAATAATACCTTCCAAATTGTATAGTTCAGGTTTTGAATGCTACATAAGTGTTCTCCAAAGATGTGAAAACAGAAATCTCATGTTCTGTGTGCATGACATTACCAACCCCTCACAGTTAGAGTGTAGTGTTGGCTCTGGTTAAGGGCAATCATGAGTTAAAATTAGGCCCAAGACTAGTGAGTATATGACATTTCTGTGAGGGAAGAAATTGTTTTTGTTTCTATTAATCTGTATTTTCTCACAAAATTGTTAATCCCTGGATATTTGCTATTCAACTTTTCTGTTGAATAAAATTCAATATAAAGTATTTATTTCTCACTCTTGTTCAAGATAGGTTAGCATTTAACACCAAAAAGAATTTTAGTGTTATCAACGAGGAAACAAGGCAAAAGATGGGTCTGTAGTGCACTTTTTAAAGATGACGTGACAGTTGAATCAATTAGACAGGAGTCAGATTTTTAAAAATGTCTTTTTTCATTTGTCACATGAACTCATATCCAGTTGTTTGTTTTGTTGTTGGTGGTGTTGTTTTTATCCACCTGCAAGTTGCTTTTCTCATTGCGTTTTTGGAAAAAGGAATTGATATGGAAAGGGCTTGGCATTAAATACGGTATACATTTAATGCTATGAAATGTTCCCTCCTCGTTCAGTAATTTCCTGAACTTCATGTCTACATTGCTCAGCTAACATATACTACTGAACCAAGAAATGGTCTCATTTGAAATATTTTCTGACAAAAAAATGCTGACCAGTCCCCTAGATTTAGTTTGCCTCCCTCTATTAGCAACTGCTTCTTAATTCTGCTAACAGAGTATGTGATTTTTAAATTTCAGTGACTTCAAGTATATAGCTCACTAATTTCTAGAAGGAAGCCAGGACATTCATATTTAAATTGTACAAAGTGATAGCAGCAAAAACAGGAGGTAGAGACCACTTAAACTCAAGTTCAAATACCAGATTACTTCACTAATACAAAAGTAAAGCAAACTCTATCATAGATGAGGCAACACACCCTTTTCAAGGATATTTAAATGTTCTAATTGTGTTTGCCATGTCTTTTCATAATGAAAATACTGGTATTACTTTGGAAACCACCATCTTGCCTTATGCTTTTTTTTTTTTTTTTCCTGCTACACTTGAAATGTGCTACAGCAAATCTACTGACCTTGAACAGAGCTCTTCTCTTGTCTAGTCTTTGCCACTAGCTAATTACGGGATCTTGTGCCTGTCTACAGAGCTCAGAAAATTAAATTTTTCACCTGAGTAAAGACGTAGAAATAAGTTATCTTTTGGATAATATTTGCTGAAATCATTGTCTGCATGACTGTCAGTGCAAGACTCTACCAACAGTATTATTTACACATGGTAGCAGTTACCATTTATTATGTACTCATGTATCTTCTCCAGGGACTTATTAGATACTAGTATTATTATTATGCCCACCTATAGATTAGAACACTGAGATTCTGAGAGTAAGTAATTTGGCTATGGTTACTAGGCTTGGGTTTCTAACCCAAAACAAACCATTCTGACTACAGAGCCCATGTGCTCCATGTAACAACTTTAGCATAGAAATTAATATGTATATATTATGATGCTTATAATATCTAATATAATATATCAGACATATACAATAATATACAATATGAGTATATATAATATTAAAATAATTATAATTAATTATAATTAAAGTAATTATAATATGTATATTATAGAATATACATATAATATATAAGATATATGATATATAATATACTGCCATATTATTAATATAATATGTATATATTACCTTAATATACACATATATTTATACATATATACTTTAATATACTATATATATATATATATATATATATATATATATATATATATATACACACACACACACACACACACACACACACACACACATCTGCATCCCAGGGTAAATTTCTTTCCTTCTGGAACATTTAGCAAAAGGTTTAAAGTATACTTCCATCTTCCTATATGTTGAGCAAAAATTGTTAAAATGGATCAGGTAAGTGACAAAACTACCTAAACCAGATGAATAATCAATATTTATTTATCTCCTCTATATCTTTCTTTGCTTTACTTTTTTTTTCCTTTTTTCTTTTTTTTTTTCCTTTTATATATTTTTGGCTTTTTGTTTGTGGGTGGAATACAGCCTGGCCATGATATTTATTTTCACAGAAACACCAGGTTGTTAAATCTAGAATCATTTGGGAGCGCCTGGGTGGCTCATTCGATTGAAGGAGTGACTCTTGATTTCGGCTTAGGTCATGATCTCATGGTTCGTGAGTATGAGCCCCATGTAGGACTCTCCACTGACAGTGTGGACCCTGCTTAGGATTCTCTCTCTCTCCCTCTCTCTCTGCCCCTCGCTGACACACTCTCTGTTTCTCTCTCTCAGAATAAATAAATAAGTTTAAAAAAAAAAAGCATAAAAAAATGAGAATCATTTGAATGAGTTTTTATGTCGATAAAATATTTCACACCACTTAGGGCCCCAGGGGTCAGAGGTAGCCTCAAGTCATAACTGGAACCCAGACCAGCAAAGGACAGAAGAGACTCCAACCCTGTATTTCCTGTTCTTGGTGATCAATGTGTTTGAAATGATTAGTGTGAGGGTTCCAGAATAAATAGTCTCAGTGATGCTAACATTTTCTGGGGATGGTTAACATTTTCTTTATTGACAGTGCCCTGTGGAAAGACAGATAACGTGAAGAAAATGGAGAAAGAAAAAGAGGTATCATGAGACTTCCCAGACTGAGGCACATGTTTGCAAAGCTACCAAATGAACATGGTGCACCATTACTTTTGCATTAAAATAAATGTGTAATAACAATGACATTTTTTAAATACATGAAATTTTAGGATAAAGTACATTTTGTACTTTCTGTAGGGCACAGTGATTCCAGACTTCTGAGATACATTTTTAATTTCTTCTCATATTAGAAATACTGTTTGGGGTGGGATGAAGAATAGAAAATACAGATGTGTTGAGCAGAAAAAATTTAGATATGGCAGTGTCTTATTTTGATCCTTTTTTAATTAATATTGATTTTTATGTGTCAGTTTTCTGCAGGCAGGGAGACACAATTATACTCTAAGTGCAGTAAGTCATATCCTTCACAGATTTTGACAGAGAGAAGGAGTATTTTTAGCGGTAGGAGTTAATTTGCACTGGCGTTAATGCATGATAAGGTTGGCGATGCTGTCTAATTGTTTCTTCTGTTATGGGTTCAACTAAAAATAAGGTTGATGAAGGAAGCTGTGAGAAATTATCAAGTATGACAGTTTCTCCAAAAGTGAATTGCTTAAAATCATTCTTCTTACTAATCAGTTTCTGATTCCAAAATGAACTTTTATTCCATCATTTCTCCTTCCCCTTCCCCCTTACTTTTCTAAGACTTCTACACTAAACATTGGGACGTATATGAAAAGTGGGGAGATTTATAACCTACTTTAATTTTTCCAGGAAAGTAATTCCTGGGAAAAACTCATTTTTTTCATTATTAATCATCATTTGGACTGCTTTGTGTAAACATAAACATACACATACACATTAACACAAACACAAAAAGTAACTTTTCATTAAGTTAATACATTTCATTAAGTTGATACTCTGCATTTGTACAATTTTTTTGGAAGTTGGTGAATCAGTTGCTCTAAAGGTTTAGCTTCGTCATAGTGAGATGGTCTTAAAAAGCGTCTCTTCTCTTCTCATTCATATACTCAGTGGTAATTTCCTGAATGCTTACCATACACACTGCTGTATACTATACTGCACTAGAGTCTTGAAAAGTAAGATAAACAAGAAGATGTGAATACTTGGTTTTTATTTGTGTCAGAATATGTCTTCTTTAAGGAAAATAACACACAAGCCTATTATGTCACATAACCAAAACTCCAGACGTCAGGTGGTTTGACAGTTCCAGATTCCTTTGAATCTGGCCGTCTTTGCTCTGGTATCTTCAGCATATTTTTTGTTCTTAAGCTTGTGCAGTTGTGGTCACAAGATGGGTGCAGTAGCTTCAGCTAATCACAGCCTCATATTACCATCTCCTAAAACAGAATATTACCATAGTCCTGAAAGGACTGTGTGCATGTGAGTGTGAGCCTCTGCCACAAGCTCCACTTGGTTTCCCTCCAGTCTCCGTGACCCTTTCTTAAACAAATCACAGGCACCAGAACGGACTTACCAAGAATGCCTTTGCTAAGTGGGACTCATGTCCCTTGGGCTGGCCAAGGGTGAAGTTTCCATAGAAGCACAAGATCCCTTGAATGCCTTACAAAAGTAGAGTGGGGAGAATGGATGAAAAACCAGCACAGTTTTATAAGGTGCTTAGAGCTAAATACTAACAAACCAACAAAACCCTAAAACCTTGCCTGAGAAATATGTGAAGCATCATGAATCATGTACAGGTAAAAAGTGATGTGATAAAGGCTGAATGGCTTAGAGAAATCAGCACGGACTGACGACTAATGTTTGCATGCCAACTGACTTTTAAAAGCATGGATAATTTTTTAGTATTTGAAGTGACGATGAATATAGCCAACTTCTATGTCTCAATAACAGACATATGCCTGAAGCACTCCACATACTTCCTTGTGAACAAATTTTAAAAATTTTAATGTTTATTTTTGAGAGCGAGAGATGGGGAGAGAGCTGTCAGCACAGAGCCTGACTCAGGGCTTGAGCCCATGAACCATGAGATCACGACCTGAGCAGAAGTTGCAGGTTTAACCAACTGAGCCACACAGGTGCCTCTGAACATACCAACAAGTTTTTAAGCTCCTCTTCAAGTCATGCCCCATTGGACAGGAAACTTACTTAACTTTTGATGTTTCACTGTTAAATAGTGAAGGCAATGTTAAAATCCCTTCCTGCTGTGTGCATTTATAAAAATGATAATATGAATAAACATTAATGAAATGTGCTGTTATGGAATAGGGAAGACCAATAAAATAGAGTGAATAGTCCGTGAAAGCTTATTCCATTTAGTAAGTTTCCTGATAATGCAGGTAGCCATATTACTGGATTCATCTAACATTTTAATTAATGTTATACACAGACATAGAAAGACAGACATAAACAAATTAGTACAGGTTACACTGTATAAAATGACTGGTTTGTTTAGCTCAGAAAAGGATGAATATTATGAACTACATATTGTTCAGCTGAAGAGTTTTAAATAGGTGGGATGCAGAGGATGTATACGATTTGTGGCTGATCCATTGTTATGAGCCCCAT
Organism: Herpailurus yagouaroundi; assembly: GCF_014898765.1. Taxonomy (NCBI): domain Eukaryota; kingdom Metazoa; phylum Chordata; class Mammalia; order Carnivora; family Felidae; genus Herpailurus; species Herpailurus yagouaroundi. Next base: position 10,048,752 of record NW_024412441.1, read on the forward strand.
TGCATAATGAGGCATCTTGAAAACAATAGTAATACATACTTTTTAGTCATATAAGGAAGTCTCATTAATAAGGTTTTTTTTAATGTTTATTTATTCCGAGAGTGGGGAAGAGGCAGAGAGAGAGAGAATCCCAAGCAAGTTCCTCACTGCCAGCACAGAGCCTGGCACAGGGCTCTACCTTGTGACCGTGAGACCACTACCTGAGCCAATATCAAGAGTCGAAAGCTCAACCGACTGAGCCACCCAGGTGCCCCAATAAGATATTTTCAATGAATATAATGCCCGTGGTCCATTTTTACTGTGCTGCCAGAAACTCCAGAAATAATATGGAGGACTGGTAAAATTTTTGCCATTTACAGATTTACAACATGCAATGTTATAGGAAATATCAATGTTTATAGTGAATCGGAACTCAGAAACTTAATTAGAACCCAGGGTTAGCTCCCTTTGCAAGTAATATTCCTACAGACAATTTAAGAAACCTGGTATTTTTTTTATTATTATTCTCAAGTTGCTTAACAAATAGTAGTCTTGCCTTCAGGAGTAGATTCCAGTGATTCATCACTTACATATAACACCCTGTGCTCATCCCAAGTTCCCTGCTCAATGCTTCTCACCCACTCTTCCCACCCATCAACCCTCAGTTTTTTCTCTGTATGTAAGAGTCTCTTATGGAAGAAACCTGGTATTTAAATCTGGACCAGGTCTTAGAGCTTGTGGATCCAAACCAAGTCTTCTAAAGGTGAAGACACAGGTTCGGAGATGTTCGGTGACTTACCCAAGACATGCTTGGTGACATTTGTAACCTTCTCACTAGTATCCAGTTGCCTGGTGATGCAGTCAGAATGCCGTCCTTTAATCTCTAGAGTCCTGCTTGCCTTTCCTGAACATCATGATCATGAGGATGTGTTTCACATTTTAATTATATATTGTCATTCTTTTCAGGTATAAACTTGCTTTTCAGTACTTAATATATCTGAAATCCTTAGGGCCTTCATTTAGTGAGTTATGTTTAATACTTGATTATTGAGACATTTCCTCCTTTCCTCGCCTAATATAATGACTTTATCAGTGCCAATAATGGAAACATTGTGTGAGATTCCAGAAAATTTGCCAATATCTGCCATTTCCACAAAAAAAACTTAGGCTCTCTCTGTTTACTGTAGTGGCTGGGGATATTGCAGTATTTTTCTTTATTGCTTAGAAATCTGTGGTTTCCAGGAGCACCTGTTTGGCTCAGTCTGTTAAGCATCCGACTTTTGACTTTGGCTCAGGTCATGATCTCATGATTCATAGGTTCAAGTCCCTATATTGGGCTCTTCTACTGACAGTGCGGAGCCTGCTTGGGATTCTCTCTCTCCTCTCTCTGCCTGCCTCTCCCTCTCTCTTTCTCTCTCTCTCTCTCTCTCTCTCTCTCAAAAAAATAAACTTACAAAAAAATAAATATGTAGTTTACATACCTTTGCTGTACAAGGAGAGTTTTTTTGTGTGACATTCTCTCAGTTCTGAATAAATTAGACATTACATGACTATGTATTGTTTAACGGTGGGCAGAGAGCTGGCATTTGAACTAGAAAATAATTTATTTGAAATACATGATAACTGCTGTTTCCATCATCCTCTGGAGGTCAGTGACAAATAGGCATGGTAGTGGTGGGATGCCATTAATGTGAAAATTTGCCCAGTGCATAACCGATATGGGATTTTTAAACAGTTGGTCCCCAATAGGTTCTTCTCAAAACCAGCAATTCCACTGAATTAAGCAAGATTTACTCATTTATTTTTTTAAGTGAACACCGTTGTTGGATAGGTCACACTTACTTTGTGGTAGATACCCTGCAAGCCAATTGCAGCTTTCTGTTTTCTTTTTTTTTTTTTTTTTGATATATGCCATTTTAAGCCAGAAATTGTTCTCAAAAATAGTATTTAATATAAACTTCTGTAATGAGATGTTTTCTAGCACCCATGGTTTCCAAGCTATTTATAATGCCTGTCTTCAGGTTGGGCTCATCACACCTTGTCCTTCCATTTAGACTTTGCATGTTTGGAGAAAATTTGCCTCCCACAAACCTCACTTGTGATTCCCATGTGTTGATATTCCTCAGTGTTTTTTTTTTTCTTTTTAAGTCTTGTACTCTTGATTTTTTTTAAAAAAAAGATCTTTAAAAGAAATACAATTTTCTCGATGGGATCCTTGTTATAATAAATTGGGACTAGTGTCAGTAAGCTTTTTTATAACAAAATCTTTAGCCATTTTAGGAGCTGACTTTCATTGAATAATCACGTCTTACAGTTAATTGTGTGACCAAAAAGTCTCAAGTATCGCCCTTGTATACTTACATGGAAGACAGAAGAAGGCGTTTCATAAAGGGTGATCCTCCAAAATTATTAAATGGCTAAGAATTTTTAAATTTTTATTTCTTTGAGAGACAGAGACAGAGAGGGAGCGCAGGAAAGGGGCAGAGGTAGAGCGAGGGATTGAATACTACGCAGGCTCCATGACCAGTGTGGAGCCTGATGCGGGGCTCAATCTCACAAACAATGCATGAGACCATGACCTGAGCCAAAATCAAGAGTCAGACACTTAACCTACTGAGCCACCCAGGTGCCCCAGTTACTTAACTTCTTAAGCCTAGTTTTCTCCTATTTGAAATGGAAATAATCACATTTGGCGCATAGAAGAGTTGGGAGAATTAAATAAAATAATCTGAGTGATATAGTGGGAGTTTCATAAGTGACAGTTTGTTATTGGTCTCAAGCCATTATAGTTTTCTTTTAATAATTTTTCAAGCACTAGCCTTTCATACCACTGTGGAATAATGCACCTTTCCCTGCAATGTATCACTGCTTCAGAAATGAGGACCAAAATCTCAAATAGCTCTTTTTTATTACTCTTAAAGAATCACTAGAGTGCCCATTTACTTATTTGATACGTATTTGTTGACCATGCTCTAGGTACCAAGCACTGCTGTAAGATCTACGTGTCTAAAAATGAGGAAAAGTAGGTATAGTCCCTGCCCTTTATGATATTCTTATAAGGAATAAAGACACTCACTAGGTAATTCCACAAACAAACCTAAAATTGCAATCATATCTGACAGCCAGGAAAGAGAGAAACATGGAGCTCTAGGAGTCTCTCAGAGATTTGGCCTAGTCAAGGGATGTGAGAAAATTTTTCTAAACAAGTGACATTTGTGATGAAATTGAAAGGATGAATAGGGGTGAACCAGGTGAAGAGAGAAAAGACATTCCTGGTAGAGAAAACCAGCATGTTCAAAGGTCCTGGGGTAGGACAGAGGAGGGGAAATGCAGGTTCAAGGCCATTGTAGCTGGAATTCAGGAAGCAGGGAGAGAGTGGTTTGAAATGAGACTGAATTTTGTTTCCAGAACAAGGGAAGGCTTTGAGGCCATATTAAAGAGTTTTGCTTCTATTCTAAAATAGCAAAGAGACTATTTTCAGTTTTATGAAAAGCTGCTATGATCAGATATTTTTTCACAGATGACAGGGGTTTGTAGTAAATGTGTGACAGCCTGTTACGAAGGTATTGCAGCAATTCCTATTATAATGTCTTGGACCTGAATGGAGGAAGTGAAGATGGAAAGCTGATAGTACATCAAATGTATAGATTCAAGTAGAAGGAGATACCAAGAATAAGAGGTGAGGTGCTTCGTGGTAAGAGAAGATGCCAAGTAGGCAGTTGAGTATTTGAATCTGAATCTCAGAATCTAGGCTGAATCTAGGCTGGGATAATGTATGTTTAAGTCATCTGGGTGTGGCTACTAACTGAAGGACACAGTACAGAAGAGACAAAGGGAGTTACTAGGTTCTAACAGGATTGTTGTTTTTGTTTTTGTTTTTTAGATAGGGCAAGGCAAAGACTAGAGTGTTACTAACACAAGACTCTGTGATATCTTAGCAGGAAATGAGATATACTGAGCTCATATTTTTTAGTCATTTATTGAGATTTGTTGACATTTGGACATGTTGAAGTCCTGAATATTTCATTTTCTGTTCTGTGGATTTATTTGCCTGAAATAATTTAGTGGTAAAATATATTACCTGTATACTTTGAAATGTGTCTGCCCTGCCTCTTTAGCCAACAGAATAGAGGAGGGTTTGTGTGTGTGTGTGTGTGTGTGTGTGTGTGTGTGTGTGTGTGTGTGTGGTGGGGGGATTCATTTTTTTTCCTGGTGAGAAATATTTTAAGTTATAGGTACACTGCCAGAAAAAGCATTTCTCTACAGCTCATTCGTTTTATAGGGACTGCCAGAGCGAATTGAGGACCTTATATGAGCAGGCAGTGGACCTTTGAGCCAGGTGCTTGTTTTCACTCCTCTTTTATGATATTCAATGGCTCATTAGAATTCTATCTTCACACCTGGCAAAGAGAAAGTAAGCATAAATATGATGTTTATTGTCACAGAAAGGGAAAAAAAAGGCAATAACACATTTAGGGCTACTGAAGTTTCTTCTTAGTCTGGATTCACATCAACCAGTGTAAATGCATTACTCATCCAGCCGTGCTGAGGAAAAGAGGCTCTACCAGAATGCAACATTCTGTGTTCCACTGAAAAGTGCTTTTGTCTGAACTAAACATTTGCAGAAGATTGCGTAAAAGTTCAAGGTTTAGGGCAGAGTTTCTGAAGCTTGGCATGGTTGACACTATGGGTCAGATGATGCTTTGCTGTGGGCCCGGCCCTTGTACTGCAGGATGTTTAGTGGAATCCGCTTTTCACTCTATGTCAGTAGCCCCCGGTCCCGCCTCAGTTGTGACAAGCAAAAATGTCTCTAGACATTGCCAAATGTCCTCTGGGGAACAAAATCACTAATGATTTATAACTACTTCAGGTAATTTAAGAACAATTTTTAAGAGGGAGGTCAAATGAAAAACTATGATACATAGCATCTCAGAACTGCAGTCCCCACACATGTACATGCACACATGAATAAAAAAAAAATCTGAGGTAGTTTAAGCACTTTTAAAACACATTGTGCCATTAGCTTAAAATAAGAATGAAAACAGCACGTTTGTTAATCCAGTCTGATTTCCATTCTTGCAAATATCTCTGTAAACCATTGGTTAAACCCGCAGAAAATTAATTTCCTTAATCTAACCTAATTTTCAATGGTTAATCATGTATCAAAACTATATTATCAAGTACTAGTCTTCTCCAAAGATTAGCAGACTTGAAATACAATGCCAATTCTCAAGCCACATTATTGGGGTCTTCATCTAACTGTCGATTCCGGTAGTCTGACAAAAATAATAAATCATAACTGTATTTACTTTTTCATTATTAAATGCAATTGTATTATCTATTTTTTTATTTTTTTTTAATTTTTTTTTCAACGTTTTTTATTTGTTTTGGGGACAGAGAGAGACAGAGCATGAACGGGGGAGGGGCAGAGAGAGAGGGAGACACAGAATCGGAAACAGGCTCCAGGCTCTGAGCCATCAGCCCAGAGCCTGACGCGGGGCTGGAACTCACGGACCTCGAGATCGTGACCTGGCTGAAGTCGGACGCTTAACCGACTGCGCCACCCAGGCGCCCCTGTATTATCTATTTAAAGAAATAAAACATGACAGGGAAAAGAGTAGTCTGCAGAGATAACAAAGTTTGTCATTCTTCACTGTTGCCCATTCTATTGATCACTTAATGCTCGTTTTCCCGCCTCAAACGAAACAATCATTGGGAAGGTGGTGGTTGTTGTTTTTCATATGTCATAATAGAAAAGAAACCTGAATAATTTAAACAAAATTTTGGCTCAGTCTATGATGTAGGCAAGAAAAATAAATCATTTTCCAGTTTTTACTTGTCTTAGTTTGGTTTGTTTTTCATTAATTTACTTAATTTCATTAATTTACTTGTCCAATTAAATTTGAGTTTTCTGCAAGTGTACTGGTCCCCTGCCTGGCAACATTACAAAGGGCCAATCCAATCAACAGCAAAAACGAGTTTCAGTCTATGCAAATGTTTCCCTGTTGCATCATTTAAAGTTCTGAAATAGTAAATGTTTATTTGTAGTATAATTACAAAGGCTTTTCCCTTACTCAGTATTTCACTCAGCGAATGACAGGACAGTTATATTAATAATTCTCTTCGCGGAGTAGCTCCCTGTACTTTTTGTTAAGAATGACAAACTAGTGTCTAGTTTTGAGGGTAGTAGCCGCACTGGAATCTGAGCGATTTGATGTAATAGTACCTAAATCTTTATGAATCAGAAAACAGAACCTCACGTGCCAGAAGAAAATCAACTGAGATCATACTTTCTGGTTTTATGCTCAGCTCAGAGCTTCGCTTCTGTTTTTTGGTTTGGAAATATCCTGGTTCATAAGAGAGATGGATATGCTGCAGGTATAAAATATGAACGCACAAGGCGTATACTGCAGAGAAGCGGTGCGTAGTAACAGGCAACAATATGTGTTGCACCATCGTAATCTTTACTTGACTCTCTTTTCCATACTTTCTTGAGAGGCAAGTTTAAAAGAAAATCAGAATCAAACTAATTTTATTCTATTTTGCATTAAATCTAGGAGTTCTGACTAACCAGCTCTCCCTCCCTAAAATGTATACGGTAACCTTGTAAATACATATTTATCTGTAATTTTAAACATCCGTACAATTTTAAAAGGGGGATGTGATCTAAATATTCTAGGCTTCACTCAATGAGAGGTACAGAGAGTGTTGCTTTGCTCCATGGTTACTGTTCCTCCAGCGATGAGGACCACTCATTGCACTCCTCTTAGCTGATCACTGACTTCAGGCCTTGGCTGAAGTGTTGCTGTTCTAATAATAATTATGATGCTCAATTACTGGCTGAGAACATTGAGCTGGGAACAGTACATTCCCAGAAATTTATTTTCTCTCCTTTTATTCAATTGATTCTTTTCTTTTCACTTTCCTTATTTTTTCTCTACTATGAAAAGAAAAGCACACCAATTTTTTTCACATCCATATGTTCCTACACGTCTAATGTGAGAAATGAATTATAGTCTTAAATATTTATTTTCCTACTTCATTATAGGTGGAGAAAGTACATGTGGTTTTATATCCAGCCTGAAAGATGATATATAAATCCATTGGTGACATGCATATATGCATAACACTGACATATTTTTAAGGAATTATGAAGTACTTAAAGGTCATGCCTAACTTTTATGACCTAGATAGAGGCAGACATTTCAAAGGAGACTCAAATTAGCCCGTTCTCTGACATAACAGCACACAGATCAGATCCAGAATAAAGAACTGGGCTCATCAGGCTAGCAGCCAAAAGAAAACACGGCACACTGAGTCAAATTGAGCAACTGGACAGTAGAATTTTAATGGACAGAACTTGGTGTGAATCTTTTGCTTTAGTTTGCAGAAGGCCTGTATTGATTATCAATGCATTGATAGCTGTGAAAAGGTTTTCTAATTTGGTGACACAGTTACCTTGTGTGTGTGTGTGTGTGTGTGTGTGTGTGTGTGTGTGTGTGTGTATGTGTGTGAGTGTGTGTGGTGGGGGCCGGGGGGGTTCTCTGTAAGGCAGATTCCTGGGTTCCACTCCAAGAGATTCTGACAGAATAGATCAGAGGTGGGTTCAGGGGATGTGCACTTTTCACACACACTAACAGGGAATGCACTGTTACCCTGTTATCCCTTAACTGTACCCTCTGAACCACCGCCTGCAGATCAAGGTGTTCACACTTTTAGTCTTGCCAAGCTCTCAGTGACCTCGCTCATCCTCTTTCCTCCTCTTTCTGTTCCTTCTTCTCCTTGACAACATCTGCTCTGACTGTGATTTTTAAATCTCCATCCAGCAAGACTGTTCCCCTGAATTTACTAGTTTATGTAAGTGCTTTTAAAATTCCAGGCAACTGGGGCACCTGGGTGGCTCAGTCGATTATTAAAAATTAAAATAAATAAATAAAATTCCAGGCAACTAACATATGAAAGACTAGTCTGATTACAACTTGTCTTTAAGTTGAAAATGTTCTGTTCATTTATTGTAGCAAATTCAATAGTTTTGACAATTTTTAAAAAGTCACTCCAGTTCTCAATTCGTCCCAGTTTCATTTCAGTTTCTTGTCAAGTTTGATTGGAGTTGGTATATGTTTGTTTTTAATTTTTTTTAACATTTGATTTATTATTGAGAGACAGAGACAGAGCATGAGTGGGGAGGGGCAGAGAGAGGGGGAGACACAGAATCCAAAGCAGGCTCCAGGCTCTGAACTGTCAGCACAGAGACCGACGCGGGGCTCGAACTCACAGACCAAGCGAGATCATGACCTGAGCTGAAGTTGGACGCTTAACCAACTGAGCCACCCAGGCATCTCTGGTGTATCTTTGTTTTTATATGGGAGGAAAAATATGTATTACATGAAAGTGATAGCCAAAGTTTAATTTCATTGTTGTTTCTTAAAAATCTAATGTATTATTGGGGCTATAGCAAAGATTGAGGAACAAGGCCAGATATCAGGATCAGAGGACTAAAACAGGTTGTAATGAGTAATTTGTCTGAGTTACAGTCAAGGAGGAATCTGTAAGTCTCAGAGCAAATGCAATCACAGTAAGAGAGGTAATGGAAAAATTTGAAGTCAGAGTAGAAGAAAAGCAAAGAAATAATCATAGACTGACAGAATACATTACAATAAATTATATACCATCTAAGAGATGCAAGGAGACTCCTATGGTTCTTTTCCTGTGGGCTACACTGCTCAACACTCAGATAATGAGAGAAGGTGGGAAGGCGCTCTGATCTTCTGGTCGACTACACATGGAAAACAAGCTTCTTTCAAAGACACACAGTCTGAGAAATCTCATTAAAGTTATGCTTGATTCTATTTTATACTATAATAAATAGTCTTTAGAGACATGATATTTTATTGTGGTTCTAATGACTCTTGGTTGAATCTGACAATATTGATGTCACTACATAGTTCCAGTCAGACTGGCAATAGGGAATTAAAAAAAATTAGTAGAACATAAGAATCTTCCAAAAAATGATACATAAAACCCTCTTCTCCGTGAAAAATGAACTTGCTTCAAAAGAGCACTGGCAAGATAATCTTGGAGAGTTATGTTATAAAATGTGAACAAACTTTTCTTCAATGTCATCCTTGTGATACTGGCCTGTTTCTATTAATATCATGTAAATGTTATGGAAATCGAGCATGCTGGGTGCCTCATCTGTCTCAGAGAGTGGTGGCAAGATGACAAAGGTAAAGAGAACTGCTTTAGTTGAGAAGGTAAAGAAAGGATGAAATTTTACTCCGCAGTAGCCTGTTGATAATGAACTTGGGCATCTCTGTCATGCAAAAAGGAGGCGCTAGGTGAATATAAGGAATCCACAGGCTCAGAGAAGAACAGAAATTTTGAGCCTTGCTTTCAAAACTGAGTCTGAAGAGAATTGTGAGTCTGAAACAGAAGGACAGGCTGATGAATAAGGTTGTCAGGGAGAATGCAAAGCAAGGTGTGAATTATGGTGGTATCAGATGGCAACTCTCCGTATTCCCTGAGGGACACTGCTCTTTATGCCGACTAGAAGGTGAAGAGTGCTGATAGATACCTCAGGAAGCCTCTATTCACTATTTTCCATCTCATCTGGAATTGTCTTGTCACTTCCCCACCGAAGACCATGCACAAAAGTTTCCCTGCAGAGGTAGTGTAGCATAAGCTAGTGTTGTAGTTAAGACTGCAGGCCTGGAGTTAGGGTTCTTGGGTTCAAATCCTGACTCTATAGATTCTGATACTTTTTACATCTCTCCCTCTCAGGTTTTAACTGTACAACTTAAATTCTTTATGTTCTCCTCTGTGAAGTGGGGATAATTATGGTAACCAAATTACAGTGTTGTGTGGATCAAATCAGCCAAACTTTGTAAAATGCCCAGCATATGGAGTGGTGCCGTGAAACCCCTCAAATAAATCTTAACTGGATAGCTTAAGTTCTGGGCTAAGATTTTAGTTACAGAGATCTTCCAGTTCTCAGGGAATTTATAATGAAAGGAGAGGGACCACACCAATAAACACATAATTTTTGACAATAGGAAATTTAAAAAGTTGTGGAACATGAGATTGTAATTAGAAAAAATTACTCAGGGGGAAAGCAAGACGGAAGTTGTAGGTGAGAGTGAGCATGTATGTGCTCTGTGTGGTTTGGAAATGTATTATATGATTGGATGTAAAGATGTTTTTAAAAAAATGGTTTCACAGTAGTATATAAGACCTTTCTAAAAATGACAGATAATAATCATGTCTGGAACAAACTCTCCCCAGTGTCTTCAATAAACTGTTATAAACCATGCACTCAATCCTCTTTGGGTCAGAGCAAAGGAGAATTTAGTAAATATACTAGCTCTATAGTTTTGAGGATAGTTTTCTTAAATATATTAGCCCACATTTTAGTAAAATCCCATTCCTTTATTTGGTAGACGGGAGTTGTATTAGTAGACCCAGAAATGCCATAGATAATCAGAGCTGCAGGTGTCCAGCTGATGTTTTGGTTTATGGAATCTATACTGAGCAGGCAGCCATTGTCTTCACTTTTTAGACCCTAGATGGCAGCCACTGTTTCCAAGAAATGATATGCCTAACAAAGACATTCAAAAACAGAAAAAAATACTCAACCAAAAAGGTACTGATATATTAAAATATGTTGATGCCAAAACACTATTTCAATGAAATATGGAAGGAAAAAAAAGCATTTTTGGCATTTTCAGTTTTTATTCCAATTAGTTAACATGCAATGTAATATTTGTTGATTCAACATTTCCATACATTGCCCAGTGCTCATTACAAGTGCACTCCTTAATTGCCATCACCTATTTCACTCATCTCCCAACTCACCTCCCCTCTGATAACCACCAGTTTGTTCTCTATAGTTAGGAGTCTGTTTTTTGGGTTGTGTCTGTTTTATCATTTGTTCATTTGTTTTGTTTCTTAAATTCCACATATGAGTGAAATCATACAGTATTTGTCTTTCTCTGACTAACTTATATTTAGCATTATACACTCTAGCTCCATCCATGTCTTGCAAATTGCAAATTTTTTTTTCTTGTGGCTGAATAATATTCCACTATATGTGTGTGTGTGTGTGCGCGCGCGCACGCGTGCACGTGCTCACGCGCACGTGATATGTATTCACGACTTTTTCTTTTTTTTTTAATTTTTTTTTTATGTTTATTTCTAAGACAGAGAGAGGCAGAGCATGAGTGGGGGAGAAGGAGAGAGAGTGGGAGACACAGAATCGGAAGCAGGCTCCAGGCTCCAAGCTGTCAGCACAGAGCCCAACGCGGGGCTCGAACTCACAAAACGGGAGATCATGATCTGAGCCGAAGTTGGTCACTCAACTGACTGAGCCACTCAGGCGCCCCTCACCACTTTTTCTTTATCCAGTCATCTACTGATAGACACTTAGGCTGCTTCCATATCTTGGCTATTATAAATATGCTGCTAAAAAGAGAGGTGCATGTATCCCTTTGGATTCATGTTTTTGTATTCTTTGGGTAAATACCCAGTACTGAAATTGCTATAACATAGGGTAGTTCTACTTTTAACTTTTTGAGGAACCTCCATGCTATTTTCCACAGTGGCTGCACCGGTTTGCATTTTCACCAACAGTACACATCCTCGCCAACACCTGTTGTTTCCTGTGTTGTTGATTTTGGCCATTCTGATGGGTGTGAGGTGACATCTTATTGTAGTTTTGATTTTCATTTCCCTCATGATTAGTGATATTGAGCATCTTTTCATGTGTTTATTGGTCATTTGTATGCCCTCTTTGGAAAAATGTCTATGTCATCTGTCCATTTTCTTAAATTGGACTATTCATTTTTGGGGTGCTGAGTTTTATAAGGTCTTGATATATTTTGGATACTACCCCTTTATTGGATGTCATTTGCAGATATGATTCCCATTTTATAGGTTGCATTTTAGTTTTAATTGTTTCCTTCACTGTACAGAAGCTTTTTATTTGATACAGTCTCAATAGTATATTTTTGTTTTTATTCCCCTTGCCTCAGGAAACATATCTAGAAAAAAGTTACCATGGCTGATGTCAGAGAGAAGTTACTGCCTGTGTTCTCTTCTAGGATATTTATGGTTTCATAATCCATTTTGAATTTATTTTTTGTATGGAGTAAGAAAGTGGCTCTGTTTCATTCTTTTGCATGTAGCTGTTGAGTTTTTCCAACACCATTTGTTGAAGAGATGGTCTTTTCCCACTGCATTTTCTTTCCTGTTTTGTAAAAGATTAATTGACCATATAGTTGTGTGTTTTTTATCTGGGTTTTCTATTCTGTTCTATTGACCTGTGTGTCTGGTTTTGTACCAGCACAATACTGTTTTGATTACTATAACTTTATAATATAACCTGAAGTCTAGAATTGTGATTCCTCCAGCTTTACTGTCCTTTTCAAAATTCCTTTGGCTAGTTGGGGTCTTTGTGGTTCCATACAAATTTTAGAATTGTTTGCTTTAGATCTTTGAACAATGCTGTTATTTTGACAGGCATTGCATTCAATGTGTAAATAGTTTGGGGTAGCACAGACATTTTAACGATATGTGTTCTTCTAATCCATGAACATGGAATGCCTTTCCATTTCTTTGTCTTTTCATCTATTTTTTTTTGTCAGCGTTTTATAGTTTTTTAGAGTACAAGTCTTTCACCTGTTTGACTAGGTTTACTCCTAAGTATCTTATCATTTTGGGTGCAGTTATAAATGGGATTGTTTCCTTTATTTTTTTTTTAATTCTTGAAAATGTTTCTTTATTTTTGAGGGTTAGAGCATAAAAGAGTGGAGGAGCAAAGAGAGAGAGGGAAAGAGGATCTGAAGTGGATGCTGACAGCACTGACCTGATGCAGGGCTCAAACTCACAAACTGTGAGATTATGACCTGCGCCAAAGTTGGACACTCAACCAGCTGAGCCACCTAGGCACCCCAGGACTGTTTTATTAATTTCTCTTTCTGCTGCTTTATTATTGGTGTATAGAAATGCAATGGATTTCTGTACAATGATTTTGTATCCTGTAGTTTTGATGAATTCATTTATCAATTCTAGTAGTTTTTGGTGGTGTCTTTTGTTTTCTATATATATATATATATATATAGTATTATGTCATCTACAAATAGTGTAAGTTTTATTTCTTGCTTACCAGTTTGGATGCCTTTTATTTCTTTTTGTTGTCTGACTGCTGTGGCTAGAACTTTCAGGACTATGTTGAATAAAAGTGGTGACAGTGGACATCCTTGTCTTGTTTCTGACCTTAGGGGAAAAGCTCTCAGTTTTTCCCCATTGAGTATGGTGTTAGGTGCGGGTTTTTCATATATGACCTTTATTATGGTGAGGTATGTTCCCCCTAAACCTATTTTGTTGAGGGTTTTTATCATGAATGGATGTTGGACATTGTCAACTGCTTTTTTGCATCAGTTGAAATGACTATATGTTTTTTAATCCTTTCTCTTATTGATGGTGATATATCACATTAATTGATATGTAAATACTGAACCACTTGCCTTCCTGGAATAAATGCCACTTGGTTGTGGTGAATGATTTTTCTTAAGGTACTGTTGGATTTGGTTTGATAGTATTTTGCTGAGGATTTGTGCATCTATATTCATCAGAGATATTGATTGGCCTATAGTTCTCTTTTTTAGGAGTGTCTTTATCTGGTTTTGGTATCAGAGTAATGCTGGTTCGTGGAATGAATTTTGAAGTTTTCCTTTTCTATTTTTTGGAATAGTTTGAGAGGAATAGATATTAACTCTTTTTTAAATGCTATTAGAATTCACCTGTGAAATCTTTCCGGTTCGGACTTTTGTTTGTTGGCAGTGTTTTGATTACTGATTTAGTTTCCTTGGTAGTAATTGGCCTGTTTGAATTTCTGTTTCTTTGTGATTCAGTGTTGGTAGGTTATATATTTCTAGGCATTTATCCACTTCTTCCAGGTTGTCTAATGTTTTGGCATGTAAGTTTTTACAATATTCTCATGCAATCCTTTGTTTTTCTATGCTGTCAGTTGTTATTTCTCCTCTCTCATTTGTGATTTTATTTATTTGAGTCCATTCCTCTTTTTTCTTGGTAAGTCTGGCTAGAGGTTTATCAGTTTGATCGATTTTTTAAAAAGTTTATTTATTTTGAGAGACAGAGAGAGGGAACATGAGCAAGGGAGGGGCAGTGAGAGAGAGAATCCGGAGCAGACACCGTGCCACCAGCATGAAGCCTGAAGCAGGGCTCCAACTCACAAACTGCAAGATCATGATCTGAGCTGAACTCAAGAGGTGGACGCTTAGCTGACTGAGTCACCTTGGCGCCCCAATTTGGTTGTTTTTTTTTTTTTTTTCAAAGAAGTTGCTCCTTGTTTCATTGATACTGGTTTGGTTTTGTTTGTTTTGTTTGCTTGTTTGTTTGTTTCTATATCATTTATTTCAGCCCTAGTCTTTATTATTTCTTTCCTTCTGCTGGTTTTAGGTTTTGTTTTTTGTTCTTTTTTCTAGCTCCTTTAGGTGCAAGGTTAGGTTTTTTTATTTGCTATAAACTTCTCTCTTAAAACCACTTTAGCTGCATCCCAAAGTTTTTGGGCTGTTGTGTTTTCAAATTCATTTGTTTCCATGTACTTTTTAATTTCTTCTTTGATTTCCTGGTTGGCCCATTTCATTGTTTAGTAGCATGTTATTTAACCTCCATTAATTTAAAATAATTTTTTTACTTTTTTTTTTGAGAGAGAGAGAGGAGACAGAGAATCTGAAGCAGGCTCCAGGCTCTGAGCTGTCAGCACAGAGCCCAATGTGGGGCTCAAACTCACAAACCGTGAGATCGTGACCTGAGCTGAAGTCAGATGCTTAACCTACTGAGCCACCCAGACGCCCCTAACCTTCATTTATTTGTGGTCTTTCCAGATTTTTTCTTGTGGTTGATTGCTTCATAGTGCTGTAGTGCTTCATAGTGCTTAAGTCAGATATGACTTTAAACTTCTTGAATTTTTTGAGGATTGTTTTATGGGCTAATATGATCTATTCTGGAGAATATTCTGTGTGCACGTGAGAAGAATGTGTGTGCTGGTCTTTTAGGATGGAATGTTCTGAATATATTTATTCCAGTGTGTCATTCAGAACCATTGTTTCCTTATTGATGGTCTATTTAAATGATCTGTCCTTTGATGTATGTGGAGTGTAAAGTCCCCTACTATTATTGTATTATTACCAATTAGTTGTTTTGTGGTTGTTATTAACTGTTTTATGTATTTGGGTGCTTCTATGTTGAGTGCATAAATATTTACAATTGTTACATCTTGTATTGTCCCTTTTATTATTATATAGTGTCCTTTTTGTCTTTTGTTACAGTCTTTGTTTTAAAGTCCACTTTTTCCTATATCAGTATTGGTACTCCAGCTTTCTTTTGACACCATGCACATGATAGATATTTTTCCATCCTCTCATTTTCAATCTGCAAGTGTCTTTATGTCTAAAATGAGTTTCTTGTAGACAGCATATAGGTGAGTCTTGTTTATTTGTTCATTTGGTCACCCTATGTCTTGTGATTGGAGTGTTTAGTTCATTTGCATTCAAAGTAATTATTCATAGAAAGGTTTTGCTGTCATTTTTGTCATTATTTGTTTGTGGTTGCTTCTGAAGATTTTCTCTTATCCTTCCTTATCTTTCTCTCTTGCATGGTTTGCTGATTTTCCTTAGTGATATATTTGGATTTCTTCCTCTATATTATTTGTGCATTTATTAGTGGTTTTTGATCAATAGTTACCACTAAGTTTGTATATGACCATTTCTGCATATAACAGTCTGTATCAGGGCACCAGGGTGGCTCAGTCAGTTAAGCGTCTGACTTCAGCTCAGCTCATGATCTCACTGTCAGTCAGTTTGACCCCCATATCAGGTTCTGTGCTGACAGCTCAGAGCCTGGAGCCTGCTTCAGACTCTACATCTCCCTCTCTCTCTGCCCCTCCCCGACTTGTGCTCTGTCTCTCTCTGACTCTCAAAAATGGATAATTGTTAAAAAATTAAAAAAAAAAAAAAAACAGCCTGTATTAAGTTCATTGTCATTTAAATCTGAACCCATTCTTTTATCCTCTCCTCCCCTCGTTTCAGGTATATTTTCTTATATTTTACATCTTTTTATTTTGTGAGTTCCTTGACTGATATTTTTCAGAAATATCCCCTTTTGCTGCTTTTGTGTCCTACCTTTATACTGTCATTTTTGGCGTCCTGTTTCCTCTCAAATAGTACCGTTTCATATTTCTTGCAGGGATGGTTTAGTGGTCACGAACTTTTTTTAGGTTTTGTTTGCCTGGGAAAATCTTCACATCTCCTATTCTAAATGACAGCCTTGCTGGCCAAAGCATTCTTGGCTGCAGATTTTTCCCATTCAGCACTTTGAATATATCGTGCTACTTCCTTCTGGCTTAGAAAGTTTCTACTGAAAATTCCCTGCTAGCCTTATGGATTTTCCCTTGTAAGTTACTATCTATTTTTGCCTTACTTCTTTAATTTTTTTATCACTATATTTTGCTAATTTAATTGCAATATGTCTTGGTGTGGATGGATCTGCTTTTGTTGGTGATGATGGAAGCTCTCTGTGCTTCCTGAATCTGGATATCTGTTTTCTTCCCCAGATTAGGGAAGTTTTTAGCTATTATTTCTTCAGATAAATTTTCTGCCCCCTTTCTCTCTCTTCTTCTTCTGGGACTCCTGTAATACAAATGTTATTCTGTTTGATGGAGTCACTGAATTCCCTAAGTCTATTTGCATAATTCTTCTTTCGTCTTTTGTTCAGCTTCATTTCTTCCCATTAATTTGTCTTCTAGGTGTTAATTCATTCCTCTGCTTCTTCCAGCCAATTGTTCATTGCACAAGTGAATATGTAATCTCATTTATTGAGCCCTTTATCTCTGCTATGTTAGTCCTTATCTCTATGTTAAGGGTCTCACTTGTGTCTTCCACTCTTCTCAAGTACAGTGAATATGATCATTACTTTAAATTCTCTATCAGGCATGTTACTTATATCTGTGTCACTTAGATCTCTGGCTGTGGTCATATCTTATTCTTTCATTTGGGTTAAATTTCTCTGTCCTCTCATTTTTTCTGTCTCTGTGTCTGTTTGTCTATGTTAGGAAAATTATCTATGTCTTCTGTCCTTGAGGGTAATGGCCTTATAAAGGAGAAATCCTACAGTGTCCTGCCTTGTAGTATCCCCTGTTCCCCAGGGCCTGGCACTTCTGGGAGTGTCTTCACTGTGTGCTGCATGTACTGTGCTATTTTGTCCTGGCCACTTTGTCCTTCAGGCTAATCTTCTGCAGAGTCTCTCTTTGCCTGTTATGGGCAGTGTTTGGTCCCTGGCCTGAATGTAGTGCGTTTTACCTAGGTGTGCTCTGGTCCGTTTGTGAAATGAGAGCTGTTGCTACCACTTGGGGCACCAAGGCGCTGCATAACTCCCGTGTGGGAAGACAGTGCGACCAGGGTTTGGGTTAATCTTCTGGGAGAGGGGGCCATGCTAGGACTGAGGCAAGTGTGATTGGGAAGGGTGGATCCCCAGGGTGGGGAGGAACTTGGTGTAAGCAAGTTAGGTAGCAAGTGTCAGTGCTGTGCTGGTTCCCAAAGATGGCCCTGTGCTTGTTCTGAGGGGATGGGGGGTGGGCGGAAATGGCACCAACCAGTTCCTTTGTGCCTGGAGTGGTGTCTTCATGAACACTGTGCCCTCTGGGATGCACTCCAAGATGAGCGAATAACTTTTCCGCTTTGTGCCCCAAGTGCTCTTCTAATTGTTGTTTCTACACTGTATATCTGTGGGTTGTTCTGCTGCCTTCTTTCCAAGAGCACCCAAATCCCTCTTGGCTCTATCTCAGCCAAGCCCACTAATCTTTAAAACTCTAGACTTTAAGCCCCACTGGTTGTAAGAACTCACGAAATTTCAACCCCTCTCACCTTCCAAGCCCAATTGCTATGGGGATCCATTTTCCCTGTGTACTCCCTGTGTGCCAGTCTGTCTCTCACCCTTCTCTGTAACTGCAGCTCCCTCCCCACTGCAGCAGCTGTGATCCATTTATGTTCCAAACTGTGCCTCCCTACTTCCTACCTTTTTCAATATGGCATTTTCTCTGCCTTTAGCCATGGAGTTTATTCTTCCACTCTTCAGGTTGATTTCTGGCGTATTTAGGATGGTGTTATAGGTATCTAGTTGTCTTTGTGGGCTGAGGCAAGCCTGGTCTTTCTAGTCTGCCACCATCTTCCCTCTTTTTCCAGAAACATTGACAAAAGCCATTATTTTATTTATACACACATGTGCATACATTGCTGATTTTTTTAACCTTTAGGGAAGAGAAATTTAATATTTTCAGTGTGTAATTCAAATTTACAGAGCAAAAAATTTTGTGATCTGCAGAAATGGAGTATCATATAAATAGTAAGAAAAATTGTTACCTTATTATTTCTAGACTTACTGAGATAAATGGAAATGCTGACAAGACCAAGTCTTGGTTTTCTGAAGTCATTTGTAGGCAAAATATTCAGGTTTTTTCTTAGTAGTAAAAGGTCACTATGGGACATGAAGAAATCTCTGTTCTAAACTTGAGAATCAGACCTGCTATATATGGTTGTATAGTGGAATATCATTTGCAGCATGGATATGGTTGATTTGTATGCTTATTACAAAGATTTTAAGGAAGATGGCGGTACAAAATCTGGTTCCAACACATGAACACTTTTCCAACAGATGGAAATGAGTTTTAATAAGGAGCCACTTTTTCCTAACTTATATTTAAAAAAAGATATCCTATGGATAAGCAATAATCCTAACAATCCTGACATAGATTTGTCAATGGGATGGAGATTTCAGCTCAACTCAATATTCATCTGCCATTACCCCCACCCACCTTCTTCTTTTCAAAGCCTGTCTCTCCTCTCTTGATTCATGGACTACTAACTTTATTAACCCTGACATTGGAGCCAACATCTTCTTCTTCTGTATTGCCTTGGCAATAGATTTAATTAAAAACATAAATCTTCCGAGTAGATTGATATCATTAGAACACTTTATAAATGCTTTCATTTTCTCACTATGGTAATCGATATTTTTAGTCTTGTATTTGAAAATTACTCTCTAGGTGTTAGTTTTTTAAGATTTATTTTCTGCAAATACTGATTGATCTTTTGGAGATCATCATGGTTAGTTTTTGTTTGGGGAGGCTTTTTGGAAGAATAAAAAGATTTTTTTTTTTTTTTTTTTTTGCTATAGGAAAGGATGTGTGTGTGTTTGTATGTATGGGGTGTGTGTGTGTGTGTGTGTGTGTGTGTGTGTGTGTGTGATGATGATGATGATACATGTTATTACTGTTGCTAGAATAGCAAGAGGTGAGCTCCAAATTTCCTAAATGAAGCATTTATTGAATACCATTATGGCTCCATCATTACTATTGTAATGTTAATACAACAACTCTTGTCTTCAAAGAGCAGAAATTTGTGAACAGAACCTTTCTTAGAATAATATATGAATTCCAAAAAAATATATGAATTATTTAACATGCGACCTCAGGGGCGCCTGGGTGGCGCAGTCGGTTAAGCATCCGACTTCAACCAGGTCACGATCTCACGGTCCGTGAGTTCGAGCCCCGCGTCGGGCTCTGGGCTGATGGCTCAGAGCCTGGAGCCTGTTTCCGATTCTGTGTCTCCCTCTCTCTCTGCCCCTCGCCCGTTCAGGCTCTGTCTCTCTCTGTCCCAAAAATAAATAAACGTTGAAAAAAAAAATTTAAAAAATAACATGCGACCTCAGAAGTGACAATTTTGTTTTGAAAGAAATATTTTTAACATAATTCAATAAGGTATTGTTTCTCTTTAAATGTCAGAGTCATTTGATTAAAGATATCTTTTTTTTTTTTAATTTTTTTTTTCAACGTTTATTTATTTTTGGGACAGAGAGAGACAGAGCATGAACGGGGGAGGGGCAGAGAGAGAGGGAGACACAGAATCGGAAACAGGCTCCAGGCTCTGAACAGTCAGCACAGAGCCTGACGCGGGGCTCGAACTCACGGACCGCGAGATCGTGACCTGGCTGAAGTCGGACGCTCAACCGACTGCGCCACCCAGGCGCCCCTAAAGATATCTTTAAAAGGTATTATGAGAATTCTTTAAAAGATTATATGAGAAACATATAATGCTTTATATGTTTTAAAAACTATGGATTTTTATGTGTATGTGAAATACACTGTCTTTATATGTTAACTCTTTTTGTAATCCCTTTCAATTCCATGGGCTTCAAAAAGCATTTTAAAATGCTTTGAATACTTCTTATTCACTTAGTCCTCTTTCATGACTCTTTTTTTTTTAACATTTATTTATTTTTGAGACAGAGAGAGACAGAGCATGAATGGGGGAGGGTCAGAGAGAGAGAGGGAGACACAGAATTTGAAACAGGCTCCAGGCTCTGAGCTGTCAGCACAGAGCCTGACGCGGGGCTCGAACTCACGGACCACGAGGTCATGATCTGAGCTGAAGTCGGCCGCTTAACCGACTGAGCCACCCAGGTGCTCCTCATGACTCTTTCTAGCCATATTCTAATTTTTTTGAATTAGGCAAATGATATTCATGACCATGGCATATGATACTGATGAATTAAGATTCAGTACCACTTGTTTATTTTTCTTTAAGTACAGGAACAAAATGAGTTATTTAGAATGGAGAGGATTTATATTGTATAATCTATGTCACTCTTCTTTTAATTAAGGATTTAAAATGACTACATTGGAGTCCTAGTGAAACCATGAGTCAATGTGAAAATCTGTTTATTGACAAAGGCAGTAACATGATGCCAGATATAATTTTAGATAGTTTGCATCACTACCTAATGGATCTGTCACTTTCTGCATAACCCTGCACAAATTATTTTCCCTTTCTGTGACTTAGTTTATTCCATTATAAAATGTGGATAACAAAATGACCTATTTTGTAGAATTAATATGAAGATTAACTCTAAGTTAACTGATGTAGCACAATTAGGATAGTATGTAGCCTACATTAAATAATCAAGAAATGTTAACTATCATCATTATATTTTATCATCATTATTTCAATCTTCAGAAAAATCCAAGATGGAGTATTATTATTATCCCTATATTACAAATGAGGAAACTGAGACTCAGAGAGGTTGATTCCTGCCTTATCTACTTGAAAGAATTGTTTGAAATTTGAACATCAAAGATATCAAAGCATTTTTGAAACATGAATTGCAGTACAAATAAAAGGAGTTAAGGGATTATTTGAGCAAAAGAGAACAAAGAATAATCACATTAACAGGTACTTGCTAGCTATACAAGCAATGAAGTATAAAAGAAGCAGTTTCTGCATTTGGGCTATAATTTATGAAGAATATGATTCTCACTGACTCTAGAATCATAAACTGTGCCCAAGACACCCCGAGGCAAAGCTTCTATACCACTGAGGGTAAAAGCTCTTTAATCTGACGTTGGTTTATTTAAATCATAAACAATTAGAAACAAATGACATTTTGCAGTTGACTCCATGCTCTGTTGTTCTTTAGTGAAAATACCGATAATCCAAATGTAATTAATTCAACGTTTATTTTTATGGATATTATCTTTAATATTAATGAGGTTTGCCCATGTTTGTATGAGTTATGATTTCTGAGATTTCTTTTTCTGTTTCATACTCTGTGAGAAAGTTGAATAATTGAAAACTAGCTTAGTGTCTACCATTCTTTGCAGATAACTTTAGTAGTAATAGGTAATGTGGGTTTTTGTTTGTTTTATCTAATACAATAACCTCAGATTACCTATTACAAGAATCACACTTCCATGTGTATACCATCTGAGGGCTTTTTTTTTTTTTTTAATGCATTTGCCCCTTGTGCTGGAAAAATTACCCAGTTAACACCATGATAATAGTAGTGATTTTCAGGAAAGGATCTGTGGATCCTTTCTCTGTAATTTACTTGCTGTTTCTGACAACCCTTCACAATAGCTGTAATCAGTGTGGTGATTTTTCCCTTGAACTCTGCCCAGACCTGCCCATCACTGATTCACTTACATGTTTTTAAATACTGCGCTGCCTTTCTCAGTTTGCTATTGATTGCAATTAATCAGAGGTATTTTTTTAGTTGTTAAGAGCTTTCCACTTATAAACACTGTAAACATGAGTGAAACGTGTTTTTCTCTCAAAAGAAAACACAAAATTACATAATATTATAACTTAAATAGATGTTAGAAATTATCTAGTGTTCCCAATCAACACATTTAGTACGAGGGAAACTGGGTTTTCAGAGGTTAAATGTCAAGTTCAAGTCACAAATCTAGTGCGTAAGAGGTTAGACCTTTTGACACTCTTTTCAGAAGAGTGCTCTGTAATTCTCAAATAAAGTGACTTACTGTTAACGATGAATTAAATGTAAATCTGCAAATCCAAATGTAGATAACTATTGCCTATCCAGATTATTAGAACATTCCAAGAGGGCAGACACTTGAGTGCTTTTGTTCACTGTTGTACTCATAATAGATGCTCAATAAATACTTTTGAATAAATAAATGAATGGCTAGTTGAATAATACTCTATCACATACATTTATAGTTTTTCCCTAATTACCTTGCTTTTTAAAGTGTTATGTTTTATTTACTTCTTTAGTTGTCTATATAATTTCTTTTCTTTTTTTCTTTTTTTTTTTTTGTATTATATGCAATCTTACTACTACATTAAAGGTATAATATTTAGGCAGCCAGCCAGCTTTTTTTTTTTTTTTTTTTTTTTTTACCATATGAAGTCATATAACATGTGACTACTATTTTTCTAAATAAATTGACTAAATGAATTCCTTCCTTCCTTCCTTCTTTCCTACCTTCCTACATTATGTTAAGGAGTTTACTTTCATGATTTGCAGAGAGCTACCAATGAAAATATTGTTTTATAATTATGAATCATGGGTTTAAAAGCTCCTATATGAAATCTACTTGCTGGCATTGGGGGTGTCAAATGAGAAAATAAACCTTTAGAAATATTTGTCCAAATAGTAAAACTATTTCTAAATTCTCCTCCTTGTCATGGCCTTCATTTCATGAATAGCTTCCTAGGACTATTCATCAATATCTTTTCCTTCTTCAAGAGGATCTAGGTACCTTATATATGTTCTGTTGCTAACACGGTGTGATTCTTTTTTTTTTTTTTTTTTTTTTTTGTCTTGGGTCAGAGACTATTAAATCTAGGAAATAGCTTGGCTTCAAATATATTGTTGGTAGTTTAATTTAGAGTGTCACCCTAAAGAATCATAATTAACCACAACTATGGAGTCTTAGTGTACAAAAGTAATAAAGATCATCTAAATGAGTCTTATATTTGAGTAGGAGCTTATTCAAGTGGTATGCATGCTCCATTCATCTATTACCAAGAAAGGAAGGAAGGAAGGAAGGAAGGAAGGAAGGAAGGAAGGAAGGAAGAAAGAAAGAAAGAAAGAAAGAAAGAAAGAAAGAAAGAAAGAAAGAAAGAAAGAAAAGAAAAAAGAAAAATGTTGTAAGAACCTGCATTTTTGTCACCTCTTTGCTTTAATGCTGAAGTAACAATCTGATGATATGTAAGCGTGTATAAATTACGCTACTTTTCAATGTACACTGAGAAAACAAAAACAAAACTCCAGAAACAAACAAACGAACAAACAAAACCAGTGGTTAGTGTACAGCAGATCATTCACGGGGATCTCCAAACGTGATCTCATTTTTCCCCTGAGTCTGCTGTTGGTATACTGGCCACATTTGTGTCAACCCTGCATCAGGGTCAACCCACAGCAACGCAGTTTGTCCGTTATCTCAGATACTGGATGATGCTCGCCCCTTCTCCAGACTGTGGGTAACTTTGCCAGTGAAAATCTATCCCCAGTTCTTAAATTCAGACAAACCAGCCCAGAGGCATTGAAAGTCTTCTTCAGAGATTCTGGTTTTTCCCCTAGATTAGTTGGTTGTTAATAATTCTGACTTCCAAATAATAACAATAATTCAAACTGTTCTTCTTTTCCCAGTGGCACAGCTCAAGATGCATAAGTGATGTGGCTAGTTCATAAAAATACTGGATTTTGAAGAGAGACCGTCCTGAGCATTTTGGTCATAAATAAGTGGAAAGCTTTGGGTAACAATTCTCCAGGCCTGACAAGACACAGAAAATCCTTGGTCAGTTCTTAAAGCTTTCCACTTGCAGACTATGGTTAAGCACTTCTGCATTTCCAGTCTTATTTTACATCCCATCCTACTGACTGTTCACCCCTCATGTTTCTTTCTTGAGGATTGTCCAATTGTAGATCTTAGAGGATTTTTACTCTTTATTTCCCCCTTTACACTTTCAGGATTTACACCAAACCAGAGAGCAGAATAGGAGCCCTGCCTGTCTTGGTAGAAGCCACATGTTAAACTGGTTAGAGTAGTAACCAGCATTTTTACCAACTGGATGACAATACAAAGCAAAACCATCCGTTTACTTCCGAAAGCTTCCAAGCGGGAGACCTACTCCACTTCATTATCCCAAATGTGAAAGGCCTTTATGATTATGAAGGAGGATTTGGACCAAGGGAAGATGCCACATCTGATATGATTGCAAAACACTGACTAGAAATTCAAGGCAGCAAGACTAATCACAGTGAGGCACCTTGGGTCTCGTGAGGCTCTCTACACAAATCTTAATTATGTTAGGAATTTTATTTTCCTCCAATTTGGACATTTTTCAAATAGTTTTTTTTTTTTTTTTTTGCTCTTCTTGTTAAGGTATTGCTAATACTATTCGATTTTTAAATAAAATGCATTGAGTGTTTCACTGCTTACCAATGAAAGGCATATTCACTGTAGAAAAGTTAGAAAACATGAAAGAACAGAAAGCAGAGGAGATGATTCTAATCTTTATATAACCATTATTTGCATTTGCTGAAATGTTCTCTCTGTGTATTTTTGTAGATGGAATCTTATGCCTATATATTATAGCCTGCTTGTCCACTTAAAAATATATATCAAAAGTATTTTGAAGTCATTAGGTACTCTGCTGTAATGTGATTTTAACGCTATCTAGTTTTCCATCACGTGGATATAGAATAATTTACCTGATCAATATTTTTTTTTTGCTCATTTAGGTTGTTTTCAATTTGCTACCATGACACTTATTCCCTTATGATCTCTTAGTACTCTGTGTATACTGATAATACACCAGAGTACATTATAGTAAATTGTGAATATATATGTTTCCCCCCTTTTGCTGTTAACACCCTGAGCTTTGGGATTTAGTCTTTTAAAATCACTGTTCCACCAGCATCTGGTCCAAGATCACCGCAGGAAATGAGAGGTGCATACCCAAATTATATCTATGAATATAATTTGAAACTTAAGAATTAGTTATTGAACTCAATATGTTTTGACATATAGCAAAGACCAGAAAAAAATGGTTATGGTGTCTTATTACGGAATGCTAGTTTCATTTGGATGTATACTACATAATGATCACCTTTCTTCTAAAGAGCAATGGCAGGTCTAGAGAACTCTTGCAAATACAGTGTTTCTGACATCTGTCTTTTTGTTTTTTTCATAGTTTTCTTTATCACCAAGGGACATTTCTTAAGAGCTCTAGCTGCAACAATCATAGTTGAACTCTTAGATAAATTCTGGTATATAGTAGATTAGAATTTGAATTCCAGCTCTGCTCCTTACTAGCTATTTAAGTTTGTGTAAGTTATATAACCTCTCTGTGTATCACTACTTTCTGTCTGTAAAATGTGAGTAAAAATGTCCACCCCAAAGGTTTGTGAGGAGAAAATAGTTTTATGTTTAAAGTAAAATAAAATTATACATAAAAAACATAATAGTACCCAATATATAGCAGATAATTGAGAAGTATGACACCTTTAGCTTCTTTTATTTTTCCTTTCCTTAACTCCTTTTGACACTTAGGACTAATGCCACTTCAGTCAGTGACTTGGTTTCCTGAGGATTAATGCTTCATGTAGTCCTCATCTGTTTGGCAGAGACAAGGGAGAACACACTATATGCAAGAAAAATGGGGTAGCCCTTGTCTTATTTTCCCTTTTTAAAAAAATGTTTATTTAGTTTGAGAGAGAGAGCATGTGCATATGTAAGCATGAGTGGGGGAGGAGCAGAGAAAGAGAGAGAAAGAGAATCCCAAAAAGGCTCTGCATTTAGCACGGAGCCCGACGTGGGGCTCAGTCTCATGACTGGGAGATCATAATCTGAGCCAAAATCGAGAGTCGGACACTTAACCAACTAAGGCACCCAGGTGCCCCTCCCTTCTTTTAATAGTTATAAATACAATAGTAGCTACTACATATCAGAGGACTCTTATGCTATGTATTTATAGTTAGTAAGGGGCAAGGCATGTGACTCGAAATGCATGCTTCAGAATCTTGCTCTTGGCTCTGATATTTTCTAGAGTCCCATCATAAGTTAGAGGTCATTTTACAACAGGATAGAAACATGAAAGAACATTGTAGATTATCCAAAATGCTAAGGGAGAAGTCTTTAGTTTGTAGCTCCAGGGAAACTGCTACAATTTCATAAAGCTCTGCTATATGATTGGGAATTGAAGGTGTAGTCTGGGAGAGCAGATATGTGAACTGTCCCTCAGAAGTTGAACAGTCCACTCCAGCTGAGTCACAGAGACTGAGGTCACGTTTTCCATGTTTACATCTATTTTTATAGAACTAAGCCTTGCATGTACTTGGAGATAAATGCCTATTTAGTGGGGTATAGAGATTGGACAAGGAACTTCGGACCCCCAGGAACTGGATGAGAGTCTGTGTTGTTGGATTCCAGGCTGGAAGTGAACAGTCAGGCGAACAGCTGCCGTAATATGCAGGTGTTGTGCTACATCTGGCAGTGACTATCAGGCTGCTCATCTAAGTGGCTGGTTCAGGTTTCAGAGATGGGGTGGGAGAAGGGAAGCAGGAAGAAAGGAGAACTAAGTGGCTCCTGGGAGCTTTTCTCCTGTTCTAGTGTTTCTCTGAACCATAATTATTGTCATGTTTTTAAAGACTTGATAGCTGGAACAGAGAATCTCTTTGGTGAAGTGCCTAATCTGTAATTGGGTCTGAGTGTCTTTGGACATGCAGGAAATCCCAGAGAAACTGCAATTAGTGGTTTATAAATGTAAAATAGCACATTGTGGTTGAACACAGATCCTTTATCCTCCTAAATGCTCTAAGTTCCATGAAAGAAAAATGGAGCCCTTTGATGTAAGTAGGAATGCAGATACCTGTTTCAGCCACTGAGTCTTGTCCCTACCCTCTTACCAGTAATATTGCATAATAAAAGGATCTCCAGTAAACAAGGAGCCCCTGAGGGCTCAGAGCTCTTTTGTGTGCTTACAGATGGTTAGAAGCAGGCAAAGAGTTCAAGTTAACTTGAAGATGCAGCTCTACCTTTTTAAATGTGTTTGATGTGTACCTTAGACCAGAGGGAAAAAGGTAGGCTGGAAGAGACGTGTTGGAACTTGTTGTACATAAATTCTACTTTATTTAATTTGTGAGAGTTTCTCAAAATAAAGGTCTCTATATATTACACATCTGTGTGTAATATATGTGTGTAATATATATATATTACATATATATAATAATATATTATTATTATATTATATTGTATTATATATTATTATATATATATTGTATTATATATATATTGTAATATATAATAATATATATAATAATATATATATATATATTTGTCATATCAGGCTGCAAATTTGGCACCCTGGGGAGATTAATGAGGTAATGCTTTTATAATTTGTTCTTTAAACTTGTGTCTGTATTTATTTCTATGGAAGTCTGAGGGCTACTTTGGGCATGGCTAGTGGCTTCACTCAGCTTCACCCCTTTGGTTGGTCCAAGCATTTCACTGGGGATGATTAGGAGACTTCAGGAAGGCCACTGAATGTGAACATGATTTTGAAATATAAAGAGAATTTTAATAAGCAAAGTTGGCCTAAGGAAGGATTTCAAGATTAGGAAGGTAACGACCTAGAAATTTCAGTTATGCACTCTCAATGAAACCTCCATGCCAATAGCCACAACCAAGAAAACCCCAAATGATATTTATTTTAAATAATAAATGTATTTTAAAATGGAAATAATTTACTTTTAAAAATATTCATCCTTTCTTGCATATGCTGGTTAGACTGACAAAATGGTGTTCTTTTCTCCCACGTTCAATTCATTATAAGCGTTCATAAACTGGAGATACACTAAGAGGCTTAAAGAACAGAACATAATATAAACAAACATAATTATGATGAAGATGAGAAGTCTTCTGGCTGGTCCGCAAACCTCCAGTTCTTTGAATATCCTTCAGTATATTCACTATGGTTGGAAGCTGTAGGATTTTATGTATATGTGTGTATATATATAACATATATATGCATATATATGTATATATACACATATACATATAACATATATATATATATATATATATATATATATATATATATATATATGACATCTGTGCAACACATCCTAAACCAGGGATTAGAGATGGTTTGTTTTGTTTAATCAACTGAGTGTCAAAGAAAGAAGAGAAGGAGGGATGGAGGGAGGAAGGAAAGGAAGAACATTAAATGTCCATACCCAACAAGGTTACTGTGTTACCTATTTTCCATAGATCTTTCTGTTTATAGCACACACACATACCCTTTTGTATTCATACACAGCACTTGATCTTAAAAAGCTTTGACCCTGAAACCTCTGCTGAAAGGCTCTTATTTTCCTGATACCACAATTAGTGATGGCCCTTGATTACTCATCCAGTTTTGGACTCAGTATCATCCTGAAAGAGCACTGTGTGAACTTGAGTGTATTACTTACAATTTCTGATCCTGGTTTCCTTGTGTATAATATAAGCATATTACATATTAATAGCGATTTTGTATTGAGATTAGTTTTGTTTTGTTTTTTGAGAGCAGAATGACTTCATCTTTTATTAATCTGCAAATATGCTTCTCCTCCACTTCCTATATACCAACCATGGTCTGTATGTCTGTGTTCATCCATAGCTAACTTTATTGATGGTAATGTGGCTAAACCTATTTATTTATTTTTTTAATTTACTATTTTTGAGAGAGTAAGCAGGGAAAGAGCAGAGTGAAAGAGGGATAGGGGATTCAAAACAAGCCCTGTGCTGACAGCAGAGAGCCCACTGTGGGTCTCGAATTCACGAACCACAAGATCATGACCTGGGCTGAAGCCAGACACTTAACCGACCGAGCCACCCGGGTGCCCCTAAACCCATTTTGAGGCCTCCATACTCACATACATATGCAAAATATTTATATTACAACATATACTTTATTATCTAGTCTCAGAAAGAAGATAAACTTTCCACAAGGATCTTTCCCCCGCCCTCTTTGACTCACATACATGTCATTTGATGAGTACTTAGTATGTAAGGGACTCAGTACCAATGTTTATATGCATTTATATACTAACTGTCATAAAAATCCTTAAAAAAAAGGATACTATTTATACCTAAAGTCATATCTTAAAAACCTATGCATTTAACCACTATGTTATTCTGCCTTTCAAAGAATAGCAAAGAGAACAGCATCTGGGAATAACTAAAGATCAGAGACCCAAAATATTACCCTAGCCTCTGGCTGTCTGAAAAAACTGAATAGAACAATATATGAATAGACTATAATTCTAAATTAAATTCTTCCATCTGATATCAAGACAAAAATTTCTATTTTCAAATGTAAAATTTATCAAAATAAGTGAAGGAAGCTTAGTCTTGTCTGAAGAGATACCAATTAAGAGATTATCATCCTGTTATTGAGAGTCACAGTAAAAAAAAATCACACTAGAAGCTAAAATATCATCATTATAGGTATAATTATTGTTCCAAAAGAAACAATCTGTATAAATTTGTGTAAATAATTGTGTTTTGATGGGATCAGCCGGGGGTGGGAGTGGGGTGGTATGTGGAATGTGGATACCAACATTTTAGACTTAGTAGACTTTCCATTGAATCTTCAAGTCATAACAGATAGTCAGAATTTGATAGTATTATTCTTAGAATCTTTATATTATTTAATAAATATTTAATAATTTTTAAATTATTAAATGTCATTTAATTTAGTAATAAAAACATTTTAAAACAAAGTAACACATATCTATTGAATATTGATTTTGAATTAAGTTCTTACTGTGCTAGGCAATGTGGAGGATCCAAAGAAATAAAATTAAGGAACTAGTTTCTAAGAAGCTAACAGTCTAGTTTGGGTGCATACATACACAAATAATTGCATAACACTAACATGAAGGCTCTTTTAGGTAATGGACTTTGTTTTATCCACTTGTCTGTGTTCAGAGCCAAGAACAGCACACACCTAGTAGTCACTTAATAAATATTTAACCAGAGCAAAAAAAGAAAAAAAAACGTAATGATGAGAGAGAAATAGTAGTTCTAATAAGTAATGGAAGAGATATCACAAATATCTCTTAGTAGTACATAAACAGTATGGGATTAAATGTCAAGTTAATGGTAAAGGAAATAAAGAGTTCAAGGATGTCAGTTAAGAGGATTAAAAGAAAATGTGTTTCTGAGGTGCCCAACATGTTGTGTAATATTTGCTAAATCCTAACAATTGTTAGTTCCTAAAAGCTAGTACACTAATTGAGTAATTGAGTAAACCATGTCTTTCCCATACCCATATATGTGCATGGAGATAGACGTAATAATTTAGGTCAACTAGAATGAAATAAAATCTTGCTTTCATAGTTAATGGGTTGGAAGATTAAGGGACCACTTGCTTATGTGAGTAAATTTATTTTCTTTGTTTTTATTTCATAATTTCTTATTTGAAATGTAGACTGTAATTATTTTTCTTTCATATTCTATTATTTTGTTTTCTGTTATTACTTGGCCAGTTGTGCAAGTCTTTATCATCAGTGATTTGTGTGTTAATTTAGTTAGTATTACATAGACTCCTTCCAAATATACTGTGGATTACAGCTTCTTAAATGTTTCTCCTTTGTGAAAAGAAATTAGTTTGGTTTTAATCTGTGGTAACTTTCTAAACTCTGAAATGGGTTGTTTTATATGAGGCTCTCCTCTGGCAATTCTGTTAAACATTTGTACCCTGAAGAGGCACACTATGCAAATTGCAACTGGAAAATCGTACTGGATCATAGTATTCAAAAAAAAGCAATACCTGTCACACAGAATGATATCTAGACCTCAGTTATTATACCTACATCACATTTTCATTCGTTTCATTTATATCCATCATCACACACATTAAGTACTGCCTATAAGATACTTCACAAGATATGTTGGAGGTAGAAAGTGTGATCCATGTTCTCTAAACTCAAGAACCTTTACCCTTATGGTAGGGATAGAATATGCACACATTGTTTGAAAAGATAACTACAGAGAGGGATGTGGGTACAGTAAGTGCCAAATGAGTGGCACCAAAAAGAAGTGCTTTAAATGTTCAGGCAACAATATAATTGGAAAAGAGATCATTAAGTATGGAATCTGATGATGGGGTGAGTGGGGGTGGGGACTTCACAGAAGAGGTAACAATTGAGCTGGGCCTTGAAGGATGGATGGACAAGAGCAAAGAGAGTTTCATGTGGATATGGGAAGAGAGAATGTGGCATGTGCACTAAGCCAAAAGGCAAGAATGCACAGTATAGGAGATAGTGAGTTTACTATACTATATAGGATGGAAGTTCACTGTGGTGAGTTTTGAAAGATGTCTGGAAAAATCAGGTCGGAGATATGATATTGTGGGAGTTACTTAAATTTCTAGACGTAGATGGCATATTTATGAACTCTGTATCTATGTAGTAATAATAAGAATGTTTCAAAGCAATTATTAGTTTACTGAAAGTCATTTTTGTATCCACTTTCTCATGTGATCTTTACAGAAAACCTGTAAGAAATATTCTTAAAGTTATAATCATAGATAATAGAAACTGAGGGTCAAATGGTTGAGACTTACCCAATGTCACAGATCTGGGTATCTGTCAGAACACAGATGAGAATCCAAGTGTGACCTTAAATCCCATGTTGGCCTTACCATTCCACTCTACTTATGACAAGATGACTATTAATTATTCTCATCTAAGACTAAATGAACCAATTTCTGTCTAGATAATGCCATTTGAATGGATTAAGGTGTGGTCATCCTTTGAGTAGAAGGGGTTACTTAATATGCATCCTCTACATTGTTTTCAATAGAATGGCTCATACGTGAGCCTTCTCAGAGATGTTGCAAACCCCTTTCTATGTCATTATAACCTACAACTA
Organism: Herpailurus yagouaroundi; assembly: GCF_014898765.1. Taxonomy (NCBI): domain Eukaryota; kingdom Metazoa; phylum Chordata; class Mammalia; order Carnivora; family Felidae; genus Herpailurus; species Herpailurus yagouaroundi. Next base: position 10,081,030 of record NW_024412441.1, read on the forward strand.
AAAGTAGTTTCACCTTTTTCCAATTTCACATTTCTTTCATATACTGAATTATTATGATATCTTTATGATTTAAACACACCAGGTATCATATACCCATTTAACAAATGTATGAAAGCAAACAGAACAATCTATCCATTGTCCTACTCATACTGGTGGTGGAGCCAAGCATGTTGACTGTCAGGTCAGCTGACAATCCACAATTCTAGGCTGCTGCCTAGGATACTTATCATGGTAGTTAGCACTTGATCATACAATTTAACATCATGTATCAGAAGATATGGAAATATCTGTTAAGAATTTAGTATACTCAAAATTTTCCTGGAAACTTATAATTTCTAACTGAGCTCCAAGCCTTTCTATCATTGTATTTGGTGCCATAAAATGAACAAATTAACATGAATCTATTTTTAGCTCATGTAAGCATATACCAAGATACTTAACCATGGCTACTGATTGCTGGAGGGAGGACACTGTCTTTCACTTCCAAGATGAGCTGTACAGCTGAAAAATGGCCATGACCCCGATGTTGGACATGCACCAACCTAGCTTCCAAGTGTTAAAGACAAGAAAGGGTTATCTTCCTGGGCAATGACACTAAAAAGAGACAAATTTCCTATAATATATTACAGTGAAATCTGAATTATGGCTTTCTTCTCTCCTCCTTCTAGCTGGATGTGAAAGATTTCATTTTGCTTCTTGAAATTTCCAGGAGGATTAAAGTACAAATTACATAGCCAAGAGACCCATCCATGGCAATAGAATAGAGTTAGTTAACCTTGACTAAAGTTAATTTAGCTACTGGAAATGGTAATGGACAAAGGTGGGGAAGACAGATGCCAGTTCACACTGTTCTTTGTCACATATCTTGCCACCTTACCTAATGTTTCAACAAAATTTGCTTCTGAAAGTAAAAGCTGTATACCTTATTTACTGTTAGATACTAGTCATATAGCTTGCTCATCTCTCTGTTACTTTGATATTTATATAATCGTTGTCAAGGACGTGATGGTATAATTCAAATTCAGCAACACTTTAATTTACTGGGCATTTGGGTGATAATAAAAATATCAAAGCACATCACATTGCATTTCTATTACACTTTTCCAAGAAGAACAAGGCTCTGATAACATTTGATTTTGGTTTGGGAATAAACTAATTTAGTTCAGCTTATTCCTCAATAGACCAAACAGCTTTTTATATTTATATGTGATGCTATGTTTTGGCGAAATTCAGTTGCTAATTAGTGATAGAATAGTCTCTATCTACAATTTTTTTTTTGCTAAGTACATTTAGACACACACACATGCACACACTGTGCTTCTAACCAGTTTCTTTCTTAAATGTTTGTAAATTGGATGCAAGAGAAATTGCAATGTGTGTTTGAAAGGGGCAGGATGATTTGATTGTTTTTCTCCCTTTGTGCTTACTTTAACTCAGGCAAGCCAATCACCCACGACTGGCTGCTTCCTGGTACAGCTGGCTGGAACACCCCATATAGGGAACCTCTGCCAGCCTAGCCCTTGCCAGGTCAGAGCTCTGCAGATGTTATAAAATGTTACTGTTTAAATTAAGGCTTCTGATAAAAGTCTGTTGTCATGTGTAAGGGCATTACATTAGAATAAGAGTATTTCCAAATGGACACAGGGTTAAATTAACCATTATAACTGTAATATTTTAAATGTAACTAGCAGAAATACAAGCACAAAGGATGTGAAGCCATATTTTTATATTAGGAAACAAACTAAGTAAAAGATACCATTTTCATCAAATGAAATGTTTAAATTTGGATAATTAGGGAATATTTTTTCTGTGATTACATACTCTCCCAGAGAAGAAATAAGGTCAGGGTATTTCAGCCAGATTCAGCCTATTCCCACCATGCTTTGCTGGTTAGGCTGTCCCCCTTTGATAGACACTGTAGTCATGAGGTTATATAGGACACAAAGCCACCAACCTCACAGGGCAGGGGAATAGCTCAAATACATCCTGCATGTGTGAGCTGAAGTGCTGAGATGCTGATACTTCTGAACTAAGGAGCAGAGTGAAAACCCTGTTGTGATTTTTGGTACGAAGAGACAAAGATGTCATCTATTTTGTGTGATCTAGTAGTGTTGTTAGAAGAATCAAATGAGATAATGTATCTAAAAGCCCTTTCAAAAGTGTGAAAGGCTATAGAAGGACACAGGGGGGCTTGTTTGACCTACATTATACCAAGATCTCTGATTAGCTAAAAAGTTGACCTTTCTAGGGTAACTAAGACACTGAACTACCATCAAACTTTGATAAAGGAAAGCTTGATGAAAGGAGTGAGTTTGTTTATTAACTTTGATAACCCAGAAAGCTTTTTCAAATGTCAATTTCAATTCATGTTGATGAAAAGTATCTTTTGAAAAATGGTAGTTATTTTTATAGCTTTGGTAGATAGAGTAGCAGCATCAGAAAGGAAAGGGAAGGTTTTGGAATCTGACTGCTCTTTTGTGGAACCTGATTCCCATAATTTATTCTGTGATCTCAGCCAGCTAAATTCTCTGAACCTATAAAATAGATTATAGATTATATCTTTTTGAAAATCATATGATTTTTTTTGTGTTTTTTTTTTTTAAGTTTATTTATTTGTTTTGAGAGAGAGAGCAAGCAGGGGGAAGGGCAGAGAGAGAGAATTCCACACAGGGTCCACGCTGTCAGCACGGAGCCTGATGGGGCTCAAACTCATGGACTGTGAGATCATGATCTGAGCCAAAATCAAGAGTGTGTCGCTCAACTGACTGGGCCACCCAGGTGCCCCAAAGATCATATGATTTAAGAAAATATACAGTATGTAGCATGTGTCTAAGAAGTTAGTAAGCATGGAGGTAAATCTAATTTCCTTTCCCACCTGTAATAATGTAGGTTAGTGTAGCTCAAAGTGCAGTATCTGAACCAACATTTTAGAATCCCTAATGCAGTTTCTGAGGTCTGTTCAGGACCTTCTACATGTAGATCCTGGGAATGTGCTTTTTAGTAAACATTCCAGCTAATTCTTAAACTTACCGCGGTTGACAACTATTGATATTAATAGAAGCTAGTACTTGCTATGCAAGGTTGTTGAATTTGAGAATATAGTAATCAAATTTTAAGCTCAACTAACCCAGTAACTACATGGACATTTCTATTTTATATTAATTTTGTCTTCTTTGCTATCATTTGCTTCTTTATCCCCAAAACCAGAAGAATCATGAAATACTCTTTTTAATTTGTGGGCCCTAATGGGTAAAGATTTCAAGGTCTTACTGTACTTGGTTGTAATTTAGTATTGGGTATGGATGCGTGGAGAAAGGAAGTTAATAAGGAGTAAATCATATTGAATTTGGCGTCTCAAAAAACTAGTTTAAAGCTGATAATTAAACTAACAGAGGTCAAGTAAAAATTTGTCCTTTCCTTGCCAAAAAGGTAGAGGGAAATAGAAAAGTTCAAGCTAGATGCTTAGCAGCCCTGCCCCAGGTGCTCACTTACCAGAAAAGAACTGGATATACATTTTTAATATGTATAAGTTAAATGTTGCATCCATTTATTTTTGATATTTTTATTTTTTTAATGTTTATTTATTTATTTTGAGAAAGACAGGTGGGGAGGGGCAGAGAGAGAGAGAAGGTGAGAAAGAATCCCAAGCTGGCTCTGTGGTGTCATCACAGATCCCGATATGGGGCTCAGTCCCATAAACTATGAGATCATGACCTCAGTCAAAATCAAAAGCTGGATTCTTAACCCATTGAGCCACCCAGGCACCCCTGTTTTTGACATTTTTAAATGTTTATTCATAAATCCTTCAAAACTGGGTAAAACGTATTTAGGCTAAAAAATATATCAAGTTGACATTAACTTAAATGTTTGAACTTTATCAAAGAATGAAGTATTGAAACCACAGAGAATATTAATGACATCTAACAGCTTGTTGAAAAGTACAGAAGTCAAATTCAAGAATGGGCAGGACAAGAATAAGGTTTGTAAGTATCTCTCTTTACAGAGAGGAGTTGTGTGTGTTGGAGGGGCAGGGTCCTTCATGAATGAGGAACAGGTATATATTTATAGCAGTGGGAATTGAAATATTATCCACAGTGGTCTGAAGTTAATGCATCTATGATCAAGAAAGGAGCTTATAACTTTCATTTATTTTTTCAGCTTGCTGAAATCTCAAGGCCCTTTGACAGTTATCAGGGATACCAATTATCTGTTCCTGAGGTTCTTTCCTGGCATGTGGTTGACAATGGAATTACCTTAATTAGTAATACAAGTCTAGAGCTCCTTGGAAAGCTCTCTGTTCAGCCACAGTGTGAAGTAGTGAGTAGAAAGCTTTACCTGTTCTCCCTGTTTTCACCTTCTTTCTTTATATAGGAGAGCCTTGCTTAGTTATTGCATTTATTCTCGGTTATCCTCTCTAGCCAGCAATTCAGATGACCCTAGATATTTCCTCACCCTTTGACCAATAAGAATGTATGTAGTCTTACTTATGTCAACTCAAATTACATCCTTTGGAATGGGATTGCTAAAGAACTGGACCACCAAAGTGCCTCCATTCTCTTGATATTGTGATCTTAGAGGAATGTTCCCATCTGGCAGATGGTGGCCTCCTTCTAGGAATGAACAAATCATTTAATACAAGCCAAAGTTCCAAAATTTTGGACTAGAACCAATGGATTGTTCATTCTTTAAGCATAAAACAGTCCTTACCCAGTCTTCTCAATTTATTCCTTCAGACATCTTTAGGGTGACCAAATCCCTGTCTGTGATTGTTATTCTATAGAATTCGTTAATGGTGCCTCTTCTCTAAAGTGCTCCAATTTGGATGATGTATTATGTGGCAAGCTTTGTCAGACTATATAGGTTACTTCCTTTGGGAAGCCTTTTCTGACTTTCTTGAGTCAGATTAGATCCCCTTATTATACTCTTATAGCATTATGCATTTCTACTTCATTGTGTTTATCATAAGTGATTTTGGGGAATCATATACTCAATATATTTCTCCCTGCTAGAATATAGTAAGCCTTAGAAGGACAGAATCTCTCTTTGGTTCAGGGTGGCATCTCAATGCCTAGCAAGTATATAACAGGCATTCAGTGCATATTTTTGAACAACTGTATGTATATATTACATGTCATCTACCAAGGCCAACCTCATTCTTCAGCCAGTGAGCCTATGTGGTCATCTATGTAAGAAGGTAAGGCCATATGCCAGTGCTGTGAGAGAGGACTACACTGCCCTTAACACCTCTAAGAGGCTCCTGTAAATGCTTCTTGGGAGAGCAAGAGCAGAAGAGTCTCCCTTAGAAACCGGCAGAAAATCTGCTGTCCATATGGGACCTGTGTTCCTTTTAGTGAAGGCCAGAGGCCATAGCCTAAAGAGGCTTTTTGTCGATTCCGAGGAGACTGGCTTTGAGCTACTCCAGGGGGCTCACTTAGTGGGCTTGACTCTGGGCTTCTTCCACCTGACTATGGACTCTGCCCTGGCTCCCTAGTTGAGTAGTCCCAAGAAAAGAAAATGTGAGAAGAGGAAGAGGGGCTAGATTAAGGAATGGAAAGAAGCAGAATATATCCTACTGAAACACCATAGATTTCCTTTCCCTGTGTGACCTTATACTTCTCACCCCACTGTACGGAGTTATTTTGAGGAGGGGTGCCATGTCCCATGGGGAAATGATCTTCCCTTGTGTAACTTAGGTACTCTGCTGCTGTTGAGCACTACCTTTCAAGGCCATGAAAATCCTTTTAAACTGTGAAGCTTCCCTTGTTCCAGGTGCTTAAAATTCTTTATCCTGGTAGTGAGGCCTTGGCAGGGAAGCCACAGGCCTGTTCCCAATAATAAGAACTGAACAGTCTTATCACAAAGAAAATTAATTGGACAATATGAATAAATGCCAAACTGTGCACACTAAGCCTATATAATCCCAGCCAGATGCTGATAAAATTGACATTTTATTTATCATGTGGAGTCCTTTTAGTTACAATTGCTATGATACTTTTGGAAATATAGAAAATGGTTCATGAACCACCAATTCCTGCTTATCCAATTCCCCGAGTACCTGAGAAACCTGGATTAGGAATCATTATATGAGATTATCTCTAATTTTTTTCAACTGTAACATTCCTTAACTATCAGATTCACTTATATCAGTTCGAATTTTCAGAGTTTTGGCCAGTGTAGGAACACCTGCCCTTGTGGTAGTTTTCGTAGGTTAATCGTAAAATATTAATGAATGTTATATTCCTATATAAGTCAAAGAATAGTAAGCTGCCTCTATATAATACACGCAATCCTTATAAAATACCTGATGTTCAGTTAGCCATCTGCATTTTTAGGTACAGGGTATATAGTAATGATAGGCAACTCTAACATTGTTAGTTGGAGATTACACAAGTACAATTGACAACTGAGATTTAAATGCAAATAACACATTATAACATGTGTTGCAACACAGGAACTCTGTAAGATTTAACAGAATCTAAAAATCTGAATGATGGGGGACTTTATCTCTAGGCGAAGAATGAAACATTTTTCAGCTAGATTGGGTATTCTCTTCTGTAGGAGCACCCACAGTTCATTGCCCCTGGTTTCTTCTGGATCGATCACATTGTTCTAAATGAATGATGCTGTCAGAGTTTTAAAGAATGATGGGTTCTGCAGTCAGGTCTGGATATAATGAAAATGCCCTCACAGCTTCCTTGGCTTCATCAAGGCAGCAGGATTAAATTTGAGCCTGAATTTTGAAGTGATAAAAAGCTGTTTGACTGCATTTCCCATATGTTTATCAGAAGAAAGCTGAGAGTACAAGATAACTTCTGCAAGAAATTTGGAAGTTGAAATGGGTATCAGAACTGTCTGAAAGGAATCTGCTGCAGTTGAACGTTACTCACGTTTCCACCGCCAAGAACCAGTACTGTACTTTTCTTCCAGAATTATTTTTAACTAGCTTGGAAGACATCCAGGTTTGAATCTCCCAAAAGCAATTTTATAAATGTGAGAGGGGCTAACTGGGTTCTGATTCAAAAGACAGGTGCACCTGGATGTCTTTTGTACAGCTGTGAAAATCCACAGGATGGTCATCACTTATCATTCCATAGTGGAACAGCTTAAGTGTGAAATGCAGTTTCTTCCAAAGGTGATGAAAGCCAGCAAGACAGATCAGAGTTAAGTCAAGCAAATATATGCACACCTATTTTCCTTTTCTCCTTCCTCAGAAAAATATCCACACAATAAAGTGAAAGATTTATGACCAGAAACATGAGAGACAGCTGCATATACCTAACAGAAATTACGTTTGCCACTTTAAGCCTATCTAAATGATGTGCAAGTTCATTTGAAATTTTTTAAGATAAACTAGCTACAACCAACTTATAATCGTTCAAATTTTGTAGAGCAAGGAAAAGTAGGAGGCTTTATGGTAAACACTGAGGAAAAAATAGGTAGAATCTGAAATGGGAAATATTACGGATGACCCTTGCTTCTTAATAAAAAAAAAATCCAAGTATGTCTTTTTAGTCTCATAACATTGGAGTTGTCTTCTGTTATCACATTAAGATTAATATGACCCAGTCATTGATAACTTTACCATTTTACAATAACATTTATTATAACATTTATGCAAAATTTACAATTTGGGGTAAATATAATCAAATGTAGAACTCTCAAAGTGAATTAAAATATTTAATATTGTTTTCAATTTATCATAAGCCACACCTAGTATATGCCTATTTCCTGAGAAAATTCTTTTTAAAATCGATATTCATCTTAAAGCTTTCAGAGGATTCACTTGCCAATTAGAGAATCTGTAATTCTCTAATTGCTCTCAAGATTGTGTTCTCAGTTATCTAAGATCATTTGCTAATGTAAAAGTCTCCCTATAATTAACAGAAGCGATGGGTTTAGATAGAATAAACCAGAATATGTCCCATGCCTCATGTGATTATTGCCTTAAAGGTCTTCTGAAACTCAGGACAGGAAATGAATAGATGACTCAGTAGATAGATTTAAAAAAACAAGTAACCCATATCAGTAGACTGTTTTGTTAGTTGGTTTAAAGGAGAGGTCACTCATGTTACTTTGATAATGGAAATGTATTTTAAAGATTCACGAAGAAAGGAAGAAGATAGTCATCATAGTGTTCTTGAATTAGCTACATGTCCCAGGCTTCAAGAGAGAACAAGAACTTCATAATATTCAAGTCTATAAAGAACAAGATGGACTTCAGCACCTAGAAAGTTGACTCAGATCAAAGGCAGAATTTGGTGGATCACTGATCTAGTACTCTACCACTAATTGATGTCCATATGCAATTTGTCTCTCTTTTCTATACATGATTTTTCTGCTTTCCCTTCTATCAACTGACTGCTTTATCTCTGCCTTGAATCTGTAGGAGAGATGCTGATAGGTATAGTATATTAACATTCTTACTGTCTGTGTAGATCTTTAATCTATGGGCACGTGATAAGCCAACATTCATCCTCTTTAAAGGCCTTCTTTGGATCAGGTGGTCCATGAGCATCAGGTGTGGCCAGGGGGGTGGCAACCAGCAGCCTGCTCATGTAGGTGGAAGCACTTAGAAGGAAATGTTAAAATGAGGTTGAAGGTGTGACTGGTATTCTGAGACTTGGCTGACCCACTTCTTTTCCCCCTGAGTGATTTAAGGAAAACATTGTATGTTGGAAGTTAAAAATAATTCAAATCCATAGGTCAGGAGATTTCAAATAATTTGAAATTGTGATGGTCATGATATATTTTGTGGTCAGGTATAAAGAAAAGAAGCCTATTACTGTCATATTTTTTTGAGCATTTACTATGTACCAGGCACGTTGCTAAATATTTTCAAATATTAATTACATTTAATTCTCACCATAAAACATTCAAATGCTTTGGTAGGTTTAATATAATTATTGACATTGCCAGTTGATTAACCTACTATAAGCAATAGAATTGTCTACATACATTTAAATGAAAATAACAAACCATGTACCACTTGAGTGAGGAGTTAGAAGTTTAGCCCATTAGAATTATTATAAAAATAACTGATGAACATTAATCTTTGTCTTATTTCCTGCTACAATCAATATAGTTGTCAAAATATCAATTGAACACCAAACTAGATAATTATTTATTCAATTATGAGTTGCAATAGATTTATACCGGAAAAGAGCAATTCCTGAGGTGTTTTATGTTTCTTATATAAAAATGTATATGTTGTATAAATATATGTGCATATATATTTAAACATTATCATGCTGCATAACCTTAGGCAAGTAATTTTACCTCTTGGAAGCTCATTTTCCTTAGCTGTAAAAGAATTAACAGTTTCTGCCTTATCTTATAGGTTTTGGGGAAAATAGATGAAAAATTATAATGAGAAGGCTATAAACTGTAATATTATATGTTATTAATAAGCCACATTGTGATAATACAACCAATGTTTTGTTGTTCCCCTGCTTAGTGTTTACCTTGTGCTGTGTTACATTTTGACAAATTATAATTGTAAATATTAAGGAGAAGGAATTAAAGTGAAGGATATGATATACAGAGCTTAAAATATCAGTATAAGACAGAAACAGTAATTTACACATATAAATTAGAGCAAATGATGAAAACACCTAGGTTATATTATCTGATATGATTTTATAACATAATACTTGAAAATTTATCTCAAAATGAAATAATTGAGCTTCTAAACTAATGCCTTGCAATCTTTTAAATGTTTTGAAATACTGATCAAATAATCTGTTCCATGTTCTTTTATTTTTCATTTTTTGAAGGTTAACACAAACTTTCTATTCCTTTAGAAATAAGAATCATAGGGGCGCCTGGGTGGCGCAGTCGGTTAAGCGTCCGACTTCAGCCAGGTCACGATCTCGCGGTCCGTGAGTTCGAGCCCCGCGTCGGGCTCGGGGCTGATGGCTCAGAGCCTGGAGCCTGATTCCGATTCTGTGTCTCCCTCTCTCTCTGCCCCTCCCCCGTTCATGCTCTGTCTCTCTCTGTCCCAAAAATAAACGTTGAAAAAAAAATTAAAAAAAAAAAGAAGAAATAAGAATCATAAAGTACTTGCCAAAAGATGAATAATATGTATTTGAAAAAAATAGACTTGACCTAATTGTGAACCATAAAGAGGACAGTTTGGAAAATAGTTTAAAGGGTCTATATTTGGATTAGTAGAAATCTGTTATAATCCATTTTAGGCCCATATTAGTACAAGGGAGTGCATACCATTCTGTTGTTAGTAGATATTAGAGCTAGATACACCAGCTCTCTTCTAGAATCTGATTCACTTTACACATGTCTATAACCAGAAAAGTTTCCATTCATATATCACTATAATACAGCCAGGTTTGTGAATGCTGGAATCCATTATAACCACCAGAATTTCTATTTTCTTTTATTCTATATATTAAAGTTTAAAATTGTAGGCTCTGGGTTTGAGTGCTGCCTGACTTCACCAGCTAGCAGCTATATGAGCTTAGGCAAGTTCCTTATTCATTCTGTTTCTATTTTCTTACCTGTAAAATGCGTTAGTGTAATATATCTCACAGATGTCCACATGATTGCAGTGGCTATTCTATAATCCATGTTAAATTTTTGGCATGAAGCCTGAGACATAATAAGGCTTAACTATTGCACCTTCACTGTTGCATAACACCAATCTCATTTTAGTATTCTTTTAGAGTGCATGAATACTCTAAGGGCCTTCATGTCACTCCACGGATTTCTCTACTTAGGCAAGAGCCTCTTTGAGCAACCATTGATCACTAGAACAGACCTGGTATCAAACATCCCCAAATAGACTATAACGTGTGAACAAGTCTAGTAAAAGATGATACTGACACATCATTCTATTTCCTTTTTTCTTTTTCTTCCACCTGAAATATAACTTTTAAGACAAGATTGCTCCTTTCCCTTAATTGTCATCCTGACACTTAGAAGTACATAATGCAGAAATCAGCTTACATTTGTTAGAAGGTGGGGGAGGGACAGTAACGTATCGCCTGAACTGAGAAGGCACTTTCAGACCAGAAAACGAAGCAGGGCACTCCTTAACGGTTTACACAGAATTTTATGCAGGATAACTCACTGAAAGAGGGGATTCGGTGGACAGTGATCCAGGTGCAAAGTCTGGACCTTAGTCCACAGATTTTATAGAGCGAGGGGAGAAGCAGAAGAGCCTTGTCATGAGATCAAAGGGTTTGCATGCACCTCAGAGGGTTTGCGAGCACCTGATAGCTAACCTTTAATTAGATCTTGTGGCTCCACCTGTGTGCATCAGGAAAGAGAAAGAATGCATTGTCTCTAGCAGACTCACAGGAGGCCAAAGCAAATCTTCCCAGATCCCGGCCATGGAGGACATTTCTAAGGTATGTATATTAATCTCCAAAGGGGCCTGGAACACGTAGCCCCAAGAGAGGTCATTAAACTAACAGGAACAATACAGAGAGCCAAAGATGGAGTCAGAATTGTCAGTACTCCTACAATGTTTATTCAGGACTGTAGCCATCAGAAAACAATTCCCTTGTATTATTAAACATACTCCAACTTCTTTAGGGGTCAATTTTAGTCTTGCTTCCCTCCCCCCAAACCTACATCTTTACTATTAGAAATTGTTTTTGCTTTTTCTCAGTGGACAGCCCTGAGAAATATAGATATTCTTAAAACTGTCCTTGGGAAGCTTTAGCATCTATCATTATTTTCCTTTGCTGTAAAATCTACTTTATTTACAATTAAGCGAAATAAGCACTCTTAACTTTAATAGAGTCCTCTACCAAAACATTTGAGGATTTCACAAGCTCTTTTTCTTACTGTTATTGGTAGGTTTTTTGTTTTTGTTTTTGTTTTGTTTTGTTTTTTATCTCCCACTGGAGATTTAGCTGTTACCTCTTGTTCATCCCTTTTTATTAAAGAAGGGAGAAATGAGTAAAACAAAAGGGGCATTTGGTAGAGGTGTTCAGTCAGAGATAATAGAGAGCTCTGAAAAGATATTTGTGGGATTGTTTTTAACATTAGAGAAATAATTATAGTACCGACAAAGACTATACATTATTTTTATGCTATATCTTGCTGTGAAAGACCATTCAATTAAAAAAAAACAAAATACATCTGCCATAGTTATGTATTTTAGTGAATTCATCTGAAGAGTTAGCTAAAAAACAAATAATCATATAACGTAAATACAGCAATGGTTGTTTCTTGGCTAAGAGATGTTAAAGAATTTGAGAAAATATGGTAGAATACCATTGTTTTAAATTCTTTAATCTGAACTATGGATGCCAAAGTATTATAAATTCACAAAAAGCTATGCGTACGTTTATATACCCAGAGAGCATTTTCCCTATTGTTCTTTGAGTTACATTGAGAAGATGAGTTATATAGTTTTGCAAAGCTTGTAAAGGAGAACTGAGCTATTTATGTCCCTCTATCAGATATGCCTTGTCATCTGTGTCCTATGCATGGTGAACACAATTGACTGTTTTTTTTAACTACAATATATTTTATAAGATTTTTTTAAGTTTATTTATTTATTTTGAGAGAGAAAGGAAGAAAGTGCACCAGCAGAGAAGGGACAGGAAGAGGGAGAAAGAAGGAGAGAGAGAATCCCAAGCAGGTTCTACATTGTCAGTGTGTAGTCCGACACAGGGCTCGAACTCACAAAGCATGAGATCGTAACCTGAGCCAAAATCAAGAGTCGGACGACTAACTGACTGAGCTACCTAGGCACTCCCAAGTACAATATCCTTTAAGACAAACATCTTTTTGTAACTTTTTCCCCATAGTATGATTCATGAAATAGTCTGTAGGACACTCATGTATGTTATTTGGGAAGGGAGTTCCATGTGCAGCTATGTTTGGAAACACTGGTTTCAGCAAAATTACACTCACTCCTTAGAGCTTTGTGCATAATAATGGACATAGTGAGTTTCTAACAATAGGTAACATTTCCATAACTCACTAAGCCATATAATACTTTTTCTTCAAAATGCCTTCAGGTTTTATTTCCTATGAAATAATCTTTCAGAAATCAAGTTAAAGAAGTCTGGCATTATAAATATCATTTTTAGTCTTTGGTATATAAAGATAAATTATTAGCAAATGCTTATTTTGTATTGAGTATTTATCAAATATGTGAAAAAGTAGGGGCACCTGGGTGGCCTGGTTGAGCATCTGACTTTAGCTCAGGTCACAGTTTCGCCTCAAAATAATGATTCTTACATTCACTATATTAATTCTGATTGTGAAGATGAATAAGTAGGCACAAAACACAACTGGAAAAATGGCAGAGGAAAGAAAAAAGGAGAAAATGTGTTCCCCACTCTTAAAGGATATTGGACCTACTGTAAGCATCCACACATTTGTGGAGACATGGATGTTCTCATGAGATATAAACATTGAATGGATAGATAAATGAAATGAGCCCTAAGGCCTTTTCAGTCCCGGGCAATCCAGTGATTTGTGTGCATAAAACTGGCAGAGAATAATATATGACTATAGGCAATCAAGTACTAAGAGAAGTAACAAAATGTAGTAGAAATAGAATAGGATTTGGAGAAACAGAGACTCCAAATTGATGACATAAATCCAGGCAAAGGACATAACTTTCCTAAGCCTCAACATCCTAATCTCTAAAATGGTCCTAAGAATTACTATCCCTCTGTGGAAAGTAAAAGAGGTTCATTAGATACTGAGCTGGCCCAGTATGAAGATGGAGGCAGGCTGGATATGAAGACCCAGAGTGGGGGAGGGGAGTCCCATAGGACCAACCAAGATGGTCCTTGACTTTGTGCTGGATAGAAATTTAATTCAAGCCTGAGAAGGTGAAAACAAAGTTTACTGAACAGCATGAGTAACAAAGAATAGCGGACAGAGTGCCTGGGAGACTCTGAAAGAAAAGGAGAATGAGTCTCGTCATTGCTTAGGATTACGGGTTCAGGTGGGAAAGGGGTCTAGGATACGTGTTCCATCAAGAATCCAGGGCAGGGCACAATCAAAGGCAAGTGTCAGGTGAACAATGAGTCTTATTCCATAAATCACTGAAGGTAGGGGATGTTGACGCCAGAATTGGCTGAGGTTTCTTCAAAGCTAATGCCCTGGAACATACTTGGAATCTGGCTCTTTTTTAGATGTTATCAAGTGTTTGGGGCTTAAGACAAAAGTCAGAGAATTATTAACTTCCTTGGTCCCCCCTTGAAATGGGAATATCGCTTCTTTGGCTTATTCAGAGGCAAAATACAGAACATGAGTACGTGGGGCCAAGCAGAAAAACAGCAGAGACAGAGCCTTTCTAAAATGAAGTCCCTTTAAGCTTCCATATCTCAGTGTAACACATTGTAAGTATTTCATTACTCTCAGATCTTCTTGAGGACTTACTTCAAGGGTTATAGGAATTCTATACTGAAAAATTGTAGATATTAAATTTAAAAGAAATCATGGGGGACAATAGCCTGTAAAGAATGGTACTCCATGCACTTGTCTTGTATGGAAGTGTTGAATCACTATATGGTATACCAGAAACTAATATAACACTGTATTTTAACTATATTGGAATTAAAAAAAAAGGTTGCTACTCCATGTGTAAAAAGTAATAACGGTATATTTATTTTTGTTTGTATATGCTTTTGTTTTTTAAAGAAAATATTACCTATAAAAAATAGAATAAGTACAGTGAATAACTTTGTTAACTTCTAAGAACAGAGTGTCTAGTGAGGACTAGAATTTATTTGTCTTGATGGTATACTGGGAAAACCACATTTTGGACAGTTTAAGAGATTAAAAACATTTTTTTTTAATTCCCCCTTCCTGCTCTTTGGACATCTCTTAGTCTGGCAGTAAAGTAAAAACTTATCCTCACACTTTTCTCTAAAGACACTGAATAATCAATAAATAAGGTCAATTTTTATTTCTTAACTCCAAGATATGACCTATCAAAATCACAGTATGAACAAAATTCTGATATTTTATTAGCACTTAGTTAATAGTGTGTTTTAGAGTAGGATTCCAAGGACTTTTCACCTTATGGTAGGACCTTACTATAACAAGGTCACAGGAACTTCAAGTTTCATGGCATAAAAGAGATGGTTCACATTTGCATCTAGAGAACACGCCAACTTTTGTCTTTTTATTTCCCTTGAACTTTTTTTTTTCTTTTTGGCTTTGCCATTTACAGAGTATCTTGTCCAGAAAAATTACCACTGGCCTGGGAAGGATACAATCAAGTCGATACTGATTTTGTATAAGTTAAATGGAAGAGTTGTACTCCATCACTTTGACAACTACATTACATGAAACTCAGCTGCAGATCAGGTGCTGATTACTTTTCCAAATGGAGCTGGTGAAGAAACAGCCTCATTTGACACTATTAACAGTTTAGATGGCTTTGGATTTGGACATCCCTTTGGGGCTACTTTTAACTTCATTGACCAAAAAGTGTAACTGTAAAGTTTTGTACAACAGTCTTGGAAACAGGCCCTTGTAGGATGACAAGTACACATTTAGAACAAACAAGGGAAGCACAATTTTAAAACAGTGACTTTTTGCTCCTGTTTTATGTAGTCTTTTAACATACAAGCATGTCTATTGTGTACATAATTTACATGCTAAGGAAGGCAGCCAGGGTGAGTAGAAAGAGTGCAGTATACTCATTTTAATGCATGGTTGTATTTTGTGTGTGCTCTTAGAATTACTTGGAATTAATGTATCAAAGATGCTATATTAGTTTTTTATTGTTGCTGTAAAATCACCACAAATAGCTTAAAATGGCACAAATGTATTATCTCACACTTTTTGTAGGTCAGAAGTCTAAATACATCGTGTTTAGACTGAGACTTCTGCTTTGGCCAGAATGCAGGTGTCGGTGGGGCTGCTTTCTTTTTTGGAGGCTCTGAGGATAAACCTATTTCCAAGCCCATTCAGGATTTTGGTTGAATTCATTTCCATGCAGTTGCAGAACTGAAGGCCTGTTTCCTTATTGTCAGTCAGCAAGGGAGTGAATTTTGTCTAGAGGTTACCCTCTTTTCCTTGTTCATGTTTTACATATGCCAGTCTCCTTACCCCCTAGGAATGTGGAGTCCCTTTCGAGCTTCAGTTTCTCTGATTTTGCCTTCTGTCATATCTCCCTGCTTCCAGACAAAAACTCTCTGCCTTTAACGACTCATACAATTAGGTTGAGCCAACTCACCATAATCCAGGATAATAATCCCCATTTTAAGGTCCATAACCTTAATTACACAATCACTTTTGTCATGTAAATAATATATTCAGAGGATCCAGGAATTAGGGTGTGGGCATCTTTCATGGTTGAGAGAACTCTGCCTACCTCAGGTAATAAATTCCAAAAGAAACGAGTTCTGAATATTACTGGAATTTATAAATTTTAGACTGGAGGGTTAACAGTGCTGTTCTTAACATTTACGCTTTATCATTTCATGCTTTAGGAATTAAGATAAAAAAAAGTTTATCGAGGACAAGATCCTGTTTGCATTTTATGCTGTCTGCATGGTACATACACAGGCTCCACCATTCCTGTCTGTGAAAGACCATTAATTCTTGCCCCCAAGGGGGTTTACAGGAACTTGGGAAGATAAGAAACACTACAGAGGTGCCTGGGTGGCTCAGTCAGTTAAATGTCCGACTTCAGCTCAGGTCATGATCTCACAGTTTCTGAGTTCCAGCCCCGTGTCAGGCTCTGTGCTGACAAGCTCAGAGCCTGGAGCCCACTTTGGATTCTGTGTCTCCCCTTCTCTCTGCTCCTCCCCTGCTCCCACGCTCTCTCTCTTTCTCCCTCAAAAATAATAAACACTCAAAAAAATTTAAACACTACAAATTGTCATTTAAGTAGTATAGGTGATTAATGCTTAAAGACATACAAATAGAGAACTTTTGGTGTTGGAACTGCAGGGAAGAATTCATAGAAAAGGCAGCATGTCAGATGGCTTTAAAGCACGCTTACGATTTGAAGAGACGGAAAAAGAGGAAAAACAAACAAAAAAGTTTTCCCATAAATAATGAGTAGCAAAACCAGCAATCAGGAAAGACAAAAACCATATTTGGGAGGTAATTCTACCTGGAGGAAAATATTCTACTGGATGTTGTCTAGGGAATAAGGGAAACTAGTTGGTGATATTCTGTTCCACTACCTTTCAGACTTTTGCACTTAGAATCCTGTGGCACTCTTAAAATTTTTTGAGTATCCCTAAGAATACTGTATATGTAGATTTTGTCTCTCAATATTTACTATAATATTGAGAATGAAAATTGAGAAAACATTTTAATATGTATTTATTGCTTTATTTAAAAATAATGGCCCCTTTGCATATTAAAATAGTGTGCTTTTATGAAAAATAACTATTCTGGAACTAAAATAATTTAGTGACAAGAAGCCATTGCTTTACATTACTGAAAAACCTATCTACTTTTTCAGGCAGTCTGTCGTAATATCACAAGTCGTGTAGCTTCTCAACTGCTCCAGTGCATATTTGTGAGAAAATAAAAATGGTTTTGACCTTTGGGCCCCATGAAAGGGTTTCAGGGACTGCCAAGTTTCCTTGCATAATACTCTGAGATCTGCTTTCCTAATACTGTCAACAAATTTCTACTGAGCACCTAGAAAGTGCCAAGTCCTGTTTTCAAAGGCAGAAAATACCGGTGAATAAGACAGAAGAGGGCTCTGCCCTCACAATGCTTATTTTCTCGTGAGAGAAGGCTGACCTTAAAAATGAAACAAAGAAGATGATTTTAGGTACTGGTAGGTACTATAAAGAAAATAAAGCAGGTATTGGGATGAACTGTGATAGAAACAGATCTGAGTTGTGGGAGATTTAGATACAGGGTAGTCAGGCAAGTCAACTAAAGGCAGGGATTTTAATCACAAGCTACAGAAAGTGCAGCCATGTGAACAGCTAGGAAAAACATACTCTGAGGGAACAGCTGGTACAAAGGCTCAAGGTAAATTGAAGAGTTAAAGGAGCAAAAAGACTAACCTGTAGGCAGAGAAAATAAACGAGAAAGAATCAGAGACCTGGGCAGGACCCATTTCATTTCAGGCCTTGTAGACCATCGTCAGGATTTTTAGATTGTATTCTCAATATTATTTGAGACTTTTAAGAAGAATAGCATAATCTAATTCACATTTTGAAAACATCACTCCAGCTGCTGCATGATTAGTCTGTAAAAGAGAAAGAAAGGAAGAAGGGAAACAATTCAGGGGACTCTTGCCTTAGGCCTGATACAAGATGATGGTAGTTCTTCCTGGGAACAGCTGGGGAAATCATGGGCAGTCATCAGATTCAGAATGGAGGTAAAACGGACAGAACTGATACATTCATTTTCCCCTCAGTCTGATTAAAATCCGTTTCTTTACTCGACCATTTCTCTAACTTGTCAAACTTACTTTGAAATATGTTCCGATCTTTCAAAGCCTTAGTGCTTCTTGCCACTTATTGTCACCCACAACTTTAATGAGCGTCCTGCCTCATAGACATCATTATAGCATATTAATCATATCGTGCCATAACTTACCTCACTGACCTGTAATAGTGAGTTTTTTCTGGAGCAACTTTTTTTTGTGCATTCAAAATGGACATTAATAAAAGTTACTGTTACAGGCTAAAAATATGACACCCAGACTTTTTATGCAAATTATCCCATTCAGAGTATATTACCCTTTCTCTTCTATCTTTTCCCATCACCCTCATGGCAAAAATCTCTTTATCTCCTGGTTGTTGAGAGCTTGCAGGGTGCTAGCATTGTCATTTTGTTGATAAATTAGGACAAGTTTGTCTATGAGCCAGGTATGTTCAATAGGGTGCTTGTAATTAACAATAAGTTCTCAATAAGACAAAAGCAAAGATCTGAAAACAAAAGTTGAAATAATGATACTATTTCTGTTTAAAGAATGTATACGTTGGGGCATCTGGGTGGCTCAGTCCTTTAAGTGTCCAACTTCAGCTCAGGTCAAAATCTCGCGTGGTTCGTGAGTTTGAGCCCCACGTCAGGCTCTGTGCTGATAGCTCAGAGCCTGGAGTCTGCTTCAAATTCTGTGTCTCCCTCTCTCTCTGCCCTTCCCCTGCTTGTGCTATGTCTCTGACTCTCTCTCAAAGATAAATAAACATTAAAAAAAAAGAATTTGTACATTAAGATTTCTTAGCAAATAGATTGAGTAAACATCTGCTCAAATGGTATGATTTCATGGGCCAGGAAGGTGTCCTTTGTCTTGAAAATGCCTCCTCTGTGACCATTGTTAATATATGAAACTTGATAATTATAATTTGTTCAACTTTAATGAAATAAATATTTTACTCTCTATTAAAATTAAAGTATTCCCAAAGGGACCCAATGATCCTCCCCAAAATTTATGCTTTTATTTTATTAGGTGTGTTGGTTGCTTTATCAAGAGCTGCTTTGATGAGTGTAGGGTAAACAGAAGTGCTGGTGCTTAGGAACCAAGAGGAAAATGAACAGACATGGGAAGAACAGGCAAAGAGTTTTCTCTGTCTGCTGTACCCCTTTGCCTTAGCTTCTTTGTCATGCATTTACCTCATCATCACCTTCTTTAACTATGACTTAGCTGAGGATGGAGGCATGTTTAAAGAGTTTTGTTGGGGGTGCCTGTGTGGCTCAGTTGGTTAAGCGTCTGACTCTTGGTTTTGCCTCAGGTCATGATTTCATGATTCCTGAGATCCAGCCCTGAGTTGTGCTTTGTTCTGGGCATGGAGACTGCTTGGGATTCTCTCTTTCCCTCTGTCTTTACCTTTCCCCTACATGCTTTCTCTCTCCCACTCTCTCTCTCCCTCCCTCTCTCTCTCTCTCTCTCAAAATAAATAAACATTAAAAAAAAGATTTTTTTAGGCTTTGGTTTCCTTTTCTAACTCTCCATAAGTATATTTCTTGCTTCTGGATCTGTTTTTCCCTTATCTGTAAAAAAGGAGATTTATAATACTATTTATTGGTTACCTGGGTGAAGTAAGGAGTTGAGTGCATTTTAATTCTCATTGTTTCTCATATATATAGAACATTTTTATGGTCTTAATATCTGTGTCTTATATAGTATCTTTTAAAATCTCCAGAGTCATTCCAGTCACATTTATCTCCTCCTTGCCTTTTTGAATATTAGTAAAACTGAGACCCAAGAAATCAATACACTAAAGTCATATGGCCAAAAAGTAATGTCTTGAACTGAGCATTTGTCTTCAGCTCTTCTCACTGTATCATTTTGGCTTTTATGTCCTGGGTAAAACATTTTTGTATTTCATAATTGCTAATATATTTTATTACTTCAAATTCTGTTTCCTTTTTGTACATTTTTTCCTTTAATTATACTTTGACATAATTATGTAATTAAATTATTACTCATAAGAAGGAGTTAATCAATTGGCCTTTGCCACCCAAAGAAAGGCAGAGAAGATGGTCTAATTATCTTGTCAGCTGTACTTTTGGGAAAATAGACAAAGCATATTTTTGAGGAGTAAGAGACTTATCTCTGCTGTTAGCTGGATGTCCCTGGCTATGGATAACCAATAGTGTAAGGGACCCAGCATCTATGAAGTAGGACTGTTTGGGGCATGTCACTACACTATACCACTGGATGGGGGTATACAGTGCTTTATCTGAACTCCTTGATAGCTCATCTCCTTGAAATTACTCCACAAAGCTTGATCCTAGGTATAATCTTTTAGGTTTATGTGAGTATTATTTGACAATCCGATCCTCACATTTGTCAGTGGACAACACAGTCATATTCTGAAGGAATCTCAAGTAGAAATATCAGAGATAGGAAGCCATTTTGCCTTCTTTTGCCTTTACCCAAATTGAAATGTTACTGACACAATATGTTGGTAAATAGTCTCCCTGTTGAATTGGTGAATTCAAAGCCATCCTTTTAAGCAGTGAAAATGCCTGATTTAATTTCAATAGTTATAAATCAAAATTAAGCCTAGGAAACTGGACCCATAAATAGCTATAGAGAACCCAGCTGCTATCATTCTAAAGGCACTCTGAGATCAATTTGCATGGAGGTGATGTAGCTATGAGATAAAGGAATTGTCTTTCTGCCCGGTTAGGAGCAATCACCAGGATTTAAAGTACCCAATAGGGAGAGAAGCCAGCAATTATTTATTTTTTTAAAGCCAAGGAAAAATCGCCTTGCTAAAATGAGGAATAAAGTCTATTTTTGCAATGATCATTTTGTTCCATCAAACATTTTTGTGAATTAAATACGAAGATTGGAGATAAAAGGAATATCTGATTTCACCTCAAAGTCCTTAAGACAAGGAATGTAAATCCCACCTTCTCCTAATCAAATTAATTTGTCTGTTGATAGAATTTTTTTTTCTCTCTCTCTACTTTGGATTTAACCAAATGAAATGATGCTTCTTAGATTGTGACCTTGTGAAAAAACACAGACAAGTAATTCATCTTGTGTGTTCAATTCTAAGCAGACAATCCTCAGGCTTAGAAATAATTACTGCAATGAACAGATAAGGTTGTAGAGTGACACAGTGATAGACAGATTTCAAGGATTTTTGTTAATTATATCAAGTGTTTATTTGTAGTATATATCTTAGAAGTTGACTCAGGTTATGGTTTAGTTTCAATTGTTGTACATTCAACCATAAAATGAGAGGGGAAATAGGTCTGAAGAAGTAAAATAACATATCCAAACTGACATAAATATGTAAATGAAAGAGAAAGTGTTAGAATCACGTTTTTCCACTCAAATTTTTATGATCTTTCTTCTTTGGCCTAACATACCAATTTACATTTTTTGTTATATTCAAGTAACAGTTCATATATTTGTAGTTGGTATCCATTGTTTAAAAATACCATTAATATTTACCTATTAAATGATACATACTTCAGTTCCCCAACTCTAAATAAAACACTGTGAAACATACTTTTAGGTTACAGATACATCTGTGATTTTGAAAATACACTAACTTTCTTGTGGTAACTTGGATTCTAGGTACCATTTCTTTGATTTTTTTTTTTATAATTTCCTAGGTCATTAGTGGTAGTAAAGATGCTTTTTGAACACAGAAATAACAGAGCTCACTTATACAAAGTATTTCAGCAGTGCAGTTATGACATCTTTCATTTGTGGTCACACATTTTGTTCTGTACCAGTTCATTTGGTCTTTGTACACAAGTATAGGCAGAAAATGTGCCAAAGTTGCTGGATACAGTGGGCATTAGGAGTATGGCCACATTCAGAGGCACAGCCAGGAGAAACCAGGCAGTGGCTGGGGAAAACCATGTAACACCTGACTGTCACTGCCCAGGGGAGCTGTTCTTTGGCATGCCAGTCTCCACCCCTGGGACCTGGTATCCCTCTTACACTCTGTTAAGCATTTGAGCATTTCGTGAGGATACTCTTTTCCCTATTTCATCTGTCAAAATCTGGCCAAAGGACCACCATCTTCCCTTTATATATTTATGTACATTCTCCTCGGAATTTTTGCCTTTTAAATATGTATTCTATTGTGATATGAAAAATTGTGCCCTATCAGAAACTATTCAATTGTTAGAATTCAGCAGAGTCAGCAAGGCCAGTTTAGGGCAATGGAGCCTGGCAGACAGTAAAGTTCCCTGACTTCGCATGGAGGAGATATTTTTCTACTCAATCCATGAATAATGGTGGCCTTGCTGCTGCTAACTTGGCACTTCCCATTTATAAAAATTCACTAGCAGTTTTTAGTCTTTCCCAGGTTGAACGTCTTAAATTAAATGTGAAACTCATAAATTGTCACAGACTAGGATACAGAGCCTATATTTACAACAGGAACATTTTGATTGGCAGATGAAGAAACAGCGATTGATAATGGGATTTTTGTATTTTGCTAACATGAGAAAGCTGACAAGGACAGATTAGATGGGGTGTGAGTAATTGTTTAAATACAGGACTGACAGAGTGCCTCACACTACCCAAACGGAAAATAAATAAATAAATAAATAAATAAATAAATAAATAAATAAAGAGGGAAAGAAAAAAAAAATCCCAAAACCTCTCTTCAATTTTTAATCCGAGGCCTTCATTGCTGGCAGGTCTAATGAGATTGATTGCAAAATAGCTTTTTGTTGATGGGTCATAAAATAAACAGGGACAAAATAGTAGATAAGTGATTTTAGATTCTCTGTTTTATATCATATTCAAGTGTAGCCCTTCACACTCTGATTCTGATTAGAATTTTAAATATGCCTGGGAATTAAAAAAGAAATAGAAGTTATGAAAGATCTCCACAGAGTAGCATCTTAAGCAGACTGGAATTCTTTGACCTTGAAAAGATAAATCCGGAACAAGCTAAAAACAGCACATAATATTACTGCTAACATACAATGCATAGCATGTAATAGTATATCACAAAATAACAATAAAAGGAAACAACCAGAAAATAAAAAAGGAATTATGCTTAAAATAGGGTGATATAATGATGCAGTATTTAATAATATTCAAAGGCATTTGTATTCCATTTATGAAATGGAGCCTGTTTTTTCTTATGGAGGAACATTTAAATATGTTCCCAAATAATTTCTCTCTCTCTCTTCCCCCTACTCCTTTTCTCTCTTTAGTTAACTAGGCTTACTTTGGAAAACAAAACAGGAAGAGGAATTAATAGAGATTAGAAAGAATCTCCTCTTTTTTATGGTCTCAAGTCAATTCATTTTATATTTTTTTCTTTCTTTTCATACCCAGATACATCCTCCAAAGCCAGTCTGAATCAGTACAGGATATAAATTAAAGGCTTTTCAGATGAGTATAGGTAACTTCCATCTAGATGACTTCAAATGTATACAGAAGTAAAACTAAGTATGTTTTGGAAGACTTTGCAAAGATTGTTTTGCCTTCTTCACAGGAAATGGGAGCTGTGGACTGCTGTTACAGTTCACAGTGAGAAAGCAAAAGGAGGGTTTTGTATGATAGTGGCCCTGAGTCTGCCCACCGGGTTCTTTGGTCACAAGAAGACTGAAAATAAGAGGCTGGGGGGGCGGAGAGAGGGGTGGTAGGGGCAGTTTGCTGTTGATGCACAATGGGTCAAGTTCCTAAAGGGAGCTGGGTGCTTATTCTTTGCTTTTCTGTCTTCTTTGGTCCAATCTGGCAGTTCTACAGAATGCAGTGTAGAAGCAGGAACTGGTAAAAATAAAAAAGCATCACAAATCTTTACCATGACGTTTCAGAACAAAACTGGTCATTTGTGTTGTTTCTACATAAAACACGACAGTTCTATTTTTCCTAATGAAATAAAATGAACACTTAAAGACATTTTAAAATTTCTTCCACTTCGATGTTAAAAAAAGTCATTTATTTGAATTGCTACCCAAACGTCTTATGAGATAACAAGATCATTCTGAACCTGTTAGCATGGAGTTAAGCCCGTAAGAACTATTCTAAGAACGCACATTTTCGTTTACATGTAACACAGTTATTCAAATACTATATATTTGGCCAAGCCCAGTTCTGTTTTCCTGTTTTTTTTTTCTTTCCCCATGTCATTCATTCTCCTGTTTACTTTTAAGCTAAGAAATTTTACTTCTAAAGATCACTTGGTGTATGAAGCCAACTACGCATGCCCCTCCTTACATCTTTAAAGCCGCTATATATTCGCCTACAAAGAGATTGTGACCATTAGAGATTCCTGTCATGCCTCCATCTAAAATGTAATCATTGACTTTTGAAGTATTCAAAGGAAATGCCTTTAAAAAAATGTCACCCCAGGGCAATGAGGTGACTGAAACAGCATCCTAAATTTAATATCCAACTTAATACAACATTTAATCTGTTGTACCTGATGATGGGCAGATATTTCACATAGATAATACAGGGAACACAGTGGTTAAGCAATTCTCATGGCTAGAGGAAAAGAATAGGGCGGAGAGTGGTTAATTTAATATGTGTGTGCGCCTGCGTGTGTGTGTGTGTGTGTGTGTGTGTGTGTGAGTGTGTGTGTGCGTGTGTGTGTGTGTGTGTGTGTGTGTGTGTAAGAGAGAATCAGGAAAAGTACTTAACATATTTTATCTGCTTCAGTTTATGCCACTTTAGATCATAGAAATAGTTTTCAGGCTCAGATTTTGATGAGATCTGTGTTCCAAGATGACACTTAGGATAAGAGTGCTTCAGTACAGATATGTACTGAATTCTTACACAAACATATGTTCTCAAGGCCACTTACTGAGACTTTTATAATGTGATAGGAAATACATATTTGGTCTCCCTCCATAGTTCATGGCGTTGTGTTCCTAAAACCCTTGGAATGTCCTGATAGATGTCAGAGGAGTGTATTAATAATAAGACCCTTTCAACCATACCAAAGCTAATGAGGTGACTCCAGGAGGGTGGGGGCTGGTTCCTGAGGAACCAACCATATGATTAAAGGTTGGAACTTTTGCGCCACCACTTTGACCCTCTGGGGAAGGGAGATGTCTGGAGATTGAGTTCAGTCATCAATGGCCACCAATTTAATATTTTCGTATCTGCAAATAAACACCATAACTCAAAGGGGTTTGGAGAACTTCTGGGTTGGTGAACACATCCCGGCAGGGAGGGTGACACATGGAAGCTCCGTTCCCCTTCCGCATACCCAACCCTATACATCACTTCCATTTGGCTTTTCCTAAAGTATATTCTTTCTAATAGATGGGTAATAGTAAGAAAAGTGCTTCCCTGAGTTCTGTGAGCTGTTTTAACAAATTATTGAACTTGAAGGTGTCACAGGGCACACAGAACAAGTGGCAAAAGTACAGGTGATGGCCTGGGACTTGCAGTTGGTATATGAAATGGGGAAGAGTGTGGTGAGACAGACCTAACACTGTGGGGTCAGCTCTAACTCCTGGTAGTTCCTGTCAGAATGGAACTGTAGGACATGCAGTCGGTGTCCAGAGACTTAGGGAATTGGTTGATGGGAAAACCCCCCACTCACTCAGTGTCAGAAGTGTTGAGAGTAAAGGAAACCAACAGGGTTTTTTTATTGGGGTGCACGCACTACAATTCACTCTGACACTCTCACACCTGTGAATGGACTTGTGTATGACATCTCTGAGTAAAGATACAGAGAAACCCAGAGATTTGCAAGTGCTTTGCAAGGCTTTGATGGCTTCATGGTATGATGCACTAGAAAATTCATCCATTTTGTTGCCTCTAGATGGTTTTTATTCTATACGTAAAGAGCACCATTAGAATTTCATAGGTTTGTGTGCTGAATCATTCATTGAATGGGCCCCTGAATGCATATTTATGAATGCCTGGAATATTCTGTTTTATAACACCATGCTTTTCACTGTGTCTTGTATTTCAGGTTATGTACAATTATTGAGTAGCCTAGCAGCAAATTGAATTGACTGGAAAGTTGAATTTGACTTAAAATTTGATGTAAAAGTGAAATGTCAAATCACAGCATTCTGTTTTGCCATTGTTATTCAAAATATAGGATGATGAGAAACCCCAAATGGATTTATAAAGTTATTAGCCTTTGTTTCTTCATTTCAAGATAACTCTTTTTGTAGATATAGTGATGGATGACAGTCTTAAATGCAATTCCATTCCCACATTGGACTCTATTCTAGGTGCTTTGGAGTCCATAGAGATAGAAATAACTTCCTCTTTTGCTACCTAAGAGCTTATCATTTCCTATGGAAGACATCAGATGGTAAAAATTAAAAACACAGTGTGAAACCAAGCAACCAGGCTAAACATAGAGATAAGACATAAACCAAGGACTTCTGGCTAGGGAATCTGGAGAGCTTCATAGAGGATGTGATTTTGAGCTTGGGCTTTGAATACGGAGAATTTAAAAAAATGGAACCCATTTGTCTATATTGGATGGTATGTGGAGCAGAATTGTGTTGGTGTATACAAGTGATTACCCAAATTGGTGTGTAGTTGTACTGATTGAAATCTGTGAGGCTGATAGAACTGTTAAGTTGGTTTTGTTTGTAAGTCTATTTTTTTGGGCTTTTTAACATTTCTGGAAGAAGAGATAAAATGAGGGCTACAGAGATTGTACACTTTTATTGGTTTGTCTACAGTGATATTTTGTTTCAGTTTGCTTTCTAATGTAATAAGTCTGTATATATTAAATTTAGTTGAATGTTAATTTAAAAGGTTTTCATGTGGATCTCAGTACATTGCCTTAAAATAGAATAAACTGATTACCTCAACTCATATTCTCATAACTTAGATCCAATTGCAGAAAACCCAACTATTAATAGTCAAGAGGTATTTCTATCTATTTTTAAGTCTCCAAATTGGAAAAGAATCCATTGCAATGTGTTTGTAGGAAGCAAGCCCAGCTTAATGTGGTAGAAAGGACCTGAAATACAGCATGCCACTACGGAGGAAAATTCTGTGATTATCAGTAGCAAGGCCATGGTGTTTGTTTCCCTGTGACCTTTGAGCTTTAGGACTAATTGTATAATCAATATTCTTCTACTGGATTTCATACTAATTTTACTCTTGAGAGTGTTTGGGACATGGAGGGCCTTACTATCTAGCACATAGGTTGACATTAAGTAAAGTCCACTGTAATGCTGGAAAGAAAGCTCCTGGCAAGGTACAGGGTGCTGTTTCTCATCAATTTCATCTTTGTATAAATCTAAGATATCCTTATTTAGTGGCTGTACCTGGATCCTCAAGATACAGAGATAGACAAAGCAAATCCATTTTTCCTCTTCACCTAGCCAAGCACCACTCTGTTTTAGAGAGGTGAAATACCTTTAAAACGACGATTTAGAGAAATGTTTAAAGAGGACAAAAATGGTGGCTCAGTCAGTTAAGTGTCCGACTCTTGGTTTCAGCTCAGGTCATGATCTCGTGGTTTGTTGGTTTGAGCCCCATGTCAGGCTCAGCGCTGACAGCATGGAGCCTCCTTGCGATTCTCCCTCTCCCCCCCTCTCTCTCTGCCCCTCCCCTGCTCTCTCTCCCTCTCTCAAAATAAAGATATTTTTTTAAAGGAGGACAAAAATGGACTGCATGAGCCACAAATAAATAAGGCATACATGGAGGGAACTGAAGGAGTGCTCTGACTGTTGCTAAGCCATCAACATGAAGTCAAATACATTTGGGAGCCCCACAGGCTATCCTCAGAGATAGCATTAGACACAAGGAAAGGGACTTTCGGTAGGACATCTGATTGGAGCATTATCTTGAAAAAGATGAAGTGAAGTAGATAACTTAATACACGTGAAAAGTTAGTTTTGGACAAAATCTCAGGTTTTTCCAAGATCATCTCCTTCTCACCTGGCCAGCAGTCTGTTATAAGAGGTAAAGGTACAATTCTGAGACATTCCAACAGGAAACCATATATTTTACCTGTTATTCCCAACTTTAATTCTTCTAAACCTTCCCTCCATCTTTATATAAAGAAGACTAGGACCTCTAGTTATCAAGAGAAGATTTTGATCTTCACAATTTCCTGAAGATTTAGATGAGAGTCCTTGAGTATTGTCCCGCTCAATTTCTTTGCTTCTGGAGGGTCTTCTCATCTTCTCTTGCCTGTATCTTGTTAATATTATCGGTCTCTCCTGTAGAGAAATACTTTGAAATGAAATGCAGAAATATTCTACCAATTTAAAAAGCAACCCCAACCCTAAAGGGGTTGCCTGAAATGTAGAATTAAGTGAAAAAAGCTTCTGCATATCCAAACTAACTTTCACAAAAACTCCACATTAAAAACATGTATTTTATTTCTTAATGCCTCACTCTGAGCCATATTGACGTTTATTCAGCATTCCATTCTTAATGAGCCTGGTTATCTGGTTTCCCAGCCCACAACAGATTAGAAACAGCAAAGGAGAAGATGAGAAGAGGGACAATGACACCCGAAGTGACAGCCGAAAGCTTGACATTGAGGGAGGAGAAAGAAAAACGATACGGTAGGCATAGAACTATATACCATATGGTACAATAATGAATGTTCACCAAGAGGCCCTCTGAGTTGTCAAGGGGAAAAGAAAAAGATAATATTATGTTTAGAAATATCTATGCAAGAAGGCAGGAAGCCAGTGCTTAATACATGTTATACAGATTTCCATCTAAAATTTAGGTTTTAAGTGGGCATAAGCTTTAGGTGCATGGAAAATTCAGTTCTCCAGAACTGCTCTTTCCCAGGAAATACCCAGATAAATGAGGTGTTACTAATCTCCTCTGTAAATACCCTACTGATTTTCTCCTACAATTCGGCCATAAATAGTCTCACTACTCACTGGTTTTCAGCAGTTACCTTGTTATGGGACAAAACAAACCTAACACAATTCTAATGAAAGATGTTTTCTTTTTCCATTCAGTGCTAAGCATTTGAGTTCTAAGTTGATGCAATTGATAAGTCACATACCAACTACCTACTTATGGAAATATTAAGAATCTTGCATCGTCCTCCCAACACTGACTTCAGAGAATTGAATTGAAGGTTAAGTGCAGGGTTTCATTTTTACCAAACTCAACAAAATAGCTGCTGGCACTCTGTGGACATTAATTCTCATTTACATGCATAATACAAAAGATGCCCTGACCTAATCAACCCATCGCTGTGCATTTTGATGCATCTCTGGAGAGAGAGAGTCCTTGTCTCATTGACTTGGCAACAGTCCCTACCAGTGACCTTTAATGCTATTATACTCTCCCTGGAGAGGGAATTGAGATGTGATGGACATAGCAGAAACAAGACCTTTCCACGAAATCGGATTTGAAAGCATGATTGTTGTTGGATGTCTATTCTTCCTTGTAGTTTTAATGTGGTTTTATGTAGCATTTTATAGATTGTTTTTTTTTAATTGCTTCCATTTGTTAAATAAGACAAGCAGCAGTATTTTTGAAGATGGGCAGAGGACCAAGTGGGATTATTTTTTGTGAGTCAGGCTGACATGGTCTTATAGTGACAAAATTACCTTTTATTTATGTAAAATAATGTTTTTTCCCCTGTGGGAGCTCCTCTTAGGCCCAAGGAATGTGAAAAGATTTCACTTCAATTTCCGGTTTAGCATCAACTAGTTACATATAATAAGGTGGTAGCAGAGGACTCTGGCCAATGAAACATTGTAGCACTTCCCGGAATCCTATGTGGATCTGAATATATGGTTTCAATTCATTTTGGAAACCTAAACTGCTATAACTCTGGGTGGTATAATGTAGGTTCTGGATTCAGGAATTGTCTGTTCCTATCTGATTACTCTTTGTTATCTCCAGACCAGTAGCTATCTACCGCCTTTCTAACATGATTTGGAAACACATTTTTTTTCTTGAAATGTTCTATTGGCTATATAGTTCCTATAGTAGAAGCAAGTAAATCCAAGACCTCACAGAAGAGTGAAATGGATCATATTTGTCTTGTTACACCAAGGCAGTCTGTTCTAAGAGTTCACTTTCCACTCCTATCTTTTTTTTAAATTTTTTCGTAAATACTAGCCATCTCATACTCTATTTTGATCATATTAAACCCAGCCCTGAGGAAACTAGCTCAAACATTATTCTTTATAAGATGTAAATGACCAATAAAGAATGGACCTCAGAATCAAATGCCTGGCAGGTGATATAGATGAGTGGAGACAACTTGATGTGAGATGACAGGAAGAAACAATCTGAATCAGAGAGTGGCTGTCCCATCCAACTTGCCATTGAAACCCACCTAGTTTCTATTACACAGGAACGAATACCCAACAAGACTAAGTGTTTTGATTTTTTAAGAAATAACAGAAATCTAAATGTTTATTTGAAACTTAACATTTATAATTTTGGGCAACCACTTTTTTGTTTGCTTGCTTGCTAGATGTGGACGATTATGAAGATTCAACTTTAAACAAATAGTGTATTTCTAGTTGTGGAACTGCAGGCATCAGAAACAAAGGAGGAAGGAATTTGAGGGGGAGAAGACATAAGTACCTCCAAACCCCTGAAATTATACTTTAGAGAAAGCCTGTGAACTTTCAAGAGTATCTTTAGAAGCGAGATTTGTATCTTTGGGTTGGTCTAATTTAAGTGTGGGAGAAAAGCAGAACACAGAAGAGCATGATACTAGGTATGCAGCCCCTAATGATGACATTACAAATACAGAGATGTTAAACTTGCAATCATTTTACAAATGCAAAAGAAACATTGGTGTTTACTGACACAAAGACCATAAGTTTTACTCTTTCTGCAGCTGCTTTTAGGTCATAAATAAGAAAATGTAGCAAGTTGTTCAAGTAGTATTTTAAATAAGATACTGTCAGGGACGCTTGGGTGGCTCAGTCTGTTGAGGATCTTATCTGACTCTTGGTTTCCACCCAAGTCGTGATCTCATGGTTCCTGGGTTTGAGCCCCACATTGGGCTGTGTGCTGACAGTTGGGGGGCCTGCTTGGGATTCTCTCTCTCCCTCTCTCTCTCTCTGCCCCTTCCCTGCTGATGCGCTCTCTCTCTCAAAAATAAATAAACATTAAATAAGATACTGACAGAATAAAACAAAGTTAGGAATATTAATTGTAAATGGAATTGAGGGGAAAAAAAGAAAAGACTGCTGTGGTTAACTCAGTCCTGAACTTAATGGGTTTTATACTAGCTGTAGGAGGTTGGGAATGGAAGTAAAGGCATGGAAGTGACAAATGAACATAATGTTCAAATGACAAATGTTCAAATGAACACAAAGAATGAAAAAAATCAGGTGACTCAGAGTTTTGAAACTGTAGCAATGAAGACAATGTTGGTGTCAAGAAACAAGTTTGTGAGACAGAAAATGATTATCATTTTGGTCCCATCAAGTTGGAAAGAGTAGAATATCTAGACAGATGCCAAAAAGACCATGTAAAGTGAGTAGTGATGTACAAGAGATATTGGACAGTTGTCAATGTGTCTATCTCAGCCCCACAGAATGATTATGTTCGTAATGTTTAGAAAGAAGAGTTAAGGGGCAAAGAATGAAAAAAGAATATCAAGGAAAACAGTGAAGCTAGAATCTTAAAAAATTAAGGCAGAATAAAGTGAATTAAGATAATAATAAACCTTTTTAAGTGAGGTGTTCATTTTCAGAACATAAAAAACTAGTTTCATTCATCCTTAAGATGAAACAAACCAAAATTAAACCCATTTATAAAAACTTTGTAATGTATAATAATTCTTAGAAATTTATATTTCAAAAAAGGTGTCTTCCCATTTTTTTTTCAACGTTTATTTATTTTTGGGACAGAGAGAGACAGAGCATGAACGGGGGAGGGGCAGAGAGAGAGGGAGACACAGAATCGGAAACAGGCTCCAGGCTCTGAGCCATCAGCCCAGAGCCTGACGCGGGGCTCGAACTCCCGGACCGCGAGATCGTGACCTGGCTGAAGTCGGACGCTCAACCGACTGCACCACCCAGGCGCCCCGCATGTCTTCCCATTTTTGATGCTTTTATTATTTAATGGTCTAGTTCTCATCTAAGATCCAGAGTCCAAATTCTCCAATTCATGTTCTGTTCACATCTGTCAACAAGGCTGAGGGAAAATTCCCAACATTCTCCAAGAAAAAAGTAATATGTAAGTTAAGAATTTTATAATTTCATGAAAATTAAACATGCCAATTTATTATTATCTAAAATAATGTAGAGGAAACTTGAAACAAAATGGGATTTCAAGGTTTTCCCTTAGCAATTTAGTGTGAACATAAAATGAGGAAAGACCATATCTCTGAGCATGTCTTAATCTGCATAATGACATATATTAAGTGACCTGTGAAGTAGCTTAGGGCTTATCAATAGGTGTCAATTCAGGATTGCCTTGAAGGCCGGAAGAGACAACTCAACAGTAATAAAACAGAAACCACCCAATATTATGCATTTTCTTGCTCAATTTTTCTAAGCTTTCAAGAAAGCATTTTTACAGAATTATTGTAAAATTATCCTTCATGTTTAAAAGCTAGTTTAAAAATACAATTAATTATAAAGTTCAGCCATCAGGATGCATTTTTTTTTTTTGCTAAGTAGTGTACTATACTTGAGTTTGATGAGATTTTCAGAGGTAGGAGTGGTGGTTACCTGAAAGAAGAGGAAATTCAGTACATGAATGGATGCATGGGTACATGTAATAACCATCTGATACCATTAAAGAAGATTGTTTTTTGTTTTTTTTAATTTTTTTTTTCAACGTTTATTTATTTTTGGGACAGAGAGAGACAGAGCATGAACGGGGGAGGGGCAGAGAGAGAGGGAGACACAGAATCGGAAACAGGCTCCAGGCTCCGAGCCATCAGCCCAGAGCCTGACGCAGGGCTCGAACTCACGGACCGCGAGATCGTGACCTGGCTGAAGTAGGACGCTTAACCGACTGCGCCACCCAGGCGCCCCAAGAAGATTGTTTTATAAAATGAGCTTTCCAGATAACGAATTCTTTCTAGTTTATGCAGTGTAAGTATTTTTTTTTTTCATTTTTACCATTTTGAAAGTGATACACATTTCCCACCTTGTTAAATGGAACCCACTAACGTAACTTAACCTCTTTTTTGAATACTCAAGGTCATCATGAACATGAATCACTGTACTTTGCTACAGTACAGCGATTCCGTGGGGGTTGCTGAGGTGTGTAAAGCTTGTTTGGCCTGCCGCTAAGTGGCTATGCTTTCCAAGTTCCTGCATCTATCTTTTGTAATTCATTTTTCAAAATCCTCCTTCTTTATTAAGAGAGCAGTTACGTGTGGTTATCATCAGTGTGCCTGCTTCTTGAAGCCACTTCCATGCCAGAGTTGCTGGAGGCTGGCACATTAAATAGCACAGAATGTAGAATTGTGTCAAAGATAAAACTAACAGATTACCAAGGAGATTCTAAAGAGTCCTTCCATGTACAGAGTGAATACACTTCTGTGAGTGTACTACTACTACAGTAGTAGATTTGGATACTTTATTTGCTTTCTGATTCTTACCCATGTTCTGGAAAGTTAGGATTGCTAGATAAACACCTTCAAGATAAATGTGATCTGTGTACACAGAACAACCCAAGGCTGTCTCTTTTATATTATTGAAGCACACTGTCCTTAGTAGGCCTTCAACGGCTGGTGAATAAGTATGTATTTAGGTCTATAACTACATCTGAATATAGACATATATGCATATATGTATATATATATATATGCAAAACTTGTGTATAAACATGTTACTGTATGTGAGGCTGCATTATAAAATAGTGAGGTCACTCCCCCTAAAAGCCCCATAATTAATACAGATGTTTAAGTGAATAAAATATATATGTAAGCTTTATTTTTTAAAGTTCTTCCTGAATTACTGAGATTACTTTTGTTCCTTTCCTAGACCTTAGAACAGGCCACGTACTATGTCACGGTGTCTTGCTAAACCCTTGGAAATATTTGCTACTGAAAACTATAATCCACGTCAGCCTGTGTAATTATCTCCTGATACAGAGAACAATGTTGCATGTGACAGTGACCTGCTTTGGTTTTAATCTTCATGCCTTTGGAATGAAATCGAGCTCTGACACTGTTAAATGCTTAAAATTAGTATCTTTAGTGCCCTCACATATGCCAACCAAGGCATGACACTTCTAATCTCCTTCTCCTTTAATTTTAACAAGCCAAAGATGTTTAGCACCATAATTTTGAGACTGTTACCAGCACTTTGTTTTTTTTTTCTTATTTTTTTTTATTTATATATGAAATTTATTGTCAAATTGGTTTCCATACAACACCCAGTGCTCATCCCAAAAGGTGCCCTCCTCAATACCCATCACCCACCCTCTCCTCCCTCCCACCCCCCATCAACCCTCAGTTTGCTCTCAGTTCTCAACAGTCTCTTATGCTTTGGCTCTCTCCCACTCTAACCTCTTTTTTTTTTTTTTCCTTCCCCTCCCCCATGGGTTCCTGTTAAGTTTCTCAGGATCCACATAAGAGTGAAACCATATGGTATCTGTCTTTCTCTGTATGGCTTATTTCACTTAGCATCACACTCTCCAGTTCCATCCACGTTGCTACAAACCAGCACTTTGTTTTGAAAGTCATTTCTCACCTTTTAAAAAGTAGGAAGAGATTGGATGGTATAAGTGAACAAGAGTAATTTATAGATGGATTGGTTGTACATTATAAGTAACTGGGCAAAAGATTTATGGAGATTTTCTTGAAAAAAAAAACCTATATCGTTCTTTGTAGATAGAAAGATGCTCCTTAGTCATTGTCATCAATCTGGGTAATTTGTTAGGACATATACATGGTCTTACCTGGTTCACAGGTAGACGTACTACACTAGACAAACAGTTTTAGGACATGGAAAAGGCAAATTAATTAATCTAAGTGAGAATTCGAACTTGTGGCCTTGATACTGTGTTCTAACTTACAAATTAACAGGCCTTGTACTTATTCATTGGCTAGCAGCTACTATTTATTGGTTCTTGCCCTGTGTCAGAACTGTGATTTATATTTTATATATCATCTTATTTGATCCTTCCCCAAATTCTACAAGTTGATATCAGCCCCTATTTTATAGATGAGGCAGCTTGAGGTTTGGAAAGATAAGGTGCCATGTTTAAGATCACACAGCTAATAAGTGTCAGAACACAGTTTTAATCATTGGCTGATTTCCAGCCATAAGGTAAATGTGACCACGTTCAGTGAATAAAATCTATGTAAACATTGTTGACTTAATGCCAAATCACTTACTTTGATTAGTTATAAAAAACGGCATGGCTGCCACGTACCAATATTTATTGCCATCCAGTGGTTCAAGAAAGCTAAGCTCCTATTGCCCTTTTTCCGCCAAGTCTTTGTGCTTGGTGGGCTAAAGAAGAAGGGTTAAACTTACTTAACACTAGAATATTGCATCTGGATTATTGCTTACTAATTTCTATTTAGCATTTTTTTCTTACTATTGTCTACTAGAACATACATTAATTAGTATTTACTAGAATCTTTGTAACATAAAAATCTGCTGATGACATTGATAGTTCATTTGTGCCTAAGTAGAGTCAAAGTTCATCATTCCAGACTTCTCTGTATGGCTTGGGACCCCAGGATGCTTTTCTGTGCCCACTGAAATACTATTTTATTTCAGTTCTTTTTGCTCTTGTCCTCCAGAGTAGGATGGCCTGTACCTGGCCTGACTCCCAAAATGGAAGTAACAGACCACAGATTATTTTGTTCCTTGTAAGATTTAGTTCTGATTTTTTTAAACGTTTATTTATCTTTGAGAGATAGAGCTCAAGAGGGGAAGGGGCAGAGAGAAAGGGAGACAAAGGATCTGAGGCAGGCGCCACACTGACAGCAGAGAGCCTGACACGGGGCTCGAACTCACAAACTGTGAGATCATGACCTGAACCAAAGTCGAATCCTTGGTTGATGGGTGGGCTGGCTCGTTGGGGGAGGGAGGGGAGGGTAGGTAATGGGTATTGAAGAGGGCATCTTTTGGGATGAGCACTGGGTGTTGTATGGAAACCAATTTGACAATAAATTTCATATATTAAAAAAAAAGTCGAATGCTTAAATCGATGGAGCCGCCCAGGCACCCCAGTTCTAATTGTTTTCTTAAAAGAAGTCAAGGTCATTTCCATTTCTATTTGGCCTAGTCTTCTGAGCAATTAATTTATACTTCGTAGACATTAGAAAGATAGGTATTGATTAAAAAAAGGGGGGCGAAGCAACATGGTTGGGCGCCTGGGTGGCGCAGTCGGTTAAGCGTCTGACTTCAGCCAGGTCACGATCTCGCGGTCTGTGAGTTCGAGCCCCGCATCAGGCTCTGGGCTGATGGCTCGGAGCCTGGAGCCTGTTTCCGATTCTGTGTCTCCCTCTCTCTCTGTCCCTCCCCCGTTCATGCTCTGTCTCTCTCTGTCCCAAAAATAAATAAAAACGTTGAAAAAATAAAAATAAAAAAAAAATAAATAAATAAAGGGGGGCGAAGCAACATGGTTTTTGCACATTTTCTTGTTGGTGATGGTCATTTCATGCACTTAAAATGTGACAGACAATGTAAAAGTCAATTGCCCCAAGGGACCCATGTGTCTGTTTTTTCATATCTTTACTGTAGGCTAATGTAGTCTTTTGGGTTTGCAAGAGGCATTGATAAAGGCACTGATAAAGAAGCAGGGTGTGTGTATGTATGTGTGTATATATCTATCTATCTATATATATATATATTTATAAATATATATATTTATATGTATACATTTCTAATATTGCAACAGTAACATTATATATACACATATATACATACATATATATGTGTATATATGTGTGTATGTGTATATATATGTATACACACATATATATGTATGTATATATGTGTATATACAATGTTACTGTTGCAATATTAGAAATTTAAATGCTGTAAGATGTACTGAACCTCCTGTATCCTAACACAGATCTCCATGTTCTAGTGGGAGATAGCTAAGAGTGTCATTGTATTCAAAATGCTGCCCAGCAATTTGAGAATTAGAAGACAGAAGTTTTAATCCTAGAAGATTATCCCTTTTTTCCACTACATGCTTAATTTTTCTTTTATTTTTTAACTGAGCTTTTTCTAAAGTCACCCAAAAAGGAAATTTATTATCTTATAGCAAACTCTTTTGATATCTGCTAATTTCTGCCTTATGCTAAAACAATATCCATTACACAAAGGCCATGTAATATCCTTGGTAACATTGTGTAGGTTATTAGTTTAAAAATAAAAAAATGAAAAAAACTGAGGGGCGTCTGGGTGGCTTAGTCAGTTAAGCATCCAACTTCGGCTCAGGTCATGATCTCATGTTTCGTGGGTTCAAGTCCCACATTGGGCTTTGCTCTCAGAGCAAAAACTGGCTTTGGATCCTCTGCCTCCCTCTCTCTCTGTCTCTGTCTCTCTCTCTCTGTGTCTCAAAACTAAATAATTTTTTTTTTAATTGGTGTCTTCCCCGGTCTTAGGGGAGACACTTGAAAACATCTATTTGACAGGGAGCACCTGGGTGACTTGGTTGGTTAAGCGCCTGACTCTTGGTTTCTACTCATGTCATGATCTAATGTTTGTGGGTTCCAGCCCCTCATCAGACTCTGCACTGACAATGCAGAACCTGCTTGGGATTCTGTCTCCCTCTCTCTGCCCCTCCCCTGCTCGCTTTCTGTCTCTGTCTCAAAAATGAATAAATAAACATTTTTTTAAAAAAGGAAAGGAATCATTTCACTAAAATTTTGGATTTTCATTCATACATTTGATCTTATATCAACATCATAGTGACGTTTCACTTGAACTTCATTTTACCTGTATCTATAGTCTATTTTCTTTACTGAAAGACATAAATCTTACCTGATATCATTAATTTTTTTTTCAAATTTTAAAGCTAAGTCATATCTGAATTGAATTCTTCATAGGTTTTTACAGGGTGCTTAGAGTGGGTTGGATAATGTATTTGATAAAAAAGAAAAATCATAATCAATTCAGAAAGTATTTTTTTCTTTTCACATATCTAGGCGTTAGGTACATCATTTTTATATATTCATTGCACTATTTGTATATTTAAGAAAACATAATGGATGTTATATTAACATTTAAGTTAATTTCAAACAAATTAAAATAAGTTAAATTTTAAACAAAATAGGTTGAGGGGTTTCATGAGATGATGTTTAGAGGCTGTATAGCTTATAGGATAGGATGTTAAACAGGAAGCAAAAGTCCTGATTCTAACACTTGCCAACAATATTACTCAGGGTCAGTTAATTGAACTTATAAGATGAATGTTATTCATATGTATTGGTTTATCAGTAAAGTGAGGATAGTTTTATTAAACATTTTAATTTTGGTGAGGTTCATGTAAGTCAAATAAAGGAATTTATTTCACAGTATCTTACTACTTTCGATTCTCAATGGTCAGCAGAGAATAATACCAAATCATCTCTAGTTGACTTTGATGTGTGGTGTGAGCTTTGTTCTAGTGTACTTGGGAGTTTGTAGTATCTCCAAGTAGTGAAACTGTACTCTGGAAGAGCTAAAACATTTTTAGCTTTTATTCCTTACCTATATAATTCAACCTTTTCCTCTTCTTGCTTTCATGCTAAAAACAGAAAACATTACTTCTTGTTCTTTGATTCTGTGTAGTGTAGTTGTCTGCTGGCTTGGTCATGATCATCTGAATGAGAGAGGACCTCAGTCCCTGCCCCATACTCAGAGAACCCTTCCAAAGGTTTGTCTCCTCATGCTCTAAAGCTATTCCATCATCTTAGTCCCTGCTTGGTATCCACCTGTTATTTCCCTCCTTCTTGGGAATCTGCCGTTCTAATTGTCTCCTGCCAGTAAAGCATTTTGGTGAAGAAAATATCAATGTGGTCACTTCCCCAGTTCATAACAAGCATGTGTCTACACATCCCCCAAGAGCTACCAATCTCCAGGCTCCAGAGTGACACCACATCTTATAATAAGTAGATAACTCCTTCTTTTCCAACTGTGGACCTCCATTGATTATTTAAGTGTCTGATGCTGCTCTATGTGGCCCATAGTCTCACATACACACTTTTGAATCACTCTAAAGGCCATCCTTTTAGGGGCTAAAACCAGTAAAATGAACCTCATGGATTCCAATTCATTCTCCTCAATTATTCTGCTCGATTCCCCCACCTCCGCTTCTTCTCTGGCTTTCTCTCTCCTATCATCATTAGCATCATCATCATCATCATCACCCTCATCATCATCTCATGTATACCATATGGTCCTGAGTTGAGACAGTGGAAGAGAAGAGAATGTTCTCTGCACTAGCAACAATTAATAAAAAAAAATGTCTCAGGGAGGATTAACATATAGAATTTAAAAGGTCTTCTGGGAAAAGAGGCCCTAGGGTTACCAGGTCATCAAAGGTTCAAATTTAAAAAGGTGCTGAGAACTTGAAAACAAGATTTGCCACTGCTAGTCAGTGAATGGTTGAAGGTAGATTCATAATAGTTGATTCTAGTTAAAGCATGTAAAATTAATATATAGTCACTCAGAAAGGACTTACTTTTACTTAATTTTTGTATTTTCCATGATAGCTGTACTGCATTTTTACAAGGATGTCATTTAGAATAATTGGATACTTTCTAAAGATTTTCAGTAACCAACCATAAAATTCATTTAAATTGCTTAAAGAACTTTCTTTTGCATGTGAAATAAAACTTAAATGGTAACGTAGCCTTGTGCATTTGTGTTATATTAATACAAACAATGCTTGATGATAATGTGTTGTTGAACTTGCCCCACAAATCTGTCCTGTCAAAGAAAACACCAGATGCAATGCTTAGAATGATGACTTGATAAAATTAGATTCGTTGGGCAGAAAAGAAAATGGGATGCTCTAAATAAATGTCATTAGCAGTTGGAAGGATGGAAGCAAATTATTCTGATAATATCTCAGACCCTTCCCCAATTGACAGTTTTTAAAAAGGTATTTTGGGTATTAAAGGAGATGGTAGAATTAAGGGGGAAAAACATATGAAGGAAAAGTTAGTATTCATGAATATGGCTTATGGAATACATCTTATTAGCCATGATTCTAAATGATTCTGAATTGGCATTAAAAAGTGGAAGGGATGGGGTGTGTGCCTAGGAGGCTCAGTTGGTTAAGCATCTGATTCTTGATTTCAGCTTGATTTGATCTCAGGGTTCATGAGACTGAGCCCCATGTCAGTCTCAGTGCAGAGTCTGCTTGGGATTCTCTCTCTCCCTCTCCCTGACCCTCTCCCCTGCTCTCTCTCTCTTACTCTCCCTAAAATAATAATTAAAAAAAGTAGAAGGTAATTGCACAAATACCAAAGAAAACGTTAATAATAAATCTCTTGTGTATACTCCATGTGCACAAAGCAAAGGTGGGCTTGAGAATGGAAGTGTGGGAGAGGAAAACTGCTTTTCCAGATATTGATCTGAGAAGGGGAATATCCATTTATAATTTTGTCTTCGTCTGGGGTTTTCTTTCCATGTAAATTCTCATGGCCTAGATACCAGCCTTTAACAAAGAAACAATTGTCTTTTGTACATGCTTGGAAATACATTTTCAGAAAGTCCAGTCTAGTCATTCAGCCAGTTGAGGTAAGAAAATAATCAATTAATTCAGTGGAGAGTTCTCCAAACCTATTGAATTACCTAAATTGATTGTCTGTGTGACTGAATTAGGCCAGTAAATTTAGTCAAAACTGTAGACTTTGCAACGGAGTGCTAACACAAAAACCTTGAGTTGGCAAAAGAGATTGAAATACAGTGGAGTTTCTTAGAGAGTGTCGGGAAATAGGAAGGCCAATTTAAGACTTGTATCC
Source organism: Herpailurus yagouaroundi (assembly GCF_014898765.1). Taxonomy (NCBI): domain Eukaryota; kingdom Metazoa; phylum Chordata; class Mammalia; order Carnivora; family Felidae; genus Herpailurus; species Herpailurus yagouaroundi. The sequence goes on from NW_024412441.1 coordinate 10,122,195, forward strand.
TTAAGTTACAATACAACTTATTCCAGAGTCTTTCAATAGCCTGCACATAGACATTGCCAAAGATAAATTCTGGAAGAGAGTGTCAATTATACATTGGCTGTTGAAAACTCTTTGAAATTCTGACCATGAGATTCTTCACAGAGCTAGACAAAAAGTGTGTGGGAATGTCCCAAACCAGCTGTTCCCTGTGCTTTTTCCTGCCTAGAATGTACTATTTCTAAAGGCATAGACTTTTAACAAGAGCGTTTCAAAAAGAAAAGTCTGAAGGAGATACATAAGCTCTCATGCCCTTTTGTGGCTTATTATACATACAGTTCATGTTTATTGGGTGGCAAAGGATTGCTGTAATGAAAACAGTGGTTAACAATGGTCTGCCCTCTGCCCTGTTATTCAGGAATGGCCCCACATTTATTTATAGCTCACTGGTCTCCAAAACAAACCCTTCTTTTAGTCACATTTGCGACTTCATGGCCTTTAACACCTGGTATCAAACAATGGTTCAATGTTTTTACATGTAATTTTAAAATTAATGAATGCTGAATGGATGGATGAATGAATTGTATCAGATTTATGATGGCTTCTTGTTTCTTCTTTATCTCAAAGCTTAACCTCTTTTTAAAGCCTCAGCATGTAGCCTAAATGCTCCAGGCCCAGTTGAACTTTCCCTTTTTCGAAACCCTTTAGCACTTGCATGCCCTTACCAATGGTATAATAATACTAACTACTATTATTATCAGAGCTAATACTAAGTGGTTAGCATGTGCACAGCACTGCCTGAAGCACATTGTAAGTTATTATCTCACAACAGCTAGTGAAGTAGACACAAATATCATTACACTGTAAAGATGAGAAAATTGATGCTCTGAGAGAGTATTTTGCCCAATATCACATAGCTAGTATCTAGCAGAATGGAGAATCAAGCCCAAACCATCTACTCTAACACTTAGATTTTTAACCACTAAACTGTCTTGCCTTCTGTGTGGGGACTTTCCTCTGATTGTTTTTTTAGTGCACACTTTGTCTTCCTGGCTAGATCTTAAGCTTCTTAATTCTGTCTTTCTCCTGCACAGTTTCTTTGATAGATTTAACCACAGTACAGGTCACTAACACATGTTTGATTTATTAATTATGGATATTCTTGGCTAATATACTTCTTTTCACTTAATTATTGTTCTGGCAAGACTTCTTAAAATTCAGATTTCTCAAAGAATGATATGATGGAGTTCAAGAACTAAAGTGTGTTTATGCCATGTTAGTTCTAAACCTGGGAGTAACCATATGACAAAAATTATTCATGGTTTCATTGGTGAATTTTTCAGATGATGTATAAATATTGCTTATTGGCATCACATTGGAATAGCTTGAGTTAACTTATTTCACTGTTGTCCAAAAGGGATCTTTGAGTTTATCATGACTTCACTGGCCAAATGCAAATGCTTATTTTCTTGTAATTATGCTGCTTATTTATACAGACAAGCCAAATTTGGTGGATTTCCTGATACAGCATAAATTTAACTATGTTTTCCAAAAGGAGTGGTAGTCTCACACACAACAAATTAAATCATTCTTGAAATCTCTCTGTTTCTGTTATTGACTAGTAGCCCAAATTACTCAAGCAGCCTGTTAGAAGCAAATGGTATTGCCAATCAATTTAAAAAATCTATTGATTCCCAAAATAGCATTTGTGTTTTACAGGATTGCTGGGCTATTTTATTTCTTTCTTCCATAGCTAGTCTTTTCCATTTCAAATGCAGCACATCTAAAATTAAACTCATTATCTTTGCTCCAAAACCTATCCCTCTTCTTTTATTTTCTCCCCGTTTAACTGGGCCACCATTCATCCGAGCCAAAAACCTGCAAACCATTCCCAACTTTTACCTCTCTCTCATCTGCAAGTATAAGTGATCACAAAATTCTACTCTCCATTTCAAAATGCTCTTAAGTCTCTCCCCATTTCACTGCTATGACTAGCCTTACCATTCCTTGCCTCAACTATTGTAATAGTCTCTCTGCTGACCTCTCTGACCTGTATTTTGCTTCTTTTCCATTTTCCACACTTAGTAAAACTCAAATGTGATTATTTTACTCCCATTTAGACAATTACTCCATATATCCCCTATGGCCTAAGAGTAAATGCCAAACTTCATGGCAGAGCGGAGAAAACCTATTTGATTGGCTTCAGCCTACCGAAGACATCTGCCTCTACCCCACGCTCCAGCCATCTAGTCTGGAGGACCTGGCAATTCTTCACCAGAGCCTTCCTGTTTTAGGCCTCAATGCTTTCATTCAAGCTGTGTGTTCTCTAAGAAAATACCTCTGTCCATTCTACCTTTTTTCCTTCCAGACTACATTTTCAAGAGTTCCTGTCTCTTCTCTAGGTACCACTATATCTTGTACACATCCTTCTTAAGGCTTTTAGTACACATTATTATAATTAGTTATTTATCTGTCTGCCTTTTCTACTAGTTGACAGCTTTTGAAGATGGTGCTCTCTGCCTTTCTGATCACTGTGTACTCTGATAAATAATAACCGTTTTATTAGTGTTGAATAAATGGGTTCATTTCTTCTTCATATGCTGGTGTTTTCCAACAGATCACTTTTTCTGTAAAACTTATTGGTTATGGACTTTCCTGCAAAATAAAACAGTATAGAACAGACCTCTCTGAAGCATGCTGATGAGCTTGCACATCCAGCCATGATTCCTGTACTTCCCAATGTAAACATCTTCTGGGGGCAGTATTGAAGACTAATTGCCTTTTGTATTCTACATTGAATTAGGGAGCTCAGTGTGTTTTTTACATTCATTTCCACCTGAAGAGAAAAATTAAGCACCATAAACACCACATTGGAGGCACTGCTATAAAGTACAACTGAGAAGGCATTGGCTTTGTATTATTTCCATTCAAATACATGTATGTTTTTACAACAGCACTTCTTTTGCTAGTATTGGTAGAAAAACAAATGAGTTTCAAACATTTCCATTTTAAAAAAGCTTCAAAAACATCATTTCTAAAATAATAAATTGCCGTTAAAAATGTATCCAGATAACCTGGTCTGTAATAGAAATGCATTTTTAAGCATCTAACCTCAGGCAAGTCTGAGAGCTAAGAGCTATCACGCTTTCTAAACTACCCTCAGTTTTAATTGTTGTCAATCTCTTCAATTGATGTTCTTTCAAGAGTCACATTGTGTACTTTTACCATCTACTTTGTAACATATACAGATATGTATAGGTTAAAAAATACCAACTAAGTAAACAGTTTATTTTCTAATTCAATAAATCATAAGCAAATGATGGTTACATTGATTAGATGTGATCTAAATGTGTTGTTTTGCAAATATAAAGATATTTTTGAATTATAAGTGCATAGTGATACTCACAAAAACATGTTTGATTTAATAGATGATTTCCAAGAGATTTTCATGAAAAAGAACCTTATGAAAAAGTGTCACTAAAGTTACCCATCTGAAATGTATTTACTAAATTTAAAGGATAATAATCAAATAAGTTTTCTAATAAATATTATGAAAAATGTACAGGATTTTATCCACAGCAGCACTAGGAGTTTCAACTGAATACCATTTTGGCTGCACTTATTGACTTTTCTCAAAAGTCTATTAAGCAAACTATATTATTCACATTTTATTCGAAAGAATACTGAAATGAGAGGGGGAATAAAACTTCAGAGTGGATGATTATAACACTGAATTTCAGAACTTGTTGTCTTAAGACCTCTATAATGAATTCTGTACTCTTCCTCTAGGGAGTCAAGTTCAATTTAAAATTGTATAACAAGTTCAACAAGCATATGACTCCTCTTGACCACAGCAATTAAAGACCAAGAGGTTGTTCTTTGTAGAAGAACAAAGGTATAGCCACTTTTTAATGAAATCATGTTTTTAGATTAACTTGAGCAATTACATTTCACTTAAAAAGAAAAACGATTCGTAAGAAATTTGTAATGGACTAACTTTGAACTGTATTTCTTTAACATTAATGGTTGAAAGTGTAGCTTATGGCTTATAGACCAAAAGAGCAATACAAATCTTTGAATTGCTGTTTGAAACGTCAATTTAAATTCCTACAATATGCTCTATGAATAGTCGATGGAGGTTAATGGCTATTATAGCAAATTATGATTAGAAATCTTTTCAAAATTGATCAATCATTCAGTATTATAGATCATCTTAAATAGATTTATTCTCATTGATTTCTACATATATTTTATACGTTAGGTTAGGAGCTAAGTTGAATATTTAAAACTCAGAGAACTGAAAACTAAAAAAGGAATCAGATGAAATGTAAGAACAACAGAAGATACACAAATAGTGTTAAATTCTAACGAGCATGTTCTGTTGCCTTTTTTTAGTTTGGTTATTCCTATAATGAAATTGGATGGAAAAAAAATCCAATTTTTCTCCAGTTTTATCACATCTATAGCTATAATGTGCTTACTGGCAGCTTAAATTCTGTTACTTTAACAAAATGGCAAAAAATACTGATGGTCAAAATATACTGCTGAATTAGCAAAGCTCCACTTAACCATTAGTTCTTTATTTTTGTACTTAAAATGCAACATCATATTGAAATACAAAAGCTTTTTCCCAAGGCCAGCATGCTTTCCTCCACAATAAATTACACTCCAGGTTCTCACTATTGATAACATATATTTAGTTACAATATGTGCATGCAATAAGCAAAAATTGATTTGTGTGACTTGAGGCATAGTGAGTATTTAATAAATTTGGTGTAATGAATATTTATCATCAGGAGAAAGAAATGATTTGAAAATAATAAGATTGATAATATAAGTCAAGAAGGGTATCAGTTAATGTATTGTTTCACTGTATTTAGCAACTGGAAAATCTAAATTTTAGCTATCAGAGTGGGAAAAAATGGTGTATTGTTTTCTGTACAAATAGCCAAATAGATTAAAAATGAAAAGACTCTATTAAGTTTCTCATACAATATGCAGAACATAAAGTATTATTAATATTCTCTATCATTACTTGTTTTTTAGAGCAATGTGGAAAATCTTGTGCTCAAGAGAAATTCCCTGACATTTGTTTGCATTGTCAGGGTAGAAAGAATAAAAGAAAAGAGAAAAGAAAAGAAAAGAAAAGAGGAAAGGAAAGGAAAAGAAAGGAAAGAGAGGGATGGAGGGAGGGAGGGAGGAAGGAAGGGAGGTAAGGTGGCAGGGAGGGAGGAAGGAAGAAAGACAATAAATCTAAGATCTATAAGCAATCAGATCTTTTTATAAATGGTTCAGTTATATATTCTGACTTACAAAAAAATGCCTTTAAAGCCGACAAAATCCACAGATGGATGCTAAAATTACTGAGCACAAGTTTAAGAGAAAAAGAATATTTGCATAGTCTCAAAGTGTCTCCCCCAGGGTATTTATTAACTACAAAGGGAAAAATAATAACTTTTATAGTGCAGAAACACAGCAGACACTAACCAAACCAAATCATCCAAATTAAAATCACCAGTCATAAGACACAGTAACGTAATTTACTCTCAGATATAATGCACCAAGAAGAGTGTGTTACTTCTGGAATATTCTTGCAAACATGCATAACCTCACCTTAATCACGAGAAGACATCAGACAAACCCAACTGAAGAACATTCTACAAAATGAGTGTTCAGTACTCTTCAAGTATCTAAGTCCTTCATCCCAAGGGGACCAAGGAGACATAGCAACGAGATGTAAGGTGGAATCCTATATTGAATTCTAGCCCGGGATAAGGAAAAACTGGTAAAATCTAAATAAAATATTTAATTTGGCTAAAGCGTTGAACCAAGATTACTTTCTTTTGATAGTTTTCCTAGGATAATGTAAGATATGAATGTGAGGAAACATTGAGTGAAGAGCGTACAATAATTCTCTGTATTATCTTTGCAGTTCTTTAAAATTATTTCCAAGTGTTTTTTTAAATCCAAATTACTCTCTTTTTTTAAGTTTATTTATTTTGAGAGAGAGAGAGCACGAGTGGGGGAGGGACAGAGAAAGAAGGAGCGAGAGAGAATCCCAAGCAAGTTCTGCATTGTCAGCACAGAGCCTGATGATACAGGGCTCGAACTCACAAACCGTGAGATCATGACCTGAGCAGAAATCAAGAGTCGGTCCTTCAACTGAGTGAGCCACCCAGGTACCCTTAAATCCAAGTTATTCTTATACTGTTGTTTACCTTATGGTAAAAACGTAAGTTCATAACCATGTCTCATTAAAATATATTATAATGGAAAAAATAGCATTGAAGGTTTTGAAGAGCATTTGTAAATTTTCGTTTTTGTTAATAAAGAAATGATTACTCAATTAATATACAAATTTGAACAGCCTTCTACATGATCTTACAGAAAACTTACGGAACATGCATGACCCAACAATAGCACTGCTAGGAATTTACCCAAGGGATACAGGAGTGCTGATAACATAAGGGCACTTGTACCCCAGTGTTTATAGGAGTACTTTCACCAATAGCCAAATTATGCAAAGAACCTAAATGGCCATCAACTGATGAATGGATAAGAAATTGTGGTTTATATACACAATGGAATACTACATGGCAATGAGAAAGAATGAAATCTGGCCTTTTATAGCAACGTGGATGGAACTGGAGAGTGTTACGTTAAGTGAATTAAGTCATAGAGAGAAAGACAGATACCATATGTTTTCACTCCTATGTGGATCCTGAGAAACTTAATGGAAGACCATGGGGGACAGGAAGGAAAAAAAAAAAGGGTTAGAGAGGGAGGGAGCCAAACCATAAGAGACTCTTAAAAACTGAGAACAGGGCACCTGGGTGGCTCAGTCGGTTAAGCGTCCGACTTCGGCCCAGGTCACGATCTCACGGTTTGTGAGTTCCAGCCTCACATCGGCCTCTGTGCCCACAGCTCAGAGCCTGGAGCCTGCTTCGGATTCTGTGTCTCCCTGTCTCTCTGTCCCTCCCCTGCTCATGCACTCTCACTCTCTCTCTCAAAAATAAATAAACATTTAAAAAAAAAAAACTGAGAACAAACTGAGGGTTGGTGGGGGGGTGGGAGGGAGGGGAGGGTGGGTGAGGGGTATTGAGGAGGGCACCTATTGGGATGAGCACTGGGTGTTGTATGGAAACCAATTTGACAATAAATTTCATATTAAAAAAAAAAAGAAAGAAAGAAAACTTATGGAACATGCTTGATGTTTTCTTAGCCTCAACTAATCTGTAGGAATTGGGTAGAAGGAGAAAACATCTGTAATTATTCTTAAGCTGTATGGTGCTATATTCTTCTTAAAACTAATATTTTCCTTTGATAAATTCATAAAGATAGGATAAACTTAAAAATAACAATTGAATACAGTAAGACAATGCTGACCATAGGTATATGAAGTTATTGTTAAAACTTTAATTTGTTCAGAACAAAATTAGCTGTTCTAGTTCACATTGTCTTTTCTTTTGAAATAGCTCAGAACATTATGCTAGCAGCAAACCTCTGGGGAGATGGTTCTAAATTGAAGTGTGGTTGATTTAGTGTTTTTTAGTAACAATGGGCAAGACAGTGTACTTTTCTGTGGAATCACTATTTGTGTTTCAGTGTCTCTACCTGTAACCTGAAGTTGCTCTTTTAGTTTACATGGATTCTACTCTGGGGAACCATGGTGACATGTTTGATGATGGATAGGGGATGGAATTTTTTTTTAAATCATTATTAGAAGAACTATTTTATTATATAGTATTTTAATCAAGTGGCATTAAGTGTCATGCACAAGAATTGTCATGAAACTTTCAATAGCTATATTGTCCAATTTCTCAGCTCTAATTAAGTGATTATTTAACAATTATACTATATCTCCAAATGAGGACAATAAATGGTAATTATAGAAGCATCTCGTAAAGCTTAAAATATCATACAAAAAGATGATTTATTCCTATTTGTATTTTTTATACTGCTCTTTATTTCTATTATAATAATTATTTTGGGAAACAGAGATCTTGTCTGAAAGCTTTTAGGGATTTTCAACAGCCTTAAACAGCCTTAGAACATAAAGTTCAATATCCCTCGTTTTGTAACAACTTCCAAATATCTCATTGCTATGTCATTTATTAATCATCTGAACCTTACTGTGTTCCAGGTCTAATGGCTGTCACAGGGGACAAAAGTGACAGTGGGCGTCTCTTTTAGGAGCTCACAGCTTAGTTCCGCACACCTATTTCTTGATATTTCTCTGGATGAGCCCTATTTTGTGACTAGCTGGACACATTCTTTCCTGATGGCTGCCATTCCCTCCCTTCCATTTCCTGCTTAGATGTCCTTCTCCCCAGTTCCCACACACCCCATAAAGTCAGTCACCCAGAGGTGCTGCATCCCCTGACCAGTGCAGTCCTCAGCAATCTCTTCATGTCCATGCTGACAAACTCAGCTTGCACTTCCTGTGTGAGTCAGTATGTCCAGGTTTGGGTCTGTCACTTTGGCCTCCCAACAAGAGTGTCAGCAATCCTAGCATGGACCCACACTGTCCTTCCCTGTCTTTGCCTTTCTACCAACAACTGTGGGATCCCGTACCGAACCGATTTTATCTTAATTTGTGGAAAAGTGCACCAGTATATGAGTCCTTCCGCCAAACTTGAATGTGTTTTATTCGACTTTTCTTCCTTTTACCTCTCCCTTCCTTTCTAGCACCCCAAAAGAAAATTCTTCATTATGAAATTCCCTCCTGAAATCCCTTTCTCATGCTCATATAATTCTACAGCATGCGGCCAATGATAGGCTTGTCTTGTGATGAGGAGGATGCCTAATTCCTATGCTCTCAAGGCTTGTTTGCTTTACAGCCTTTTTCATATCACGATGCCCAAAGAAAATGATTATACATACATACATATATACACCCACTGTAGAGCCCAATGCACGGCCTAAACTCACAACCCCGAGATCAAGACTTGAGTTGAGATCAAGAGTTGGATGTTTAACTGACTAAGCCACCCAGATGACTCAAAAAATAATAATAGTTGAATGGCACACTGATATGAACAGGAATCCATGTGTCCCTGGCTTACCCTGCTGTTCCAGGACAGGGCTATATCACAGCCTATATCATATCCCAGTTATTAGTATAACCCAGTTCACTGCACTAATTAACTGTACAAGGTGATTACAGGGCAGCATTTGTTCTCAAATTCTATAAGCAATATATTTCCTTTTTCCCTGATGTGTGATGTGCAGTTACTCCTTTTATGTTGATTTCTGGAGACATCTGTGTAAGACTTGAGGATATCCTGCAGTGGTGGTTAAATAGGTTTGTAGACTGTGAAACAAGCAAACAAAAATTGTCCACACATTGACTCCCATTATTCAACTATTTTGAGCCATTCACTTAAGCTCAGACAAAATAACACTGGTTAAGCAGGGACTGCTTGAGACATCCCACTTCTATTTCTCTATTTTTATTGTCCCACATAGCTCATCATCATGAAAGCTTCATGAAAACACCTACAAGACACTAGATTGCCCAATCAAATATGGGCCTGGATAGCAGTAAACAGAGCCCTCTGTTAGAAGAGGGAAGTTGAGATGTTAGAAACTGTGTTGACTACTAGGGATGGCATATATCCAAAAATTTTTGTAGTTCCCATTTTGTTTTCCCTGGAAGATATCTTATTACTCAAGGATAAATTGCCATTAGATGGGTAATGTATAGAATTCTTACTTGATTCAAGGCACTTTGTTAGATCAGACACAATATCAAATGTAAATATTTTGTAAAATTATATTTTTTTCTGAAAATTATTATGTACATAACGACAAAGATGGTAGTAAATTTTGTAGATGAGACATAGCTAGCTTTAGAATATGGTTTCAGAACTATGGGAACTTTTAACTTGATGGAATAGATAAGATATACAGAGATGCGATAATAACTAGGTATACAAGGCTAATTAGGGATTACACTACAGCCATAAATGGTAAAAGAGGGAATACAGTGTTTTAAAGAAAGAAGATCTCATTTGTAACCAGAGATGATAGGGAAGGTTTCTCAGAGAAGTTAAAATTTGAGCTGAGCCCTGCAAGATGAACATGAGGGAAAATTTCAGAGCTCAGATTAGGTTTAGCAGGGTACATACACCTCGGTACACTTTGTTTTTAAACCCCATTTACATGGTATTCCATCTTCATTCTTAAACATTAGCCAAGTAACCAGCCCTGTGAGTCAGTACTCACATAATACAGCTTCACGGCAGTTGAAAAACTGAAACAAACTAACAGTATCTTTCTCATTCTATGAACATATATAACCAATATTGTGTCCTTCTAATAATTTGAAGCCATTTGTTCACCCAGTGCTTTTTGTAACACTTTACTACATGTTAATAGGAGAAGCTCTCAGTTATTTTACATCTCTGAAGATAGCAATTAGGAAATGATCCCTGATGAATAGGAAACCATGCTGATAACTTGGCGGTTGAGAGCATCATCTGGAAAAGAAAAGTGCTGTTTACTTGACAGAGTTAAATTTCCAAAAAAGGGAAAGAACTTGATTTAATTCTTTCTGGATTTTTCTATAGTTCACATTTATAGGTTTTTTTGTTTTTTGTTTTTGGTTGTTTTTGTTTTAGAACAAAAGCACAAGTTTATAAATGATTAAAATATTCCAATTGCTTTTGAAGAATGAAGAAATACTGCATAAAAAGGCAACTTATTAAAGTAAATGACAAATTATTTTTTCTTGGCTATTTGAAGGCAAAATGAGTTTGCTTCACACTAGTTACATAGCCTTCTCTTTCATATAACTTCACCATGGCGCCCACATGTCCTTTAAACCTAGAAGCTCTAAGTTTATTAAATTGTCTTAAAAAATTATTATCTTACCTTCTTGACCATGGATACTATTTACCTTGTTTGGCCTAGGATGCTGGGTCAGTACTAAAATATTGAAACAACTATTACCATTAACGCTGAAAGTGGTTCTATTATTTTAGTTACATGATCTATTCAGAATGACAAAGCTTTTTACCTTTTATCTATAGTGTGCTACTTCTTATTTCCGTAATTTATGATCTTTAAGTGTGTGTGTGTGTATATATATATATATATATATATATATATATATATATGGGAGATTAATACTTTGTCTTTCCAAATAAATTGCCTTAGGCCTAGTTGGCTCAAAGTACCCATTTTCCTGATTGGAAACTAAGATTTGGTCAGAAGTAATACCAAGAGAAAAAATAAAAGAAGTATCAGTTTATAACATGCAAAAAAAGAATTACAGAGTAAGATATCAGCCTTATAAATAATGCTGACAAAATCATTTATTCCTATGAAGCAGATAAGGCATATATTGTCATGCTCATACCAAGTGTTAGCAAGGGTATGAAAGAACAGGAACTCTTACACACTACTAATGGGAGTGTAAAATGATACAGCCACTTTGGAAAATGGTTTGGCAGATTCCTAGAAAGATACCTGCCATACAATCAGCGTTTCATTCCTCAGGATTTGTTCATGAGAAATGAAAGCTTACTTGACTACAATGACTTGTAGTAAACGCTTGAATGTTCATAGCCACTTCAACCGTAAGAGTCAAAAACTAGAAACAGCCAAAGTGTCCATCAACAAGTGGATAGATAAACAGTGATATATCTATATAATGGAATATTTATAAGCAATAGAAAGAAATTAAGTTTTGATACACATAATAACATGGGGGATCTCAAAATAATTATTCCAAGTGACTGTATCAGTCAAGGTCCTCCAGAGAAAAGGAATCAAGAAGTTATATAGATATAAATAGGGTTATATAAGAAAATACTTATTATGAGAATTGGCTCACATAATTATGGAGGCCAAGATACACCGCTGTTTGCCATCTTCAAGTTGGAGAACAAAGAAAGCTATGGTATAATTCATTCTGATTCTGGAGTCCTGAGAACCAGGAGCTCCAATATCTGAGGGCATGAGAAAATAGATATCACAGCTCAAGAACAGAGAGAAAGAGGGGTGCTCGGGTGGTTCAGTCAGTTAAGCATCTGACTTTGGCTCAGGTCATGATCTTGCAGTTCATGGGTTCAAGCCCCACATCATGGTCTGTGCTCACGGCTTGGAGCCTAGAGCCTGCTTAAGATTCTGTGTCTCCCTCTCTCTGTGCCCCTCCCCTGCTTGCACTCTGTCTCTCTCTTTTTCTCAAAAATAAATAAACATTAAAAAATTACAAAAAAAAAAAAAAAGAGTAAAGAGAGAGAGAATTCATCCTTCCTCTGCCTTTTTGTTCTATTGGAGCCATCAAAGTATCATGCCTATCCACAGTCGTGGGGGTCAATCTTCTTTACTCAGTTTAATTCCAATGCTAATCATTTGTGGAAACATCCTCACAGACACACCCAGGAATAATATTTTACCAGCTATCTAGGCATCCCTTAGTTCAATCAAGCTGACACATAAAATTAACCATCACAGTGACAGAAGCCAGATGATAAAAAGATTATATTCTGTATAATCTCAATTACATTAATCTGAGAAAATGCAAACTAATATATAGTGACAGAAAGCAGATCAGTGGTTGCCTAGTGCCAAAAGGAAGGGTATAAAAGGTTACAAAGAGACAAGAAAACTTGTGGGTGATGAAAATATTCACTATCTTAACAATACTGATATTTTCATGAGGGTGTCCATGTCGAAACTTTTGAAATTATACATTTTAAGTATGGTTTACTGAATGTCAACTATATGTCAAGAAGCTAGTGTTTTGTTTTGTTTTCAAAGAGGGAGGACATTCAGTTAATTACTGGAAGAACTGCAAACAGAACCCAGGTCTCTGCCCTTTTGCACTACTAGGGGACACTGTAGGGTCCTGATGTTAAATTATATTATCCTGCCAATTATGGACTTAGAGTTGATTCAATTCTTAAATATCATTAGAAAGGAGGCTCACTTTCGTTATACAGAGCTCTCAAAATATAGCAAGATCAACCCCCTTTCCTATATACAAGGTTGTTATAGGTTGTGATCCTACCAATACAGAACTCAAAATCTTGTGCAGAATTAGGTGAAGAGACTACAGAATCTGTGTTTCTCATTTTTTGTTTCATTAATTTATTCTAGCCTATTCAATCAGTGGAGAAAATCGTCAATAGGTTAGTTACTTGATTTGACAGAGTAGTAGAGAGATCTCATAAAAATCATTCCTTCATTAGTTAAATATACACAATTGAGATCTAGCTGCACCAAATAAATTAATTCTGATTGGGATTTATCAGTTAGAAATTTGAGGATCGATGAGTGCCTTGGTGGCTCAATAGATTCAGCATCTGACTCGTGACTTTGGCTCAGATCATGATCTCATGGTTCAGTTCCTGTGATCAAGCCCTGCATCAGGGTCCAAGCTGGCAGTGTGGAGCCTGCTTGGGACAGTTTCTCTCTCCCTATCTCTCTGCACCTACCCTGCTCATGCTCTCTCTCTCTCTTCCCCTCTCCCCCTTTCTCTGGAAAGAAAGAAAGAAAGAAAGAAAGAAAGAAAGAAAGAAAGAAAGAAAGAAAGAAAGAAAGAAAGAAAGAAAGGGAGAGAGAGAGAAAGAAAGGAAGGAGGAAGGAAGGAAGGAAGGAAGGAAGGAAGGAAGGAAGGAAGGCAGGCAGGCAGAAATTATTTCCACTGGCCTTCATATCTGTTCAGAGTATCTTAAGGTATGATGGGGTCCACTCCTTATATCTCAGATATTAAAGTCTGTTTTATTATCTACTAGGAAAATAGTCAATCTACTGAATCTAGTACATGAATTTAGCATAATAATTAAAGTGTAACCTTTGTGTAGGTCACAAAAATTGTTTAATCTCTTTATTCATCTGTGCATACTGAGAAAGAAAGTGGCCTGTGGAGATGCTAGTAAGCTGGGATCTATCAAAGCAAACATGTTATGTTAAAAGAACAAAGTTAATTATGCTTTCAGTTTATCACTTTTTTGATGCTGTAAAGGTTAACATGATTTATTTCTTTTCTTTCTTCAAAAAGCTTACATGTGAAAGAACCAAAAATTACATAAAAGTTTCTATCTGAAAGATAAGTATCTCTTTGCTTTTCATTAAGAATTATTGCTCTGCACAAAAGGTGATAGCATTTGGCTATCAAGACTAAACAAGACTAAAATATATCTTACATATCTTATATATCTTACAGCTTCAGTTCTGTAGGAACACCAGCTCTTTTTTAGTGTCATGTGAACCTTAAAGCTTTATCTCAGCTTCAGAGTGAATATTGAAGTATGTGATTTGGTTTCTAGGCTCAAAACAGTTTCTGGTTGAGACGAGATGCCTAGCTTCTCTATGTCCAAACAGTGGATGACATTGCACAAAACAAAATTAACTACAGACACTTTTCCTGTTAAATCTTCCGATAGAATCTGGTGCCTTGCCTCTGGTTCCATGTGGCAATTACGGGATTAAGATTGGAGAAGGATATTTTTACCACCAGTGAAGGAAACAAACAAACAAAAAAGCCCAGTGCCTGTCCATCTATATCCCCTCCACACAAACCTTATTATAGAACCTCTTAAGCTTTGAATTGTCAAGAGTCTCTAAGCTACAGATTCTGGATAAACATTTTCTTCTAGATGGCTTACGCAAGTTTCTCTGAAGAGGCAAGCATGCCATTCTTTAATTTCTATTGTAATCATTTTCTTTTTTTTTTTTTAATTTTTTTTCAACGTTTTTTATTTATTTTTGGGACAGAGAGAGACAGAGCATGAACGCGGGAGGGGCAGAGAGAGAGGGAGACACAGAATCGGAAACAGGCTCCAGGCTCCGAGCCATCAGCCCAGAGCCCGACGCGGGGCTCGAACCCACGGACCGCGAGATCGTGACCTGGCTGAAGTCGGACGCTTAACCGACTGTGCCACCCAGGCGCCCCATTCATTTTCTTTTTTAAAAGAGGAGAAGAGACAAGTATTCTGGTTAGAAAATAGAAAATACAAATGGTATTTTCATTGAATTTCAAGAATCCTTTAGCATTTACTTAAATAATTGCTTCATGGAGCTGTGTGTTTGTCATCTCTTTCTAAGAGGATCTGTTTCTTCACCATTGTGTTCCTAGCCTCTAAGCACAGTGACTGAGTCACATTAAGATATCCTTAGATACATCTTCATTAAAGAATGGATTGCTGAAATTAATGAACAAAATACATTTTCACCATTTAAAAAGTGCTTTTCCCAGAGATCAATGCCATTAAAATTTTCAGATACATATATTCAGAAAGCAGGATTTCAGCTATTGTGAGACAGGCCCTAGATATTTCCAGAAAACCAAGTAAGAAAAATTAAAATAATACAAATATTCTTTATGTTTAAGTGACAAATCACTAACTTCCTCTCCTGAAACCAATGTTACATTATATGTTAACTAACTAGAATTTAAATAAAAACTTGAAAAACAAATAAAATAATACAAATATTTTTAAACCTTTAAAGTCAGAATTGTATGTTGGGATACAGAAAACACAAGTACGAGAACAAAATCATCAATCGAATGCATACTGTTACATGTATAGACCCCCCATCTCCTCTGGCAATCATCAGTTTGTTTTCTGTATTTATAGGTCCGATTCTGCTTTTTCTTTGTGCATTTGTTTTGGGGTTTTTTGTTGTTTAGATTTCACATATGAGTGAAATCATATGGTATTTGTCTTTGTCTGACTTTTTTCACTTAGCATAATACCCTCTAGATCCACCCGTGTTATTGCAAATGGCAAGATCTTATCCTTTTTTATGGCTGAGTGACATTATAAATATAAATATATATATGTGTGTGTGTATATATATATATATATATAAAATAAACATGACATATAATATATAAAACATCATACGTATGTATGTTTATGTTAACTTCTGTCACCCTGAACTTTTTAAAGGCCCCATCCGGTCAGAGTTAGAGTAGTCAGTTTCTTTCCAAAGATCATGGATCAGAAGTTCATACACTAGAAACAGTAGAGAAAGCTGAGCTAAAAACGAACAAACAAACAACACCACCACCAACAACAACAACAAAGCCAATATCTAAGAAGCAGAAAGGAGAGCCCAAAGAGTCATTTATCTGAAAAAAAACAAGCAAGCAAACAAACCAGAAATTCTCCCGAAACCCAGCAATCTAAAAGACAGAGAGGTGTGAGAAAAAACGGCAAAGTTGGAAAAGAGTAAGTGATTGTTTGGAAAAGAAGACAGCAAAAACATGGTTGGTGTCAGATTGGTGTTTCATTGAGGAATAATACAAGATGCACAGTTTAAGTCCAAAGAGAATGTTAGCAAGAACAGCCACTGGAAATACTGTGAAGCAGATTAAGGTGTCTTAGACATGTCTTCTCTTTCTGGTCTCTATCATCTGTGTCTTGGTTTATTATCCTTATGCATCATTTCTCAAGGAATAGTTTATGAACCAGAATGATCTATCAGAACCATCTGGGTGTTTGCAAAAATATGAGGCTTCCCAGAGGCCAACCCATGTCTACTGAGTGAGAATGACTATGGCAAGGTCTAAGAATCGATGATTTTATATCTGTAGAAGAGCTGTATGAGTTGTATGCTCTCTAAAGTAGGGAAGTCCTGTATCAAGACCTTCCATGCTGGTGTCCTCATCTTGCTCCCTGTTAGCTAAAATTAAATTGCATCTTACTCTCCTGCATAGACATTTCCTTGATCAAAATTTTCATTGCTTTAAAAACTAAATGGGGGCGCTTGGGTGGCTCAGTCGGTTAAGCATCCGACTTCAGCTCAGGTCATGATCTCGCAGGTTCGAGCCCCGCGTCGGGCTCTGTGCTGGCAGTTCAGAGCCTGGAGCCTGTTTTAGATTCTGTGTCTCCCTCTTCCTCTGACCCTCCCCTGTTCATGCTCTCTCTCTCTCTTTGTCTCAAAAATAAATACATGTTAAAAAAAATTTTTTTAAAACTGACCAAAACTTGCTATTTAATGCTATAAGCCATTCTGATGTATTAATTGGAGAAGTAATAGGCTTATTTTGTAGCAGTTGTCTATGGGAAATCTTCTCTTTCTTGATATTTTAACCATTCATACTTTTCTTGGCTAGAATTTGAAGATGGGAAAGTGAAGCATTGGGTACCTAATGGAGATATGTTTGTAACGAGATGGTCATTCCTGTATGTGTAAAAACACACTATGTAGGTGGCCACTAACTCTGCCTGTGCAAAGAGTTAACCATGAATAAAACAGGGTGGGTGTAGTGTTCTATATACTGAAGGGAAAATGGAACCAGTGGTTTTTTTCTTGCAGATGATATGCTTGTCTAACTTATGCTAGCCGTGGTAAGGACATTCTGTTTAGTTTGTAGCATTTCAGTGTCTGTGGAAGGAATTGAAATAGACTTTATACATGGCACCCTAAGACTCTTGGAAAATATATGCTATGTACATTATAATATTAATACTGTCACAGAATCTGTAGGGAGCGAAAGCCCTACAGAATAATACAAATAACAATTAGGAGGAATTGCAGTGATGGACAGACCAAACAATTCCTTTCCCAGGTTCTGCAAGTCTAAGAAGGCTTCATGAAGCACTTTGTGAATATAACAGACCTGCCTGGAGAGAGGCAGTTACTACAGTGTTGGCATGTCAAGCATTTTAGTTTTTAATTAATATAAAAAGTATCTGGGATAGTTTTCAGATGATGCATCAGAAAATGAGATGATGCCACTTTGGGTTATAAATAGGCATGAAAAAATAAAATTATTTCAGAAGGTAGGGGAAAACTATGCTCTATATAATCTCATCATTTTATGAAGGTATACCGGTGCTGTCCCTCATGTTACTATTCCATAGAATTTTCCTAACATGGCAAATGGAAGACCATGCCAACTTCTAGGGGTATGTGTCTAAACAGTTGATGAGTAATTACTGGGAACCTTTAAGGCACAAGCAAGGAAAAGTAGAGGCTATTAAAAATAAGGTATAGTTGAATAATGTGATACATCAAAGCACTATGTACATTTGCTAAATGGAAGTACACCAGTTCCTGAAAAAGGAAAGAGAAATTCATGTGCCTAATTTGTTTTTAGATTCAGGCAGTCCATGCATGCTAAACTGAAGCTGGGATGAGGAGGCAATCTTGGCAAAAATACAAATCAGAAATAGGAGGAAAAACACAACTCATTGTCAGTTCCTCTGTAAACCTTTTACTGAACCCCCTCTTCCCTGATGGGTTAGGAACCTTATGTTTGTTATCAAAGGGTCCTGAGATGTCTCTGCTGTGGACTTGTCACTATTTGCTGTGGGAGCCTAAGCCACTGACCTGATGTCTGTAAAACTTTATTTCTTTATAAAATGGGGATAGGAAAAGGAAGAGCATATATATTGGCAGGAATGAGCACTAAACTCCTGATAATTATACCCATAATCTTGATTTCAGACTAGATAAAGAAACTTGAAATGTTATTTTCCGACAAACACGCATGCACACATGTGCATGATGATTTTGAACTTTCTGAAGTCAGAAGCTTTTTTTAATCAGTTTCACTGAGGTATATTGACAGATAAAATTTTATGTATTGAAAGTGTATAATGTATTGGTTTGCTATAGTATATACATGGTGAAATGATTACCACAATCAAGTTAATGAATACATCACCTCCCTTCGTTAACTGTGTGTGTGTGTGTGTGTGTGTGTGTGTGTGTGTGTGTGTGTGTGCACGTATGTGTGCATGCGAGTGTGTGGTAGGAATACTCACCATCTACTCTTTTAGCAAATTTCAAGTATGAAATACAGTCTTTGGGTGCCTGGGTGGTTCAGTCAGTTAAGTGTCCAACTCTTGATTTTGGCTTGGGTTATGATCTGTTTCGTGGGTTTGAGCCCCACATCAGGCTCTGAGCTGATAGCGAGGAGCCTGCTTGGGATTCTCCCTAGCTCTTTGGCCCTCCCCTGCTCGCACTCTCTTTGTCTTTCTCAAAATAAATAAACTTTTAAAAAAAGTATACAATATTATTAACGGTAGTCACCATGCTATACATTAGATCCCCAGAGCGTATCCATTTTATATTTTTATCCCTATATATCCAACTCTCAGGCCAGTGCCTGGCACATAATTGAGACACCATACATTTTTGTTGGATATATTGATGAATGGACTCCCTGAGGTTCTGAGAGTTCCTGCACCAGTATCTTGGAGGATGGGCCCTCATTGTAAGTCAGAAGCAGATAACCACATGCATGGTATCAGCCTGCTCCCTGAGGAGTCTAATTACCAGACATTCCCACTAATGTAAACCAGTGACCAAGGGTCCTATTCATATTGTCAAGTCTTTCACCTCTTCTGACTGCAGGTTACACATTACCCTTGCAGGAGGTCTCGTCTCCTTCCCAGATAGGTTGTGATGTTTCAGGTGGGGGATATTCACCCTCTTAAAAACCCAGACAACATAGTTGTACTTAAAAACCCAGACAACATAGTAGTACTAGGATATGACTTTGTTGTGGCACTGACTTACAAAGATATGAACAAGTCATTTCACCTCAGTCAGTCTCAATATCCTTACACAATGTAGAGCTGGAGAAGTATTTGTTATTACTTCTAGTTATGTCTTTGGGTGAAGAAGGCAACATGGGAAGTCACTGAGATGGCAGAATTTGCAGACAGACAGACTTCAAGGCTTTGTTCCTAACTGCAACTTATAAGCTCCGTTATCTTGATAGCAGATGTAGTCTTTCTTTTTAATACCTCTGTTCTCTCGTCTTTAAATTAGAGGTAATAATACCTACAAGAAAGAATGCTTGTGATAGTGAAAGGATATGAGATGTGCAAATTTCTTAGTACAGTGTCTGGCTCCCCTAGGCTCTCCTGACCTTCACTTCTCCAAGGGGGTAAGTGCAGGGGTTAGGAGGCATTCATCCAGTTGATTTATTTGTTGTGCACCCCTGTATACCAGGTACTGTTTTAGATGCTGGGATGAATCACTGAACAAAACAGACAAAAATCGAGTTCTGCTGGAGCAACTTTGATGATGATTCTCTTGCTTTAATATAAAGTAAAAGTGTACTTCATAGGTTCCATTGTGTCTTCAAAACCTCAAATCTAATTAGAATATAAATTTAATTTAGGGTGAAGTCAAAGCGAAATCAAGTGTAAGTGATGGTTATAATTTATTGTAAGACATTCATTAAAGCATTGACTAACTTTCAGAGGGAGAAATGCTATTGAAGACTTTTTAAAGTTGTAGATTCAGAAAGAAAAAGAGAGAGAGTGAGAGAGCACCACAATTCATACTGATTAAAAAATAAACCAGTAATTTTCTTTAGAAACGCATAAATGACATATGATTCCTAACATATGAAAATATATCCCCAGATAAGTTTGACATTTATAGAGGTATCTTTGGTTCTTTTTTTTTTTTATTTTTTAAAAAAAATTTTTTTCAACGTTTTTATTTATTTTTGGGACAGAGAGAGACAGAGCATGAACGGGGGAGGGGCAGAGAGAGAGGGAGACACAGAATCGGAAACAGGCTCCAGGCTCCGAGCCACCAGCCCAGAGCCCGATGCGGGGCTCGAACTCACGGACCGCGAGATCGTGACCTGGCTGAAGTCGGACGCTTAACCGACTGCGCCACCCAGGCTCCCCTATCTTTGGTTCTTAAATATGAAATAATTTATATATTTTAAAATCATACCATTAAAAAAATTAACATTTATTCATTCTTGAGAGACAGAGCATGAGTGGGGGAGGGCAGAGAGAGAGGGAGACACAACCTGAAGCCGGCTCCAGGCGCTAATCTGTCAGCACAGAGCCCCATGCGGGGCTCGAACTCACAGACTGACTGCGAGATCATGACTTGAGCTGACATCAGATGCCCAACTGACTGCGTCACTGAGACGCCCCTAAAATTATAGCATTCTTAATGTTTTATGTCACAGAATATTTTTTAAATAGATATATTCCATTTATCAACCTTACCCCCAAGACTATATACCAGTATGCTACATATTCCAAAACAAGTTATTTTTAAGGTTCTTGGATCAAAAATAGCTTACTTTTTTCTTAAAGGATGTTTATTATCCTCTGCATCCAAATAAAATGGTCCGGTAATGGACCTATCAAATAAACATGCTGTCTGTGCAGGAGGAACTATATATATTAAACATAATGAAGCCCTTTGTAAGGAGTAAATATTGTAAGACATTGTCCAAAATAAGGAAAAACAGTTCACATGTCAAAAAGTGTGCATTAGCAAAAGAACAATTGCTTATATATTCATTTACAGTGCAGTGGAACCTTGAAGCAATGTGTTATTGATGTGTTTAGCATTTGCCCTTCTGGATGGAACCAGACAGCCCTAGGTCATGCCATCCTTTATATGTGTGACATATGAGTGGTGAGGGAAATGGTGGCCCAGGAAGGGCCAAGAGTGCTGACGTCAAGTGGTGAAGAGGGGCGAGCAAATGCTTCCTACCACCGCCCTCACTAATAATCCACTTGGGGCTATTTTTTGAGTTCATGGTTCATTCTTCAGTTACCTACTGCTTGCTCGCTGTTATAAATGCTATGCTGTATGTATTCTGGGTAGCATGAAATTATACAGCCTGTTCTCAGGAAGCTTACACAATTCTGAAATGGAGGAAGGAAGTTTTTCAAAAGTGGACAACATATGGATATGTAGGGGTAAGAGGAAGCACTTTTACCCATGTGGCCAAACCCGTGATGTTAAGTCTGGACCTAGAACCTGGCAACCTCCACTGAAATGACCAAGGACAACACAGAGGGAGCAGCAGCAAAGGCTCAGAAACAGGAAGGTGATGAGACATAGAGATGGTGGGGAATGGAACATCGATGTTTGTGAATGATGCTGACAGAATAATCACCAAGAGATAGAAGTAGAGTGCAGAAGTGATGAATTTCCAGAAGACATTTGTAGTAAGAAGAATTTGGATAACTTTTCTTCCCATTACTTTATTGTACCCTCCAAAACATAAAATTTTAAAAAACCCAGCAAATGCATTTCCAGTAAGTTAAGAACTTTGTGTTTATACTTAAAAGATCTGTTTGCGCCTTGGTTTGAGGCTCACCAGTTTTGTCCCATGGGGCGGGTCATTCATCCTTGCAAAGCCAAGAAACACCCACCCACTTTTACCTCAACTGGGGTCATTTTGAAGTTAAATCAAGTGTATTTACACCTTAAATCAGGTGTGAATGCTTTCTGAATCCTGGGATGGACAACACAACTTACTATAGGGTTCACATTAGAGGATAAAATTAAGTAAAATGAAAATTCAGGCTAAGCACCTACATATTGAACCAAAACAAAGGCAACAAACAATGCCAATGAAAGAAAAACGAAGCCTTGCTGAAAGCATAACAATGATATAGTCATTCTTGTATCTTTATTGGAGGCTAATTGCATAGACTAAGTCTCTCCTGAGGTGGAGAAGGAGCCTCCTGTCGACTTGTTAATTTACTGTCAACTGAGATGTGGCTGCAGTTCATTGTGACTGTACAGAAAAGGAAATCCAATAACATGGTTTACTAGTCCTGGTTCTGCCACTTAGGGCCTCAATAAACCCTATGGCCTCTTTCTTTCTCTCTCAGTTGGGGATAATAATAGCTGGGAGCTGTGGTAAGGGTCAACAGATTATCCTTGTGATTTAAAGGAAGATGAGGATTTCAAGTGTAAAAGAGTTAAAAAGACATTCAGTTTCCTTGTTCTTTTTGAGGGCAGAATGCAGAACGCTTATCTCATGTCTATCCTTCAGCTCCGACTGAGCCCTAGTCTGTAGGAAGCAAAGACACCCACCAGTTCTCCAGCAGAAGGAAAGGGCTTTACACCTCCATGTCTGACCTATCACAAGGAATAACAATAATTATTTAAGAACTGCCTGTCACGAATGTGGCATCAGTCTAAGCCCCAGAGAGGCTACTGAATAAACAAAAAGTGAAGATCCCCGTCCTGTGCCACTTAACATTCCAGTGTGGGAGATGGACAACGAATGTTAATCATAAATAATTATATACCATATCAGAAAGTATGGAAGTTCAGTGGAGAAAAATGAAGCAGGGCAAGGCAAGGACAAGTGTGGGTGGTATTGGAACGCAGACTTGAAGGAGGTGAGGGGGCAGGCAATGCAGATATCTGGCAGAATATACCAGGCAGAGGAAAGAGTCAGTGGTAGGCAGTGATCCTGGAACTGTGTGGCGTGTTAAAGTTTCAGGGGGCGATCGTTGTGCCTGGAGCACAGTGTGGGGCCTGGGGTGGTAGGGAGATGCGTTCACAGATCTAAGAGTGGGGAATGACTGCACAGGCCGTTCTAAGATTTTGACTTTTATTCGGAGACATGGGAAGCTATGAGATAGCTTTTTTGTTTCTGAAGAGTTTTTAATGAGATAGGGAAGTGTCTATGTCATGTTTAGTGGATAAAGCATGATACACAATGAATAGAAAATATTGAAAGTATTTGTTTCTGGACAGTTATTGCTGATATCTCTTCCATTCCATTTGTTTCTTTGCAAAGAATCAAAAAAGAAATCCCTCTAGGATTGCCTTTTTTTTTTTTTTAAGCCAGCGAACCAATGAATTCATTTCAGTGGTGTCATCTCTTACAATGAAGATATTTTGTCTCAAGTGTAACTGAGATAATGTTCTTGATGAGAGGCGTTTTTTGTTTATTTCTTTGTTTGCTTTGGCTGTTACTTTGTTCACTCTTGAGCTTGGGTGGAATGGTAAGGCCCTGGGGACTATGGGGTAGATTGTCCCTCGAGTAATTAATGGCGATGATTAATATAGCACAGATAGCACTCTTGACAGTTATGAATAGCTCAGAGAACAGAATAGGCTACTGAATATATTTAATATACATTTGTGAGCAAAGTAAATATGTACTTAGGTGATAAATTCACTTTCCACTTACCTCAGTACACGTGTTTAAATGGAGCAAAAACTATACAATGGAGAAAATTGATACTTCTAGAACTTGATAAATTCTGTTTCTCTAAATATGCATTGGTTTATCTTTCCCTTATCCTTGTGACTCTGTCAGATCGTTTTCATGACTTCTGGCTGCAACTGTGCTAATACAGATTGAACTGCTGTTACTCTCTTTATTGACACCTCTTGTGCTTCTAACTCAGAAAGGCTGCTTATTTTCTCAGGTGTGGGATTTGAGTCAAAGAGTGATAGGACTCAACTTTAAGTTATAAAAGCATCATTTTGATGTCTTGTGTTGGGAGGGGTTTGGGGTGGGGTAGGGTAGGGGGTAGGGTAGGGACAGAGAAGAACAGACTCAGAGACACCAGTCTGAGAGGTATTTCAAAAGTCCAAGGGAGACGCTGGTGACTCAGGCGAGGGTGGCAGCAGTGAAATGTTGAGAAGTGAGTAGGTTCTGGATTTATTTTGATGGTAGAGCTGACAAATCTGCAATGGTTTTACCTAAGCTTTCTGAAGCCTAGAGGTCAGTAACTTCTTGCTTCTTTGTGTTGGTTAATTAGACTGAAAAGTGGTTTAAGTTAATTTCACCATATTTATATGTCATCTTACCCTTAAATAATCCCTGGTCTAAGAATTCCTTTTCTTCCTCCTCCTGGAATATATTTGCCTCGTATAAACATTGATATCAAAAAGAAGTGTCAATTTATAAATTGATACTACTAGAAAGCTAAAATTATTTATATTAGCTGTATTTTTGTAGGTAAAAGATAATGTCCTAGCTTTCAAAGTCCCAAAAGTCCTAGTTCTTGTCTGTTCTCTTCTTTGCCCTCCTAAAACAAAAACAAGTATTCCCCATTTGCAAGAGTTTTGTTCCCAACAAGATGCCAAAATGTAGCTATCAAACTAAGTCATACCAATGTAGCTTTTTAGCTATTAGCAAATATCTTTCATTTCAGTTTAATTGTCATTTTTCATCCAACAAGCACAGCATCCTTATCAAGCTGGACTGGCTCAGATATTATTTATCAGAATTTCTCTAAACACATCTTGATAGAAAAGCATATATTCTCATCCCTGAGTTATAGATTAGAACAAATCTGGGTTACAAAAGCAATGGTTTTGCAATATGGAAAGAGGTGTTTGAAGAGTTAAAAAATGCATCAAATGAAGTCTTTTGTGGTTCTTTATCAAAGCATGAAAGAAGGGTTAATGTTTTCTTATTGTAGTTTTTGTTTTCTGAAAGGGAAAAGAGAAGAAAAAAATAGAAGAAAAAATAAGAGGCAAAGAGAACTCTATCTTTCCAGATAAGTCCAGATCAGTCCATTTTACTATATAGTCATATTCAGTTTATTGCTTCCTTTAAATTGGTCAAGACACCACACATCAAACCAACCCAGTTTCCAAAACTTTCTGTTTTACCTCAAAATCTGACATGTTTCCCCAGGTTGCAAAGGACTTAAATTAATTTGACCTTTCCTGCTCTTTTGTTCCTTGCTTTGTTCTCCTGTCTCCCCATGTTCACTTGGCTGCATAGTGTGAAATGGATAATAATTTTTGTTTAAGCATCATTTGAACCTTTGTGTAGAATCACCCTATTGGCTGCTGATTAGATAGGAAGATGAAAAAGCCAGAAGGGAAGAAAGGGAGGAGGAGATAGTGTGGTTCTACTTGTGTGCCTCAGCTGCAGGCATTATGTCTCCAAAGAAAAAGAAGGACACAAAAGAAAAGGGGCAGGTGGAGAAGATAGTGATGACAGCTGGGTTCTAAATTGAAAGTGTTTCCAGCCAAGTGAATCCTACACTATCCATGAGGCAATTAGAAGAGCAGGGAAATCTGATCATGTGGTCAACACATTTACTTAAAGTCCAAATGATTGTACTATACTAATACTTTAAGTAGTTATATGTAAACCAAGGTAAACATGAACTTTTTCTTTATCATTGATGGATAAATTTGAAATTCAGCTTACCTGCCTCTTTTCCAGAAAGAAATGTGACATCAGCGACATCATGAAGACAGAGAATGAGCCATAACCTACAGGCATTTAGATATGGGAGTTAACTATATATGAGTGGGACTCAACATGACCCACATGGATGAGGAAATGGGTTTTAAAAAGGGGGGACATCATAGAGGAATAAAAAAAAGCAAAGGAACAGTCAGACACAAATGAGAGATGGTCAACATTGTAAGCCATTAGGGAAATGCAAATTGAAACCACAATGAGGCATATGCCCTGAGATGGCTATAATCAAAAAGGTAAATAGCAAGAACTGGTGAAGATAAGGAAAAATTAGAACCCTCATCCATTGGTGATGGTAATGTAAAACTTGGAAAACTCTTTGGCAGTTTCTTAAAATGTTAAACATAGATTTAACATATGACTCAACACTTCCATTCCTAGGAATCTACCCAAGAGAAATGAAAACATGTTCACACAAAAACTTAGACATAGATGTTCGTAGAATAGCAGCATTGTATGTACTAACAAGAAGCAGAAACAACTCAAATATCCATCAATGGGTAGATGGATAAGCAAAATGTAACATGTATTGCATATGTATGCATATGTAATATGTATATGTATACATATGTAAATGTACTATTGTATCGCATATACTACATGCTGCCACATGGGTGAGCCTCAAAAACATTATGCTAAGTGAAAGAAGTCAGACACAAAAGACCAGACTGTATGATTCCATATTAACTGTCAAGAAAAGATAAATTCATAGTTACAAAAAGAGTAGTGGTTGCCTGGGTCTGCCTGAGGATGGTAACAGGGAATGACTGCAGATGGGCACAAGATTTCTTTTTGGAGCAATGGAAATGTAAAATTAGATGTGGTGATGGTTGCACAACACCATAAATTTACCAAAGCTCGTTGAATCGTACACTTAAATTTATGATGCATAAACTATACCTCCAAAAATATATTAAACCTTTTTTTAAAATGCAAATAAGTCAAAACATGAATATAGAAACCTGGAGGTCAAAGAGGGCAACATTTCAAGAGACGGTGGGAGTGATAAATGGTGTCAATTGCAGAAAAGATGTTTGAAAAATTAAAATAGAAATGTAATGAAACATTAATGTTGACACTCGGATTTTACTAGGGATGCCATTCTGTGGATAGCCCAGCCTGCAAGTGTCTGTAGGAAAACACTCCGTTACTCAGGGTGCAGTAACTTCCCTGCCATGGAGTAGCTCCTAAAGACCCTCCAGTAACCCGTTCATTTAAATAGGGTTCATTATGCGTAGAATGTTAGGGTTTGTTGTTGTGTTTTCAGGGCAACTCTGAGTAGACTATTATTGTGAAGTGCTTATTTTAACAGGAGTTGATTAGGACCAGAAAATTGTTCTTGTTTATTATAATTCCAAAGCCCCAGTACAAGTTGTACTAATCCTATCATTATGAGTGATGGAAAAAAGAAGGGGTGGGGTTGTGGAAGGCGGAGGGAATGGAAGAAAACATGTTTTGTCAGCAAGTTCATATTCTTTATAGAGAGAGTTTTCCTTTAGAAAAGCTCCTGAGGATAAAGAGTCAACTTTTATTTTTCAACATGCTCAGAGGGCATTTTACACAGGAGAGAATTATTATATGCACACACCACACATAGATCACTCATTTCGAATGAACTGAAAATAAAATAAGCCTAATAATAAATCTACTCGGAATTACTTGTTTTTACCACGATCTAATTCTAATTCCCAGGACTTTACATGTTTTGGGATCATTATTTTGGATATCAACTAGTTTCTTACCAGGTATTGAAAGATGTTGTGGTTAAAAGAGCTATTTTGAGTGCCACGTAATGAAGTTTACTGCAACCTAATTCATTAGATACCAGAAACAATAGAAAAATGGGTCCCTATTGTTTAGTTTTCTACTACTTAAAATTAATTCCAAAATGTTGGCTAAAATGAGTTGCCTACTACTTATTTTTATACTTTTTTTCCCATCTCAAAAATTCACAATCTTAAAATTTTAAGTGAGACAATGCAAAAGAAGACTTTGTACTTCTTGAGTGACATTTTGGTTTAAAAGTCAAAAGTTAATTAAGAACACAGTGAGGGGTTTTTAAAATAGACTCTGAGAGACTGGTTTCCGTTTGTTGGTTGGTTTTAATAGCTTGTATTAGCAAGCATTTTATCACACGAATTACAGTGAGGTACAAGGAAAAATCCTAGGTTTCATTGTCTGGCATTTGGAAAGGCGCCTGTTTTTCTGCTCATTTGGGCATGCACATAATGAGCTCACAGAGTGTTTGTTTTCCTGACCTCTGGAATAAAAAAGCAACCTGGCATTAGAGATGGGGGTAAAATACGAGGCTGCTGCCCATAGGTTTGTTGGTGTGTATGCTGTCCCATTAGTTATTTGGAAGCATTTTTATTCAACGTGTAAATTTCAGAACAGGTTCTTATGAGAATCCACAGGAAGAAAGGATAGTACCGGAAAGTGAATCATCCTTTGAGAACTGCGTTGACATCTCCCCAGAAACAATGTGCCGTGTTATCACACGACGTCAGGAGCCATACGCTGCTTGCTCTGACTGAAATCATTTTTTATCGTGCATAGAAAGGCAATGAGGAGGAGGTCTGGCATCACAAATCAGGGGCCGCACCCTTGGGGATCTTTTCTTGTAGGGGACCACTTTTCTAACTACCTTACAGGAGTAGCATAAATAAAAGCGATGTTCTCACTACATTATTATCACAGCAGACATTTATATTACATCTGCATACACAGAGGACAGGGCACAATTGAGGCAGTTCTTCAAATTCCTCAGAAATAAGAGCATTTCTGATTGGAATTGCCAAAACTAGGAGATAAAAACACCTGGAGGAAAAATGCAAATGCCACCAGTGTCCACTTCATTTTCATCTGGATGTAGAGCACCTGTGGCCCTTGGACAGTGAGAATGGAGGTGGCTACAGCAGGTTCATTTTTTCCCCCATTTTAGATACAGCAAGGGCAGCATTGGCATCTAAGATTCATTCCCATCCATCAAACAAATCATCTCCTAATCAGCGAAATCTGTATTGTGTGCCAGGAAAAGTGCTGGAAGTCAGTACAACTTCCTTGTCCTGAAGGAGTTATCTTCCAGTGGAAGAATTTTCAGACAAAAGTATATAAATCCATTTTACTCTGATAGCATTTAATCTTCCCAGGAATCAAGTAATGCAATATGTGTTGCTAGCCCCTTTTGACATGATTCCAGAGGCATTTAAATAACTTGGTTAAAGTCACCATGTTATTAGCAGAAACAGACCACCCCTATATCCCCAGCAAGGAAAGACTGACACAAACAGCAAACCCAATCAATCTATCAAGTAAAGGAATGAGTACATTCCATAAACAAAAGTTTCTAATTTAACTCTCCCATCCTAAAATCTAGAGCTTCTTAATTGCACCTGCCTCCCTAGTTTTAGGAGTTGTAGAGTATTCTCTGCAAGGAGAGGAAGCCACATTGTAATCAGATTGTATTCAAATCCAAATGTGAGTACACTTCTAACTATTATTCATTATTCCTATAGCTTGATAAAGGAAAAATAAAACCTTTCAGGCAGAATATGTGTTAAGTTAAGGTGAATTCACTGCTGGGCAGATCTGACCCAGCACACAGGTATTGGGATCTGAGGGAGATGACATTCAGACTAGCTGCCAAGGAAAATCCAGACACTATGAGTTTTGAGGATTTATGTGGATATACATTTATACAAGAGAGAGCAGCCCCTGAGAAGATGGCCTCAGAAACCAGATGCAAACTTGGCTTTGTGAGGGTGAAGGCCAAATGTTCTGTAAGGAAAATCAATAGGTTCTGGCTTAAATAAGTCTTTGGCTTCTCAGTCCACCATGATGGGTTATAATGTAAATGAATAGTTGTGAGGGCAGGCTGTTTGCTGAACCCATGTCCACTTGGGTTTTTTTTTATGACTTTGTTGATCCATTAATTCTCTGGGTTAGGTGCAAGTAGTATACTTGAATTATAGACCACAGAGTTTACAGTCTATTTTTTTTTCTGGTATTTCTGGTGAATTTTGGGAAAAGTGGCTGCTCACGTGTCATCTTTGGAGGCCCTGACCAATTGCTATCTTACAGTCTTTCTTACTTCCAGATACAGGGTCATACAGAGGACAAGATCAGGACAAATGATCTTTATCAGTGTGAGAGCCAAAGTGAATTCCATCTGGTAGAGGAAGATGTTCACAAATACATGTTTTATATATATCGCTTTAAATTTTGTCAGCCCAGGTAGAAACATAACTCAGAAATAGATCTACTAAGGGATTTTCCCTGACAAAAGCGCGATACAAAACACTTTCTACTAATGATCTCATCTGTAGCTTCTCAGCATTTCCAACTGTTAAACACTGTTACAAAAAAATGCAGTGTTGTGTGAAAGAGAAGAGGGTCTCTGTGGGAGGTTTTGTATTATGTCATTGTTGGCAATTGAGTCTCTGTAGAACCCAATATGGTATGGCATCTTTCTGGCTTGACTTGTAAAAGGAAGCTATTTATGTAGAATAATTCATGCACAAGGCAAAATGAGTCTAAATTAAGAAGTTAATATTATTAACTTTTTCCTGATTATAAAAAAGTGTTCATTATAGAAAATTTGAAAGATATAAAAAGATTTAAAGCAAAAAGAAAACAAACAAAAAAACCCCACAGACTTTTGTACAACAAAGAAATGGTAACATTCTGGTGTATTTCCTTCCAGAAATGTGTTTATGTATGTGTGTATATCATATATATTCATATATGCAATATAATTGTAATCATACAATTTGTAACACAATTCATAATACAATTTCTATGTCCAGGCTTTATCTTGTTTAGCTTTATGTAGGGAGTATTGTTTTCCTTCATGATTAGAATGTGAAAGTATGATTTTAATTGTGCCAAACTATTTCATCCTAATGTTTCATAAATTTTATTTAACAATTTCTCAATAATTGAATATTTTAATCATTTACAATTTTCCTGAATGTTAGGGCCGTAATGAATAGCTGGTATACAGATTTTTGTTCATATTCCTGACTTTTTCCCCTTACCTATGGTATTTAAAAGTGGAATTATTATGACAAAGGTAGAACTTTTCCTTGAGTCTTTAAACAACTGCCAACTTGCATTCCCTACAGTTTGTAACACTTTTGTGTCTCTGCTAGTTAGAGCATGGACGACTTGTCTTACTACGCCCAACCAGTATTGAATATTGTAAGCTAAACACAAAAGTAGTAGTGTTTTGTTTTTCTTTGCATTTCTTTGAATGCCTGCAAAGCTGTAAAAATGTTCATGTTTATTGATTATTTAATTCCATGGATTATTTATTCATGTTCTTTATCATCTTCATCAGTTTTCCTGTTGGAGGACCAATACCTTACCTGTGTATCTTGGACACCTAGAGGTCCTCAAAACTGGCTAATAAATAAATAATTTCTATTTTTTTTCCTTGTACTACTATCTGTAAGTTTCCACTTTTTTTCTACTTCAGGATAATCTCCAGAGAATGACCCAAGCAAACATGTCTAAAGTAGAGATGTGTTCGATAGATATTTTTTTGCAAGTAATTATTTGATTGATGACAGGACTTTCTACTGCACAGGGATTCTATAGAAAAATGTTGAAACAGGATTCCCAAATTGAATAATATTCTACCAAAGAATGTAATACTTAACCTTGAGTTGGTATTTTACACCTGCATTAGAAATTACCTTTCTTGGTGCCTGGGTCGCTCAGTCAGTTAAGTGTCTGACTCTTGGTTTCAGCTTAGGTCATGATCTTGGGGATTGTGAGTTTGAGCCCCACTTCAGTCTGTGCTGACAGTGCGGAGCCTTCTTGGGATTCTCTCTCTTTCCTTCTCCCTTTGCCCACCCCCCCCCCCAAATAAATAAATAAATAAACCTAAAACAAACCAAAAAAAAGGAAATTACCTTTTGAGGAAAATATATTCACGTCTGTAGTCTTTCTACTTTCCTACTTGTCTCCTGCCTTCTTCAACCTTTTCCCCTTAGGAATTGTATGCAAGCAAGGGAGAAACTGTGATAAAGAATATAAAATAAGAGATCAGGGAGGGATGGCTATTATAAGGAAGGATCCTGATAGTGGGAATTGAGGTGATTCTGGATATATGTGGTGAGTGGGACAGGTCAGAGGAAAAAGACAAAAGTACAGACTCAGGAATAATCATGGCATTTGAAGAATCATAGGCAAAGTGGCTTTTTTATAGTTGAATGATTGAACCTATTTGTGTCACTAGTATGAAAATAGATTGATGAGGTTTGGCTCCCCTTTGTTTACTCATGGAAAGATTGCAGATATACAGCCAAAGAGCTGATTCTCCTCAGTTTGAGCTCTCATATCACAGTGTGCTTATGGAATTTGGAAAGCCACCTAAGGATTTCAAACTTCCTGAATATAAAATGCCTTTTTCCACCAGCTAGAAGTCATTCTTGTCACTAAACAAACTGGCCAGTTTCAGAGTGTTCTCCACTTCTACCTGTTACAATGTAAGCTTCTCGCTGAGACAGAGTTCTGCTGGATGCAGGAAAGTTCTGGAAAGTTCTAAGGACTCCAGCTGGCTAATTCAGCATGAAAACAAAGTCTGCCACCAGAATAGCTGCCTTCCACCTGTTTTGTCCTGATTTTTTTCTTTTTTCTTTTTCTTTTTATTTTTTTTAACGTTTATTTATTTTTGAGACAGAGAGAGACAGAGCATGAACGGGGGAGGGGCAGAGAGAGAGGGAGACACAGAACCGGAAGCAGGCTCCAGGCTCTGAGCCATCAGCCCAGACCCCGACGCGGGGCTCGAACTCACAGACTGCGAGATCGTGGCCTGAGCTGAAGTTGGACGCTCAACCGACTGAGCCACCCAGGCGCCCCTGTCCTGATTTTTTTCTAGTAAATCTTTATTCTCACAGTTTTTAGAATTTGCCGAGATCCTTCTGGCCTCAGAATTTTCTAGATGTCACTATAGATTCCTAGAATGTTCCTTGTCCTTCCCACCTGCCTTAACTCCTAATCTCTTTTTTCAGATGCCAGCAACTGAAATGTTCCTTTTTAGGGAATCCCTTCCCAGGTGCCAGTTAAGTATCTGCCTTCAAGGCATATTTTGGTTTCCTTTGGTGGCATTTTGAACAAATGTAATTAAATGATTTGTTTAATGTGTGATTACTGTCTGTTTTCCCTTCTAAGACAGGGAGTCGTGTAGATAAAACATTCCTGATCAAGCAGTACCTTTCCTTTAGCTCCATAAACAGACTTGATTTTTACTTTTAAGCACAGTTAGGTTTAAAAGGGTCTTGGATAGTTATGATAGAAAGTGTCATTTATATTTCAAAATAGTTTATCTGGTCAGTTTTTAGCTCATGGGCAACTTGTAAACTGAAGTAATTATGAATAATTCAATCAATAGATAGTTACTGAGTGCCTCCTAGGTGATGGGCACAGTCCCTGGGATACAATGGTAGACAACTACCATGACAACAGCTAAAAATCCCCTGCCTTCACAGAGCTCACGATTTGGTGGGAGATGTGGAAATGAGTAATTATTGTGTACTTTAGGTAATGATCAGTGTCATACAGAAAGAAAAATAAAGCCCAGTGAAGAGAGAGAGAGAGAGAGAGATGCAGGTACTCCAGAGACAGCACTGTTATTTTTTTTAAAAATTCATTCTCGGGGCGCCTGGGTGGCGCAGTCGGTTAAGCGTCCGACTTCAGCCAGGTCACGATCTCGCGGTCCGTGAGTTCGAGCCCCGCGTCAGGCTCTGGGCTGATGGCTCAGAGCCTGGAGCCTGTTTCCGATTCTATGTCTCCCTCTCACTGCCCCTCCCCTGTTCATGCTCTGTCTCTCTCTGTCCCAAAAATAAATAAACGTTGTAAAATTCATTCTCATATTATTTGTTTTCTCTTAGAAATGAAAATTAGGGATACTTTACTATACAGCTTATACAAAAATACTGCTTTCTGGGATGTGGTTTTTAATGTTTATTTTTGTTCTCATTTGACAGGTTAATTTTCAATTTCAAAATCAAGAAATTGATGTAGCTATGCTTCTAAAAAGAAAAGTTTATATTTAACAAACCTGTAGTTGTTGCCCAGCATCTGGAATTGACTTAAATTGCAACATTTTTATTTCCTGAATTCATGTGGTAAAGTGTTGGACCTCAGTAGTGAAACTGAGGGAGAAAGATAGTTATTCGTACTTTCCGTGTGATTTTATATCCCTTAGTGTTGCTACTGGTGAGTAATAGCAAAGAGGAGGATAGCCTAAATGGAGAAATCCAATTTGGAAGAAAGAATGTCTTCCCATGAGCTGATAGATGAGAATTTTATTCTATCTCATAAATATATGAAATTAAAACTGATAGCCATCTACCAAGATGGTTTAATCCTTACTTTTGACAATAGGGTCCCAGAGATTAGCCATCTACCTGGAGGCTCTTCCTTTGTTTGCAGTTAAATTATTTATTGTTGTTGTTTTCTTCTGATAATGTCTTCTGGAATTTATAAGAGTGTTCCTTGCCACAGATATAATTTTAAAGTAGTGAACTTGCTAGCTATCAACATGAATATCTAAGTCTGGTGAAAAAAAAATATCCTTTTTTAGATCTGAAAGACTAATGCAAAGAATAAATCTTTTTCTCACCATTTCAGTTACTTAGCACAATAATCAGGATAGAAGGCTAAAGTGGGGAGGCAAAAAGTTTGATGGAATTTTATGTCAAATCATTGTGTTTATCCAGTTAATGTAGATCTTTAAATCATTAGTATATTTTATCTGCATGAAGATTTTAGGACTATGGAAAGCTTTTCCAAAAGTATAAAATACTGGCTTGTGTAAGACTTATATAAAGAAAACAATAAAACTTTTACTGAAGGATAGAAAACAGAACCTAAATGAGTAGAAAAACAAACTTATGTGTGCCTGGATAGGATGATTCAAGCTTTATATTAAATGATAGATTTAGGACAATTTAATTTACAAGGGATTGGGGGCTTGAAAAAATATTTGTTGGGTTAATATGCAAGCATAAATTTGCATGAAATGTGATTTCTTTTTTTGAGCAGATGATAATTTGAGTAGGTTACAACCATGATATTAAAAGGTACGATGAAATGACTATAATTAAAACAGTCTGGTGCTGGCACAGAAAACAGACAAACAGATATATGGAGAATAGAGTCTCAAAATGGATCAAGTACATATGGAGTTTAGTATATGATATGTGATGTTTAAAAACTGTGAGGCAAGGGTGTAATATTTAATAGATGGTGTTGGAATAACTGATTATATATGTGGGAAAAGTAGATTCAGGTTCCTCTCACATATCATTCATATAATTAAACAATAAAGGAATTGAAGTACTATAGAAATACTAGAAAAGGAGAGGAAGATATCTTTATAATTTGGGGGATATGGTATGCTTTCTTGGTCAAGAAATGAACAAATCTTGCCATGAAATATTGATGGATTGATTTCATAATATTAAAAACAAACTAAAATAATGCACAGGATAACTAGATGACATTTTTGGCCACACACTATGGTAATAATTTTATAAGCATTAACTCATTAACCTTTAGGTAAATATTACTTTTTTCTCCATATTTTAGGGAGGAGGAATTGGAGAATTATAATGTTTAACTACAGTTGCAAAGCTGATAAGTGATGGAGTATGATTCAGGAGCCTGGGCTCTTTACCATCTCCTCAGTAACAAAGTCAAAAGAAAATATATTCAGGCACTGTAATCATTTGCATTTAATTTTATTCTATAAGAAAAATTGACATTCACATAGCATATTCTTTAAAGAGTACCTTGCACTATTATTTCTTATATGTTCGTTTTTAGTTTTAAAGAATCTAAAGGCTCTTCATAATAGTCTTTAATCATGTTTAACACAGTTTACTAGACTATGTCTCACTGTTCAACAGAACTTTCCTTTAATTCCTCAGATCCTTAGACCAACATCCTCCCTGGCAGATAGTGCAAAGTAAACCGTTTTTACATGAAGGCTTGTTCTTCACAAATATTTGTCTATTTGATAGGAAATAATAAAAATATGTAGTAATGGACCATCCATCTGTTCTCACCCCAAATTAAACCCAAACTTAACTCTTTTTATTTTTACATCGAAATCATTATCTTCTTAGGTAGACTGCATCTACCTAAGATAATTGTTCAAAATTATAATATTCATAACAAAAAAATATGAGATACAATTGGTGTCCCTAAATTAATGCCAGTCAGTCATGAATCAATCAATTCATCAGTCACTCTTAGACGGATATTCCTGATAAGAGTATTAGGATGTCTCCTCCTTTTATCAAGGTCTTTTACACTTTAGCCTGAACCAAACTTTCTCATTTCATTTGCCATTATTCCTCATCATGCCACCTTAGTTTCAGTCAAATTTTATTAATTGTTTGATTTCTTACCTCAAAGACTTCATGTTCATCACTTCACCCGGAGTGCGTTTTCCCTAAATCCCCTAAATTTCAAATCTATTATCCTGTAAGAGGTTATCCAAGTTTTACCTTCTTTATGAAATATATCTCAATACTTTGAAAATAATATCTTCTTTTGAATTTCCATGGCTTTTTATATGCCTTGTATCATATAAGATGCATTGTGAACATCTTATAAAATAGAACTCTCATCCATCACTGTTTTCTTCAAAGTAATTAACATAGTGCCTCACATATAGTAGGTCTTTAATACGTTTCTTTAATGAATGATGTAATTAATTCCTCAGGACTTCCATTGCTTATTTTGCAAGTAACACATTCTAAAATGATACTTAAAATTTAAGGCTTTGAAATACAAAAAACAAAAACCAAAAAAACTATCTCCTCTTGGAATTTTCACTATTTAGCCATTTGTATATGTATGTGTGTATCTGGGTTCATGGAAGCATTTCTTTGAAAATCTTTGGGATTGCACACACTTATGTATAATGTGGAGGGAATGTGGTTTTCAGAAGCAGAGCAGCCAACATCAAGAAGGGGATGTCCCCCGCAGATTTAAGATCTCCAGTGGCTGTCTGGGAGGGAGGTCTCCACAGGCAACACCTGCAGCGGCATCCAAAAGTGCTTTGAAGGCTCAGAGTGGCTATTCTGCTGAATAACTGAATATCCACAGAGCCAAGGTCCATGACCTTGAGCACAGCAGACCATTTCTGCTGAATATGATCTTATTCCAAGTGAAGTCAAATTATTCTTCCCAGTTGCCAAGAAAACCTCAAAGCTTTCAAACCACTTTGCCCTAAGAGATACTTCAAATCTGCTAAGGCAGCCCACAGGACGAGAGGGCCACAGAATGCACTTGAATTGCTTGGAAGCATAAAAATGTCCATTTTGTACTGAATTCTGATGCATCTAGGTTGCACGCCAAGTATAAAAAGGACTTTGACCTGAAGTAGGAAAGACTGAGGGCTGATTCTGTGCCTCACTTGAATCTGAGCAAGAAGAAGAACAAAGGATTTGTTTTAGTGAAGAGAATCGCAGGCTTCTCAGCGCCAGGGACATTCCATCTTGACCCATTGGCCCAGTCTTCCATTTTTTTCTCCTTTCGGCATTCAAATAGCATGCTTTCTAATTAGCCTAACAAGCAACTGCAAGTGAAGGAAATGGGGAAGAAACTCTTCGTCTTCAGATTGAAATGCATGTAAAGAAAACACAAGCAGAAATTTATTAAAGGCTCTTGTGAGGAGGATTTTAGTCAGCATTTGACTTGGTTAAAATCCTGAGCCGATTGTTCATTAAGGCACAGCAGCAAGGGAAGCAAAAATCACTCCTTTGTGCATTTGTCTATTAGAAGAGGGAGAGGATCTTGCACACCGACAATTTCAGCCTGTGGTGTATGGACATGTCATCTTGTTAGACAGAGATGGGCCTGTCAAGGACAGCTTGCTGATGGTTCTGTGTCGGCCCTTCTCATAAACTATTTCAGGGCTAGCTCTCATTCTGCAGCTTTCTTTCTTTATCTGTTTGATTCCAGGACTTCCTTCCATGCCTTTCTCTTCACAGTAGAATATCCTTGTTTTTAATGTCCATAGTGGGATATTTAGCTTCCATATTCTTTTCATTGGCTTCAGGTTTTATTCTGACCGGTAAATAAAGAGCACTGTTCAGGAGAGGCTTTTAAGGATTTGGAACATTTGCCTTCTTTGAATGCTTGCAGTAGGTTTTGACCAAAATACTTAAATCCTAAATTTCTTAATAATGAGAGTTTTGGAGATTGACTGCATTTTTTAATTTAAAAAAAACCCTGAAAACAACTGAATTCAGCCAATTGTTTTTTTTTGGGGGGGGCGCAGGGGGCAAACAGGATTGAGTTTGTAGCAAGATATAATTTTAAAATGCTCTTAGATGATGTTTCCTTCAGGAAGATGTGTCATATCAGCATGCGTTTTAGTTTCCCATACTATCAAATAGGTAGAGTATTCATTCATGTGGTTTTACATAATGATCGGCCCTTAAAAAGTAAACTGTGACTTTAAATCAAATGCTTCCAAAAGCCAATCTAATAACGTTCTTGAAAGGGAGAGCGTAAATGCTATTGTGTTCCCACTTTGTAAGATAAAATATGCCCAACTGCTTATTAATTACTCAAGCAATATGCAAATGTACATCAGCACTATACACAGATGGTCACATCTAACATGTAAATTATAGCTTAAAGAGCTGCAAAATTTTGGCACATTATTGTAACTAAATTAAAAGAGTTACAGAGGCATGGTTATTATACATTAAATGCCTCAGTCATATTTCTCTTAACTGTAGATTGTCTACCATATCTGCACATTAGAATCACCTGGAAAACTGCAAATCTCTATGCCCGGGCCACCCACTGAACCAATTAAATGAGAGCTCTGAGGTCAGGAACTGGAAGTCAGACATCAATATTTGTCAAGGCTCTTTAGGTGATCTTATGGTAATGCCAAGCTGAGAACCACTATGAATATTAAACATTCTATTATATTGCCTCATGCTGATATACCTAATAAGCCAGTAATTAGCTTCTTGTCAATATGCTTATATATATCCAAGTTATGGTGGTTTTTTGTTTCATTTTGGTTTTGTTTTGTAAAGTGATATGGATTGTTTCTACATCATGGGAAATACTATCAATTTAAAATAAAATGCATTTTCTCTTCTTAAATAGGAATATCTGAACATTTGAATCAAACCCTTCCATTATAATACTATTATCAAAAGAAACTGCAAAATTCAAATTTTGGTGTTGGGATACTTAACGTGGTGCAAATATGATGAGACAGTTAAGATTATTACTTCACTTTTAAATTGCAAGCTGAGAAAATTGATGATAATATTATTTGGTGATATGAAAGCTATGAAGCTTTAATTTTTATACTTTCTCTAGGAGTTATAAAAACTAGATATCTAAGAAAGATTAAATTAGGATTGTATGTCACAGTGGAAACAAAACAAAACAGACTGGCCTATATTCTTCAAAATTAATTTTATTTTCTCTGAAACTATAAAGGTGTTCATTCAAACCTATCCAAAATAGCATTAGAAATGCCGCAGAATGTGGTAGAAAGAGCAAAGGATTCCATCAAGATCCAAATTTTAATCCAAGGTATCCACAAGCTAAGTGCTTTTTTTGTTTGTTTGTTTGTTTTTCTTTTGTTTTAGTTTGTGTTTTTTTTTTTTTCCCCCTGAAGTCTTTTGAATTCTCTGGGCCTTAGTTCTCTTGTTTGTAAAATGCAAAGGCTGAATTAAATCAGTGTTTTTTAAATTTAAGTGTTGAACTGTTTTTTGATTATGAAATCAATTTAGACCAATTACTGTTTCTATAAAAAATAGAAGAGTGCATTACAAGTAGCAAAGTCGGTGTATCATATGTAAAATTTTTGAAAGCCCTTGAATTACAAGATCTCTTTGATTTTGTAGTTTTATGAATTATTCCTGGGAAAGGAATGCAGAGGAATAGAGGTAGAGGCAACTTATTTCAAGCGTGAGATGTAAAATATATCATATGTTTTTGTTATAAAATGTTAAAGCAAATGATCTTTAGAAAGAAAAGACTTGTGAGGCGCTTAGGTGGCTCAGCTGTTAAGTGTCCAACTCTTGATCTTGGCTCAGGTCATGATCTCACGGTTCAGGATCAAGTTCCATGTCAGGTTCCACACTGACAGTGGGGAATTCTCTGTCTTCCCCTGTCTCTCTGCCCTTTCCCCACTCTCTCCCTCTCAAAATAAATAAATAAAGATTTATAAAGAAAGAAAGAAAAGACTTGTTTTAGCTGGGTATTTGGTTCACTCACAGCAAGTAGAAAGGAAGGGAGGCATTTACAGCCTGTGAATGTGGAAATGTGTCCCATCCTTGAGACCAGAGAATGGTTGCTGTGAGAAGTGAATGGATGCATTGTGAATTATAACTACGGTTTCAAGAGGTGGTATTATTCAGTCTGGTCAGAATGTTCTCTTACCAATCAGATTACTTCCATATTAAAAAGTGAGAATGTGCTTTGCTTTTTGGTTGCTTCGATTGTATTTTGTCTCACATTTTGTGTTCCCTGTTTGCTGGGAAATGAGAGGCGAGGGACGGCCCAGTGCTCTACAAAAAAAAAAAAAAAAAAAAAAAAAGAGTTTCCAGTTACACTGTTTACTGGAAGTAACTAGAAAGTAAATATATTGGGGCGCCTGGGTGGCACAGTCGGTTAAGCATCCGACTTCAATCAGGTCACGATCTCACGGTCCGTGAGTTCGAGCCCTGCGTGGGACTCTGGGCTGATGGCTCAGAGCCTGGAGCCTGTTTCCGATTCTGTGTCTCCCTCTCTCTCTGCCCCTCGCCCGTTCATGCTCTGTCTCTCTCTGTCCCCAAAATAAATAAAAACGTTGAAAAAAAAATTAAAAAAAAAAAGTAGATATAATAATAAAATATTAAGGAACACCAACCAAGTCTTATCAAAGTAGGACTTCTGGGAATGGGTGCAAGAAATATGCTTTTTAAAAGGTTTTCCAAGGTGATTTTGATGACCAGCCCTGTTTGGAATCAACTCATGTAGAAACCCAGGTTCTCATCCCGACTTGGCCTATTCCTAGCTATATGCACTAGAGAAAAATCTCATAACCTTTATGGATCTCCTTCTTTCAACTCTAAGTTAACAATTCTGTGATTCACTGATATTTCAGATAAAGTTTTAGAGTTCAAATAAATTTAATCACAAATCAGCCAATGTCTGCTTTTTTTTTTACACTGGACTTTAGGACCTAAGTTTACATCATAGGTAAAACTAAAAAGGAAATTGTAATAATTATTCACCTCCTAAAAAGGGTGTTCTTTTTTTTTCAATTGAAGTACATGTATATAGTTGACACAGAATGTTACCTTAGTTTCAGGTATACAACAGAGTGAATCTACAATTCTACACTTTATGCTGTGCTCACCACAGGTGTAGCTACCCTCTGTCACCATATAACACTGTTACTAAACTCTTGACTGCATTCCCTATGCTACACCCTCCCTATCTGTGATTTATTTGTTCCATAACTGGAAGCCTGTGTCACCCACTCAAGAGGGGTGCTCTTTTAATATTAGGTCACAGTGCCAACTTGTTGATAATGTCAGATGCTAATAGATGAGTCCTCTTACAATGTCCATGTTTTTATAACCTAGCCATTTTCCCTACTCTGATTATACAAGTCTGATCTGGAGCAAACACTTCTGACTAACACAAGCCAAAGTAATCACATTTAATCCCGTTTGGGGAGTTCACAACTGGAAAGGGGTTACTTTTGAGTTTGAGTTCCATTGTTATTGAGTTATATGAGTGATAAAACCCCATGAACTCTGCCCTGAGGAGCTCATATCTTCCCTTTGCTCCTTCCTTTCCAAGATTTGTGTTTCAATGATTCCTTTATTCTGTGAGCTACTTCCAATATCTTTCTGCTAAACTCTGTGTGTTTGCACTTAGGCTAGAGCTCTGTTGGTGTTGGGAAGAGAATAAAGCCCTAAAGAATTCATTACACTTATTGAGCTAACTTCTCTCCTATGTATCTAGACAGGTGGTAGTTTTGTACCATTGTTGGGAGAATTGAGAAAATAGTATTCAATTCAGATAAGGAACCTGGGATGAAAAGTGCTGAGCTAGACAATGTTGATATACCAGCTTTCAACACAGGTATAGATAGGATGACAGGAAGTTAGAGAAGAATCAGTTTATAGTTAATAATAATAATAGTCCCATAATCATTATATTACAGATCCTCATTTTTTAAGAAATCCAAAAGCGTCGTGTGATAGCATTACTAGAGTCATTTACTGAAGGAAATGCATTTCCACAAAGTAGGGAACTGAACCCAGGGCTCCTAATTCCAAATTAAGGGCTCTATCCATAATACTAACAAATGCAAAAATACTGACACTACACATTGTTGATTGATTCTTTTATACTTTTATTCAAGAAATATGCATACTCCTGAATTAATACATATAAACTTATAGTAAGTAATATAAACATTCTTTTAAAATATTTTATTATTCCAGGGATTGGATTTATATAGAAAAGTAACTTAAACTTGGGGGAAGGGCACCTGGGTGGCTCAGTCAGTTAAGCGTCTGACTTCGGCTCAGGTCATCATCTCATGGTTCGTGAGTTCGAGCCCCGCGTCAGACTCTGTGCTGATGGCTCAGAGCCTGGAGACTGATTTGGATTCTGTGTCTCCCTCTCTTTCTATCCCTCCCCGACTAGTGCTCTGTCTCTCAAAAATAATAAATAAATGTAAAAAAAATAAACAAAAACAAAACTTGGGGGGAATTATCAAACATGTTCTTTTAACACCCCAGCATCCATAGTACTGGAAACTCTGTTGAAGGTGTTCTTTTTGGGGCTAGGGAAGAAAAGTGATCAGAATAGAAAGTTTATTTCTGTTGGTGTGAATAAAACACCTTCCCATGCCCCTTTGTTTTTCTAAATTTTTCAGTCCTTACAGAGTAAGAAGACAACCAGCTCTAGAAACCCAAAGAGACAGAGGTTGCTACAGAAAGTTCCTTTTAAAAGCAGCAAACATCAGGAAATTTTAAAGACATTTTAAGTCTAGCATGTTGCCTGGTTTTGACAGCAGGAAAGCAATAGAGTTTGGCACAGAGTTGGGCCTCAGTAAATGTTTATTGAATGAATCAATGAAACAATGACTCAATAAATCAAGAATGTTACAGAACCACAGGATTTTAGAATTGAAAGAAACACTGGAGAGCACTTAGTCCAGCTCTGTGAATTTGTCAGGAAGGAAAAAGAGGTGCATGGAGGCTAAGGGAAGAGGCCAGGGGCAGGCGGCTGCAAAGTGGCCAAGTAGAAGCCAGTGTACAGGTCTCCTGATCCTTAGCCTAGTGTGTTTCCCTGAGAAAATGAAAACCAAAAAAGACAAAAAAGCACAAACATCACATGCGATCAGGACAAACCATCAATAGAGACATATTTTTCTTCTTTTATGCTATTTGTAATTTTTGCATCTCTTTCTTATTCCATGAACCTTAACTAACCAAAATTTTCGTGCAATTAGGATTTGGGGCATAATGATATTCTGGTTCATAAAAGAATTGATAAAAAAAGCTGTATTTTTAAAACTACATTAAAA
The DNA here is from genome assembly GCF_014898765.1 of Herpailurus yagouaroundi. Taxonomy (NCBI): domain Eukaryota; kingdom Metazoa; phylum Chordata; class Mammalia; order Carnivora; family Felidae; genus Herpailurus; species Herpailurus yagouaroundi. The sequence continues at coordinate 10,165,697 of NW_024412441.1, forward strand.
TGTAGTAGTTACTTTAATAATAGTGTTAATAATAGCTAGCAATTGATTGCCCACCACAAGCCAGGAACGACTGTGTACACAGTGGAAAGTTCAAGAGAAATCTTCCTCATAGAATTGTTGACTAAAGCACCAGAGACAAAATACCTCCAGTATAAAGTGAACCTCTAAAAACTGCCCAGTTGTCTCCCTCAGCACCTACCACAAGACAACAACCTTCTCTGTCCACGTAAGCATTAAGGGATGGGGCAGATAAGGGGAAAAAAGAATCACTAGGTCAGAGGTACTCTGAAAATGTACTGTTCCAGGAGTAGTGTGCTTCCTTTGCCCAAGCTACCTGATAAAAGAGAGTACTATGGAATCATGTATAGAACTGGATTATGCAAAAAAAAAAAAAAAAAAAAAAAAGGAAGATTGGTATTATACATTCCTGATGCTTGGCAGCATATGTATCAAATTTGCTGACCTGCCCTGTGCCTTTCTGAAGAGGGGAGAAGGAAACTGGCAAGGTAGAAAGAGTCAACAAAATGAATATAGCTTACACTCTCAACATTTGGTGCAGCCAGGATGCCTAAGAATCTATGGGTCAAACAGACACTCCACTTACGCTGGGGCTTGAGTCATCTGGCCAGTATTACTCACAAGAAGGCCAGATGATTATAGTAGCCAGATGCTATGGGGTATCGTGTGAAAACTGGAGCAGGAGAATGAAGCCAATTGGGCCAGATGAATCCCACCCCACACTGTCTTTTTATCCTTTCCTACCTCCCTCTCCCCGCTCTTGTTCATGATCTCTCACTAGCACTCTCTTGCTCTCTCTCTCTCAACCCCCCATCCCCTCCCTCTTCTCTCTGTCTCTGTCCCTCTTAATATCTAGAAAATCCAAGAAAGGCCAGATCTTAAAGCAGATGGTAAGAAGATGCCTAGCAGCATACTGCATCCCTCCACCCTCCCCCTCAACTCAAGATTGAGGTGAGAAATGAAATTCACATCAAGTCTTAGGTTAAACTTATAAATTAGCCTGAGTTTTTGATAAGCAAATGTGACCAGAAGTTCAGTGATTCTGCCCAAGATAACAAGAGGTGGTGAAAAAAGGTGATTTTTTTTTGCACAAATACATGAATAAATACTCTTTCATTTTTATATATCATGGATATATGCCATGGGTTTTAACTTTTTAATAAATCCATTACACATATATTATTTAACATTGGAAGTAACATTTATTACTTCCATTTACTGATGAGAAAACAGATTTTAAGGTGATCAGTTATTTGTCCAACTCCTACTCACAATGTGAGAGTGGAATTCAAGCCCAGGTGAGTATGACTCCATAGCCTGTGTCCCTGTGGTCCAAAACTGCTCATTGCTGCCATATATACCCATAGTCCAATCTCCATACAGAAGCCAGAGGTATCTTTTTAGAATATAATTCAAATCCTATCACTCCCCAGCCTATGATACTCCAGTGGCTTTGCATTGTACACAGAATAAAATCTGAAAGTTTGGCCAAGATCAAGAAGGCCTTATATGACCTAGCTGCAGATCTCGTCTCAATCCACATTGCCCTGTTTCACCATGCTCAATGCTCATGGAATTTTTCTCCATTCCTGAAATAAACCCAGTTTTTTTTTTCTTTGTCTTGTTTGGTTGGTTTTTGTTTTGTTTTGTTTTGTTTTGTTTTGTTTTGTTTTTGCCACTTCAATAAGTTGCACTTTTGAGTTCTTTGTGCTTGGGATACTCTTTGCCAAGATGTTCCTGAGTGGCTCCTCAGCCTTGAAGTCTTCCATTTCAGCGTCATCAGCTGAGAGAGTCCCCTGGCCACCGACATCAGTCACCCTGCCCTGGTCATTCCTGCTCTCTCTCTGGGCTCTTTTGTGTGTTCAGTGTCACAAGAGACTATTTACTTATTTAGGGTTATCTCTCCCTCACTAGTTGGATGAGAGTGGAGATGCTGAGGGCCTTGTTAACTGCTATATTTCTAATACCTAGAGTAGTGCCTCCAAATTGTGGGCATGGTATATGTAATTATAAAATGAATGATATAAATAGTATTCTCCCTCTTGACTCCATTTTCAGTTCCAGACACTTTACATGTTGACTTTTGATTCACTGTTATGGTCGTAAGATCAAAGACATGATATGGGATACCTTCATCCCTTCTCTTCCCCTACTGGAAAGAATGCTACCCTGCAATCTGAATGGTCCTAGTTTGTACTGATCTTAGTACAGACTTAGTATGCTTCCCAACTACTTTGGATTGATTTCATAGCAAGTTAGCAGTGTATCATAAAATACACACATATACACACACATACACACACACACACACACTAAAATAAAACAAATCAAAAACCTTAGTCAACCCTCCTAAAAAGCAGAGTAACATAAGTACATCCCTTCTCATCACAGCCCAATTCCTCATTACACTGGTCACATGCTCATTTACTCCCATCTCTACTGAAAATACTGGGGATGCCAACCTAAGACAAAGTTAGTTCTTTCTTTTAAGGAATTATCATTTTTGTTTTAAATACAGTAGGCCATATTTAGTAGTATTAATTTCTTCCATTGGTAGATATTTTTGACTTTAACAAGTTCTAAGTTCACTCAACTATAAGTAGAAGTGTGACAGCCTGGGCCTGTTCATTTTCATTGAGCCAGGTCACATCTAGAATGGATGATAGTTTGGCATGCCTGGGTGGCTCAGTCGGTTGAATGTCCAACTTCGGCTCAGATCATGGTCTCACAGTCAGCAAGTTCGAGCCCCGCATTAGGCTCTGTGCTGGCAACTCAGAACCTGGAACCTGCTTCATATTCTGTGTCTCCCTCTCTCTGTGCCCCTCCCCCACTCACCCTCTGTGTCTCTGTCTCTGTCTCTCTCTCTCTCAAAAATAAACAAACATTTAAATATCACAGAATTAATGATAGTTTATTTTCAGTTTCAGCAGTGGATAAACCAAGTTATTTCTAGAGAGACATAACTGCAGTTGCATGAACCTCGTGAAATACGTTCACTAACAAAGATGACTTGTTAGACTGTTCCAGGAGACATACACCCCTTAGATTTACTCAGAAGAGTAGCTCTAAGTTACCAAACTTACAGAGAATCCTATTGTAATGTTGCCTAACGGTGACACATGTTGACAGTAAGAATTCAGAGATTACCTCCAATGATTTAATGGCTAGACTCTGCTGAGATGCATATTAAATAGATATTTGACACACACACTGATCAGATCTCTCTGATTTTTTTCTCTTCCAATGAAAAGATGCAAAGTAGCTATTCTGGATGTTCATTCTTTCAAGAGAAGTGCCATGATATCAAAATATTTTGTCTTTAATACTTAACTCAGTCATGACAGACATACACACAAAAACCTCTTACAATTCTTAGAAGATATTCTAAATCACATTAATCTAGAATCTGTTCTAACAATAAGACTCTTAGACTTTAATGTTAACTGGATCACCTAGGGCATCTAAGTAAAATATAGGTTTTGCATCAGTAGACTGCAGAGAGGTCCTGAGATTAATACCTCTTACAAGCTCCAAGTGATGATGCTGTTCGTTACATCACACTTTGGATAGCAGGTGTTGAGATCATATTATTTAAACATTTTCTCTTTAACCAACACTTTGCTCTTCTCTATGAAGTTCTCCTCCACTCTGTCTTGCCTTCCAAGATGCCATAATTTGTGTCAATAAAAAAATCATATTTTATGACGTGGAACAGTTTGTCACATGACCAAAATATGTGGCTATCTCAAAAGACAGATTTTTAGAATTAGAAGCAGCCCCGCTCTGATTCTAGAGAGAAAGCTGCATGTTATAAATTGGCCATTATTTTGAGGTTGTTTATATAGATAAGTTTTTCCCTATATGTTACCCAATTTGGTAATAAAGTGATTTCATATTTGAAATTATTTACTTCATGTCCATTTTATAAATGAGGATTTTCTATAAATGTAGAATGTTGGTATATCTGCTATGCATATAATTGTATTCCTATAATGTTATTATATATTATATAATTTACTTATATATTAGGTAATTGTTCACTGGAACCTAAAGAAATCATAAGTTCATGTAGAGATTCTTTGTAAAGTCTATAATCGCCACAGTATGTTTTTATTTTGGTTATGTTACTGATTTCGTCCAGGTTAAAATATGCTAGAGTCTAGTTTTCATAGATTCAGTTGTTGTGAGTTGAGCCTGAGGACAGGCCCAGAAATTGCAATATTGCCCACCTGGTGAATGCAAGAGTATTTGTATATTACTGACCCTGTGTATCATATGATCCATGCAGAAGTGACTGGTCATCTGCCCAGACAGGCATAGAGTGGCTTTTGGTTCCCAGCACCTGCAGTTATTTAAGCAAATGCAAATCAGTTGAACAATAGGATTGGAAAATTGTTGTACTAGAGTTTTGGACTGTGTCCTATTTTCTTTTGGAACAGTATGTTCAAGTTTAAGCTGTATTTGATTTTTGATCATGAATTAGAGACTTATTTCATGGAAATATCTGGGAAATAAGGAAGAGTCTGAGATTGGACTCAAGAAGTCAAGGGTTATATTCTGATCCTACATCAATTACTTATGTGATCATAATTTTATCTGTTGGGTCCTTACTCTCTTCATCTAATAAATAAAGGCCTTGTGCTCAACAATATCTAAGTCTTCTTTAGCTTTCATATTTAATGACCTCAGTATCATTATTAAGACTGTGCCTCTTTTGGGGGAGTTAACTGATAGGTGTTTGGCAACCTATTTCCAGATTGGTTGCTTTGAGGTATACCTAAAGTGAAATAAAATCTTGAGTGATGAATATTTTATAATCCTTGATTTCTTGCTGCAAATAGTGGAAGTTAGCCTCAGAATTTACGTAGATTGAATCATATTTGAGAATTTTGGAATGATTTATAATATTGAATCAGACAGGCAATCTAAGGAAAGAGTGAACTACTCTCCATTTAAAGTGATACTATTTTTCCCTATGGTGATCAACTGATTGTTTTAATTTTTAAATTACATAGGATTGTTGCAAATAAAATGATGCTGTTTTTTGTTACACTTCTTAGGGACAGGACTTAACCTCATGTGATTTTCAATAGTCAGACTGCCCTTTTTCTACTTGCTTTATCTGTACAGTCAGACAGCCAGGCTTACTTAATTTGATATGTAAACTTCTAGTGTGTACCTTTGTTTAGTCAAGGATGTTTTTGGCAGGACATTCTTGTGTGTTTGACTTGTAGAGTAGTAAAACAAATGAAGCAAGTCTCTCATTCAAATGCCTGTTTTTGTTCATTTGTTTTTTTCACATGTTGACTTTAGTTTCTAGTTTTGTGTTGAACACAGTCTCAGAATCATGTGAATACAATAAAACCTTAAAAAAACCTGTGTAATTTGGGACTGTGCATATGAAGAGCAAAATTCAAGAACAATAATGTAGGCCATGTTCTTGGCATAGGTAAAAGGCCTGATATTCCTAATGTCAGTGGGGGCAGTGTGACTCCTCTCTGCCCATTGGCATCCTTGTACTCAGGAGGTAAGGTCATTCCCTTGCAGGTCCTTCACTTAATAAAGAAACTCATCGAACTTGAACTATGTGGAAACACAGGGCCAAATTCATGACATTTTTCCCCCATGCATAGGCTGTATGAATGGGCTTTATCCTGAGAATCAATTTTTCTGTGAACTTGGAAGTCATCTCACCTCTCTATGTCTAACATTGCTCTCTATAAAGTAGAAATCCTTGGTGTTGAAAACATTCCATTTGTTCAGTCTACCCTCCAAAGATTAGAACCTTATCCTATCCAGTTAAGTGGTTCCGTTATGTTTAGGTCCTTTCTGTGATGAGAAATTTGTTTACTATCAAATGAAATGTTCTACCTTCATCTGAGGGAAATCCTTTCTGATATTTGAAGATGCTGTCATATATCCCCCCTTTTTTTTTCTTTAAAGAACTTTCACTATTTCCCTATGTAGGGGCTCCTGGGTGGTTCAGTTTGTTAAGCATCTGATGCTTGGTTTTAGCTCAGGTCATGACCTCACAGTTGGTGAGTTAGAGCCCCATGTGAGGCTCTATGCTGAGTGTGGAGCCTGCTTGGGATTCTCTCTCTCTCCCCCTCCTTCTCTGCCCCTTACCTGCTTGCACACACACTCTCTCTCTCAATATTAAATAAACATTTTTAAAAAGCTATTTCCTTATATAATCTGGAAACCTTTTATCATTTCAGCATATATTGAAACACATTCTAGTTTGACTAAATAGGAGTATCATACATGTGGGTGGACCAGCACTGAAGTACAAGACCATCTCATCGCTCTTCTAAGCACCAGCATGAATATAATCCATGCTTATATGAATTTCTTTGAGTGTCTCCATCACACTGTTGATTCGTGCTCTAAGTCCTCCAAAGATTTGGCTTTAGTTGTTTTAACCTGTTGTTCAGTTGGTGATTTTGGACCAGGAACTCAGGTTTATTTCCATAAAATTTAGCTTTGTCAGAGTCAGATCATCTAGTCAGCATGCTAAGAATTTATAGAATTCCAAATTTTCCATTGATTTTTCCCTTAGAAAATTGAATGAGAAAAAAACTGTATTTTTACCTAATTTATTGGAGGGATGAAACTGAATGGCACTAAAATCCAAAGGTATCCTATGTGATCTCTTCTTACAATTATATAGCAACATAAAACAAATTATTATATAATTTTAGTAAATGCTCCAATTATTTAACTTTAACTTTAACTTTGCTTTTTCAGTTGTCTCTCTATTCTCATAGCAGCTCTGTGATTATGAAAGAAACTTCTTTCACCTTAACATGGATCCCAATCAGCATCTTTAGAGTATCGTACTTTAAACAATTATGATTATATCCATGCCACTTATATATTCTTTCTAAATGTTGTGAGGTTGCTCTGAAGAGCAAATGGTATTAAGGGATATTACTATGTGTTGAGAAGATTTTAAATACTACATAATTGATATTACTACTATTGCTATTATTTTAGTTTTCACTAATAAAAGTAGCATTAATAGTAATACTGTCTTGCTTATATCACACTGTTAATCAGAACAAATAATACTATATCAGATGGATTTTTTCTCAATTATTCAGATTATTTAAATTGGATTATTTAATTATTTTATTGAAATATAGCATGAATCCGGGGAACTGCACATATCATAAGGGTACAGCTAAATGATTTCTGCAATCTGAGCACATCCATAACCAGAATCCAGATCAAGAACATAACATTACTAAATGGACTAAATGCTCCGATCAAAAGACATAGGCTGACAAAGTGTATAAAAACAACACCCATTTTATATGTTCCCACAAGAGACCCATTTTAGACCTAAAGACACCTGCAGATTGAAAGTGAGAGGATGAATCCTCTATCATGCAAATGGTGTCAGAAGAAAGCCAGAGTAGGAATACCACAAATACATGGAAGTTAATTAATATGCTCTAAACAATGAATGGGTCAACCATGAAATCAAAGAAGAAGCAGAAAGTACATGAAAATAAATGAAAATGAAAACACAATGGTTCAAAAACTATGAGAACCACAAAAGCAGTTCTAAGAGGACAATTTATAGCAATGCAGGCCTACCTCAAGAAGTAAAATAAATCTCATATCAGCAACCTAATCTCACACCTAAAGGAACTAGAAAAAGGCAAACAAACCTAAAACCAGTAGAAGGAAGGTAAAAATAAAGTTCAGGGCAGAAGTGAATGTTATAGAAATTAAAAAAACAAAACAAAACAAAACCAACAAAAATGATAGAACAGATTGATGAAACCTGGAGTTGGTTCTTTGAAAAATAAATTAATAAAATTGATAAACCTCCAGAAAGACTTATCAAGAAAAAATGAGAAATAACTCAAAAAATAAAATCATAAGTGAGAGAGAAGACATAACAACCAACACTACAGGAAAACAAAGGATTGAAAGAGAATATTATAAACTTACATGACAACAAGTTAGAAAACCTAGAAGAAATGGATAAATTCCTAGAAACATACAAACTACTGAAACTGAAAAAGGAAGACGTGGATAATATGAATAAACCAATAGCCAACAAAGAAATTAAATCAGTAATCAAAAACTCCCAATATATAAAAAGTCTAGGACCAGATGGCTTCACAGGTGAGCTTTACCAAACATTTAAAAAAGTGTTAATACCTATTCTTCTCAAACTATTGAAAAAAATTTTAAAAGGGAGGAAAACTTCCCAGTTGGACAGCATTACCCTGATACCAAAACCAGATTAAAAACACCACTAAATAAGGAGAACTACAGGCCCATATCCATGGTGAACATAGAAAAATTCTCAATAAGATACTAGCAAAGCTAATTCAACAATACATTTAAAAAAATCATTTACCATGATCAAGTGGGATATATTCCAGGGTTGTAAGAGTGGCTCAATATTTGCAAATCAATCAACATGATACGTCATATCAATAAGAGGAAGGATAAGAACCATATGATGAGTAGGTGCAGAAAAAACACTTGACGAAGTTCACCATCCATTTGTGACAATAATTCTCAACAAAATAGGGTTAGAGGGAACATATCTGAATATAATAAAAGCCTTCTATGAAAATCCCACAGCTAACTGGACAGCTACATATATAAAAAAATGGGACCACTTTCATACACCATACCCAAAAATAAATTCAAAATGGGTTAAAGACCAAAATGTAAGACCTGAAACCATAAAAATCCTAGAAGAAAACACATGCAGTAACTTCTTTGACATTGGCCATAGCAACATTTTTCTAGGTATGTCTACTAAGGCAAGGGAAACAAAAGTGAAAAGAAATCACTGTGTCTACATCAAAGTAAAAAGCTTCTACCCATTGAAAGAAACGATCAACAAAACTAAAAGGCAACCTATGTAATGGGAGAGGATATTTGCAAATGACATTTTTGATAAAGGACTAGTATCTAAAACATATAAAGAACTTATAAAACTCAGCACTCAAAAACTAAATAATCCAATTAAAAAATGGGCAGAAGACATGAACAGACATTTCTCCAAAGGCATCCATGTGGCCAACAGACACATGAAAAGATGCTCAGTTATCACTCATCATCAGGGAAATGCCAGTCAAAACTACCATGGGATATCACTTCACACCTGTCAGAATGGTTAAAACCAACAACACAAGAAACAACAGATTTGGGGGAAGATGTGGAAAAAAAGGAACACTCTTTCACTGCTGTGGGAATGAAAAGTGTTGCAGCAACTCTGGTATGGAGTTTCCTCAAAGAGTTAAAAATAGAACTACCTTACAATCCAGCAATTGCACTACTGGTTATTTACCCAAGGAATTAAGAATTCTAATTCAAAGGGATACATGCTCCCCTGTGTTTATAGCAGCATTATTTACAGTAGTCAAGATTTGGAAGTAGCCCAAATTTCCATCAATTGATGAATGGGTAAGGAAGTGATTATATATATATAATAATACACACACACACACACACACACACACACACACACACATATATATAATACACACACACAAATGTATATACATTCAGCCATAAAAAGAATGAAATCTTGCCTTTGTCAAAGACACGGATGGAGCTAGAGAGTATAATGCTAAGTGAAATTAGTCAGTCAGAGGAAGACAAATATCATATGATTTCACTTATGATTTTATCATACGATGTGGAATCTAAGAAACAAAACTAACAAGCAAAGGGGAAAAAAAGAGAGAAAGACAAAGCAAAAAAACAGACAATCATAGAGAACAATCTGATAGTTACAAGAGGGGAGGCTGTGGGGTGGGGGTGGGCGTTAAATAGGTGATGGGGATTAAGGAGTGCACTTGTTATGATGGGAACAGATTGTTGTATGGGACTGTGGAATCGTTACACTGTACACCTGAAACAATATAATAGTCTATGTTAACTAACTAGAATTAAAAAAAAAAGAACACAACGTTACTAGAACCCCATAGTCCTCAGTTGTTCTCATTTCATCTAGCCATTATCTTGATTTACAACAGTAGAGATTAGTTTTGCTTGTTTTTTAAAATTTTTACATAAATGGAATCATAAGTAAGTACTCTGTTAAGTCTGGCATTTTTCTTTTTTTACTTAACCTTATTATTGTAATATTTAGCCATATTTTTGTTTGTAATTGAAGATTATGTATTTTCATTACTGTTCCTTTGTGTAACTATAATTCAATTTCCATTCCATTGATTGACATTTTGGTAATGTTCAATTTGAGGTTATAATGCAGAGTGTTGGGGCAAACATACCGGTATGGTATTCTGATGATGTGAAATTTTGCTGGATATATACTCACAAGTGGAATTACTGGGTGGTAGAGTAGGCAGATATCCATACTTAAAAGGTATTGCCAAACGATTTTAAAACGTAGTTCCCACCAGTAATATATAAGAGTTCTGTTTGCTCCACGTTCTCACTAACACTCTGTATGTTTTATCTTTTTCATTTTATTCATTGTAGTGGAATATATTGATACATTATTGTGGTTTTCAGTTGATGCCTCTGAAGACAAAGTTGAACAGCTTTTCATATGAATATCCTATTATCATGGAGTGTCTGTTCATATATTTTCTCTATTTTTTTCTGTTGGTTTGTCAATTTGTTTATTGATTTATATGTTTCCTGGAAGTAATTATTTGTTGCTATATGTATTACTGTAAATCTAATCTCTCTCTCCCTTTCTTCCTTTCTTCCTTCCTTCCTACCTACCTACCTCCTTGTATACCTATCTACCTTAAATTACTGCCTATGTTTTCTTGTAAAAGTTTTATGGACTCAGATATTACATTTAGGTCTTTAAATCCATTTTGAGTTTATTTTTGTGTATGGTATAAGAAAGTAGTCTGGTTTGATTCTTTTGCAAGAAGCTGTCCAGTTTTTCCAGCATCATTTGTTGAAGAGACTTTTTCCCCATTGTATATTCTTGCTTCCTTTGTCATAGATTAATTGACTATATAAGCATAGGTTTATTTCCGGGTTCTTTATCCTGTTCTAATGATCTGTATGTCTACTTTTGTGCTAATGCCATAGTGTTTTGATTATTACAGCTTTGTAGTATATCTTTGAAATCTGAGATTGTGTTTCCTCCAGCTTTGCTCTTCTTTCTCAAGGTTGCTTTGACTATTTGCGGTCTTTTATGGGTCCATATAAATTTTAATATTACTTGTTTTAGTTCTGTGAAAAATGTTGTTGGTATTTGATTTCTTTTTTTATATTTACCCATTAGCACATATTGGAAATGCACAAGTTATTTGGGACTTGTATTTTAAAATGGAAATAGACCCATTCTTTGCATGCTCAATAGGAAAATATAAATAATTATTTACTATATTGCTTCTTATTTGCTTATGCCAGCACAAAACTTAATGACAAAGACTATCTAGTAGCAGACAGAGTTGGAGGAAATACTCCTCTTGTGTTGTAGAAAAATAGAATGATTTATGTGTTTTTATATTTATAAAGAATATATACATATTCTTTCATGAAAAACAGCATAGCAAAAATATTTTTCCTGCTTAGATTCAAGTCTCATTTATGGCTTTTTGAGGTAATGATACATTCTACAGTGAGTTTTTCCAATACTTATATGGTTGCCTTTAATGCAAATTTGAATTATCTAAATTTGAAATTAAACAATACAAAAAATGATGTTTTAATTTTTAGGTAATAGAAACATCCTGGTGCTAAATGTCATCAACACTCATATAACTTCAAAGCTTGCCATTTAGTGAATTGCAGACTCTGTTTACTACTTTTCCTCCTTGGGTCTGTCACATTATCTGGCAAATGAATCCTTTGTTAAGATGCATTTTGAATTATGCCAATTTGAAATGACATTAGGTCACTTGGATAAAATGCTAGTCTTTTAACTAAACCAAAACTCCTTACACCCAGAAACTTTGTTATTTTGTTATTTGGTTATTTAGTTATTTAAGGGTAGTCAGAGGCTGAGTTCTAGTCCTGCTTTTGTTCCTGGCACATTTTCTGAACTTGAGAGTCATTTAAACTGTATGGGTCTCACTTTTTTTTTCTCTGAGTTTTTATTTAAATTCCAGCTAGTTAAAATACAGTGTAATATTAGATTCAGGTATACAATTTAGTGATTCATCACTTACATATAACACCCAGTGCTCATCACAAATGCCCATCTTAATGCCTATCACCCATTTAGCCCATCTCCTACCGAGTTCCCTTCCAATAACCCTCAGTTTGTTCTCTATAGTTAAGAGTCTTTTTCTTGGCTCACTTTCTTAATAATGTACATCAAAAGGTTGGGCCAGAGGAGGGTCTTTAAAACTCCCTGTGGCTCAGAGACTTATTCTGAGTGTTCAGTGGGGATGAAAATTCTGCAAATATCATCTTCAGATAAATTAATCTCACCATATATAATGTATGTATATGTATGTGAACCATAATTCATGTGGCTACTATTATAAAACTATCATAACAATGAGTAGAAAAAATTAATTGAAAGCAAGTGGGGTATATTATTCCTATTGAGTACAGTAACCATTTTCTGAGGACTGAGACCTTTACCCTGTGAGAAATTCCCATGGGATTATGTAATGCCAAGTAGTACTTACTGAATTCAGTCAGTTTTCATCTTACCAGCCTTCTCAGCAGCAGTAAGAATTACGTTTTATCCATGGCTTTTCCAAACCTGGAATTTTTCTCTTTTATTTTCATTTTTTTTTGTCAATCTCAAGGTTATGACATGGTATTTTAATATAATTTGGCATTTGCCTTTCCCAGAAGACTTACAGGATTGAGCATCTTTTCATTTATTCTGTGAAATTACTGTGCTTTTCTTTTGCCCATTTTCCCATTGTTTGTCTTGTTTCTTATCGATTTATCAGAGTGCTTTGCATATCCTGGATTGTAGTCCTTTTTAAAATAATATGGCATGAGAATATTTTGTCACAATTTTTATTTATATTATTTCTGTCTTTATGATATTATTGATGAACAGGTGTTCCTAATGTTAATGTGGTTGAATGTATTGATATTTTATTAGTGCTTTTTGTGCCTATTTAATAGGTCATTCCATAATTGAATATCTTACTTTCTTATTTTACAAAAATTTTACAGATTTGCCTCAGTAACTTATATCCTTAATGCATAGAGAATGGATTCTTGTAAATGATGTAGAGATCCAATTTCACTTTATTCATATAGATAACCAGCACCATTTATTGACTAATCTATACTTTGCTTATTTAATGGTAATGGCTTACTTGATATAGACCATTTTCATATATGCTTAAGACTGTTTTTAGTTTCAGTATTTTTATTCCTCCTTTTTTTTATTAAAAAAATTTTTTAATGCTTTTATTTATTTTTGAGACAGAGACACAGCATGAGCAGGGGACGGGCAGAGAGAGAGGGAGACACAGAATCAGAAGCAGGTTCCAGGCTCTGAGCTGTCAGCACAGAGCCCAACACAGGGCCTGAACTCACGGACTGTGAGATCAGGACCTGAGCCAAAGTCAGACGCCCAACTGACTGAGCCACCCAGGCGCCCCTTAATTCCTCCTTTTTTATTTATCCTAATGTACTATCTTCATTACCATAATTTTGTAATAAATGTCCACCTTTACATAAGAAAGTTCCTTCATCTTTCTCTGGTATAGCTTGGCTATTTGGGGCTCTTTGTTTTTCCCATAGAACTTGTAGAATCATCTATTCACATTCATTTAAAAATTTCATATTTTTAATGGAATGTCATCAAATCTATAGATCTGTTTATATATGTTTAAAAGACTTACTGTCCCAGTACACAGAACCCTGAAATACATTATTAAATCCAAAATTTCTCTGCAGATTATTTTGGTCTTTCAATTCATACAATAATATTTGCTAATATGAGTTTTTTGCTTATAGTCTTCATAATGCTTATATATTTTTCCTATCTTCCTACATTATTTATGACTTCAAGTACAGTATGTTGATAGTAGGCATCCTTATTCTGACCTTAAAGATAATATTCTAGATTTCCCAATGAAGTTGACATGTGCTATTTGTTTTAGATTGTTTATCCATTTATTACATTAGACAGACAAGAAGGAAGGCATCTGCCATTCCTCATGCCTACCAACTTTGCTAGATGCCTATACATGCATTATCTCATTTTATCCTGCCAGACTGGCGTAACTGACCATTTTCAGAATCTGAGACTTGGAAAGATGCATAACTGTCCTTCCAGTGCAGTTAGCAAGTAGCCAAGCCAGGATCTAATTTCATATTTTGACCTACTCCCCCCCCCCCCACCTTCAATATGTCACAAATATTTAGTTGTGCTAATTCCCAGTATCAAGCTACTTGCCATAGTGAACTGACCAGGGATGTAGACACCCGGACTGTAAACTTTCAGAGATAGGAATCCTGTCAGCTTTGGCCACTCCATTATCCCCAAGGACTAGGACTGGGCTTAACACTTGGGAGGTGCTCAGCCAGTATTTTGAGTGTATGAATGGGAGGGGACCTCTAGCATGGCTTGCGTTGTCCTTGTTATGGTTCTGCCTCAGAATGTGATGGGTTTGACTTGACCACTAGTTGTCACTAATAACTTACTAGTAGGCAGTGACTATTCTTCAAGGGCTCACACTCCCTTGTTGAAAATCCCTAGGTGCTTACTTGTTAGGTGCTTACTTAGTGCCATGCCTTTCCGACCTGTACCCACTTGTGGCACTGTCTGCATCCGAAGAGTCAGGTCATCAGGCTTTGGTGAGCTGAAAGCTTGATTTGAGCTCTGATGCAAGGATGTGAGCTATTTCACTGTCAGATGAATTAGCTCTGGGGTAAAAACCTATTGCCAAGGGTAAGCCCCTTTTTGATATGAACCCTCCAGTAGACAGGGTAGAGATGCTGTATTACCAACATAACAGATTAGATTTGCCAGTACCACTTATAATTCTGTGTTTATAGTTTATCAGAAGCTGATTCCAGACCATATTGTGTCTTTTTTCTTGGCGCAATACCATCACTGCCTAGGAAGTCGAGGAAGCTTTGGCTTACACTCTTCCTTTCAACCAGTGAAAGAAGACTGATTTTTCCAAATACCCACTTTTTGGGTTGATCTGTCTGACATCTTGCGGGATCCACATTGTTACTTGTAAAAATGGTAGAGACAGATATAAAGAAAATGTTAAGACTTCATTTACATGCTATTCCCATGTTGATGTGCTGGAAATTTTACCAGTGTCATAAAAGCCAGCCCTACCATCTGCTTGGTGAGATCAGGGAATGAATCAACAATCCAGCAGACTCCATTAAACTCCATCCAGGGAGGAAAAAAAAAAAAAAAGAAAAAGAAAAAGAATGCACATGCTCTGGAGGAGATCTATTTACTCCCAGACCAAATTCTATTTTTTTCTTTGCTCTCCCCTTACCAGATAATTTGTCATGGTTCCTCAGGGATGAAAATATTTGGCTCTTCACTGAGAAGATCTTTGAATATAAATGTCTCACTGAAAATTAAAATAACGCCGCAGTTGGATGGCGAGAATGTTGCAAACACATTGGAACCCATTGTTGCCAGCAGAGTAGAACCATCCAATATGCATTTATGGTACCTGATTCATGCCCTGAAGATATCACAGAGCTACTTTCTCTGATCAGAGCTCTTGCAGTGATACTTAAAAATTAATTGAATTTTCAAGAATGTCAGCTTTAGCTATTCCAGTTGATGGCCCAATAGCTTAAGAGGCTTATTAAAAATATACTGCCACCTACAGTACCATTTGACTCTGTTTGACAGGGCTCTTGTCATGAATGTTAATTAGATAGAGTTAATTTGGGGGCTGATTGATTTTGTTTGTGTTAAGGTCTGCTGATTTACATAGTATATTTCTTTACTTATGCATGTGTATATTTGTTTTCCTCTAGGAAAAGAAGAATATATTGCCACTTTCAAGGGATCTGAATACTTCTGCTACGACTTGTCTCAAAACCCCATCCAAAGTAGCAGCGATGAAATAACTCTGTCCTTTAAAACTCTTCAGAGGAATGGACTGATGCTTCACACCGGGAAATCGGCTGATTATGTCAATCTTGCCCTGAAAAATGGAGCTGTTTCTCTGGTCATTAATTTGGGATCAGGGGCCTTTGAAGCACTAGTGGAGCCCGTGAATGGAAAGTTTAATGATAATGCCTGGCATGATGTGAAAGTCACCAGGAATCTGCGTCAGGTAACAGCGCAGTGGATAAGAGAGTTACTGGCTTTGTTTCTCACTACAGCTGTGTGTGTGGTACTTGAAAATCCTAACAACATGATGCAGGGCTCCTCAGAGTCGCTTACAAATTAGCTTTTTCTTCTTCTGAGATGAATCTTCCTGCCATACTTGAGCAGGGGCATATCTAGAAAGTTCTGGGGGCCCAAAGGCTATTTTAATACAGCGACATGTGACAATTGCCCAGATCGCTGCAAGGATATCCCTGCGACCTGCCCTTCCTGTGATGTGTGTGATTTTGTTGGTTTTTTTAATTTTTTTTGTTTGATTTTAAATTATAGTTTTCATGGTGATCATTTGGAAGCATGCACATTGGGGTCATTAAATCACAGTTCCTTTTTTGTAGTAAAAAAAAAAATTAGTGTGTTTGTGATTTGGGATTGTATCAATCCCTACTCCCTCCCCACCTCCACCTCTGACATGGGGACGTGAAAAGTCCCTCAAGGGGAAAAATGACTTTGGGGGCCTATACATCTCCTGAAGATTCTGTTTATGAAGGTTTTTTTTTAATTTTTTTAGCACAGATACTTTAAATCCCAAATGGCTCCGGAGAGACCATTTCATCTTCTAGGTGCCCATTTCTGTTTGGTTGTATTTAAAAAAAAATTCTTTGAAGAGTCTATATACTAGTAAAATATCAATTCTTTTAGTAAATCTGTGGGTCCACATATACTGTATGTTTTTAACTGAGGCATCTTATTACAGTATATCTATCTGTATACACAGATGAAAGTAAATAGATTGTCCTTTTATATTGAACATTATAAGTTTGGGTTATTATTTGAAATTTTATATTACAATGTGTCATTTTGTTAAGTGTTGACAGTGACTAATTTTTCTGCAGTACGTGCTGATCTCAAACTAATATCCTTAACATATTTGTTGTTTCTCTGAACAGTTGGAGAATGACCGGATTGTCTCTGGTTTTCCTTTACTAAAACAGCCCTCTCTTTCTGAGCTGTTAACCATCTAACATTTTCTTTCCCGCTTCTGAAAGGCTTAAACTATCCAAACTAGAGAGGCAAAAAAAAAAAAAAAAAGGCATTTTAGGAGTGCAGACTTAGTTTAGCTAAGGCAGACAAGTAAAACTGAAGGATTCTTGAGACCCTCAAAGACCTTTCAGAGGCCTTCTTGGCATGGGAGGGGCCCTGCATGCTTCACACCTGCCCTGGGAGTTAGTCGCCCACCCTCAGTGCAGCTATAGACCAAAGATTTCCTATAAGTCTGTCTCTTTGGTTTTCCTTTTTTTTATTTTTTCTCTCAGATTCTCACCAAGAGACCGGAGGCTCATTTGAGAGAAGCTCAGAAGGAAGGGTGGGGCTTGAGGAGCCCACTTTCTAGATTTGCCTTTGCTCAGGTTACAAACCAAACTGTGAATTGGTAGCTCAAAGGAAACTGGTTATACAGCTGGGGTGCATGTGTGGCAGGACAGATTAAAAACAAATCCATTCTACTCATTCTATGTGTCAGGATCTTTGCTTTGTTTCATTGCAGTAAACTGTGACCCTAAAGTCCATCAATATGACCGAAGGAAGTTTTGGAGTTGAGGAGGAGTCCTTGTATGCTGTAAAATTGAGTAGCAGGGCAATGCCAACCAATTCCTATGAATTTGCTGGGGCTGGGTGGGCCAGGGTGGGGGAGGGATCACTTACGGGCATAAGGTGGCAGTGGTCAGCTGATGAGCTTTAGGCCTTTGAATCCCTTTTAGACTTTTTAAATGACCTTCAGATGTACTCAGGGAGACAAAGGGAACGTTGCCATGTGTCTGTTTCTATCTAGTAGCAAGTTACGAACAATGCTGGCAGGAAAAATATTACCTCTGTGGGAGGCCTATTTGTTAGTCTGCTTTTTTCTTGTAAAATTTTTTTGCCCTTTTTCTATGTTACTAACATGCTTAATAACTAACATGTCATTCATGGAATGTTTCATTCTACTAACCGTTACCTGAATCAAAAAATGTACTAACATGGTAGAGACCATCATATTTTTTAAGTAACGATCGTTATTCTGTTCACAGTTTTTAATTTCCTTTCTCCCCCCTTCTCCACAAAGCACTCAGGCATTGGACACGCTATGGTAAACAAACTACATTGTTCGGTAGATATCATTCTAATTGTTTCTTATTTTGGGTTTGCCGTGTGTTTTCTTTCTTTCTTTTAACTGTAGACATCATTAACAAAAGAGGAACTGCGGTTGGTACTCTTCTGCTTACTTTGACCTCCTTCTTTTCATCTGTTGTTGACCTTCTTATTTTTTACCTGTTCCTGTCAACTTCTGTTTTCCAACTCACCTGTAGGGGCATCGTTAACGTTTCGAACGTTTTGCATCCAGCTGTGGTTAACACGGGATAAGACAAAATGGTGGCTGGCCCGAGTGACCGCAAGCTCAGCCAGTCTCTAACCATTCATGATGCATGGCATGCCCACCTGATTTGGGAATGTTGGAGATGCCACACCCACTCATCTTTACGTCATCACAAAGCAGTTGTTTTTTTTGTTTTTGTTTTTTTTTCCTTTGGTTCTCCCTGTTTTCTTTCCTTTCCTTTCTGAACTGTACTGTCCCTCCTGCATGTGCACATCAGCGTGTGCTGCTTCCACTGGTTGTTTTGCCTTTCCTCCCCTTTGGCATGGATTTAGGCACTTGCATGCTGAACAACTGCTGCTCAATAGTGCAAATAGTGACGTTGCTGGAAATAGCTTGCGCCTTTTATGTTAACAAGGTGCACGTTGTGATTAGTGAATAACAGACAACTAAACTTTACTAATATGTACACCAGCAAAACTAACCTAGGAAGCATTTTACTAACACCATTTTTGTGTCTGCTAAATAACTTTTGAGTTGCAGTAGGGATGCTGCTGACACTAGTCCAATAATCAGTTAACTCTCTAACTAGTTTAGATCTCTTAGGGCTAGTTGAATAGAATCCAAGAATAAACTTCAAACAGACATGAAAATGGGTTCCGCCATAGGTCTAAAAATAAAAACCAAACAAACAGAAAAAAAAAAAGCAAAAACAAAATGAAAAAAATAAAACAAAACAAAACACAAAACAGGCATATCCCAGGATTACAGTATCTAGGTCTGAGTATAGCGTGTCCTTTCCCTGTGCTTTGTTATCTAGGTGACAATATCAGTGGATGGGATTCTTACCACAACGGGCTACACGCAAGAAGATTATACCATGCTGGGGTCTGATGACTTTTTCTATGTTGGAGGCAGTCCCAGCACAGCAGACCTTCCAGGGTCACCAGTCAGTAACAACTTTATGGGCTGTCTCAAAGAGGTAAATATCATTGTCACTGGAATCATTTCTAATCCATGATGCCATCATTTCAGATCTGGACTGAAAGCACCTTTGCTGAAGACCCAGTGTTTGAGGAGTCAAATGGCACAACCTTAAATTCAGTATTCTACTGTTGTTTATGTAGGACTGGGGGAGGGAGGCAGTTCAGAGAACATTATGAAGGAATTAAGTTCCTCTTCGTTAGTAGTCTCTAAGTCACAATTAAGATCTGCATGGGTAGTTGTGTATTAGCTATACAAGGAAGCCAAGCACAAAAAAATATTGGGTGTAGAGTGAAGTTAAATGCCTTGCTCATTTTTACTTAAATGTCTATGTGTTATTTATACAGTGGTGACTTGGAAAAAAAAAATTAAAAATTCAGCTACAAGAGAGGCTGCATAAAACAAAAACAAATGAGTCTGTATGATGAGATGATTTTGTTCTTATGTTTTAAATGTGTTCTAAAGAAGTAAAGCTACTTCATTTATTACCTGATAAGCATACTTGATATTTATCTGAGCCAAACTATCAGACTAAAAGACATCAGTAATTTCATCCCTCATTCTCAGCTGCCCTTATCTATTATAACTCTTGATAGAATTGGAACTTGGTGGGGTACAGGGAGAGAAAGATCGGGAAGTCCTTGAATTTCAACTTATATTAATATTTTTTCCATACAAGCTGCCTGTTTTCAATCAGGTACAACCCAGTTTCTTTTGGCTGCTAGAATCAGAGACTTCTGTTGCATTCTATGGCTGCAGTTTAATGGTATAGAGCTCCAAATGTAAAGTTGAATAACTTTGAATTTATGAATGATTTCCCATGGGTGCTATTTCTAAGCAGTTATATACTTTGGTTTATTCTAAGGAAAATATTCTAATCATATAAACTCGATTCAGATAAACATCAGTGAAAAACGGCCACTGCTTAAGTTGTCCTTGCCTCTCTTCCATTTATGAATATATACTGGTTTGCCCAGTATGTGGATGTATATAGAAGAATCCTAAGAGGGATTTGAAAATGCTAGTCTTAACAAATATAAGGAGGTGCAGTTTTCTGAAAAGTTGAATTTAACCGTATTTTGTGGTGAGAGGGATTGATTTCCTCCCAGAGAATAACTTTTACCCTTAATAAATATGTAGCATGACCCAGGACTTTGCTAAGTTCTGTGTGCATAATAAAATAATTATTATTTTCATTATTATAATAATAGTACTGGCATATTCTGAACTCTTATTTTGCGCTTGCTGCTCTCCTAAGAGTTTTACAGGGATTTCCACAGTACAAGTAGTAATTTTATTATCTGCATTTTTCAGAGAAGGTATCAGGTTTTGGAGCAGGTAAGTTTCTTGAGCAAGTCTCACAGCTAACAAGTATTAAAGCCTAGAGCTTAATCAAAGAAATCTGATTTCAGACTCTGTTGTGTTCTTAACCACCTAATACGGTGTCCCAAAAGAAATGTCTGTTGGGGTCCCTGCCATAGGAGACTGTGCAAACCTTTGAGTCTCTTACAAACAGAAACAGCTTTTGTAAATATATAATAGACTGTGATGAGGGACCAAATTGTGCGGCAGAGTTATGCCCTTTGGAGTCCAAGAGAATGAAATAATTAAGAGATCTAGTAGACAAGGAAGATACACAAAAGAGTAAGAATATGAGAGTCTTGATGGATGACTGTTTGGTATAGACAGGGAAGGGAGAATATGTTCCAGACTGGGGAGAAACATGGTAAAAAAAATAATAACTACATTTCATAATAAGATGCCTAAAATGCCTTAATGGTTAAAAGGACTGTGAAAGGGGTGCACAGAAGCACACCCCCACCCACCCCATTTCCTCACTGTTACTATGAACAGGCCAACCTAGAGTCAGTCCATAGGCTCTGCTTTATCTATGGAAAGTCAGTCCTGCTGTGGGCTAGAAAAAAGGAAAGGAGATCTAAGGGGATCTAAGCTTGAATGTAGCTAAAGAGCTCTTTGGGGTATTCAGTAAAAAACATGAGGTTTTCTGTAGTGAACACTCAGATTTAGCTGAGTCTTGTTGTCTTCTGACAGTTCAGCGTGGCAGGACAACTTTTTGAGTGTAGGAAGCTGCAATGGATTGCTGTGATCTGAAATTATAGTTTCAGATTAAACTGTACTTCAGATTAATGTCTGTAATGTTTAAATGTTAATGAGTAGTAGATACACTTTAGAACTCATCTATTTTTAATTGGTTTTTCAATCACAAAAATCACTATAGCAAAAATAAGCCAAGTAGTCTTCCATATGACATTTAATTAGCCCCTCCTGAGTCCATGCAATGCAGGTTCATTCATGTCATTATCTCTACAGGTTTTGGATTGATATCATTCCTCCTTATTGGTTGGGTACCTCCCATGTCTCTCACTTCCATAACCTGGGGGATGTGTATAGAGCAAGTGCTGCCAGTTTGTTTTTGTTTTTGTTTTGTTTTTGATATGTTATCTCTTTCCTTCATTTCCTCCTGCCATACTAGAGATACTAGAGGGTAGAAGGGTATAGGCATAATCAGCCTGTAAATGACAACATACTTTACTTGGAGGGCTTTTGGATGGGTCATAGTTTCCATCCATGTCTGAATTACTATTTAGAATGCCCTGCTCTTCCTACTTCTGAGATGAAATTGTGACCAACTGTCATAGATTTGGAGTTAAATCACCTCATTTCAGGTAAATGAGCTTTGTAGAGTTACTTCTTAAGAGAGAAACTGCCCATGTTCATTCTCACCACATGTGATAACAGTAAGCCCATGTAAACCTTCCTTAAGTTTCCATAAGCATTCTGCCCTGGGGCATGTGGCACATAAAATTCGTTTTTCAATCTGTTGTGCAACCCTTTGAAGATGACTAATCCTGGGGCATATACTAGTAACACCATGTCTGAAGTCATAGAAGAAATTTTGGAGGGTTAGAATAAGAAAGATCCTGGAAATCATTCTCCAAGTCCAGTCTTCTTATTGTGGAAATGGAGAAACAGACCTAGAGTAGTCACCTGACCTACCCAAGAGCAATGAAGGGGTAACAGGAGTAGAACACAAAGTACTGTCAGATAAAAGAGAATATCTGAATGGCTGACTCTGTTTTATTGCAAACAGTGATCTCAAGACAAAAAGATGGCCTACCATACTCACTAATTCATACCTTCACTCTTTAAAGTGGAAAAAAAAAAAAAAAGACATTACTCAACATGATGAAACAACCCATAATCTAATGTTCATTCGAAGCAGTTAGGGCTTTCCCTGTATGGCATTTGAAATGAGACTAAGCTTGCATGTAAGACAACCAAGCCTCAGTAAGAAAAGTGTTGGTATACTTTAGTGACAATCAAATTTCAAACTGAAGTAAAATTAGCTTAACATAATTTGGCAAAACCTAACCTTAGTTTGTTAAGAGAGAGAGAGAGAGAGAGAGAGAGAGAGAGAGAGAGAGAGAAACCTTGAATGGCCAGGCATTTATAATAAGACAATAAAAGTATTTTTAAAAAATATTTAAATTTTCATCATAAGTAAATAAAAATGTCTTTAAAGAAATGTTTGAGCTCAGTGAAAATGACTTTCAGGGATATAAATTTGAGAATAAAGTACAAAATTGCAAGTAATAAATTACCATTATATAGCCCACATCTATGAGATTTCTAGAGGGTGATAGGTCTTTAAAAATATGCTTTGTAATCTGACTTTTACAAGAGCAATGCTAACTGTGCTTTGGCAGAAACATTTGTTTATATTTTTTGCATTTTTTATAACACTGAGTAAAGCTGAATTATATGTTGCTTAAGAATTGGTGCTCACTTGGGGCACCTGGGTGGCTCAGTCAGTTAAGCATCCAGCTTCGGCCCAGGTCATGATCTCGCGGTCTGTGAGTTCGAGCCCCACATTGGGCTCTGTGCTGACAGCTCAGAGCCTGGAGCCTGCTTCAGATTCTGTGTCTCCCTCTCTCTCTCTGACCCTCCCCCGTTCATGCTCTGTCTCTCTCTGTCTCAAAAATAAATAAACGTTAAAAAAATTAAAAAAAAAAAGAGTTGGTGATCACTTTAAGTTAAATTTAATTTTTCTAGCAAGCCATATTTGAGTGATTGCTACAATAGGAGAGGAAATTGGAGGAGCCTACAGAAAGGCAAATCACAGTATCAGAGTGAGATTCTTGCAGTCTATCTGAAGACACCTACAGTCCTGTCCATTCACATTAAACTACTTGGAAACTATTTTTCTGTATAAACGTATCCCAGTTGATTCCTAAGGTGCTCATTAGAGAATTTTTTTTAATCTTCAAAGATAGATGAAAATCTCACTAATCCTTGTTTCTATCCCAATATTTTGACCATGAAGGCTTCTGTAGTAAATGACTTACAAGGAAGGATCATGCCACTCCCTCATTAATCTTGCCTGGGAATCTACCCCTGCTATTATGCATTTCTTAGTCTCTTTGTGCCTCCAAAAATGCTTTGAAACACCTATTTCCCTCCTGCGGTGAAGATTATTTAACAGAGTTTGTTGGTAGGGAAATGAAAGTGAAGAGGGAGGAAAGATAGGATTGTCTTCAATAAAACAACTTACAATCTTTTATTTGAAGTTTGTTTTTAGCCATATGTACCTGCTGGAAGTTTTCCAATCAGTTTGTTTGAGTGGAGATGCTACCTATGTGAGACAATTCAGAATGTCACCACTAAGTGATTTGGGATAAGCCTAAAGAAGGATTCTAGAAAAAAAAAAAAAAATTAGAGAAATGCTAGGGGGAATTAAATCCCTACTGAAAGTTTCATCAAACTAATTAGATCAGCTCAGCCTTTAATTACACTGAGAAGTTTTAGCGCTAAAAAATTTGGAAGCTGTTATGCGGTGGATGAGATTCAGAAAATATCCTCTTATGTAAGCATCCCCCCCACCCCATTAAAAAAATAGTTGATTCCTCCACATAATCAGCATGGTCCTCTCTGCCATTCACAGTGCAGCCCTGAAATTCCCATGGGTGCCAGCGTCAGCACTGGGAAAGAGGTACTATGTATCCTTTGTGTAAATACCTCTTAATTCCTACCTTTCTTCTTTTGGACAACAGAGAGGTTTAGACAGTTGTGAAAGTTTCTGAATTTAAACCCTTGTGGTAGAAGTAGCTCATCAAATGTGTGTCCTCAGGTGTCCTTCTGTTCTTAGTTCCCTCTTTGCTCAGGGAAGAATGAAGTGCCTGTCAGTTACATGTAAGAACAAAGATCCACGGCAGAATTTGCTTTTAAGTTATCTTAAGTTTGAAAGAGAAGGCTTTGTGACCTCTTGTAGAAATTTGACCTAGCAGGAATGTGGAGAGTAAAGAGGTCTTCACTCGTGTCTGTAAATCATGCAACTTGGGAAGAGGAAGGACGTCTTTAGTTGGGAGGACCTATTCATATGAGCTCCAAAGTCATGATTCAACACATTTCTCCCCAGGTTTTCATTTCCTCCCAGGTCCCTGATACCTATACATAGTTCTGCCTTTGCTCTCTTGCTGTGCTGTCCCAGTCTGTGCCTTGGTAGGTAACATTTTACGGTTTACACTGTCCTCTCCCCATGCCTCATTCACTCTCTCAGGAAGGGAACTGCGTTTTGCATTCCCTTATCACTTCTTCCTAGACATTTTCCGTTCAGATCTGAATATATTTTACTCACTGTATTATTATATAACTGGGGATAATACCACCTTAATTATATTTGGTAAAATGTCCTCATTTGAACGAATTACTTAAAATTAGGTTTTGCTAATGATCTCAAAATAATTGACTGCAAAAAAAAAAATAGAGAGGGATTCCTATTCCTAACACGAGGACTCACCAATTTTCTGGGGGCTGACTTTCTAGACGCAGGGTCTTGGCTTAGTGACTCACAAGAGAGCTTGGTTTAGTCCAACAGGAAAGGAGGCAGATTGGCCTGCAGGGTTCTGGTCAGACGTTCTTGTCTAGAAAGAAAACAAGTTTTCTCCATCAGATTTAAACAGCAGAAGATGGCAATTTACAAGAAAATGAGATAGAATTTTGGGAATGTCAAAGAATTTGACAAAATCTTACGTGCCATAAACCTGATTTATTACATGCCCTGCCTAATTTCTTCCAGATCTTGGAAATACTGAAGTGTTTTTAACTCTTCTGCTGTAACAAAGTGTCAGCACTAAAATGCAAACAGGTCAATTACCATGGCCTCATTTCATTTGCAGGACAGCAGACCACAACTTTTTTTAAGTCAGAAAATCCCTTGTTCCTTTTAATGATGTCTTTCCAAGCACCCATGTGAGGTAATAGTAATAGTGATGATAATAATAATAATAATAATATCCCCATTATGCCAATGAGGGATATTGAGATCTTGAGATCTCAGCAGAACACATGCCTCTGGTAGGGTTGATGTGACCCTGATACTCCATCTGTAAGTTGAGTACTTTCGCTGGTTAGATTGCATTGCCTGAATGAGACCATCCAAATAAATTCCAGTGATACAAACTCTGTGGTACCTAATTGTGTCTAGGGTTGGACTAGGCACTCTACATAGGGACATTAAAAGTCAGAGCTATGACTGAAAGGATAAGGTAGTTGATATATTCCAGAGTAGTAATAATAAGGTGTTAATCATTCTTTACTTGTCATATTGTATCTACAACATTTGGTGAGTTACCCAATTGGCTTGTGCTGGGAGCATCAGCAACCAAGCAAAAGTAATTTACTTTAAAAAAATAAATGAAACTGTGTGAAATAATTTGATATTTAGTATTTCAAGCAAAGCAGCAAGAGAATCATGGAAGAAAAATAAAATTTCTGTGTATATATGTGGATTTAGGGTATTTTATATTCAGTACTACTTGTATTATTAAATTCCATAATGGGGTGCACTATCATTTTTTTTCAGTGCTTTGAATGTTCAAAGGTAACACTCTGAGCATGACGATAGTTGCACATAAGTATTATCCCTACCTGGCAGAGGACATGGAGACAGGAGAACTTAGGTAACTAACCCAGGAGAAAACAATAACTAAGCAGCAGAGCCAAGATCTGAACAATCTGACCGTGGAATCCTTGACTGTAACTGCTGTTCTATGTTGCTTCCTCTACTCATCATGTAGTCCCACTTCTCTTTTCTTGTTCTCAGTATTTTTATTAAAGTAAAATTAGACAAAATGAACTTTGTAGGCACCTTGAGGGGAAAGAAAAAACCCAACAATGCAGTCCAGATTGCTGTGTTGTTGAAGAAGAGTGTGTCAAAGGGGGAGGGGAAGGAGCAGGAAAAATTTCTTGGGTGCCCAGTTTTACATGAACCTCCAGTGGGATTATATCTCCCACTGTTTTAACTGGTACTGAGATGATTGATACCTTCATGAGCCTCTTCTTTCCTCTAGCAGCCTGCATACCTTTCTTCTCTGAGGGTGTAAATAATAATGCTTGTCATAAATTTCCGTACTTTGTCGCCAACCATATGAACAGATATACACAGAAAACACATTTGTAAGTACTTTGTAGACTTCTCTGAAGTATTGGCCTCCTCCATTGCGAAGAGTCAGTTTCCCTCTGTACGTTGTAGCCTTGGGGACAAGAGAGATAAGCAAATGGGGCAGAAGCTAGGCGTTTTGCCATCGACACTCTTCGAGACTGGGTTCAGGGAGTCCCATCTGCTCAGTCCCCAAGGAAGTGGAACCCCGCTCTTTAGCTTACAAAGCTTCTGGTGAGTCCTTGTCTGCAATTCAGCTTTTTGGACATAGCAGCCTCCCTTCCAGGGGACCCACAGACTTTTATTTCCCATCATTTTTGGCAGATGCTCCCATAGCCTGGAACTGTATCAGCAGTTGGCATAATGGATTGTAGTGCTTTCAGATATCAAGCTAGCATAGCATGGTTTGGTCGGGGGTTCAATGACATTTTAATTTGGAGAACTTGATACAATTTATAGACAATGGCATTTTCCAGCCAAGCAGAAAGCAGTAATGAATAATGTCTAAGACTGAACATTTCCTCCTAATTTCAGCACCCACTAGAGTATCTTGTTTAAATTGTTCCATATGCTTATACATTAACACTTGCATGTGTCCATTCAATGAATCAACAATAATCAATACCCACTATGTGCCAGGCTCAGTACTAGACCCTGGGGACACATAGAATAATAAGACAGTGCACTTAGGAATCTGAAAGGCAAGCCCAACAAAGAAATAGGTGATTACTAATTCTTTAAGTAAGGTATGAAAAAGTGTTCTAGAAATACAGCAGAAGCTGTGATTAATTCTGCCAGGGGAAATCAGTAATGCTTCAGAGAGCAGGTGACAAAGTAATCTACTTTATCCCTTACACCTCTCTTTGCTCAGCTCTATAATGGGCTTGCTATCATAAGGGATTGAAGCACAATTAATTTGTTCTACTCTCAGAATTGGAAAATAATACAAAAGATAAAATGACATAGAAGATTAGAAAAACACATTAGAAACAAAAAGAAAAGTAAAATCTCCATATAAATGCAAGTTTGTACTTTACCAAGTTTGAAACATATTTTGAAAATCTGAAATCCATCCAAAACAAAGTGAATATTTTGGATTTCATATTAATTTATATTATGAAATGATATAATCTAATACTTTACTTCTTTGGATCAAGTGCTGTTTGGAAGAAAAATATTCCTGTACACAGTAATTAGTCTTTTTCAAGAGAATTGTTATACATTTGGAATAAATTAATTACTTTAAAATGAAAATAATTCTGATACCATTCAGACGCATGTGGTTTTAAATAATAGGAAAATTAGATTTTTGTCTTCGTTGAGTAACTATTCTGTGCACAGAGACATTGGTTTTGTTTCACGTATATGACTGTGCTATATAGCAGCTCTGTACAAAGTACCAGAATATAAGATAATTAGGTTGATGCAGGTCATCTACTCAAAGTCTGAATAAGTGAATTGTCTTTCAAATATGTATATTGTTCTGAGCTTAAGTTTGTAAATAAAATGAAATGAGGATGACAGTAAGCTGTTATAGATTAGTATTATATTAAATTAGTTAAGATGAATGGCTTTGGGGGGTGCTTGCGTGGCCCAGTTGGTTAAGCGTCCAACGCTTGATTTTGGTTCAGGTCGTGATCTCAGTTTGTGAGTTTGAGCCCCACATTGGGCTCTGTGCTGGCAGCATGGGGCCTTTGGGATTTTTCTCTCTTCCTCTCTCTCTGCCACTCCCCTGCTTCAGCGCGCGCTCTCTCTCTCTCTCTCTCTCTCAAAATAAATAAGTAAATGTAAAAAAAAAAAAAAAAAAAAGATGAATGGCTTTGGAATCAGACAGACCTGAGTTCAAATCCTGACTTTCCCTGAACTCAGTTGCTGTATAATCTGAGAAAAGTTATTTAATGTTTCAGTGCTTCAGTTTTCTTCTCCCTAAAGAATTAAGTGAAACTATGCAATTGCAGCACTTAGCATAGCTTCTGGTATACTGTAATATTTCAATAAATAGTATTAGCTACAGTTATATTGCAGATAGGATATACAACCTATATATGCTTCATGGACAGACCCATGACCTATATAGTCACCCAGGGTCCGACATATAGTCTTGGTTTAATATCTTACTGTTGCCATCTTGAGATTCTTAATAACTTTTGAACAAGGAGCCCCTATTTTCATGTTGCTCCAGATCCTACAAGGTACTAGGATTTTCCTGATTGCAGATGAGTTTATGAGATTTGACACACATTATCTCATTTTAAAGGGTATTTCATTTAACTATCCTAACAGCTTTGTAAAGAAATTGAATTAACTTGGAGATCACAAGTTATTTTTTAACATTATCGAGGCCACATCACTAATGCATAAAATAATTCAGGAGAAAAACCTGTTTATTGATTCTCAGCTCAGTGTGCTTTCCTCTTTATTTCTCGTAAGTTATAAAATATCCATCTTCCAATGCATCAGAAATTAGTAAAGATAATTGAGAAACTCAGATTTTTTAGAAAAACATGGATATCTTACTAAGTGGGGATAGTCACTTAATGTTTATAGTTCAAATACTTTTTTTTTCATTTTAAGGATATTATCATCATCAGGTTTCAGTTAAAATTACTTTTCAAAAACTATCGCTGTATCCCCCACCTGTACACAAAGCAGAGCCTCATGTGGGAGATTTAAATGTTTGAGAGAGTAAATTAACATTTTTTTTCCCCAGTGTCCCCAGGCTAAAAGATACGGTCACCCAAGATTGAAATCAATCCTTCACTAACGTTACCTGTAGTTATTATTTAATAATTATTTGACTGATTATGTATTAATCAGTACATTTATATAAAATTACATAGAATTTATGTAGAACCCTTTCTAAACAGTAGCATGCAACTAAAAGCTATAGTTTTTAGGTAGTTTAAAGGGAAATAAAGCTCACCAACCACTGTTAGCCCACTTAGGGATTTACTACATAAGGTGTGGCCTGTGAACCAGCAGCATCAACATCACCTGGGAGCTTGTTAGATGAAAAACCTCATGCTCCTCCCCAGATCTACTAAATCAGAATCTACAGTTTAATAAGATCCCCAGGTGGTTTCCTATGCAAATTAAAGGTCAGAGCACCTCAGCTGCCATATTTTATTGACATTGTTTTCTGTAAGATGCACAATTATGTTAAAATCACTAAGCGCTGCCAATTCACCTAGGCTAGGATGCATCTCGACTACACCTCAGATGTAGATTTTAGAGATATTAAAATATAAAACAGTGTACAACCTAGTAGCTGAGGAGTGACTCTGAGGCTCACAGCCAGAGCCTCAGCATCTGAAAGTGCCCTGTCCCCCTGGCTCAGTTCCTGCCACGGAGCTGCTGTATGGGCTCAGCCCTCTTTTCTGAGATGTACATCAGGATCTTCTCATCCAATTACACTGAAGGCAGATAAGCCACCAGGACACAGACAGGGCCAGTCCCCCAACAATCCAAATTTAGGGGTGAATATAGTCTTGGGGATGAGTTATACTTACCATCTAAGCAATAAGCTTTTACTTCTGCAATAGTTGGCACTACGCCCATGACCATTAAAGTAAATTTCCTGCGTGTTTTAATAACAATTTTAAACTAGGTCTCTTAACCTTTATTTCATTTTTAGAGTACTGCTTTCACAGCAGAATTTTTTTTCCCTTGCCAAAATGCTGAAAATTACTGTGTGAAGGTTTACTTGGGTTAATTATCATTTTTTGCATGGCAATATTCTTATGCTGAATTCCATATATACTTTTTATACTTTTTTAAGCCATGGTTTATATAGGATTAGTTTACCTTACCACAATTTGCTAACTTAAACAGATTTCTATATATTTATTTACATTTTAACAACTTTGTAATATAATGGGTATGCCCTAAAGGAAGTAAACTCTTCCTTGGGTATAAATTAGACAGTTGGGGATTCGAGGCATTAAAGAACCATTTGGAGAAACGCTACTTCTGCAACATGAATTTTAATAAGAGCCCCCTAGAGGCAGCTAAGCAGTATGGCACCTTTCAAAACTGATCATTAAATGAAGAGATGCCTTTAACTGACAGAAATGGGGAAACCATTAATCTCAAGAAGATTGGTCAGGGCCCACTTATGTGATACTTATAAAAATACAGCTCTGTCTGCAAGGTGGCTGCAGACTTTTTAATAGAAGAAGGAGGTATCACAGACCCCCTGAAAATTTCTTTAGGACACCAAAATTTTATGGCATTTTGCATATTTCCCTACTATTTTCTCCTAAACCCAATTTACAATTGGAAGCCATTTGTTCTTGAAAATGTATTCAAAGTAAATTTCTTTGCCTTTATTAGATATAAAAGAACAGTGAAAATATCACCACTTACCCCTACCCCCAACTTCCACCCACGGAAATGCAGCCTTTTTTCACTTCGTGTATCTTTACTTGCATGTTTAACAAACTTGTTATTTTTTTGTCTTTGAAACACACATAACACAGGAAGCAATTAAATTTGAAGTGAGATACCCAGAAATGTAGTTTAGGTAATAGGACAGATTTTAAAAAAAAATTTAATGTTTATTTTTGAGAGGGAGGGAGGAAGGAACAGAGAGAAAGGGAGACAGAGATTTCAAAGCAGGCTCTGCTGTCAGTGCAAAGCCCGACCTGAGGCTCCAACCAACAAACCGTGAGATCATGACCTGAGCCGAAATCAAGCTTCAGATGCTCAACCAGCTGAGCCACCCAGGTGCCCCAATAGGACAGATTTTTACATTCATATGAGTTTTTCTTTAAGTAGTACTTATGATCCTTGAGTAATAACTCTTCCAAATTTGTTCATTTACTCATCAAGTTCTCACTGAGTGCCAACTGTGTCCCAAACACTGAGTAGATGCTGGGTTTATAAATATGATTTGCATTGCCTTGGCTAGATTCTGAAAGCACATAGCCATAAAGATGAATTCCATTGCTTTTCATTAAAAATAGGTATTAAAAGACCATCATAAAATGAGCCTGTGCTAGATACTAAGTGAGGATAGAAAAAGAGTAAAACATGGGACCAGAGAAGCAAACACATAAGTAATTATTATTATAAGTATTATTATAATATATTATAACATTATAATACAATGTTATATATGTTTATATATATATATATATATATATATATATATATATATATATATATATTATATCATAAGTATTATTCTCCTTCTCTCCTTTTCCCCCTGGGTTTATCTCTGTCATAGCACCTATTGCTACTACAATTGACCAGTGTTTGATCACCTAGTGTTTCTCAAGAACATTAAGCCCTGATACCCTAAAACATTTATTGTGTATAATAGTGCTATTTATGCATCATCCTTGAGATAATTCAGAAAACAGTTATTGTGTTCTGTGGTTCAGATGAAGATTTTGACTGAAAAAAAAAAAAAAGCTGGGGGATGAGTTTCTGGCAGCAGGAACTGTGATTTTTTTATGTCTTTGGTGCTAGACCCTGGAGCATGATTGTTGCTCCATAACCCTTGAGTGGATTCACTGTAGTTACACTCAAGTGAGCTAAGTTCTGTAACAAAGGTTTGTGCTACATTCTAAGTTAACAGTGTTTGAAGAGTGGATGAGAAATGGCAAGAAAAAAGGTTTCTCATGGAGATAGTATTTGAATTTGGCCTTGAAAGGAAAGCAATGTATCTCCAAGTGAACAGGATGCAAGATGCAAGTTGATACAGAGGACAGGTTGGAGAAAGGCCACAGTTATAAAAAGAACACATACCAGGGGCGCCTGGGTGGCGCAGTCGGTTAAGCGTCCGACTTCAGCCAGGTCATGATCTCGCGGTCCGTGAGTTCGAGCCCCGCGTCAGGCTCTGGGCTGATGGCTCAGAGACTGGAGCCTGTTTCTGATTCTGTGTCTCCCTCTCTCTCTGCCCCTCCCCCGTTCATGCTCTGTCTCTCTCTATCCCAAAAATAAATAAACGTTGAAGAAAAAAAAAAAATTTTAAAAAGAACACATACCATGTTTTGTTTTGTTTTGTTTTTATTAAATTTTTTAAAATTTATTTTTGAGACAGAGAGGGAGGGAGAGTGTCAGTGGAGGAGAGGGAGGGGCAGAGAGGGGGGAGATAGAGGATCTGAAGCACGGTCTACACTGACAGCAGTGAGCCCGTTGTGGGGCTCAAACTCATGAATCATGAGATCATGACCTGAACTGAAGTCGGAGCCTCAACCAACTGAGCCACCCAGGGGCCCTGCATACTGTGTTTGAGGGAAGTCAGGGGTCAGTGTGGCTAGGGCAAGGATGCATGGAAGAGAGGCGAACAATGATGCTGGATAAAAATTGGAAGAGATGATGTTGAACATGGAGAAAATTATGAGAGGTATGACTGCTACAGTGGTTGAAAGTTCTGTCAGAATCACCTGAGAGTTTATTAAACTGCAGATCCCTGTGACCACAGCTTCTGGTTTAGCCGTGAGCTTGCATTTTTAAAAAAACAGTTTAGAGTGATACAGATGCAGATAATGCAACGACTTTAACAAAGGCTGCTGTTTGTTACCGGCTACCAGGGAGGCTTCTCGAAAGGTCTCTCTCTGTTGGGCCAGAATCCAGTAGGACCGAAGGATCAAAAGACCCTATTCCTCCAGGTAAAAAACGTACAGCACATTAAGAGAGTGATGTTAAGGGTTGATCTAGGAGCAAGGGAAGAATTGGGATTAGGAAACTGTCCAGACGTTCTGCAGAGGTAGAATCAAGATGATTTGAGCTTTGAAGAAGAAAACAATTAAAAAAATATGAACAAAAGAAAGATGTATGTATTTCTACCAAAACAAAGCACATCAAGCCAGTAATTATTCTTCAGATTAAAGTTCAAAGGAGCGGGGGACAAAAGTGAGGGGAAGCAGGAAGGAAGGAAGAAAACTGGGTTCCCGGGATGCAGCTTTTCATCACTCAGGCTGTACGTCTCTGAAAGTTGACCAGCGTGTGTGAAGGGAAACCTAGTACATTTTACTCAACCTCTGTGAGCACCAGGTTTTTCATTAAGCTTTGCGTATTTTAAGGTCCCTTCCTACAATTAGACTTATGTAAGAGCAAAACCCCTTACTATGGTCGTTTTTATCTGAATGAAAGATAAATATTTTGAATATAAAGCTATCTTAAAATCTTATCCTCAGAAGTTTTCTAGCCAAAGGGGTTCTAACATATCACTCCGAGTGATTTAATTATCCTCAAAAGATAAGAAAGAATAGAATTTCCCACCACCACCACTCCCTGATCAGAAACAAAACAAAACAAAACAAAACAACAAACAAAATACTTCTGAAATATAAGAAAACCTTGTAGGTTGAAAGAGATTCCTCCCTGCTTGCTAATTTTTTTTCAAAATTTATTTATTTTCCCCCCTTAAGGAAAGATGGGCAAAGCATCCAGAATCAGACTCTTAAGAAAGAGGGCAAATGTAAGAAGAATCTTTCTCTGCCCAGACCCTTGAAGGCTTTCTGAGGCAGCCACCAGCTTTGATGCTCAGAGCTCCGCGTTCTCATTAAGTTTTACAGATTCCCATCAAAAGGACTTCGTTGCCTTAAGCCTATAGCTGGGCCCACAGTCCAGTCATAGGGCATATGATCAAAATACTTGGTGCTATAAAAAATTCAAAATACTGGGTATGCTTCCACTGTTACACACCTCCATACATTCTAGCAGAGGTGGCTGGATGAGCTCTGCATGTCATTGCCTTGTAGTCCATTTTTAAATAATCACTTGATCCCAGGAGGGGAATGCTACCTCTGAATGAGTGAGTGAGTAGATCTTAAGAATGATACCATTAGCAGTCAGTTTCTAGGAAAGTTTTTCACTGGAAATTGTTAGCATGGGCCAGGGAGTTACCAGAGGCCAACTGTGTCTTCTGTTCTTTGAAGAAAGAATTCTCATACCAATCTATCCCTCCTGGCTTCAGGGCTGGACTCCACTAAAGAATGGAAATTAGAGCGAGGAGCCATCTCTATGATTGGACCTGTGATCGTACATGCTAAGCAGTGGGCAAGCATGGGAGGAGGTGAAAGAGCCAGTGGAAAGATAGATGAGATTCAAAAAGTGCTTTCTCTTACTTTGGGTTATTAAAATCTGTTTTAATTAACATTCCCTTTTATTCTATTAAGAACTGGAAGTGCATCTGAACCTTTGATAATTTCATTAGGAAGGGAGAGAGGGAGGAAAGAGACACAGAGAGGGGTGGGGAAGAAGAAAGAAAGAAAGAAAGAAAGAAAGAAAGAAAGAAAGAAAGAAAGAAAGAGAATAAACTTATTTTTGATAGTCTTCTTTCTTAGTGGGAGAAAAGTATACAAAATTCAAAAATAAGAGCAACTATAAGAAGGTGAATAATGATGTATTTCTTTTTGAGAGAGTGAGAGAGCATGAGCAGGGGAGGAGCAGAGAGAGAGAGGGAGACAGAGAATAGGAAGTGGGCTCTGCGCTAACAGCAGTGAGCCCAGTGCAGGATTTGAACTCACCAACTGGGAGCTCAAGACCTGAGCTGAAGTTGGAGGCTTGACCAACTGAGCCACCCAGGCACCCCAATAATGATTTATTTAAAGGGAAAAAAATCTGAGTGGGAAGCAATCTATAAAAATAAACATAAGTAAAACCTTAAATACAGAAGATATCTATGGAGCTTGGGAAAAAAAAAAATTATGAGGCATGATCTAATCTAGCTTTCAGCAGAATTTTCCAGGATGCCCAAATCTGGAACACAGAGGGTGAGATGTTCACTATCTCTTTCCTGTCCATAAATCTGGGATGCTATATTTTTTGTTTTGGTCCTAAGATCTCATACCCATTATAGTACATACTTGGTTTTCTATGTCAATTTGAATTTCTCAAATCTAAATGAAATACAACGGAATTTATTAAGTATTAACCCCTCAGATTGCCAGCCTTTTCCAGAAACCCTTATAATGTTAAAGAAAAATAAAAGTCAGGATCATGTAATTCATTCAAAATGAAAAGAGAACTAAAGAGACCTGTTTTGGCCTCACTGTTAGCCATTAGTAGAGCTAGGTAGAGAAATAAGTCTTAACAATCCCTGCTCCAGACTCTTTCACAATGTAACTCCCTCTGTTAGGTTCCTTTCCTAGCTCCATGGAACCAGCAAGCAGTGAGATATCAAAGATGGTGGCTAAATGGAAGTGGTTTTTAAATCCTCCAGGTCAACACTATACAAACTCATGAAAGTCCACTTAAAACAGGTTTTAATACACACTAAAGTCATCATAAAAAATTTTAAAAAAATATGTGGGGTTACAGGACACTTGGGAGGCTCTCTTGGTTAAGCATCTGACTCTTGATCTTGGCTCAGGTCATGATCTCATGGTTCATGGGTTCAAGCCCCGCATTGGGCTCCATGATGGTGGCATGGAGCCTGTTTGGGATTCTCTTTCTCCCTCTCTCTTTGTACCTCCCCTGCTCTCTCTCAAAAATAAATAAACATTAAAAAATATATGTGGGGTTAATTTGAAATTTCATACTCTTCTCACCACTCTTCCCATTTCTTAAGCACTTTCCGAGATAATCATTTTGGACCTTCCTGAACATCTGACTTCCTTAAAATTCCATTATAGACACCAAGGTCATGGTTTCTGAGAGTTAATCTCACAATCATTTGAGTTCACTCAAGCCTTTGACATATTATATCTGACACCATTCATCAGAATTTCTGTTGTTCCAGCAGCATCCTAAAAAAGAGCGTGCCTAGCATACAGGTCAAACCCAATATACTAGTTGGAGGGCAGATCCAAGTGTTAAATTTTCAAATGCCTAAGCATATCAGATTTTTGCAGAACTCTGATTTAATTTACCTGTATCTTTTTTCTAAGTTGGTCATCTTACTCCATAAACAGCAAATGTAACATCAGAAAAAAGTATAGCAGTATGTATCACAGTGGTTAGGGAAAAAAAACACAACACTAATTATATAAGTGAAGGATCTAAGACACAGCAAGATAAGGTAACTTCCCCAAGTTATTGTTATTATTATTATTTGCAAAGATGTGTCTAATAAGTTGCTTCTCCTTGACCCCATTCAATAAAATCTTCAGTTTAAGAAAATAATAACCATGTTGGTAGAAGCATCCACAACATTTCCTAATACTGCTTCTCCTGTTTCACTCACAAATATACTTTAGAATGTGAGAAGGCATTTTCCCATTACCAGCTTTTAAATGTCAGAATATTTTGTGTCATTTTTTCTTTTCATATATTCTTACTAGAACTTTAATGATCACATGATTCTACAAGCATCTCTCAAATTAACCTTACCTTTCTTGTCGGTCATCATGTAACTAAAAAAGTTTATCATATCATGTTGGAGAAAGGTAACACTGCAGGTGTGTATCTAGAAACATCTAAGTGAAGCTGTGAGCTTTTCAGGGTCCATAAAACATGTCTTTCACATTTATTATTATTCTTTGGCACAGAAATCGAATCTTAGTATTTTACTTAGAAATCTCGGGGCGCGTGGGTGGCGCAGTCGGTTAAGCGTCCGACTTCATACAGGTCACGATCTCGCGGTCCGTGAGTTCGAGCCCCGCGTCAGGCTCTGGGCTGATGGCTCAGAGCCTGGAGCCTGTTTCCGATTCTGTGTCTCCCTCTCTCTCTGCCCCTCCCCCGTTCATGCTCTGTCTCTCTCTGTCCCAAAAATAAATAAACGTTGAAAAAAAAAAAAAAAGAAATCTCCCCGACTCCCTCAAATTTTCAGTCTCCAGTTGTAGCCAAACTTTGCAGGTTAAACTGTATCTATGCCTGAAACAGTGTAACTATAATTAAATAATAGAACTCTAATTAAGCTATTAAATTGTGTGTGTTCTTACCATTTTCAGAAAACAACAAGTGTCATTTTTTTTAACCTTTTCAACAACATGCTGTATTTGAACAGTTTTCTTCTTGATTCTGGAATCAGATACATCTCTTCTAAATTACTATTTTTATTTTCATTTAATCTAAAACTCTGTCTAGGCAATTTGTCATATTAATTTCTTATGTAAGCAGTTAATCTGGTTTCTTCCATTTGGTTTTGTATCTTCCATTTTCCAATATGCCTTTTTGCATTCCTTCAATTAGGCTTATGGTTACTGGGATGACTAAACCCTACCCCACCAGCTGACAAACCAATTATTCACCCTTTCCACCCTGCTTAAAATGCATTAAAATTCCATCCACAACTTGAATTATAATGCAGTTTTTAGCTTCTTGTAAAAAACATCAAAACATTTCTGATGATTTCCTTTTCATCAAGTGCAACTGCTTCAACCCCAATTAGCGGAACACATCCCCTAACCATGTATTCCCTGTTCTGATGACAAAATTACAACGTGGTTTCAGGGATGTTGAGTTATACAATTTGCAGAGAAGCACATTTGCTCCAAGTTCCTTCTTTCTCATTTGCTCTTTTCTTAAAATTCCTCTGTCATGCAACACCACTACTCCCATGTCTTTGGGTAGAGATTGCCAAATGTTTTCCTTATTATATCATAATTGTTAAGTCAAGAATATTTATTGGGCAGGGGCACCCAGGTGGCTCAGTTGGTTGAGTGTCTGACTTCAGCTCAGGTCTTGATCTCATGGTTTTGGTTCATGAGTTTGAGCCCTGCGTCAGGCTCTGTGCTGACAGTTCGGAGCCTGGAGCCTCTTTCAGATTCTTTGTCTCCCTCTCTCTCTCTGCCCCTTCCCCGCTTGTGCTCTGTCTCTCAAAAATAAATAAACATTTAAAAAAATTTTTTAAAAAGAGTATTTATTGGGCATATGGCACTTAGCATTGTGGGGGTACTTACAAAGTGTCCCCTGAAATACTTACCATCAAACTGAATGGTCAGATGTCACAAGCTGAACAAATTTGTTTATTCCTTCAGTATTTAGTGATCACCTTCTGTAGGCCCAGTTTATTTGGAGCCTTGTGATTTTCCCATTTTTAAAAGGTCTAAATCCTCCCTCTGAATGAGCTTGCAGCATAAGAGTAAGGTGGTTTATTGTATGGACTCAAGAGTAATATTGCCTAGGATGTGATTTTGGTGTTACCTTAGGCAAGTGAGTCACACTGTCCCTCTGTTTCCTGTTTCCCTCATCTATAGAGATATAAAAGTACCTATGTCATGAGGTATTTGTGAGGTTTAAATGAGATAGTCAATGTACTTTTAAAGGAAATAGGAGAGGTAGGAACGAGGGCTGATAAGTGTGTGTATAACTAGCACTGAGGTACGTAGCAAATACTATTTAATCTTCATAATAAATAAGCAGAGTAATTATTATTCTCTGTGATCTTCTTTTGAAGGAGATGTCTCAGGAAGGCTAAGTAATTTGCCTGAGGCTTCATCCTATTAATAGATTGAACAAAGATTCTAACTAATACAGTCTGATTCTAAAACCCGTTTAGAGGCAGTGTCAGGAAGAGTATTGGATAAAGGCGGGGGAAAAATGAGTTTTGCTTTAGACTCATTCATTTATTTGTTCACTAGATTCACACAGAGGAGGTATTGAAGCTTTGGGAAAGGGCGTGCTCGTCAGGAGAGGTAATGAGGAGAGACAGGAAGAGGTTCATTTATTTGCTCAACAAACATTTCTTGAACACTGAGCTGCATTCTGAGTGTGTGCTGGCTGCTGGGCAGCAAACAAGAACACCTATTTTGTAGTGCCTTAAAAAGCTGCAGAGGGGGGCGCCTGGGTGGCTCAGTCGGTTAAGCGGCCGACTTCTCGCGGTCCGTGAGTTCGAGCCCCGCGTCGGGCTCTGTGCTGACAGCTCAGAGCCTGGAGCCCGTTTCAGATTCTGTGTCTCCCTCTCTCTCTCCCTCTGTCTCTCTGACCCTACCCCGTTCATGCTTTGTCTCTCTCTGTCTCAAAAGTAAATAAACGTGAAAAAAAATTAAAAAAAAAAAAAAACCTGCAGAGAGGTTCCTCCTCTGCTATGGAATGCTCAAGAGAGATTAGGAGCCATTCACATGGAGGAAGTGTTTCCATCCATGTTAGGAAATAAGGGCAGGGAGAGAAGACAGGGGTGGGGAGGGGAGAAGAGGTGAGAAGGGAAGGGTTTTATCCCAGAGTCTAGGACAGTAGGACATTAGGACAGTAACCTAATGA
The DNA here is from genome assembly GCF_014898765.1 of Herpailurus yagouaroundi. Classification (NCBI taxonomy): domain Eukaryota; kingdom Metazoa; phylum Chordata; class Mammalia; order Carnivora; family Felidae; genus Herpailurus; species Herpailurus yagouaroundi. Next base: position 10,205,804 of record NW_024412441.1, read on the forward strand.
CAAATAAGACCCAGGAGACAGCATGAAAGGGGGGGGGCTTGTGACTGGGGAGGAAGAAGTAGATCTTTGAAAGTAGATTCTTGGCTGCTTCAGCAGATCAGAGAGATTGGGACCTTGCTGAAACATCAATCAAAGGATTGTGACAGGACTAGAGAGTTATTTGCGTGGGAGGCAGCCAGGACAAAGACAGATCAGGCCCTGTCCCTCCCGACAGCAGACCCTTCTATATCACTTTGCTCATTAAGAATCATGTCCTCGGACATTTTCACAGGCCTCAGAAAGACCTGCGGAGTAGTCCAACAGGATTCTTCTTCCAGATAGATCAGGGAAATCCCTACTGCAATGTCATGTGTGTGGCGGGGCCCCTGAAGGCTGCCAAGCCAGATGGGCAATGGGGCCCTCCTCCCAGGAAGAACCAGCAAAACTTACCATCTGTTCTGCTAGAGATTAAGCTTTCTCTTTGCAGTTCTGACCTGACCAGGCCCTCCCTCCTAGTAGTTGTGATGGGACTGTTGCAAATTCCACAGCATCCCTGTCTAGGTGTAGTGGGAGAGTAGGAGAGTTAAGGATCTGGAGTTAGACAAATCTGCGTTCCAATCCCGAGTCCAGCACTAGTGATAAATTGCACAACCTCTTTGTGAGTTTTCTGTGTAATGAGAGAGGATAACACAATTTTGACAATTTGAAATGGTATATAGCAGTGCAGAAGCGCATAGATGATGTTCCAAAAAAACAGCATATTTAATAGCATGCCTATATAATGAATGACAGTAACAGCTGTTAAAACAGATGAGGAAGATCTAAGAAAGGGTGATGAGGGAGCTCTGAAAGAGCAATTGTCCCAAGAACTGAGATGGCAGGAGGCGAATGAAGAAATGGCTGATGAAGAGATAGAAGCAGTGAATTGTTTTTAAGAAAGTCGGCAATGAGCAGAAGGAGAGAGATGGGCTCTTGCTAGAGGAAGTCCGGTGCTGAAGGGAAGTTCCTAACTCCCGATCATAACTGTGATATCAAAACAAACAGGAAACTCAGTTCTACTTTCGCTAGGAATAAATATGCTTTCCAAAATCAGTTTTCTTGCAGGAAATCGCTGCAAGAGTTTTAGGGAGCCGTTAGGAGAGAGAAATTGAAAATGCCAGAATGATAATAGCTTCTCTAGTATGTAGTTTCTTCTGATTTTACAACTTGTGTTTACTTTTGCATTGTTTTAGCACTGTGGCCTTCATTTCTCCATGCCACAGTAGGCTGGAGGAGAACTCTTAAGAAGCACAGATAATAATAGCAGTGGGAGTCAAAATCATGTTTTACTCTAAGCTCTTACTTGAAAAAATGGCTGGGATGCCAAGCCCCTCAAGTCCTTCCTCCCTGTGGCAGAATACCAAGCGATATGCATTGTCTGAGGCAGCCTTTCCGATCTTACTAGGACCACTATGGATGCTATTCTTTTATCTGTTTCCATGAATCTTTTATCTGTCTGCCAAGGAGAATTACTCATACTCACAGTCTCATATGCTGACCTGGCAGTCTTGCTAAGGCACTTCTCTCACTTGGAGTACGGGCAGGAGTGAGGGTTTGGGATGGAGTAGTGTGGGTCTCTTTTCTTACTCTGGCCCATAAATCATAATTGAGGAATTTGGACCATTCCCTACCCCTACAACAACAACAGCAGCAGCAGCAACAACAATAGTCCAGACAACAATTGACTAAACCCCAAAGCATGTCTTATATCTCAAAAAAATTTATCAGAGACCAAATTCTTTCCTGCTTTCAAAACTCAGAACATGTTTTCTGTCACATCAGATTACAGCCTAAGAAGGAGTTCTTCTTTCTTGGTTAAGTATCAAACTGAGTAGACTAGGGTCTCACTATCATTTCCAAAGTCCTCTTTGTATTATATTCCAGGTGTCCACTAGGACCTCACCCAATATACCCCAATGCTCATTCTCCCTAGCGCAGCATGATTTCCAACCTTGTCAGGCAAATTGCATCCCCATTCTGGTGTTCCATTAGTGTTTTGTGGATTCCCCATAGCTGAGGTCTTTCTTTGTTTCTTCTAGAATCCATCGTAGTGCTTAATTAGAGCTTTGCCTGGTCGTAAGCACAGAATACTGGTCTGTTGGATAAATGAACAAGTGAATTGGATTTAGAGCATTACAGAGGGGTTAGCCCTAAGCAGTATGAGGGTCTTCCCTAGTGTCGAGACAGGATGGAAGGAAGAAGGGAGATGAAGATCCATCCTTTAGTGAAAGGTAGAGGGAAGGGAAAATGAGAAAACCCAGGGTTTTAACACTTTTCTTTTTCTTAGGATTCAGGTAGGACTAGACTGAATGGAATAAAAAACCAAACCATAAACATAAATCATTTTGTCAATGATTAAGTAGCACACAACCCATTTATCCTATTTCCATGAGTCTTCAGAAAGAAACATGCTTCATCCCCTTTTCTCCAGCCTCAGCTCTGCATTAGAAGCCTTTTGTTTTGGGCTTAATGGATCTTTTTAGCACAGCACACATGACCATGTCCAATAAAGTTATCAGGAAGCCTTTCTCCATGTTTCATGATTTGGAGCAAATGGCCTGTTCTAGGACTCTCCCACACTGTTGCCTACAGGTGTTGAAGGTTGCCAGGCAGTTCTAATGTGTATTTTGATTTTTGAGGTCAAAGAAACCTATAGTTAGGTACACGAATAAAGTTTCAGTATACATAGATATGACCCTGTGTCCTGATCTACCTTTGATATTAAATATGAAATAACAAATCAAGGAAGTTTAGAAATACTTTTATAAATGCAAATATATTTTATCAGTTTGGAAATATCTTTAGCTGTGATACAGAGTAAATTACATTATCGTTTCACATTGCTAATTTTATTTTGTTTTTAAAGTTTATTTGTTTATTCTGAGAGAGAGAACAAGCAAGGGAGAGGGACAGGGAGAGAGGGAAAGATGATTCCAAGCAGACTCCACACCTACAGCACAGAGACCAACACAGAACTCAAACTCATGAACCACGAAATCATGACCCGAGGTGAAATCAAGAGTCAGACACTCAACCAACTGAGCCACCCAAGTGCCCCTCAGATTGCTAATTTTAAAGGGATGGGTCACTATTTATTCATAAGTTTCCTTTTTACAGTTTTCAACTTTTTTAGGTTTATTTGTTTTTTTGGAGAGACAGTGAGAGTGAGCATGCTTACACAAGCAGGGGAGGGGCAGGGAGAGAGGGGGACAGAGAGAATCCCAAGTAGGCCCCACACCCAGTGCTGAGTCCAGTGCAGAGCTTGATCCACACCCTGAAATCATGACCTGAACCAAAACCAAGAGTCAGCCTCTTACCCAACTAAGCCACCCAGGTGCCCCTCAACTTTTTAAAATGCCTTTCCATGGGCTAGGATATCAAGGATATCATTGTCATTCAACTTAAAGTGTATGATAATATCTACTTTTCTTTAATATTTTTAATATATGTTATGTTTCATCCAATAACATGTTTTATTTTATTTTATTTTTTTGAGAGAGAGGGAGCAAGTGAAAAAGGGGCAGAGAGAGAGGGAGGGGGAGAGAGAGAGAGAGAGAGAGAGAGAGAGAGAGAGAGAGAGAGAAGTGGGGCTCACCCAAAGCTGGGCTTGTGTTCACCTGAAGTGGAACATGAGCTCTCCTGATGTGGGATTTGAACTCATGAACTGTGAGATCATGACCTGAGCCAAAGTCAGATACTCAATCAACTGAGCCACCCAGGTGCCCCCAATAATGTGTTTTAACGGCCTAGATGGATTGGATATAAGAAGAACTATAACTTGCCATTTAAACATTTTTTTTTAATCTCTAAAACATGGCCAAAATATGTAGATGTTACTAAATAAGTCAAGAGAATTTTGGTCACTTTCCCTGTTACAAGCAATAAACAAAATTGCACTTTAATATCGATAACACAAAATCTATTCTGTTAGAACCACCGACCAGAGGGATAAGATCTACCTCTGAAGTATTTGGGTCCATTTGATCATAAAATATTTTCATTTCCTTCATATAAATCTTTCATTATTATTATTATTATTATTGTTATTATTATTATTATTATTTTATGAGTGGTGGTTTTTAAAATTGATAGTATATTAAGACAAAAACATTTTTTATACTGCACGGTCTGTATCATTTTCAAAATAAGGAGAATATGGGAGAAATGTATTTGTAAATCCAGTGCCCTTAAGTCTATCATACTGGTCTCCACTGGGGCTGGATGATGTAAGCTCTGTGGGTTCTTGTCCAATACCCTTGCCAGTACAGAAGTCTGAGGCAGAACTGGACTCACTGGAATGAAGAAAATGTACTCTAAACATATCTTGTGCATTCGCATGAAATGGATCACCTTAGTAATCTTATCACAGTGATCATTCACCTAATCATGCTTAAGTTTGTAAGATTCACAAGAAATAACACTTGATCAGAAACTGATTGCTCCATTTAGATCAACTGCACAAGTATTCTGATCTTAGAGAATTTCGTTTTGAAGTGACTGAGGACAGGGCATCGAGGTGGAGAGGGTGGAAAAGAGTGTGCTCATTTGGCCCTGGCCACGGGCTGTCTAGGGCTGGCAACTATTGATCACTACATTGATTTTGGCCTGTTTAGCTAGGATGCTTTCCTAAATAAAGTACCCCAGGAAAATGCTCTGCTTCCGCATCTTCATGACAAGCTTCCTGCTGTTGTGTTTCAATGACACTTTAGTTCTCTGCACTTGGATGAAGTGTTTTTTTTCCCAGATTTTTTTTTTCTAAATCCTTGTGTGACCACACACACATACCACACACAGGTGTTTCTCATTGTGAGCATCCTTTCCACTGACCTGGGTGCTTAAAAAAAAAGAAAAAAGCATCAAAGGGGTCAAGCTCACTACAACAGATTACAGTCTTTATAAGAATAGACACTTTATAAGCATAAGTGTCTATGCTTTGAAACCTTAACCCTCTCTGCCCTGATCAAGGAGAAACTCTGAAGGAGTCTTGGAAGTTGTCTTGTTCTTTGCTCCTTGAACCAAGAGCAAGCTCTGTTTCCAAAGTTACCTCTCCTGATTCTGCTGTCATCACAAACCCAAAGAATCCTCCTGTGTTGTCACTTTGGAACTTCTGTCTGTCCTCACATATGCTCTCTCAGCTCACGTACTTGCTACCTAAGTGCAGGAAGATGCATGCCAACTACTCTCTTCCTTCCGGGATGCACAGGTTGTAGCAGGTGCTGGATTGATGGCATGCCTCTTATGAAGCCTGTCTTTATGTTTCTAGTGCCACTTGGCCTTCCAAACCCTAGAAATTGACTGATGGGGTTTCAAATCTGGCTTTTATACTTAGTGGTTGTGTAACTTGAACACGTTTCTTTATTTCATCTGTAAAATACCGGTAATAAGATTAATCATACTGACCAGCGGACAGGGCTTCTGGTAAGGATTAAATGAGATGCTGCCTTCAGCGTCCAGCACAGTGATGGGCTCAGAGTAAGTGATCACTAAACAGTAGCTTTTATTTGTATCCCGTCCTTTATTATGTGTTCTTGGAATTTGTTCCCAGGGACATGACTGCAAAGTATTGGGCTTGCTTAACTGAAATTTGGATGCAGCACAATTACTGTTTGAGATCCACACAAAGGGTTTTAGAAACCTCAGACATATAGTAATTCTGTGGAAATGGAGCTTAATAGCCAAGGGAAAGAAGCCAAGCCTGAATCTTCACTGAAGGGTGCTTGACTCCTGTTTAACATGCAGACTAGGGCACACTTCCCCACTCAGCTTTGATGCAGCCTCTGAGGGGTGAGGAAGATACCCTGACAGATACCCTCCCCCCCCCCCCGACAGATACCCTCCCCCCAGCCCAGCACAGAGACCTCGCTGATGTCCCCCTTAGGTGGCACCTTTGAATGCAAGAGAGAAATCATAAGAGCAGGGAAGGGAACTAGAATATTATTTAGTGCAAAATCAAGGAACAAAGAAATCATAGGCATCATGATGGTTAAAATCAGATATGGCAGAACTTCCCTGGACATGCATTTCTTGTGTCACTGTCGTCTTTTGTCCTACTTTTTCTCCTTTCTGCAGATCATCATCTGTTCTTCATTAAAGGCCTGACTTAAAAGTGTATATATGGCAGAACCTGCCTTAACTTTCCTATTTATGAATAGAGAGATGACTCTAGAGTCTTTATACTAAACGTCCCTTCTTACCTTGTGTATCTATTATTTTCCCTTTATCCTCTCATCACACATTTATTATGTGCTCACTATATGCAAGAAATTAAGCGTAGAGCTGGAGACAAAATGTTCAACAAACTTTAGTCTCTGACCTCAAAGAGCTGGCTCTACTTTATGTCATTCCTCTCCAGATCGTTAGCCGAACCTCCGAGATGTTGTGGACACTTTCTCTGCCTCTTTTCAGCACATCGATCCCTAGCATTTGTACATATTTTATCAGCCATTATGTCAGAACTGTTAACCAAAACCAGAGCCCTCGGTGGCAGACACCATGTTTCGTATAGAACATTATCTATTCCAGACAGGGAGCTGGGGTGTTTGTAGTGCAGTGAGACAGCTGCTAAAAGTATCTGGTGAGCTAATGCTCATTGTCCAGGGGAAGGTGATATTGTGCCCCATGCTCTCACTGGCTAGGAATGTACGAGTATTCAGATCTTAGGGAGAGTTGTGTACACTAATAGAATAGTCTGGATTGTTCCATAGACACAATGGCATCACAGAAAATAGTTCATAGTCAATGTCACAAAGAACCAGCACTTCATGACCTGCATGAAACAGTGCATGTGTTGTGCAAGCACATTCCATGACCATAGCAGTGTGAAATTCCATTTTTCTAAAAAGCAAATGCAGTCTTGATAAAAATCTCCAATTAAAACTTACCTAATGGTTCCTATTTAAAGATGCACGTAACTGATGTTTAAAAAGAAAAAAAAAACTATCTAAAATATATATTTGTAACATCTCACATTTACAAAGTTTACAATGTGTTTTCATTTAGTTCACTATGCTTAATACTGAGCAACAATGACCCTTACTCAGTAATTGACTCATAAGAGGTACTCCGTACGTACATTTCTTCTTTTGTGTATCCATTCATTTCATTCAAATATTTGTGAAGAATATGCTATATGCCAGGGTATTGTGGATGTGACAGTGAGGAAAGCTGAATAGTTTCTGACTCCTGTGGTGTTTACAATCTAGTAGGTGAGATGCCTGCCTAGAAAGCCAACAAGTTAGATCCCTGCCTATTTTCAGAACAGATGTAATTAGTTTTTAATTAATTTGAGAAGATTAAAAGAGGAAATAGGTAACTAAGCAAACTTAGAAAAGCCAGTAAGTAAAGGAGAGCAGTCTAGAATGGAGCCATTCTGTCTGAATGACGGACCATTAGCACAGGGTCCAGGATAGGTGAAGGAGCCAGTCAGCTGGCTAGGCCTCCAGGGCTCCTACCGTGTTTCCCACACGGTCCTATCTGCATGCACACTATGTACATTCTGCATACTTCTCATTAAAATACATGGTTTAATGAGGTTCAGATTCTTTGAGTCCTTTCTGTGAAAGACCCACTATCACAGTTATCATTTGGATTTAACCATGCTATTGTTATTATTTGATGTTGGTCTGTATGGCTCTAATTCTCTTTGCCACAGCACCACGTAGTGAGACGTGAGGAACATATGAAAGAGTAGCCTCCTTGCGTGCTGAGTTTGCCTTTTGTTTTTTTTAGGGAAAAAAATAATGTTTATTGAATTCTGGTTGCCATTTCTGAAGTTGTAAGTCTCCTGGAGTATGGTCTAGGATGAGCAGAATTGGGTCTATGGCCTGCGAATGTGATGTGAGGGAACAGCTCACTGTGATAGGCCCAGCTTCCAGCAGGCTTGTCTGTAGGGATTTTGCTTATAGGTAGAAATTCCCACCTTTTCCTGAGTGCCAAGAACATAACAGGCACTTGGCAGGGGAGAGATGACTTTTACTGGAATAATCATTACAGTACTTAATTTTATTTGCATTCATTTAATACTAATACATTTTACCATGGCTGGCAATGTGAACTTTGAAAAGAATATCCACAAATCACAGTAGCTGATTCTCATAAGACTCTCCGAAGCCTCAGTTGTCCGTATACCACTTTCATAATTGTACCATATTTACATGTTACCTATATTATTATCTACTTAACACTTTACATTTAAACTTAATTTACTTTTGAAATTAATCTCATCCTAAATGATATCATCCCTAAAATGACAACTTCATTATGCTGATTATGCTTTTTTCTGCCAAGTACATGTCAAAATAAATAGAACTTGAAAATTCAGAGCTAGTTTTGAACCACCTAACATCATCCAGCACATCCCCCTGGGTATGAGCCCCAATCTTCCGAGGAACAAGGCGACTTTGTGACACAGGTTACACAGGGAATGCTATGCTCATTTCAACAGTGAGGCAGTTGCGGCTCAAAGAAGTTAAGACAGTTTTGTAGTGCAACACAATTTTTGTAGCCAGACTTGGAGAGATTGTATCTCACCTGAAATCAGGGAACTGGACGGAGGTAACGTTGGCACCGAAACTCAGACTGCGTGTATCACTGTTGTAAATTCATTCTGTTGCTCTTCTTTTGGAAGTTCTCTCTCCTAATGCAGAGAAGAAGCGATTTATTGGTACCACTTGCAAGTATAATAATGATATTTATAAATACTTGATTTTCAGACATATACCAAGAACCCAAGGTATATTATCATAAGGGTAATTACCATAGCAAGTGATTTATATTAAAATAAATTAACATTTTTAAAACATTTTATTAAGTATCTACCTGTTCCTCTAAATTTGCAGATTGTTTCCAACAACTATTGAGACTAGCTTCTACGTGCCCCAACCCCTTCCAACGAGGGAAAGGTAGCACAACAGAAATAAGAACTCTCACTTTCGCTGGACTGGAAAGGAGTTTGAGGTTAAAGCAAAATAACTTTCAGTAAGGACCTGCTGTGGGGTCCCTAAGTTATATTTCTTAGAAATTTCCTGTGGTGCTTGGGTGGCTCAGTCAGTTAAGCTCCAGACTCTTGAGTTTGGCTCAGGTCATGATTTCGCATTCTGTGAGTTCAAGGACCACATCGGGCTCACAGCTGTCAGCACAGAGCTTGCTTTGGATGCTCTGTCCCCCCCTCCCAACTCTCTCTGCCCCTACCCTGTTGGTGCTCTCTTTCTCTCTCAAATATAAATGAAAGTTAAAAAAAAAAGAGACTGAAAGAGAAAATTTCCTTTCTGAGGAGCCCTTTTGGTTAGGTCATAATTGATTTTTTTTTTTTTTGTACTGAGTAAGGCTTAGATCAATATATTAATTTATTCAAAAAACTTTGAATATGTGCATATTATATATCAGACACTATTTTAGATGGGAGAACAGTGGTGAACAAAAGAAAAATAATCTACCTTTATGGAGCTAATGTATATGTGTGTCCTGGAAGGACACAGACACTAAACAGATTTTAAAGATAGATGATTAATCTGTGAATGCTATGTGTTGTTGAGAAAAATCAAGTAGGATGTTGCTGGGCCAGGAGAGGAAGAGTGTAGCAATTTCATATCAGATGGTCACAGAATTTTTATACTGAGATGTTCCCATGGGAGCAAAACCTGAAGAAGGTGAGAGAGTGATCCCTGTGGCTACATTGAGGAAGAACATTCTGGGAAGAGAGGAGAGTACCTAAGTGCAAACAACCTGAAGGATGAACAGATCTGGGGTGTTCCAGAAACAGCAAAAAGGCCGGTGTGGCTGGAGCAAAGTGAATGAATGTAAGAGGAGAGGTGGATCAGAAAGGTTAAGAGTGGGGGTCAGTTTGAGATGGACTTTGGCCGCTTGCCCTCAAGTAGCATGGATGTCACCAGCCCATTCTCTCCAGCAAAAGCAAATCTGTGTAGCTCTGCTCTCAGTAGGTGTCTAGAAATTTTTGTTGCCTACTGAATGTCTGAATGATTGCTACCAGACAGAAACGAATGACCCCTTTTAGGAGACTGGCACTTCCCTGGGTTAACACTTACACTTCACTAAAAGACAGGTCATGTTAATCACTAACAGCAGCATGAATGAATCATCTAAGTGGGTACAGTGATTCTCATGACTAATTTTCATCAACAACCAACTAACACAGTGATTGCAAAAGAAAATCATTCACTGCATCAGTAGAAATTTCTCAGTCCTTGATACTTGGATAATTTTGATTGTTTCATTGAAAAAAGAATAATAGTTTCTATTTATAAAGAACATTGACTATGCTAGGTCCTGGGTAAAGTATTTCACATTGATTTTAAAAAATTTAAACTTCACTCTAATCCTACAGTGTAGTTTTTTCTTTTCTTTTTTTTTTAATTGTGGTTAAAAATAAAAACACATAAGATAAGATTTACCTTCTTAACTGTTTTTTTTTAACGTTTATTTATTTTTGAGACAGAGAGAGACAGAGCATGAACAGGGGAGTGGCAGAGAGAGAGGGAGACACAGAATCTGAAACAGGCTCCAGGCTCTGAGCTGTCAGCACAGAGCCCGACACGGGGCTCGAACTCACAAACTGCAAGATCATGACCTGAGCCGAAGTCGGACGCTTAACCGACTGAGCCACCCAGGTGCCCCAACCTTCTTAACTGTTTTTAAGTTTACAGTTCAGTAGTATTCAGTACATGCAGGTGCAACAGATCTCCAGAACGTTTTTATCTTGCAAAACTGAAAATCTGTATTCATAAACAACTCTGAATTTCCCCCTCCCAAGCCCTGGCAACTACGTTCTCCTTTCTGTTTTTAGGAGTTTGACTATTTTAGATACCTCATGCAATCATACATTATTTGCTCTTTGTGACTGGCTTATTTCACTTAGGGACAGTTTGGTTGTTTTGGTTTTGTTTTTGTTTTAATTCTAGTCTTACACCTGAAGAAACTAAGGTTTGCTTAAAGTCACCCATTTACTAAGTGGCACTGAGGACTTGGTTTTATATCTGATATGGCATCCACGCACTTAACTACCATCCCACTATTTCTCAAACCAGAATGCTCAGAATCGGTAGAGTGTGAAGTATATGCATTTATTCTTAGGGATCTTTTTTTTTTCTTTAAAAGTTTTCACACTTGAATCAAGTTTTAGAAACAGAAGGTCGAACTGAAATAAATAAGTCTGTGACTCTATGCCAGACTCCAGAACATTCCAGACTTCCTCACCTATTACTTTTGTTTGACACATTGGACCTTTTCATTTCTATACTGAGGCTGAAATTCAGCACTCTCTTTCACATTTGCATCATATTCATGTGGGTATGCTATGATTGAAACATTTTACACAACACACCAAAGTATAATGGCGGTATTGATACTGACCATGTACTTACCAAGATGACCCACTTATTTTGTTTTCCCAGCATTATGTCAAAGAAAACCCTTTATCTAATAGAGGGAAATTTTCTCTTTCTTCCTCTACCACCTGCACATTTCCAAGTCATTTGATGTTGAAATAAGAATAGTTCATCATATTCATCTTCTCTGCCAATAGCTGCCCATTTGTTCCTTACTTTTTTTCAGAAAGAGAGCTAAGATAATTTTAAAATTGTTAAACATAAAAGAGAAACTTTGGGTGGTTGGTAGGAAATAAATAGAACATTTACAGTGACCACGTTTTCCAAACCAACAAAACCAGGACAGACGGGCTGACGAATACAAGTGTATTTATGGGGCACATGGAAGAGACTATTTGATCAAAACTGACCTAGAAATGTAGGAACATATGGTCACCCAAACATCACAGTATTTTCCCTTTTTAGCATAGTGAGTCTAAAAGATAATTGTTGTCTAGCCTTGAACAAAAGTAAAAGAACTTTCTCAGGGCAACAGGCGTTTGAAGCCATTAACTTTGTGAATGGATGGAGAAGTTATCTCTACGTGGACTCCAACACAAAACTTCTAAGTCTCCTTCAAAATATTCTTTGATGAAAACTTGAAATCTGACATTTTCAGGAACACATTAGTACAGTGCACTGAGTGGACTTTTCCTTTCCATATACTTAAAAGAAAGAAAGGAGAATTACAATTTTGTCAATTCCATGGGTTTCATTCAACAAGCATCACTGGGCTCCAGCCATCAGTGGTTACATAAGGAGCAGGGATGGAAGATCTAAAGTACACAGAATACAATGACAGAGTTACTGATAATAATTTTAATGTAATATTTTGTGTCTCATTATCTTAGTCTTTATTTAAGATTTGACAGTTGGAGGATAGTGAGGAATGGGACATCCATTCTGGGTCTTAAACTTTAGATACAATTTTATCTTATTAAGAAGGAATTTCTAAATTCTGTAAACCCTGAACATAATACACTGAATACAGTAATTGGTATGTGGAAGGTACCCTATAAAATTTTGGCTATTTACTCAGACTTTGTACATTGGTGAGTAGCACTATATGCCAGGTGTTGTGCTAGGTACTAAAATATAAGAGTTAGCATGACTTAGTCTCTAATTTCAGTAAATATGCATTCATTGTAGAAACAGGCAGGTAAGGAAGCAACTGCATAACTCCATTGTAAGTCTGTGTTATGGGTAAACCCTTGATGCTAAGAGAGACCCAGAGGGTAGTGACAGAGAAGGATTCTCAATCTTTGACATACCAGTGAGTTTTAAAAGCTAACTTTGGGGCGCCTGGGTGGCTCAGTCGGTTAAGTGTCCGACTTCAGCTCAGGTCATGATCTTACACTCCGTGAGTTCAAGCCCCACGTCGGGCTCTGCGCTGACAGCTCAGAGCCTGGAGCCTGCTTCGGATTCTGTGACTCCTTCTCTCTCTGCCCCTCCGCCTCTCACTCTGTCTCTCTTTCAAAAATAAATAGGGGCGCCTGGGTGGCACAGTCGGTTAAGCGTCCGACTTCAGCCAGGTCACGATCTCGCGGTCCGGGAGTTCGAGCCCCGCATCGGGCTCTGGGCTGGTGGCTCAGAGCCTGGAGCCTGTTTCCGATTCTGTGTCTCCCTCTCTCTCTCTGCCCCTCCCCCGTTCATGCTCTGTCTCTCTCTGTCCCAAAAATAAATAAACGTTGAAAAAAAAATTTAAAAAAAAAATAAAAAAAATAAATAAACATCAAAAAAAATAAAATAAAAGCTAACTTTATCAAGTTAAAAAATTGGGGATAGGGAAGGTGAAATGCATCAAATGAATAAACAATGGGCTCAGAGGAAAAGGAGAGATGAAAAAAATGAAATGAGTGAGTCAATATATACAAAAGCATGCATTTCTTGGGGAAAGAACCGGAGTTTGTAGTGATTGGACCTTAATGTTTCTGAAAGTGAGTGACAGGTGATTAAGTTAGGAGGGTACATGGGTTCAGTCACGATGGCCATTGTGAGGACTATAGGCAACTTGAAAGCATAGGATTCAAGTTCAGATCCTGAAAGCTACTGGAGGTATTCCTGAGGAAGCACTTATATAAGTATTTTAGACATAAATGCAACCGTAAAGATACAAGATATTTTTTTTCTTGTCAGACCCCAAAGTGTGACAAATTATATAGAGAATTTGTATAGAGAATTATATAGAATTATATAGATTATTTGTATGTTAGCTTTACTGGTAGTAACCCCCTTCTCTGTTTGCTTTTTGCTATCTTTATTTTATCCTATTTTATCTTTTCTTCCATCTGCTAAGTAATTATTTTTGTAGCCTATTTTTAGGATCAGAATTTTGTTGGCTATATATAAAACCAATATTTAAAACAAATCTGCAATGTATATTGAGAAATCCACTAGCTTTGCAGCTAAGAAAACTTAATTGAAGATCCAACAAAATGTCCTAGATATTAACAATATTGAATTATTGTGAACTATTGCATGTTCCCCAACAGACTCTTATTATTTATGGTTGTTTTTAATCAGAAAAGCCATAATCTATGATGGTATACTAGAGTGAAATTTCAGTATGTACACAGCATTTTTTTTCCCTTAAAATGTCACTGCCCACTATGGCAATGTTTCAAAAAGCCATCCAGTTTATAATACCTATAATACTTTGTTCATAGTTTTGGGCCTGTCTCTAAATAACTGTAGGATCTTGGATAAATCAGTACCATCCCCAGCTCTTAAATATAACTCGGTTTGTCTCCACCATTCCTAGCTATATTTTGTATTTCCCAGGATAGGCAGCTATACATCCTGTTGCTGGCACTCTCAAGAGACCCCCAGAGGCTCCTATAGTCTTTTCCTTCTTCACGATAATGGCATTGTCACTTGGGATCCCTCCAAATGCCGTTTAATGTTAAACCCATTTCTTTTTGTTGATTCCCTTTGTACCTGAAAAGATTATCACAGAAAAGTCTTAAGATCTTAGAACATATTTATCTCTTGAAAACAATAATTAAATTCAACCCTTTAGTTTGAATGGGCTACAAATCTGCTTCATATCACTTACATATCTGATGGAAATGTGAAATATAGCCAATTTTAATTTCTTTGATTTTTTAATTGTCTGGAGAGAGATGAAAAAGCTATCCATAAAAGTGGGAGTAGTAATAGGAGTACTTATTTTTTTTAATGTTTATTTTTTAACAGAGAGAGAGCATGAGTGGGGGAGGGACAGGGGGGGCGTTGTGGGGCTCTAACTCAGGAACTGTGATATCATGACCTGAGCAGAAGTCAGACCCTTAACCGACTGAGCCACCCAGGTGCCCCTGAGTACTGATTATTATTTGGACTAGTTATTATCAGGTCTTTGACTACCACATTAAACTGAAAAGAGTAGGCCACATAAGAATATTTCCATTAGCCAAACATTTGTAAAAGTTGTTAATCCTTTCATCATGTTTTTTTAAATGTTTTTTGAATACTTACTATGTGCCAGACACTGTTTGGGATTCAAGAAGTATGACACTTCTCAAAACAAAAATTAACCACCCTTATAGATTGCCTCGTCTTAAATTGTTGTGTTTCTGTTTTATAGATGTCAAATAATGTAAATCCCAAATCCCTAATTCTGTTGATTTTTTTCTACATAGAATATTCTCCTCCAAATTTTTGTTAAAACAAAAGAATTGTTACATTTTCAAGATTATACGACCTTCAATTAAGGCAATTTAGTTATGTTTATGGCCACATTCTAAGACTTCTCTTGAGACTCCATTAGATTACATTTAATTCTTTGTTATTATTTTCATTAATAAGTATTTGGGCCCAATAGTGTTCTAGATGGTGTAGGAGATGGGATATATGTGATATGTCTCAGTCCTCTGTAGCCCTCCCTCCCAGGATCTATTGGACAAACTGGTGAGGGCAACCTGGGTGGTTCAGTCTGTTGAGCATCTGACTTCGGCTCAGGTCATGATCTCACGTTCGTGAGTTCAAGTCCCGCATCGGGCTTTGTGCTGACAGCTCGGAGCCTGGATCATGCTTCGGATTCTGTGTCTCCCTCTCTCTCTGCCCCTCACTCCCCCATAAATAAACATTAAAAAAAATGGTGAGTCAGATTTTCTTTTGAACTGTTCCTCACAGTTTTATTTCTAGAATAATAATAGTAATATAGTTCTCTATTTCAATCAAGTAACCACTAAAAATAATTATTCTCAGACCACAATTAATTAACACTAATATGTTGAACTAATGTAAGATAATTTTTAAATACTCTTATTTTCCAAACTTATCACAAGGAGAATTCCCCTGTGACCACTTTTGTACATGGGTATGGGTTTAGGACATTTATTGGAATAGTGTATGCTACCTATAAACAACAGAGCTAAAATTGAAAATTAGACCCAACACCATTCTTTGGGGGATTTCTATCTCTGATTTTATAATTTGCAGATCTATTTTGGAATTCTCTTTTACTTCTTTGAAAATATGTGCATGGGTTTTCTTCTGGAAATATTAAACTTAGACATAATTTATTTCTAAAAGTATTTATTGACTATTTATTACATGCCATTTGGCTGGTCTAAAATCTGCAGGGGAGGGGCGCCTGGGTGGCGCAGTCGGTTGAGCGTCCGACTTCAGCCAGGTCACGATCTCGCGGTCCATGAGTTCGAGCCCCGCGTCAGGCTCTGGGCTGATGGCTCAGAGCCTGGAGCCTGTTTCTGATTCTGTGTCTCCCTCTCTCTCTGCCCCTCCCCCGTTCATGCTCTGTCTCTCTCTGTCCCAAAAATAAATAAACGTTGAAAAAAAAATTAAAAAAAAAATAAAATCTGCAGGGGATATAAAGAAGAATAAGACCTGTTTTCACACCTCATGAGAAAACAGGGAAATAAAGCAAATAACTTGGAGCAGAGAATACCCTTTCTGTACTGAAACATTCATTTTTAAAAGCCACCATCAGAAAATGCAACCCTCTCATGATAACTTTGGTGACACTGCCATCTTTTCTATGTAGATCTCAGAGAAAGATGTACTTGACATTCGAACCGTGTTGCCAGTAGTGGAATTGTCTGCACTCACTTGTTCGTATTCTCCCATTAGTGTCCCCTTTGTAGCACATGCATGTCATTTGTAGGGCAAGCTGGACAATGGTGGTGCAACCCAGAGAAAATACGGTTGCATTCATGTACATGGAGCTCCTGCCCTCTCACCCAAAACTGGGTCGAAGCTCTTTGTGACTTGGCGGTCTCTCTGGGAGTCTAACATGGGCTCTCCCTGTTCACCCAACTGTGCCATCCCAGTCGCTGGACAGCAGCTGAGAATCAGTTTTGTTCCCAGCTCTGTAAGCTGAGTAGCAGCTGCCTTGCGCTGGAAGCTAATAGGAAACTAGGCATTTTACTTTACTCAAGGTTTGGTGAGGAGGGTCTACGTTGTTAAGATTAACATCATTTGACTTCAGTATAAAGTATTCATTCTTGGAATGTTCTCTGTAGAGAAACATGTCAATTGGGAAAATAAATCTAAAACTGGAACATATGCTTGAGGTAAAGAAGTGATAGATTCATGATATCTAATGCAAGGCTAAGTCCAGGTGCCCTCAGTATTGAAAGCGAGCTGGGGAAGGTTAGTAGTAAGAGGGTGGATTTAGTGCTATTAAAATTGTCATTAGAGGGCCCCTGGGTAACTCAGTCAGTGAAGCATCCAACTTTGGCTCAGGTCATGATCTCACAGTGTGTGAGTTCAAGCCCCATGTTGGGCTCTGTGCTGACAGCTCAAAGCCTGGAGCCTGCTTCTGATTCTGTGTCACCCTCTCTCTTCAACCCTCCCCAGCTCTCTCTCTCACTCTCTCTCAAAAATAAATAAACATTAAAAAAAATTATAAAAATGTCATTAATGCCTCTCCAGTGACCCCAAATCAGAATAATAATGGTACAGTTCCTTGATGTGAACAATTTACGTATTCTTATATGTATTTAAGGCATAAACTTAAAAATATTCATGTTTTGCTATTTTTACATATTGTACCATACAATACAATTAAAAAAATATGGGACTGTGACAGTAGATACATAAACCTACACATATGTGATAAAATTGCAGGGAAATAAGTACATGCACACCCACAAATACATCCCTACAAAGGAGTACAAAGTGGGGGAATCTGAATAACGTAGGTAGGTGTATCAAGGTCCATATCTGGGCTATGATACTCTACCAAAATTTTTGATTTTAGGGGACAATAAGTATTAGGCACATAGGATTTCTCTATGCTTCCTTACAACTACTTATGAAGCTACAATTATCTCACTACAACATTTTGTAAATCTCAAAGACCTGCTGTGCAAATGCAGCTTCAAAAGAAGTCTCTTGAACACTCCTTTCAAACACCATGCACCCTAACCCTTCCTGTATCAACATTCTAGAACAGACCCTGTCCTGAGCCCTGGACACTGCTCACCTGCTCTGAACAAATATAAAAAAGAGTGATTTATAAAAAATATAAAATTTGTTTAGGTTTTCTAAAGGGCTCTAAGAATGAAAAATCCAAGAAAATCTAGGGCATTGCATTCAATATTGAAATTGGAGATATTCAGGGCCATTGTGTTCCTCATAATATTTTTCATGAACTTGTCATGGGGTGGGTAGCACCAATTTTTTTTAACGCTTAATTATTTTATGAAATTAACAAAAAATAATTCCTTATTTGTTTAACTTAGATTTCAGTTTTCCTAGCTTGTAATCTGCATTAAATATGATTTTGGGAATTCAGGCCAGACTTCACAATGCTTACATATGCACAAATGCCCAAATAGAAAGCTAACTGGATCATATTAATGCATACTATACATAAGCTTATTGGTTAACACCTGTTGTAACAATCCCTTCCATTTCTTAAAAAAACTTAGGTTTTCCAATAAAATATAACTATTCTGCACTGCTGTGACTTCATTTTTTTTTTCCTGCAGAAAGACATACCACTGGGCATCTATTAAAATATGTATCCATCAGGTGCTATTATCATGACTATATATACTATGGCAGAGTTTTCTTTATATGGTTCCAAGTCTTCAGTCATAACGGTAGATGTAATACCCTACATATTCTCAATTGGTATGTTTATATAGTGTCTCACTTAGCTATAGGTTATAAAACTGCTTATTAATATACTTCAACTAAACATTTAGTTAAAGTAAAACTTGAATTCCATACATCATGTGATCTTTGGGACTAAAATATGGGATATTTAGAGGCAGTAATGTTAAGGCAAAATCAATCTTAAAAGTCCACTTAGAATTATATTTTGTCACCAGTTATTCTCTCATTAGGTAAATCTTCAGCTAATGTATATGAAGCTCATAATTATCTATTTAGTCATGAGACTCCCTGTATATTTACGGATATTAGAAATACTTTATTTTGGGTTCCAAATTTTACTTGTGCTTACAGTAACAGGGAGAAAAATGAATAAGTTAGAATTTCATCTCTTATTTCTCCACACCATTCTCAGAGTTGTCCGTCAGCTGGCATTATTTATTCATTGATTTTTGTATGGGAAGCATCACACTGAGAATGATTTGGAAGTGAAAAAATGCTGAGATTAGGAAATGTAATAGTAGTTCAGAATATTCACAACCAATAGGTAGTAGTTTATCACTTGCTGTGATGGAAATATAGATACAAGTTCTGGGTGAAACTGTAGCTGCTAACCACAGGAGCTTATTATTAAATGGCAGATATTATTAGCAAGAGTGTAATAAATTCTACCATAGAGGTATACTATTTGCAAGTTACAACTCTGAAGAAGGGCTACTTAATCACAGAGGGGATGAGGAGGAGGGAGGCCAGAAGGAAGAAGATGAGACAATAAAAAAGGGGATCAGAAAAGCCTTAGTTTAGAAGTAGAAATTGGCAATGCTTTCAAAAGAGACCCCCGCCATTGTATGCCCCAACCAAACTAGATGCAAACAAATTCAGTTTTTGCGATGCAGGACCTATATCTATTTACATAAAATATATATAGGAAATTTGGAGGCATTATTAAGGGGTATGTGTGTGTGTGAGAGAGAGAGAGCACACGTGCCTGTGTGTGCACCTGTGCATGTGTATATGCGTGTATGTGTGTGTGTGTGTGTGTGTGTGTGTGTGTGTGTGTGTGTGTGATGGTGTATCTGGTAATCAGTGAAAGTAAGGCTATTGAATTTAAGTTTAGAAGTAAAAAAAAATTCTTTAGGTAGCTTAAAATCAAAACTATTTTGGACACCTATGATGTACAATATAATTTAAAAAAAGAAAAAATGTGATTCAACAGGAAGGCAATCAGGAATGCACTGGTTCTAATTTGAAATGGAAATATATTAGGGTGTGTATATGTGTATGTGTGCATGTGTCTGTTTTGGACCTCAGTATTTCTGACACTGTCAAAAATAGGCAGTGAAGTCTGTGACTGATAATAACTTATACTGGGTATTTTGCCACTAAACAGCTACAATATATCAAAATGTTATAAAGTAATAATACTAATTCTATAATATATAAATTTTCTTATTTATAGTCACCCCCATATCATAAACTTTGTATAGGTGGATATCTCTTTAGAAAATAGTTTTCTCAGAATATGTGTATGAAAAATGTACTATTAAGTCCTATTAATATCCAAAATATTATTTTCTTTCTCTCTCTCTCTCTCCAGACCTCCCGCTCTTTCTCTGTTTCTCTGCTTCTTCTCTGATTTTC
Source organism: Herpailurus yagouaroundi (assembly GCF_014898765.1). Taxonomy (NCBI): domain Eukaryota; kingdom Metazoa; phylum Chordata; class Mammalia; order Carnivora; family Felidae; genus Herpailurus; species Herpailurus yagouaroundi. The sequence goes on from NW_024412441.1 coordinate 10,225,924, forward strand.
CTGTTTTATAAAGATCATCTTCCTAAGTTGGCTTTAGCAAGGTCTACAGGTTAGAAACATTTCTTTAAAAGGAACTGCCATTATCTATGATTATCAGGTGCAATTTAACTTTTGCCTATGAGAGAGGGTAATTACATTTTTGAAGGAAGTTATGCTTTGCTTCCAGAGAAAAATGTGCTGATGAAATAGTTCTACTGTTAAAGAGAAGCATGACTATTAATGCATTGAATAAATATTTATTAAACACTTTCTACAGTCCAAGCAAGGTACGCAGGGAAAAAACAGTCAGCAAAAATAGATGCGGGCTCTGCCTTCATGGAATGTACATCTAGCAACAAATTATAAGTAATAAAAAATGATAATTGAAGAAAGGCGAGTACCTATTGTTTAGAATTTGTAAATTGCTTGTTTTCTAAAACTTAATCTAATACAATTAGTAAACAGAGAGATCGGGATTCTGTGTTACCACACAACTGTAGTCATGCAGACCCTGTCATTAAGGAGAATGCAAGAATTAGAATGCAGAAAGCACAGAGTTTTTTGCCTCTAGGAAGCATGTCCAGTTGGCTCCCGCATTTCCTGCCCAGGGCATGCCACGAGTCCGTATGGTGCCCTCCAGAGAAGATGCAGCCTATCACCAGGGCCCATCTTGAGGACCGGATTTCAGGGCTAATCATACAGCCATACACACAGACCTCTTCACTCACTCTGTGTGACACTCAGGTGGAGCTCAACTACTGAGCGTCCTTATTAAAAATGATACGCAGTCAGAATGTTTTTTATGATGGAGTAAAGCCCTGAATTCCAAAGATCAACCATAACAGAATCCCACAATGTTCCTTCCAAACCACCAGAAAGGTGATATAGACATCATTCAGTACTAAACATTGAAAATTAAGTCTTTAAATTGTGCCTGTGGCCACCATTTCTACCTCAGATAACAATACATCACATGAGCTGAAGCATTTTGGTGATGTATTGCTCTAATACACTCCAGACAGGATTCTTTAAGAGCATATTAGTGTGAGGCGTCATCTCTGGGGGAGTCTGTGTGGCACACACATAGCAGTCTGTGGCCCAGAGGGGACAGAGCATCCCTTCAGCTCCTCCAGCCAAACCAAGGGGAACCCCTGATACAGTGGCTGCCCAGGGATCAAGGCGAGGGGGCCACACAGCCTGCGGGCTGTAAAAGGATCCTGGGTTCCTGTTGACTCTCAGCAAATGTTAAGTAAAAATCCAGAGAACTATAGTGTCATTAATGGGAACGTTGACCATGCAATGGGATAATTCACTCTGTGCCATTCCCTTTTAGATATCATACTTCTCGTTAGATTTTGCGGTGATCTTGGGTGAAGTTAATATTTGGATTTCTCTCCTGGGTAGATATTAGGAGACCTTAGAGAGCTGGAGCAAGATGATGTTACAGTTTGTTACTTCTTTTCTGTATGCATCTAACCTCTTCTGTTTGAAGTTAATTTGATTTTGCCTGCATAGAAAAGGAGCCTCGGGAAATGATTTTTTATTAGAGATATGCTGAACCATTCATTTTCCAAACTTGCAAACTGGAGGAAGCTGAAAGGTCCTTGAAGACTGAACCTTTTGGTGCACAACCAAATTTCACTTCAGATTGTTTTTCTTAGGAAAAAACAAAAAAACAAAAACAAGATCTCAAGCAGTTCTGAGGCACATCCTCTTACAGTCATTTGACAGTTTAAGTGACCTTATAAGATGTCCACCAGTTTATTCTATTTCTGTTGGTTAGGTGACATTTTGGACAGCTTCCTTTTACTGACATTTAACATGCATGGGGTTTCTAATCTCTTCCTTCATATTTGCTTATTGACACACTAGAAGAGAAGTAAAGGTGGACTATTCTTACAGGTCTTCTATCCACAGATTAAGGCTTTCTAAAACCCGGTGTTTTGTAAAGGTGTTAGGAAAAGCTTTTGGAGACTGTTTTTGCCATTGCAACAATACAAGTAACAAAAGGAATTCCAATAGGAATTCCTTCCTCAAAGATGCAGTGCCCTGAATATAATGCTTCTTACTGGGCCAATCATACTGTATTCTATGTAAGTCAGTGAGAAGCCTTTTGCTGCCAGATGTACTAGAGCAGTGGGTGTTTGTTATCTTCTTACCTCCAGGATTCATTGGAAGAGTTTATTAGTGAAGTTCTTCAATGCATTGCCTAATGATCAGCCATCTTCTACGTGTGTAGTTAGAGTGATGCATTTGAGAAACATCACCCCATTATTTCTTCTCCATAATTTCAGAAGTAGCTTTTGCATCAATGTGTACCCAGTCTTTTTCCTTTGTAGTTTACAACTTGTCCTAGCCGGGGGAGCAGTGTAGTAGACCATACTTAAGAACAAGTAGTAAGGGTTGTGGAGCCACATTGTCTGGCTCCCTTCCAGTTATGAGCCCCTTTGCGGCTTGGTTGGGACAAGCCACTTTAGCTTTATAACCCTCAGTTTCTTTTATCTGTAAAATGGGGCTGATACTGTTTTTTTACCATATGGGGCTATCAGAAAAAAAAAAATGAAGTAAGAATATCCCTGTATAGTTCTTTGTGCAATATTTGGTACAAAGAAAATAAATAATAAATAGTAGCTATTATTGTTATGCGGGTGAGAAACTCACATTGTCAAGGAAACCTAAATTCTCCACCCCTCTTTTTTGAAACTACTCAGTTTTACATCTTTGGGGGGCTCCAATTTCTAATGAGCAGCTGTCTCATTACTAATCCTTACTCGGTTGTAATATGGACAAAAATATATTTAATCATGAGCCTCTAAGATGCCTCGAATTTTCTGTTACTGTCTAATAACTAACTTTATACCTTCTAGGATGCTTATACTTTTCACAAACCAATTCGAAAATTACCACCACCACCAGCAGTGTGTGAAAAACTTCTCATCCAGGTCTTTGTTCTGAGATCCAGACAGAAATCCATATTTCAACTTTAGATTTTTAAAATTGCTTTTCTTTCTTTTTCTGTCTTGTCACATTCTAATCAGCTATGTGTGTTCCTTACTCCCTCCATCAGGCTGGGAGTTCTTCAGGGTCAGAGACTGGATCTTTTTTTTTATTACATCTTCAATACCCAGCCCAGCGGTGACACAAAATCCACAAATTAAAATTGTCTCTCCAATCATCCTCATATCTGATGTAAATTTTAGATATGAATATAAAAATACATAACAATACATTTAGATTCACCGTAAAAGTTCTTTGGTGTATTCTCCAATCCTATCACCATTAAGACAAGGCTAGAAATACTCATAATGCTGAGAAGGAAATAAGACTGTTGTTTTTCCTATTGATTGGGTGAGAAAACTGAAAAGGTACTTACTCAAATTTACACGATTAATGGCAGTGTTGAAATGAAAAGCAAATTTCTCAATACCTTGAAACTCATTCCAGTACCTAACTAGGTTCTGTCTACTGAAGAAATGAATAATCCTAAAGATGAATGTTAGATAGGGAAAAAGAAAGTTAGTCTTTTTTCACAGACTTCTCCATTTCCCAGAGGTTGTCAAGGTCCATTAATTTCTTAGAACTCATTTGTTGGGATTTAGCATGATATAACAGAGTGGACTTCTACTCACTGTGTGACTTTGGGAAAATTACTTAAACTCTCTGAGCTTTGTTTACCATATCTGTAAATGGGGATACAAAAACCTCCCACGGTGAACTGATACAATAGTGAAAATGACTGCAGTGCATACTGACTGGCACATACTATGCATTAATCAGTGGTAGCTATTATTGTTATCATTAACTATGAGATTAATAATATCACCCACGTAAGAGATAGACTAAATAAGTCTATTTTAACGAAAGAGATATGTTTGTGAAAGCAGAAGAAGTCGGATCATACAAAAAATATCCTTAAAAAAATAAAATAGTTTAATTGTATTATTTTTGCCTAGAGTTCCATTGGAAAGGATTTCTGGCCACAGAATTTACCATAACGTCATATTTGTCACCTGTCTGCAGTTGACCACATATTTTAAGCATCAGAAAGCTTTCACTATACAGACAGACTTACTCCTGTAGTAAGATAGGAATAGGAAAGATATAAAAATTTATACAATTTAAAGAACATACGCAGGAAAAAATTAAATTATTTTTTTTCTGGTATTAATCTTATTTTTAATTTCCCTTTTGTATCGATGGTTCTTTGAGGGAAAGTGATGCAGTCCAATTTTAAGTCACTCATTTTCTTCTTGTTTTAAAATATTTCTTTCAAGTAAATGTTCAGTCAGTTAAGATTTCAAATTCTCTTTCAGAGTTTTTTCTCCCTTTGAAAGAGGAATTTATTCTCCAACCACCCCTAGCATCTGGGGGAGGGTTTCTGGTTTGAAGGCTTTCCTGGGGATTATCTCTGGCATCTGTGTGATGTCCCTCATCCAGTCTAGTCTCTAGCTGTCCTTTGTGGATGGAGACATGAGTGGCCTTGACTCATCATTTGATTACTCTGTTGGCACATGTTCTTCAGGATGGAGGATTTTGTGTTTATCTTTAGATCCAAGATTCCAGAAGTTCCCTTTTCTGGGTGCCAGGACTCTTCTGGACTTTTAATTCTCTTACTGTCTCTGAGTCCACCTGGGGATCCCAAGAACTTCTCTGCTGTCTTCTGGGGTCTTTGACGCTTCCCTAGGATATCCTTCCCTGCTGTTACCGCCTCTCTTCCCAGGTCTTGGTGGGTAGAGCATCTTGCCAAAATCAGGGCTTCTCTGAGAGGCTTTCAGTTCCCAGGATGAGTGAGGCAGAAGTGCCAGGTTCAGGTCTCGTAAGGAGAGCCATTCCATTTTTCTCCTTTTCTCTTTATTTTTGCCTTTTTCTAAGCTCCTGCCTCCAAGCACCTGAATGGTTTTCTCTGTCCTGTGTGGCAGGAACTCCCCCAAGTTATTTGCTGCTTTGTGGTTTACTCCGTGGTTCACCCCCTACTCCACAGTGAGATATTAAAGTGCACAAATCCTTTTAGATGTTTATTTTCCTCTCAAAAATTGTGACTTCTATAAACAAGCAAACAATATAAATGCTCATTTTATGACCTCACTACAGACTTAAAAACAACAACAACAAACTTATCAGACTCAAAACTGAGCAGGACTCAATACCCTAGAATGATTAGGGATTAAGATTACAAAGAATAAAATTATACAAGTTTAACCTCTCAAATTTTATCTCCTTTGTATCTAAGAATGTAAAAAGGCACTTCTTTCTTGGCCCTCTCAAGACCCGGAAGACTTACTGTTTTCTCCAAATTCCTAACTTATTGATTGAGTTTCCTTCCCTGTGCAAACTTAATCTTCTCAATGGGTATTTATAATTTCCCTTTTCAAAGCAATCAGCTATTAGAGTTGTGCTTCTCTTCATTTTAAGTGTCGCTCTGGGAAACATTTCATATTGTGGTAATTTAAACTAGTATCTCCTTCAGAGGCTTCCCAGTGTCAACTAGGTTCTTAAAGAAACAGATCCTTGGGTTTATAGCTACAGCTGTGATCAGCAAACCCTTATGTATTGCTCCAGTGTAGACATTCTGATTTGGATTTAAATGTGGGCCTGCTTCTTAAAGAGAGAGCCTTTATTTACTGAGCGATTTCTTGTGACTTAGTCAAACACAGCTGCACATGGCCATGGATGAGTGACTTCCCAAAGCGCTTCTTTCTTCCCCACCTCCCTCACTTTTTGTTTGCATGCTGGTATGCATTAGTCAGATAAAAAGTAAGACCACTAGTGCCCTCATTTAGAAAAATGCCAGGAAAAACACTTACCTCATTATTATCATTATCAATATTTTTTTTGATCCATACTTATTCAACAAATCTGGACAGATTCACGTCTTCCCAGCATGAGCTATGGTGTCAGAATGCACACTCGTCTCTGATTCAATCAGAAAGGTGACCAAGCTATAGAAAATACATTTATTTCAAAATAAAATCATATCCATGAACCTTAGCAGCACTTTGAGTCTTTATTTAGCAAGACTCAGCATTGTATGAACATTTCATGAAAGGTGTCATCTCATAAGTTTGTCATAAAGCAGGTGCACAATAATAGCAATATATAAAAACACTTTTGAGCCTCCTTTGCCTAGTCAGACATGCCCATTAGTCATTTTCCTTCCAGTTTGGATGGGTTTATTTCAATCTATCCACATTTGTATCTGTTTCCTTTTGTGGTCTGTGGCTCACATGTACAACACAGCTGCCAGGACTTAGGGCTGTTTTTTGCAAGTTAACCAAGGAGCAAAAGCAAAGACTCACATGAGCAGCTTATGGTAAGAGTGCTTGAATAAGTTATATATGAATGAAAATATCCTGAATCCACTAAAAGTAAAGTTCTTCTTCAGTGATACTTTAATATGAGGAAGAAGCAACTGAAGATTATTGGATTTACCACATTTATGAGAAATTAATTGTAAATGGAATTACAAATCTCAGTTAATCACGTATAAAGAATAGCACTGACCTACTCATCACTACCACCGAAACACCCAACTCTTTGGGTGGAATAAAGGCATTTTACATTCTACTTCTCTTGGGCTTTTCTGCCTTTGATTCTGCCTCTCAGTACTCTGCTGCCACCCTATGTCCTAATTCTTCTTCCTCTCTGGGCTTACATTTTCCCAAAACCAAGCTTGCTTCTTCTTGCTCGTCAAAGATATTCCTACGCTGCTACTGGCTTATTATAGGCCTAAAAAATCTTCAGTAGGAAATATTCTATGGTAGGACCATTGAAGATTTTGTTTTTTCTTTAATTTAGTAGAAACCAGATAATCAGAAATCCACATGTATGAACAGCATGAATTGGTGACAGTGGTTACTTGAAAGGATCCACGTATTAGTCGTGATGTAAAGGCTTTATTCTGGATTATTTATTGTTTTATGATCCTTTACGATCTTCTAGTTACATCATGCAATTATAGTACTGTTGAACATGGGGATGAAATTTATATCATTATTATATTGCATTTTGATATTTCTTTAATCTAAGAACACTATGCACCTGTAGAAGTTCATCAGCAGTGACAGAGACTAGAAGGCTGGATTCTGTCAGCCTTTCAGTACCTGTGAGCTACAGAATTAATTTTTACTTGTGCATCACAATTTTGTGAATGTTTCTTGAGTAGGCAGTCTAGTTTGTATATTTGACCTATAGATACATCGGTGATGACAGAGATCTATTGTAGTTCTCAAGTCAATATGATAAAAAAAAAAAATAATGTTTATTTATTTTTGAGAGAGAGATTGGCAGAGCATGAGCATGGGAGAGTCAGAGAGTGAAGGAGACACAGAATCCGAAGCAGGCTCTGGGCTCTGAACTGTCAGCACAGAGCCCCACGTGGGGCTCAAACTCACAAACTGTGAGATCATGGCCTGAGCTGAAGTCGGAGACTTAGCCAACTAAGCCACCCAGGTGCTCCATCAAGTCAATATGATTGACTCTCATGGTGATTTCAATGGAAAGTCACCGAATTTGATATAGGTATGAAATTTTTACTAGTTTCCGTAAAAGCTCTTTATGCCAAGATCTTTATCCGTGGGCTAATTATTATTGTCAAAGTTAACTGTCTTTTAGGATTGTGTGGGGAAAAAAGGTTGGGGTAGAAATAAGCAAGATTATATGGTCTTTGAGGGGCTTGGCTTGGTTCTATAATATTCTTAAGAGCAAAGACCTTGGATTCAGACTGCCTGGATTTGAAACTTGATTCAGCCACTTACTTCCAGAGTCACTGTGTTTCACAGACACTGTAGTCTACTGTATGTGCCACTGGGAATTCTGCAGCACTGGGCATGTTCTGCTACCTCCACAGGTTGTCCTGAAGATTAAGTGGGTAGAGTGCTTAAAACAGTGTCTAAATAAGTACTCTGTAACTGTTTGCTATCAGTATCCTTTGAGTAAAAGTGGTTTTATTAATGACTAGTACACCTTAAATATTGAGTATATTCTAGTTATAATTTTAATTATCTCTAATGATGGCTTTCCCTCCCCACCCCCACCCCCACCCCAAATACTTCTAGTTACTGGCACTTGTTCCAATAAATTGATTTTCAACAAGTCAATTTGGGCTCTTTAATCCTAGAAAAATAATTTATTGCAGTGCAGTACAAGGCCATATAGGAGACTGAGACAAAAGTAACAATCAGTAATACTGATTCTGTCTTTACTTAAAATTTTGATATTTCATTCATCATAGGATTTTTTGCATTGATTTAAAAAACACACTGAGTGTTTGAGTTATTTTTCTTGAGTAGTGAGTTTTTAGCATTCTCCACTCCTTCCCTATATTTTGCATCTCAGGTGAGTACCTCAGTCACTTTACCCATGTTATCTTAGTCCTGGCCCTGCTATACTGGACTTCATCTGTTGTAATGAATATATATATATATATATATATATTCATAATGAATATATATATTCATTATGAATATATATATATATATATTCATAATGAACACAGACTCGATATATTCATTAAATGTGTCCTTTCACTTATTGATGACGAAGTTGTAGAATTATTCCCAGGACCCATGCTGGCTAAGGAAACAGACACTCAGTCAGTATCCCATGAGATGATGACGAGCATTAACCAAAAAACACATCTATGAGTTTGTAATCAGATAAATGTTGAGTTGGATTACTTTTCTGTCATCTATTAGCTATACAATTTAGACAAGATACTTAAATTCTCTGAACCTTGGCATGGAGGTAAAAATTATGAGAAATAGGAGCATATATGTAATGTAGCTAAAAATGCATGGGGCACATAGAAGGTGCTTAATGGTTGGTTACTGGTGCTATTACAATTCATACTAATATATATCAGGCAACATACTTGCTAATCAAGGACGATTAGGAGCAAGTGGGTATAGAGGGATAAACCCAGTGAACCGCCTGATAGGGTAGTGGTTTAGTCCTGAGCAGGATACTGACAGCCAAGCCATTAGGCCTAAAGAAGAGAACACTTGTGTCCATTTAGCCACCTGAGGGGTGGGCAACCTATCATCAGATTAGCATTTATGTGCTGTTGAGCCCAGTGTCTTAATATGCAAGAAAATGACCCAAACAGATAGGAACCTAGGGAGCCAGCCAGGCCTCTGATCACCCAAGATTCAGGCAGCCTCCAGTAAGCCAGTAGAGAGTGAGAACTAGGCTAATTCTGGAAATTGCTCTTCCAGAGAGGGAAGGGGGGTGGTACATGAGCTGGCAGAGCATACAGAACTGCAGGAAGGAGCTGATGACAGTGATACCTGGAGGAGATGACTGCAGCAGGCCTTCCTTCCACACAAGACTGGACAGTCACCTGGCAACAGCAAGTAGGCTCGTGCTGCCCATCCTACATTACTGAAAGATACATCCTTATCTTTATTTTATCAAACTTGTGTTTAATGTTTTTTTTAAAAAAATTAATGTTCACTTATTTTTGAGAGAGAGACAGAGCATGAGCAGGGGAGGAACAGAGAGAGAAGGAGACACAGAATCCAATACAGGCTCCAGGCTCCCAGCTGTCAGCACAGAACCCTTCGTGAGGCTCAAACCCATGAACCGCGAGATCATGACCTGAGCCAAAGTCGGACGCTTAACCAACTGAGTCTCCCAGGAGCCCCAAACTTGTGTTTAATTTTTAAAAATCTCTGATCCTCTGAGTAGTACTTATTTTGTAGTACTCCTGGGTAAAAAAAAAAAAAAAAGATAATAATGATAATAATAATGATATAAAATAACCAAAAAAATGTTTTAACAGATTTGGGACTTTCCGAAGCCTACATAACATTTCAGAGCATTTTTTTTCTTCCCAGTCCTCAAAGGAAGCACACCTGGTAACTGATGCTTATACAATATCTAAGTTCCTGGCCAATCCATTTAAAAAATATAGCCATCTGGATATTTGGTCTAGGATATTTAGTCACTGCTGCTGCAGCATTAAAAAAAATTACTCTTTCTTACTTGAAATGAATAAACTGATCATATCTTTCCATAACATAAAAATAGATTTAGACTCATCTCTATAAGGAAGAAACACGAGAATTTACATAAGACTCCATGATCTTTTTCTTAGCAGCTAATTGAGTATCCCAAGCAATTAAGAAATTTAAGCATATTGTCATCCTCCAAAGCCCCTGAGTGGCTCAGTTGGTTGAGTGTCGAACTCTTGATTTCAGCTCAGGCCATGATGTCACCATTCATGAGTTTGAGCCCAGCATTAGGCTCTGCGCTGACAGCATAGAGCCTGCTTGGAATTTTCTCTCTCTCCCTCCCTCTCTCCCTCTCTGCCCCCGCCTCCAAATAAATAAACATTAAAAAAAAAATAAGGAAAAGGATTTCATTCCTATTTCTCAACTGAAATTGTCTAGCATTCTCTTCAGTTCCATTCGCAGGCCACCTGAGATACCTGGATCCAGCATTCGTTTAATCCTAGACACCACAGTCCGTTTTCCCTGCATCGTGTGTGAGTTTGGTCTTTGCATTTTTTATTTTAGTGAATTTTCCTTGGCAAAGACCCTGCTCCTGCCTGGGAGCTGATTGAGCTTCCGTAGAGCCAATATGTTTCTCAGTTCTCCAATTTAAATTCTGCCAAGAATCTCCTAACGTGTGCCATGAGAAATTCAACCGCACATAAAACCCCATTCATTAAATAAACAGTTAACTAAGCAACCCTTGGCAAAAGGCACAACCCATCTGACATTTGAAGCACTAGGGACCTTCCAAAGGAAATAATTAAAGAATGCATTAAGAAGAAATACCCCAGTGCCGAGCAGCCATAATTGAAAAGTAACAGTTCACAACCTGGAGTTTCTATGCTTTTGGGGGGGGGTCTTTGAAATTAGAAATGAAGAAGAGTTGTGCACTCCCAGTATTTCAACAAATCTAGGAAAGGATACATACTGACCCACTCTTAATGCAATCTAAATAAAACAGCTATTTGCATCAGGCCGTAGTTCTATCAACTCAGTGTGATTATAGAGGCCATCTCATTATTCCTTTGCTGAATTGAAAATTACAAAGTATTCCTTAATGAATACTTTTTGTTTAGTAGACTAAATCTTTCAAAATGTAAAGTTCATGGAGATAAGACACCAAGTTATGAAATTTGGGAAGCAATCAGGTAAACATGAGGATTTGAGGGTGATTAATTACTTCAAAGTATGCTTTTAGAGAAGCAGCCACTTATTTATTTAAATGACCAGCATTCCTGTCTTATACATTTAAGATCATAATAATAACAATAACAGCTACTCTTTACTCAGTGCCCAAGACCAAGCACCTAGTACTGTATTGCTTAAATAATACTATAACATAAATGTTAACCTCATTTGAAAAAGGGGAGAAACTACTTCAGAGAAACTAGAGAACTTCCCCAGGGCAGTGTAGTTAAGTATCAGAGCAGGAATTCAAACCTAAGGCTGTTTGAATCTGTATTCACATCTATATGTATGTATCATACAAAGCATAGCCTTCAGATAATAGTAAAATTACAGGGCATATTTATACACAACTTCTTAGTAACAAGTCTAGTTTGAAAAATAGTTTTATTGTGAGTGTGAAAAAACAGCAGCATTGGCTGTCTTAAATATCAGCTTCCCTTGTTTCCTTTGTGGGTGCTCAGGGAGTCGTGTGATTAAGAAGGAAAGGCCGGCCAGCCAGGGCAAGAGAGGGGACTGTTAAACAATTTGATAATCAGATCTTGAAATCTCAAGTCAATAAGGTTTAATAGAGTTGTATGGCTTTTATTGCTGCAGGAAACTTAATTATCATAAAAACAGCCCTATGGAAAGAAAACAAACAAACAAGTTATACAGTTTATTTCCCAGTCTGGAGACAGGCATTCAGATTCTCTCTTGTCCACTACTTACTAGCCTGACACTAGCTGTGTGTCCTCAGGCAAGTGGCCTGGCCTGTTGAAGAGAGCCATAATAAAGTGGACCACACTTTGCTTTCTCCTGTGCTGAGAGTCATGTAGCCTGTCCTCCAAATCTCTCCAATGGACTGGCCACCCACTCCTGGCATTTTACTGCAAGAAACTCCATCAGGCCTTGTGATTATTGAATTGGAATTAGTGTGTTTATAGTTGCATTTTTCCCTGATTTTATTTTTCTCTACAATTGTATATCTATCTTCCAACTAATAAGGGTTTTCTTGGGCCAGATTCTCTGATGTGTTAAAATCGAAATTATTATAATCACTTATGGATGATAACTTTACAAATAATTATAATAATAGGAATGTAATTCTAAGCAAGATGTAATTTCCTTTTGCTATTCAGAAGTCTCTTTAAGTGAGTTTGAATGAATAATTTGCCACCAGCTTTAGCAGTCTATATTTTGGAAAGCTAAATCAGAGCAACTACAATAGTTCTGCTCTATATATTTATCTTATCTATACAGGAAACAAAACTATATGATATGATATATAAACGTCATTAGAATAATTAATGTAAATGGCTTAGTAGGACAGACCTAACATATATTAGAACACACTATAAAGACATGATAATTAAATGAAGTGGAGATTGATAAGGAAGGAAGGAAGGCAGGCAGGCAGGAAGGAAGAGAAAGAAAGAAAGAAAGAAAGAAAGAAAGAAAGAAAGAAAGAAAGAAAGAAAAAGAAAACTAATGAACAATAGAATGCTCAGGAACAGAACCTTGTACAATATATCTAAGAATTTAAAAATGTGGTAGGTCTTACAAATCAATTAAAAAAAGAGAGAAATTATTCAAGAAATGTGCTGGCTTAAATAAGTTAACTATCTGGGCAGGGGGACTCAATTTGGATCTTCATCTCAAAAAAGAAGAAAAATACTTTCAAAAAGATTAAAAAGTTATACACCCTCACAAGCACATATAAAATTAAGTAGCAAATATTGTATGTAATAATATGTTTATCAAATCTCTCTTGGGGGAGGACTTCCTAAGCCAAAAAGTAATGAACACAATCAAAAAGTAATAGTAGAATCTGGGGCACCTGGGTGGCTCAGTCAGTTGAGCATATAGACTCTTGATTTTGGCTCTGGTCATCCTGATCCGAGTCACGGGATCAAGCCCCACTTTGGGTTCCATGCTAAGCATGAAGCCTGCTTGGGATTCTTTCTCTCTCTCTCTCTCTCTCTCTCTTCCTCTCTGCCCATCTTGTCCCTCCCCACTCTCTCTGTCTCTAAATTAAAAAAAAAAAAAAAGCAACAGTAGAATCAAATGTTAGAACTTTGGCATATCTAAAATAGCATACAGCATGTTATGGTAAATCAAAGTAAAAAGGACCAACTGTATCGTATATGGTATTTTAAATATATACATATATCCATCCTTACCATGAACATACATGTACTGGATGGTATATTATATAGTAATAGCTACCCCTTTAGAAAAATATGAAATTAGATAATGAGAAAGCTTTGCTGAGCTCATGCAAAAGAACATGAATTGGTTAATCCGGACATAACATTTGATGCCAATGCCACTATTTTTGTTATTATCAGTTCAAAGATAATCATCCTTGGTTCATGGGAATATAGGTTCCCTTAAAAAAAAACAATAAAGTGGCCTCTTTTCCTTCATTGAGGCTAGCAGAGGCTTTAAAAAGTTTTGGGATAAAGTGGGCATGCATTGTCCTTATCAGCAGTGCCTGCCAGTTTGGAATAGAAGCTTTAAACCCTCATTTATGATGTTACATTCTGTAAGATTATGAAAGGCTGATGCTGAAAATATCTTCGTCACTTGGTTGCAAAATAGCAGTAAACATTGCAAGTTTATTGTTTCTAGTTAACTTTTCCAGTGTCTTTTAAAATGCCATTAGTAGGGGAAATAACTGTAAGAATTTTTCCCCTCAGGACTTTTATTTTTATATTTGAGTGTCAACTTATTGCGAAGCTATCACGGTTTTAAAGATAGAATTGCCTTTAAATCCGTTACAGTTCCCTTTCTGCCATGTTGCGGAAAAGACGGCAGCTCTTCATTTGTAATTGCTCAAGGGCCTCTCATATCTGATGCCTCTGGTAGAGAGGCAAATGGAACATCGTTCCATTTGTTTGTTTTTTAACACAGTCAAAAAGGAATAAAACACTGAATTCCTCGATACTTGTTCATGATCAGAGCTTGCTGCCAACTGAGACACAGTCCCTTAGCTTATCTGAAGAACCTCAGTTTCCTCATCTGAAAATAGGAGGATTGATCTAGTTTTCAGCTTTTACTTTTTAACTTGGCATCTCAGCTCTCATGTAATTGAAATAGTGGTTCATTTTTCCAATTTTTTTCCCCCAAAGGCATTGCTGAATTACTAAATCTTTAATGGGAGAAAAAGAGACATTCCTATTTAGTAGAGCTCAAGTTCTTTTGCCACACACCCATATGCCACTGAAAGCTTCATTAAATAGAGCTGTTAACCCCGGGACAACACAATCTTTTGCTCCCATGGCTAACTTGTACAGATGGTGCCCAAGGTTGTCTAAATAACTTTAGGCAGTTCACCAAGGATAGAATAATGGAAGGGGAAAGCAAGAGGGTATTTTCTTTTGCTTTTCAAAGCTTCTTTTCATGAATCAGGTGTAGTTGATCATGTTTAATTGAAACTAAGCAAAAAGATTTCTTTCTCTGCATTGCTTAAATAAAATATTGTTATTTTTAGTCCTTTCCAACTTTCAACTAGTTTTTGGTTTGAAATTAATGAGTCACATGCCTTTATTGAGAAATGATGTTATCGTCATCTGTTTTTACATTCCCCAATTAGTTTATTTATTTAGGTAGGGGGAAAATTTCAATTTAGTTGAAAATTTTATCTGCACATAATCTCTGAATAGGATTAGATTATGGGGGGAAAACACCAACTCTGCCCTCCCCACCCCCAAATGAGAACTTTCTTATCTTTCAAAATTCCTTATGTAACTCTTTTAAATCAAATTTCCTGAACGCTAAGTATTGTTTAAAACTTTTTTTTATTGTTTATTTATTTTTGAGAGAGAGGGAGAACAGAATGCTTGCAGGGAAAGGGCAGAGAGAGAGGGAGACACAGAATCTGAAGCAGGTTCCAGGCTCTGAGCTGTCAGCACAGAGCCTGATGCGGGGCTTGAACTCATGAGCTGTGAGATCATGACTTGAACTGAAGACAGACACTTAACCGACTGAGCCACCCAGGTGCCCCTCTTGGTATTGTTTTTAAAGTGATATTGGGCTACTCTGAACAGGGCGTGTGCATTTCCTGTCTGCTACCTCTTCTCTGACTCACGCCCTGCAGCTGGACCCACAGCTGCCTCAACTGTGCATATTCACATTATAAATGGACACTTCTGTGGTGGGACATTCTCAGAAAAGCTAAAATCCTAATAGTCCCTTAGTTAAGTTCAACAAACTGTTTTTTTTTTTTTCTTCATCTTTTTTTTCCAAGCACGTTCTGTGCTAGGCTCTCAGTGTAAGAAAGTGAACAGCATAGGAAACTTGATCTTGGGTAAAAGGACAATAATGAGTGCAGTGATTTTTTCTAAAAAAAGTGACCACTTTGCCTCTACTCCACTCTTACAATTGTGTCTTCATGGTGGCAGGAACATTGGAGAAAATCTGTTTAATTTTCTACTTTCTTTAATAATAAAATAAATCTTTTTTTTTTTTCTTTTGGCTGCCGCCTTTCCTTTGGAGTAAGCCAAGCTTACAAATGCTGATATTTGCTTTTAGGCCAAGACATTTTTTTATTCCAAATGAGTACGACCATCTGTGTGTTTTAGCCAAGAACTCTCTAATTTTTGGAATTATTATATGCTATTAGTATATGTATATTAGCATTTTGGTGTGTATATGATATATGTATGTGTTATCTACTTATCTATTTAGAGATGTATTATATATTCTAATATATATGTATATTTTTCTGGACATTAATATTAGTCTGACATATTACATATAAGCGCGTTTATATTAGGTAATGTATAAGCTGTGTGTGTGTGTTCACATATAGTTCACACATTACTGATAAATATACCAATATCAAACATTTGTGAGAAAATACACTGGTTTATTCTCATACTTTAATTCTAATATTTTAATATATATATCCTAGTATTATATATATCCAAAAAGGCATACCTGTTGAAAAACTACACTATAGTTCTAGAAACAGAAGTAAGCCCCATTACTTAAACTGGATTTGAAGAGACATTTTATTTCATTTTTTTTTAATTTTTTTAACGTTTATTTATTTTTGAGACAGAGAGAGACAGAGCATGAACAGGGGAGGAGCAGAGAGAGAGTGAGAATCTGAAGTGAATCTGAAGATTCTGAAGAATCTGAGAATCTGAAGATTCACAGAATCTGAAACAGGCTCCAGGCTCTGAGCTGTCAGCACAGAGCCCGACATGGGGCTCGAACTCACGGACCATGAGATCATGACCTGAGCCGAAGTCGGACGATTAACTGACCAAGCCACCCAGGCGCCCCTGAAGAGACATTTTAGTCAATAGCCACACAAAAACACACTCTTGCTCAGTTGTGATCTTGGATTCATTTAGAGATATTTTAGGAGCGCCTGGGTGTCTCAGTCGGTTAAGTGTCCGACTTTGGCTCAGGTCATGATCTCATGGTTGACAAGTTTGAGCCCCACGTCGGGCTCTGTGCTGACAGCTCAGAGCCTGGAGCCTGCTTCAGATTCTGTCTCCCTCTCTCTCTGCCCCTCCCTGGCTCATGCTCTGTCTCTCTCTGTCTCAAAAATAAATAAAAAGTTAACAAAATTTTTAGAGATATTTTAATGAGGACAAATGGAAGGAAAGATACTGTCATGTAACTCATAGCAAGATCATCCTTTTGCATGGTGGCAGATAGCTGTTTGATTGTGAATCTTCTGCTTAGCAACTGCTATCAAAACCATAAGTGGAATTACAAGTGAAAACTATAAATGAAATTTCCTGCGAGACAAACACAGAATTTGAAGTTAACATCGTTAGCTTTTCACAGTATTTGGCATGAGCATGATAAAAGACATTCAGCGAGTTCTGTGCCTCCATATATTTATTGATAAAATAGGATAATGTTTTCTATTTCTTAGGATGCTTGTGAGGAGTAAACACATTATACGTATAAATTTCTTATGACAGGGTCTGACAGAAGATAAGTACTCAATAAATCTTAACTGATTCTTGTTGTGGTGACGGTGGTGTTTTTTGTTGATATCAGATGCCACAGAAGTTCTCTCAGGAGTGAAAATAAAAGCGCCAGGCTCCCTAGCTTCCTATATATTTTTCTAGCTAAGAAACCTTATCTATAGGCCAAGCCTTCAAACTGCAATATTAGTATCAGGATACAAAAAGAAGCCCCAGTCTGCTTTGATCTCTTTGATCCTTCTGGTTGCAGTCCTGTTAATTACTTGAAAACAGCAGTCAGCTACTATGTGCCCTGTTAGCTGTTACCTTTGTTACAGCTCCGTTCATTCGCTCTCAGAATAATAATATTGGTATTTATGATAATAACAACATGAACAAGAGCAGCCAGCTGATAGTCACTTGGGCACTTACTCTGTGCCAGGCCCTGTTTTTAGCACTTCCATTGAAATATAATTTATTTTTTTACAATGATCCTAATGTGGTAGATATGATTATTCTATTTTACAGATTAAACTGAGTCTCTGTGGGATTGAAGGACTTGTGCAAGGTCACAGGATTCCAAGTGGGTGAGCTGCAGTTCTCTTGGAAATCGTGAGAACCAAATTCTTGGCCCTTCTTTGTTACTATTCTCAAGAATGGAAGAGAATCCAAGCTCAGATTAGAATAAGCCATTCAAGTTCTCAGGGAGGTCACAACTGAGTCTACATCCCTGCATCACTCCTTGATTTTAAGCTCGGTACCCATTTCATCACCCTGTATGTATACTCTCATAGTTAAGACACTAACTGCCTTGATCAGTGCATGTTAATTAATTCAGGAGCCTCATGAAAATTTCTAAGCTGAAACGTTTATTTGTAACAACAAAAAGTCATTGTGTGAGTAGCAAATGTTTTCCTACTGATCTGCTTATTTCACACACTGCCACTTCCTGTGGAAGGACCTTATCTATCAGCCACCAGTTCTCCAGGACCATCTGTACAAACCTTAGATACATATGATGCTTGATGTGTGTCCGTGTACCTAAAGATGTAGGTGTATATTCCCTTTACCTAATGGATTAGTGTCTCAGTATATCCCCGAGTAGAGAGCAATATCCTGACATCAAAACCACAACTGGAAAAAGGCTAGAAAAAGAGAAGGAACAATAGAACATCTTTTACCTTTGTCCCAAATCCCATAGATTGACAGGGGGTGGGGGGGGGGGGGGGGGGAGGCTCAAGGATTTATAGACATGACATGTTTTTTTTTTCCTTTTCAGATATATATGTTTTATATATAAAATTAAGAAACTGAGAGATAGAGAGGATAGGCAACTGAACTTAGATACTAGCTTTGTGATTAAGCCAAGTCTATACCCAGACGCTCAAACTTACTATTATTTTTTTTATTTTTTAGCCTATTTATTTCCCTTTTTAAAAAAGATTGATATCAAGATCAAATAAAATACTCAGTGACAGCTTACCTCAAAATCCAAACCTAGGGATATAAACACATAAACATATTGCTTCTATTTTTGCATATTTAAGTGTGAGGGACATTTTTAAAATTTTAACAAATGTTGAAAGGAAAAGGTCATCATATCAAAATTTGGAAATTATATGGCAGCTAAATAAATAAATAAATAACAAAAAACCTAGTGTTTCTTATGTTTTTATCCCTGTGGGATTTATGATATGAGCCCATGAAGCAGAGAAATGAAATGCAACATTTTGAATTACTTTTCAAAAAGAAAAAAAAAAAAAAGAAAAATCAATATCCCCAAAGAAATCTTGATTTTATGAACTGATCCAAATGAATGTGCAATAATATCATCTAATTGTCAGGACGTTAGAGTATATAGATATTTTTTGAAAGTTGTAACTATTAAATAAATTACAACTTTTGACATAAATTAAAAAGATATATGAATAATTATAAATTATTGAGAGCCATATTATCTCAGAAAGAAGCAAAAAATAGCTTATACATGAATTTTTGGAAAATTTGGAGTGCTTGCAGTCTACTTATTATTATAATTGAACTACATTCAGGTCATTTTAAGAGTAAGCCTAACTTTCAAAAAGTAGGGTGATTATGGAATCTGGGTCAGATGAAGGAGCAGTGTAGTTTTGAGAGCTATCAGCCTGCCTATCCAAAATTGCTTTTCTGTCTTCTGGAGTTGCCTTTCAAAGAATACAAAATAGGAAGGGAAAAAAAAAAAAAAAAAAAAGAAAGAAAACATCATTTTGCTTCTCCTCAAGATACTTCTTCCAGGAAAATGATTCTACCTCTGGAGAATTTTAACTCGGGTGTTTTTCATTCAAAAAGTAATTTAAACCCTACAATATGAGTTTGAAGGTGAAGTTTTCCAATACATAAACCAGCTTACCATTTATAAGTGAACATGCACAGAAGTTTCCACATTTTCTGGAGAAATAAGCTCAAAATAGCAGCGAGTGTGTGAGACTGGTCTGCAATACCATATTCTGCTTTACTTAACTGCATTTGTAAGTATTGTTAATGATAGTCTATAATCTGGGACTAAGTTTAAAAAGTGAAGGAAGAATTTTATTCAATTCTTAGAAACTATTGAGTGTCTACTTTGTGCCAGGTACTAATCTTGGTGCTTGGCTATGGTGAGCAGGGACCCTGTCTGCCCAAAGCATAGATTGTGGTGGAGATCCATCATCTTTTTGGTGGGGTAGGGAGGAGTTGGAGGAGGTGTGTGTGTGTGCATGGCTAACTCTAAGTTATATGATCATGGGAATCCCTGCTTTTCTTCTCCATCTTCTCGAACCTCCCTTTCCCCGGGGTATCCAATTCACTCATGAGATTGTAAATCACTTGCTGAAATCTGTAGCTAGAATTGCCCCAACCCCACATCCTTCAGTTTTTGGTAGCTGATTTTGGACTCATGAGGCAGTATATGCATTCATATACCTACTTACTCACGTCAGAAACACCCAACTCTGTGGCAGTGGTTCTATTTCATGGGCAATGTGTTAGCATAGGTCAACCTTATCATCTGCATCAATTGGGTCAGAAAATATTATACTCGTTCCTGATCACTACCTTTGTTAAGGAAATCTCCAGATAATAAAATATAAATTACCAGGAAACGTGAAAAAAATACAGGCTTGGGTAGCTTGAAAGTCATGGTGAGAGGTTATAAAACTTGGGACTGTCATCCATGGAAACCATTTTCTCCACTTCTAAAGATCCCCAAAGAAAGACAATCTTGAATCAACTTTCCCAAGGCTTAATAGCTCTTTCTCTCTTCAAGAAAGTATACTGAAGAATTAATCTAATTCCTTTTTGTTATTGCTTAAGTCCATTTTCTCTTCTTTTGTTGTCAATCTACACTTATTGAACAGTTATACATATTTTCTCAAAGAATAATTTGGTATGTTATTCTTTATAATAATCCTCCTTCAAGATAAAGGTACACCGAAATGGGACTAGCATTGGAAAGATGCGGCTTATTTGGTAGGCACCAATCAGGTATAAAATACCAATTATATGTTTGTGCCAAATTTCTTTTTCATTCTAAGTTTATTTGAGAGGGTCGGGGGAGAGGCAGAGAGAGAGTCCCAAGCAGGCTCCACCTGTCAGAGCCCAATGTGGGGCTCGAACTCACAAACCTGAGCAGAAATCAAGAGTCAGATGCTTAACCCATTGAGCCACACAAGCGTCCCAAGTATGTGCTTAATTTCTAAACATTTCCTTATAATAGATTAATTTACCACCATTATTTCTGTGTCTACAAGATGATGGTATTTATTATCATGCAGTTTGATGTAGTTGATATTTATTGAAATCTTACAATGGGCCTGGCATTGGATGATTGCCTTTATGTAGATTCTCTCACTTGCATACATTTTCTTCTTTAACCATTACAATCATCCTGTAAGATGCTGTCTCCCTAAAAGGGAGAAAAGTAAGGCTTGGGGAGATCATGCAGTTAGGTAATGCTGGAGCTAGCATTTGAACTCAGTCTGATACCAAGGCCTACACTCTTACTCTGAAAAATAAAATATCCATTAACACACTATATCAGGAAATTCATTAGCGACACTAACCATTGGCTCAGTTTAGTTTTGCCACAGGTTTGCTATATTGACCTGTTAACTTCACAGCACTAATCAGACACAGGCTGTCTTATTTTTTCTATTATATAAATATAAATGAATTTAGAACTTGTCAGTATTCGCTGCTATGAATTCTTGAATGGCTTCTTAAAATAATTTAGATAGTTAACTGGACATAGATAGCTAATTTACTCTTAAGTCAGTGTGACGTGTATTTTGGAAATGTAATTATGCTTAGTATGCATTTTATAGAGAAAGGGTATGGATCTCTCTTTATCTTAATGTCAGAATGGCTTCGAGTTTGTTAAGGGGATATGATAGCAGATGCCTGATATTGTGAATCCTACCAGTGGATTTGTCCAGTGTACCATTTGGAGTCCAAAAAGCCATAAGAACTATCAGCAAGCAGTCAGAAAGAACCACCCAGCCCATTGAGATGAAGTGCCTTGGGAAATGAGAGTTAGGACAAACTTTGCTCTACATTTGTATACTTTAAAGTGAAACGGAACAGGGGCGCCTGGGTGGCGCAGTCGGTTAAGCGTCCGACTTCAGCCAGGTCAGGATCTCGCGGTCCGTGAGTTCGAGCCCCGCGTTGGGCTCTGGGCTGATGGCTCAGAGCCTGGAGCCTGTTTCCGATTCTGTGTCTCCCTCTCTCTCTGCCCCTCACCCGTTCATGCTCTGTCTCTCTCTGTCCCAAAAATAAATAAACGTTGAAAAAAAATTAAAAAAAAAAGTGAAACGGAACACACGTAGTACAGGTTGAATGGATTTAGAGCAAACATAACATTTCCAGAGTTACCTAACATTATTCAAACAGTTGTTAACATAGGCCACAGGGAAAAAGAGAGCTTCTGCATTTTAGTTGTATTTAATGATTTTTCTGAGAAAATTCAGTATGTTTTCTGCCTCAATTTATTGTGATTATCTTACAAAGTTTATACGCATTGTGACTATGTAGACCATAGAAGAATTCCTGTATTTTAGGTGACTGTTACACAAAGTAATTTCAAATACTTTAGTGGTGGGAAAACTGAAAAACCTTTCTATTTAATAAATGAATTATCATAAGAAAAGCCATTGTCTTGTAAGTTTGACTCTATACACGCTTGAAATAATGAAAGCTGTATACAGATCCATTCAAATTATTTGAATTAACTGCAGCCAGTTTGTATGTGTATGTACACACATTATTTGAAAGAAATTAGTTTGGAATGGTTACTGTTTAATGAGTTGATACTTGATTTTTATTTGGCTGAGAAAGCTATCTCATATATCAAAATGCACTAAACATTATGTTACATGTGTTACAAACGTGTTGAAAGTCATTTAACTGAAGACAAGTTCTGCATATGAAAAGATGGGCCTGGTTTCTCACTGCTATCCTCTGCCCACAGGTTGTATATAAAAATAATGATGTAAGACTGGAATTATCTCGTCTTGCCAAACAAGGAGACCCTAAGATGAAGATCCATGGAGTGGTAGCATTTAAATGTGAGAATGTTGCAACTTTGGACCCAATCACCTTTGAAACCCCAGAGTCTTTCATCTCTTTGCCTAAATGGAATGCAAAGAAAACAGGCTCCATATCATTTGATTTCCGTACAACAGAGCCAAATGGCCTCATCTTATTTAGCCATGGCAAGCCAAGACACCAAAAAGATGCCAAGCACCCTCAGATGATAAAGGTTGACTTCTTTGCTATTGAGATGCTGGATGGCCATCTCTACCTCCTCCTGGACATGGGGTCAGGTACAATAAAAATCAAAGCCCTACAGAAGAAGGTGAATGATGGAGAATGGTATCATGTGGACTTCCAGAGAGATGGACGGTCAGGTAATTTATCATTTCTTCTAACCTGTTTATCTGCTGGAACATGCTATTTACCCCTTGCCACTCCAAAGGAATTAAAACCAAGATATATTAAGATTTCCTGCATTTCTGTCTTTAGGGTAAAGGAAATTTTCTGTTTTTATTTCTGTTTCATATCATATAAGAACCAGAAGGAGCTAATTAATCATTACAGTTGGGCATCAAACCCCAAATGCTCAAATGGCTTCTGGAATCACTTCTCAAATGAACATTTATTGGATAATCAAGTGCCAAATCTTGCAAGACATTTTATCTTGGATTTGAAAATGACAAAATTCAGGGTTCCTGTATTATCAATTATTGCTTATATCATTGGATGTTTGGAGGTGCCTGAAGTGGCAAATACAAAATATGAAAAAAAGAAAATTCAGCAATCCACATATAAATTCTTTAGTGTAATTTTTAGTCCTTATTTTAACTTTTGTCTAAGTTGGGTCTGTGGTATCAAAAACACTTTAATCAATGTAGTAGGATTTCAAGAACACTGGCAAAACTCTGTTGACTTCCAAATAGCTTCCCTTTCTAATGTTTGAATTGAACCAATAGGGATTCTTTCCTCTGGCTTCCTTCTCTGAACTTTTTTCCTGCAAGTGTGTGTGTGTGCGTGTGTGTGTGTGTATGCACGTGCCTGTTGGGGGGAGGGAGGTGTGCATGCACACACACACACACACACACACACACACACACACACATACACACGTGGTTGGGGAAAGGAGAGAGTGTTGTAGGGAAGGCCTGAAGAAATAACATTTACCTACTCTGAAATTGGAGAGTGGATTATGAGGTTTAAGGAATTGACTACCATTAGGTTTGTGAGGGCAAGGATCACCCAGGCAGAGGAAATAGCATTGGTGGAAATCCAGAAAGAGACAGGGAGAGGGGGAGAGAGAGGGAGAAGGGAAGAGGCAACTTATTTTAGGTGCACAACTATATTATTTCTTTTACTTTCTTCACCCTATGCTCCCATGCTCTGATTGTTCTTATCACTTACAAATCAAATAAGCTTCTTCTAATAGAAGAAACTCTTGGGGCACCTGGGTGGCTCAGTCGGTTAACCATCTGACTTGGACTCAGGTCATGATCTCACGGTTGGTGGGTTCAAGCCCCATGGCCGGTTCTGTGCTGACAGCTCAGAGCCTGGAGCCTGCTTCAGATTCTGTGACTCCCCCTCTCTCTGCCCCTCCACTGATCATGCTCTGTGTTTCTCTGTCTCTCAAAAAATAAATAAATGTTAAAAAAAAGTTTAAAAAGAGGAAGAAGACAACGCTCCTCTCTTCCCTTCCCGCATTTCCTTATTTGCTTATATACCATACCATCTACTCTGGATTTTCCACTGAATATAAGCTTGACGAAGGCATTTCTTGTGAGTCTGAATTTCTTCCTTTATAAAACATATTGGGAAGGGCCCAGTATTGACTGACTCCTAAACTCAATGAAGCAGGATTAACAGTGATAGGACCTAGGATTCTATACTTTTGCAAAGCTTTCCAAGGAACTTAATGATCAGCTGAGTATGGGAACCACAGTCCAGAGGACACTTAGTGCTTCTTTCAGATTCGTAATCTGTGATCATCATCCTATTTTAGGAGGGCTGTGCTGCAGCCCTGTGGTGAGTGCTCCTTTCACAGACTCCCTTGTCGCTTGATTACTCCCAGTCTCCCTGCAGCAGAACTGTGTCCTGTTTCACTCTTAGTCATGCCTCGTTTTCCTGTGTATCTATCAAGAAGAATGTGACAGACTTCCTAGAATATATATATGTTATATATTATATTATATTATGTATATTACATATATAACCCAATAAAATAAAGAAAGGGAATGAATGAGAATTCAGAAGGAGGTGTTGGTGAGGGTGGAAAATTGAAAGAAGGTCAGAACCCATTGCTCTGATCCTCAAATTATCTCAGAGACTATTTCTGATTCATCCCTCTCAGGAAATTTGGTCTCCCTCCACATGGAAGGTTAGTTACCATCGTGTGCTATCTGTGCTTATTTTATCATTTCTCTACAGTGTCTTAAATGACTGTGAGGAGACAACTCTTTTTTCTTTTTCCTACTGTACTATGCTGATTCCATTAGAAAGTAGATTCCTTTTTTTTTTTTTTGTCTCTTTGTTTTTTTCTGATTTAAGCTGAGTGGACACTGATGGGAATACAGAAATACAGCAATAGAGTACCTCCTTTTCACGTCCTCCAGCCTGTCTTATTTCTACCAAAGTTAGCAGTTGACTGGCTACTTGGAACTTTCTAACCGAAGTCTTAAAAAGAGGATTGGAGCATTGACTAATCTTGTGCTTTGAAATATTAACTTGTGGATAATATAGTTTGACTTAAAATATACCTATAATAAAATTTTTAAATTAATCTCAAATATCTACATATATAAAGGGCTATGTATACACACACACACATATGCATATATAAGAAAGATTAAAGGAAAATAAATCCAGTCATTATTCATTTGATAATCATAATTTATGCTAGTCTTAGGTGATGATGTAGTCTAGTTTCCCAAGTTCCTTGGATGACCTATTACAATAAGGATCAGTTAAATACCTTAATCCTGAGGCCAAAGAAAATTTACCTTTTTCTTTCCTGTTTAAGTTCTTTAATTCTTCCAAATTGCCTATGGTTTATTAACTGCCCTGTTTGTCCCCTCATTGCGAAAGGTCAAACGCAGAGAATATTTGTGTTAATTTAGAAAGTTCAATACTGTATGGGAGGAAGAGACATGCCTGAAGAGGTGTAATTTGCATTAGGAAAGAAAATAAAACACCAGATTCCTGTTGAAATCCAAAGGAAAGATAAAGTTAGTATGCTTGGTGATGTTTGGATGGTAAAGTACTTTTATGTGATTACTATTTCAGATTAGTGAATTGAGACAAACGCTACAAAAACCAAAGCTTGTTAGCTAAACCAAGTTCTGCCCTTTACTGAAGTGGAAAAAAAAAGAGTCCATTTTATGTTGGCCTAGCTCAAGGGAGTTTAATGCAATGTTAATAACTGCAGCTGTTAATATTTTATATATAGTATTTTAATTAAGTTCTATATTTGCACACTGCATTGGTTTGGTATGAAGCAGCCTTTTAAAAATTGAGTGAATAGCTCTATGAGCTTTTATTTTACTTAAAGGATATTTCTGAATCAGGTTGGTGAAATACTAAGATTTATAGTTCAGTTGAAACTAATAAACTTACAATTTCAAGAAATAATTCATTTTATTCATTTTTCACACCAGTTATATTCAGCGGCTATACGAAAATTAATTCTTAGTATAATGTGGGTAAACAAGGCTTCTACAACAAGAGGTCAGTGTGGTCCGCTTTCTGACTCATGGATGATGAAGTTTGCTTGGGATACTCTTTAGCTGAATATATAAAAATATTTAATGAGCCATTTTCTCTGTTATTAAAGTAGAGGGAGCTTAGGGCTGAGAATTATTCTTTCTACCATTGATCATAATGTTAGTAGGAATAAAGCCATGGCTATTAATTGGATGCCAGTAACTCTTGGTTACCTTCATCAGAGGAAGGGTTAAAACAGACTGAATTTTTAATATTCCCTGAACACTTTATAAAGTAAACTTATATATGAATGAGAATGTCTTATTCCTGGTCCTGGTACTTTCTTTTTCAACAGTAATTGTTTACTAAATATTTGGTATAAGAAAAAATAATAAAAATGTGTGAGTGGCTCAGTGCCAAACCACCCCTCATATTCTAAAACAAGTAGATCATCTTTATAGTTGAAAAGTAATAGCTCTCTTTTAGTTGTAATGCAAGTTTGTAAGGAATTCACATTACTTCCTGAAAGCAGTTTACACAATATAAGATAACAGGTGCTGCCCTTTTTTAACGAATACAATGCCATACTCCAAGCCCACTTGTCAAAAAAAAAAAAAAAATGCAGTGAGGAAGTGACACAATTGTTAGAGAGCTGTGGCAAGCCTGGTACAAAAATGACAAGCTCTTAAGAGAACAGAGCTGCTATCCTCACTTATTCATGAGAACCCTGTATCATTTAGCAAACATGTAGGTAGAAGGAAAATTAATCATAGGGAAGCCATTCACTCCTTTCTACAGACTGGGGATGTGCAGCCACAGTAAGCATGCAGTGACAAGGAAGATAGTCGCCAGCACTGCCCATGTTTCTGACAATTTGCCTGTCGGTCCTTTGCTTACTAAAAGGTTGGTATAAGAGCCCCTTGTTCGATGAGAAATATTGCCTACAGATGAAGACCTTTCTGGAACTTGATTTTCAGCACCATTAATTGTGTTAGGCTATATGACCCCTCTTCCATTCTGTGACATGGGAAAGAAAGAGACACTTTAATCCCCCCACTTTGCCTGCTACTTTTGGCCACAGCCTGGCACACCGTAACTCCTTCCATCACCCACTTAGTCTGTGACCAGTGACATGGGACCTAGTGGGCTGAGCCATGAATGGCATTTTCAGATGCTGCACTTGACTGGCAAAGGAGGAACCATACAAAGTGCAGGCATGATTTCCTGGGTCAGAGTGTATGATTTGAGTGCTGCAGAAAGGGAATATCCTCAATGGGTAGCTTAACTACTTAACAGAGCAAAAACCCCTAAGTTGCTGAGTTAATGAATCTGATTGAAGAGGCTCATTACTCTGCAAACTTTGTAGGACTTAGAACTGAACATTTCCATACCAGCCCCTCTTCCCTTTCTAGGGTTCCCCTTTCTCTCTCTTTTGCTCCCAAATTGAACATAAAATAACTGTCCAGGTAGTTAGCTAAAGTGTGAATTGTGCTAAAATTAGACTGAGGTTAATGACTGTTTTCTTGGGGCATGAATATTGTTTAAATTTGTGTTAAGCTCTTTGGCTCAGTCAAGGGTATCCTCTCAAGCATTTTTATAGCAAACTGCCAGTTTTTTTTTTCAAACCATCATTTCACATTGAAATCAAAGAGAAAACTCATTATTATTGTCAAATTCTGCTTGTATACAGCAGAGTACAGCAGATTGTATCAGTGGTTATTCATGGGTAAGCCTACATTTAACAGCTAAGAAACCATTGATATTTGAATTGAAGTCACAGAGTTCCAGTTTAAGAACTAGAAATTA
Organism: Herpailurus yagouaroundi; assembly: GCF_014898765.1. Classification (NCBI taxonomy): domain Eukaryota; kingdom Metazoa; phylum Chordata; class Mammalia; order Carnivora; family Felidae; genus Herpailurus; species Herpailurus yagouaroundi. Next base: position 10,254,038 of record NW_024412441.1, read on the forward strand.
CAGTGGGAAAGGCACAAGGCTCTCTCCAGAGCACATAATTAGAGGTTTATAGTAATCACTGTTTGATGTGAACAGCACTTTCTAGCTATCTATTACCAGCACTGATTTCTGTGTGCACCATTCATGAATCACCACACTTAAACATTTCCACTTGAACAACCATTAGACGATTTCTCTGTTTAGGTCTTGATTTAAATTTGCTCTTTGACTATAAACATTCCTCCCATACCTCTACCTAGTAGCTTGTTGCAAACACTGAAATAGTTTTAAGCAATTTTATAATATTTTTTCTACAAATGTCTATAAGGCACTACACATCAATGGTAAAACTGAAGCACTTTATCAATAATATATTAATTATTCGACGATCCTGATGACTAGATGGAGCCAATTTTGCATAAAATAGATTGTTTTATTAAACTGATGCTTATATTTCTTTATTTTGAACATATTTAAAAAGAAGTCATAGATTTTATTTCCCCCCAAAATATTTTGAGTGTTGCACAAATTCTTCCAGTCCTTGTTAACATGTGCATATATATTTTACATATGACATACTTAGTTGCCATTACTATATAATAAACATAATTCTTCATTGTAAGTATGATCATAGTAGACAGGTATAATTGACCGGTTATAAAGATATGAATATTCAGGCTCCTATAACGATTAAATTTTCTGTAATAAATGAATAAACATTTGGATTGTAAATTGGCATCTCATATTGGCAGAGCTATACAGGTAGCATTCCATATCCTGTGATATTAAATATCTTGTAGACAATTACTGACTGATTATTTTATACATCAGTCCTATGGGCTTGGTAAATCCATCAAACCCAGAGAGATGGAACCTGCTGTCTCAATCTACTTAATCTCCTTTCCTGGCCCAACAGTGTAAAGGGCAGACCCTGGACTATGGTGTTAGTTGCACTGTGGGACCCTGACCACACCCTGCAGCAGTGACAATCATTGTGGCGTGTGGAGAAGAAACCTGTGGAAATTCTGCACAATAATATTGTAACTTCAATATTTTAATCATAAAATATGCTACCAGATTGATGTTTACAGCTGTCCATCATTGTGTTGGAGAATTTTAAAAATTTGTGTGTATACATATGTTACTATGAGTGAGTATGTATGTTGGTATATGTGCATGTGCTTAACACATGGCATGTACATAACATATAAATACAAATATATGCTATTGGTGAAAATGTTCAGGCAGTTCAAAAAGTGAGTGAGAGTTTTCACATGTCACACACCCCCCTCTCTAGTTCATTCCCTCCGTCATAGGTAACCACTAAAATAATTTGATTTTGATAAATTTCCATGTATTTTTCCTTTGTATCAATATAGCTATACATACATTTACATATATAAAATAACTGTGTGTGTGTATATATATATATATACATATATATATATATATATACACACACACACACAAGACCATTCTTCATCAATTATCAGGTAACTGAAAAAGCCTACTGAAAACTTTTTCTGAGCCATTATTCATAGTGACATCATGTATCCTAGTTTGAACATATCAGTGTGTACTTAGTCCTTCTTTTGTTGATGAACATTTGACTTTTTACTTTTAAAAATTTCACTGTTTCAAAATAATTTAAAAAGAAAATTTTCATGTTAGGTCTTTGTGTATATTGATCAGAATTTTTATAGGATAGATTCTAAGAACTAGAATCACTGGGCCAATTGCATTTTTAATTTTGAAAGATAATGACAGGTTATTTTGCTAATTGGCTGTTGGTTTCCACTTGTCCATAGTACACGATGTGCCCTTTTCCTCCTCATTATTTCCCCTTACAGGATATTATCAAACTTTTAAATTTTGTTCCAAGATTTATTTTTTCATATACTGGTTTAATTCTTGAAATCCCTGGCTCACAGCTGAATCCAAGTAAGCAGAAAACACATAGGAATAAGCAGAAAGCAATATTAAAATTGTATTTTTCTTTTGTTTTTAAATAAATTTATTTCAGTCCCTATTATAAACCTAACACATGATATTATGTTTTTAAAAGACACAGAAAACTGAAAGAAAACCATTCACTCATAATCCACTCATATCCCAAACTCCCATTGTTAATATTATGGTTCATTTTTTTTATCTTATTAGAATTCTATAGTTTGCATTTTGCATCATACCATGTAATTGATGTTTCCTTCTACTTTTATCACTTACTTATATCGTGCCTTGTTACTGAGTTTGAATTTGTTAATACAATATGAATTTGACAAGTAAATTTGTAAGTTTGTGGAATCTGATTCTCTTCTGCAATGAGAAAATGAAGCAGAATTACAGAAAAATAAAATTTGTATGTAACTAAAATTTATTTGAGGTAGTAATTTAAGAAAATTTTATTCAAAAAGGAACCTTTTTGACTACCAAGTCAATTCCGTTATTTTTCATAACAGCCACATTGAGGCCTGGTGAATCCAGTATGGGTCCAGCTTGCCAGCTACTTAGTTACACAAAAGCTAGAGTATGAAAGTCGGTTTCCTCTGACCCGGCAAAACCATTCTCCATTACAGCACACTATTTCCTACCTCCCATTTCCTGGTCCCTTAAACTTTTGCAGGAATTTAGAGCATAAACCAAATATTCTTATTTTTAATCTCCCCTTCAGTCCATTCTTCTTTTCACCCTGAAAACTAATCTTTAGGAAGTGAAATATCCAAGAAAAATTAGATGGAAAAAAAAAAGTGGAAACTAATAGGTTATAAATAAATACCAGATGAAATTGGAAAGCTGATTTCCATTTTTATAAACTCAGAACTGTTCTCAACAGTTTTTCCCCTTTAATGTGTACTTTTGCATAAAGCATGAATTCATTAGTAATGCTTCATGAATATTCTTAAATAAATATTACTTTGTCTATTTATCACCTTTGTCTTACCCTTTGCATATGCAACAAAAACAACCAGGTTAAATATTAATATAAGTTAGTGTGATTTCTATATTAAGATTATAAAAGTCATATAAGTGTATAGAAATATATTTATTTTTTAGCTGAAATTGTATTTCTTAAGGCAAAATAACAAGGTGCTTTGGATTCTTAAATATTGAAGCATGAAACACTGATCCAAAGAAGTCCCCAAATTCCATCTACCAATTTTAATAGTTCAAATATAGCAATGTTTACATAAAATTTAATTTGCCAAAAACTTTAAATGTAATTATAGTGAAAGAAGGTGAAATGTATGGAATAATCAAGCTATTCCAAGAGAACACATGAATGGGTGTAATGTCTGGAAAAAGATAGAGGGGATAAACCAATAATATACCTAGATTTTTATTCTCTTAAAACTTTATTTACATGTGGTCCTAACTCAGCGTTTTGAAAATTCTCCTATTCTGTTGATATATACAGCTGTAGCAACTACTCCATTTTCTCTAATTATCAATAAACAAGGTTTAAGTATTTATTTTATGTTTTCTTGGTAACCACCCCTTTTATAACTCAATTGTAATGAAATAGACACTTAGGAACCTTAATATCAAAATTTCACTATGGTCATATGTATGTGTTAAATTGGTATAAATAAATTTAGTGGTTCTGTGATGAGTCTTTCGCTTAGGTGAAAATGTCCTTTGAGGGGCGCCTGGGTGGCACAGTCGGTTAAGCGTCCGACTTCAGCCAGGTCACGATCTCACGGTCCGTGAGTTCGAGCCCCGCGTCAGGCTCTGGGCTGATGGCTCAGAGCCTGGAGCCTGTTTCCGATTCTGTGTCTCCCTCTCTCTCTGCCTCTCGCCCGTTCATGCTCTGTCTCTCTCTGTCCCAAAAATAAATAAACGTTGAAAAAAACAATTAAAAAAAAATGTCCTTTGATTCATACCAATAATAAAATCTGTAAGGAATTTGGGATTCAAATCGCTTATCAGAAATGTGTATACTTCAGGACATTTGCATATGTCTAAATGGGAGATAAATGGCTAAATGGGAGATAAATAGAAATATAATAGAAATAGAAATATTAAAAAACAAAAATATAATGTAAATATCTGAGTTTTACTCAGTAATAACGTGTAATTATTATTCAAGTACAGTTTTTAGGGGCACCTGGTGGCTCAGTCAGTTAAACGTCCAACTTCTGGTTTTGTCTCAGGTCATGATCTAATATTTCAAGAGATTGAGCCTCTGTGCTGACAGCACTAAACCTGCTTGGTATTCTCTCTCCTCTCTCTTTCTACCCCTTGCCTGCTCACACACTCACTCACTCACTCTCTCCTTCTCTGTCTCTCTCACTGAAAATAAATAAACTTAAAAAAATAATTTAAAAAATAAATCCAGTTTTTACTTTGTGAACCTTCAGAATATAAACATAATTGTTTCCATTCCCACATAAATTAAGTTCTGTTTCTTTCTTGCCATCTTTTAAACAAAGACAGTCTAAAATATAAGTGCATATGCATCGGCAAAGCCTGTAGAGAGCATAGTAGTTGATTTTTAGTCATGGTTGTGTCTATTATGTTTTTATGGAAAATATTTTAATGAATGATATCTGATATATGCATGTGTTCAGTGTAACTTCTTACCTTGAATCCAGAGCTAAATTAAAGTTCTAGCTCCTCCTGGATTGTATTTGAGTTGAGGTTAGGATTATATTCCTTTTGCTTTCCCTCTGATCTTGCATTACGTCTTCCCATGAGACCTCTAAAATTATCTCTCCGAGGGACAATGAGGCGCTATGGGGAAAGTATCCTTATCTTTTATGATACTAACTACTCAATCATTAGTTTTTGAACTGTGGGTTACAGCCTGTTAATTGGTCCTGAAATTAATTTGGTGGGTCATGTCTAGCATTTATATTAAAAAAAATTATATAAGAAGAAAATCAGAGTGCCTCAGAAGTAATAGAACTATTCACCGTGTGTGTGTGTTTGCATGTATGCGCTGGGGTGTACAAAAACCGTTGATTGATTTAGGTGTTGTGATCAGAAAACTCCAGGCTAATCACAAAATTATAGTGAATATCTTACTCTGGCTGCAACAAGCATATTTATAAAAACATATCAGAATTTTCTTACAATACTTTATTCAAAGCAGGCACTAACACACCATAGATAAAAATAGGGAGACCCAGTCACCGTGTCCCCACGCTCAATTTCTGCGTGATTGTGTGAAATACCTGTCAGAATGAAGACACCGTCACTGTGGAGACTACATAGTGTACTGAGCTGTGCTGTCTCTGTGGGGCAGATGAGAGAGTGGGTGTTATGCCAGCCACTGAATCCCTCATCTCAAGAATCCTCCAGGCACCCTCTTGGTGCAGACTTCTCACACCACCTGTAAGGGCAAGACAGCATTTCCAAGTGTTTTTATCTCCTGAGCTGAATCCATCTTGTTCCATGAATAACAAGGTATATGGGAAAATTACATATTTTTTTTCAAACGTAGCCCACTCTTGTAAAACTTTGTCGTTATTCACTTGCTCTGTGTCTCCTAACAATTGTCTCTCAATATCATATGTTCATTTCTAAGAAGCCTTTTGAACTAATTAGAAAACAGGGAGTGGAATCCATCTCCCTTTTGTCTTAAAACACAGAAATCACCGGGCACCTGGGTGGCTCAATCTGTTAAGAGTCCAACTTCGGCTCAGGTCCTGATCTCGCAGTTCGTGAGTTCGAGCCCCGCATCGGGCTCTGTGCTGACAGCTCAGAGCCTGGAGCCTGCTTCAGATTCTGTGTCTCTCTTTCTCTCTGATCCTCCCCTGCTTGCTCTCTATTTTTCTCAAAAATAAACAAAAAGAAAAAAAAGACAGAAATCACTGTGTTCATTACATACAATTTCTTGCTTAAAAAAATATATGTGTATATAATATTAATGTCCACCTTTCCTTGTCATTAATACTCTTGCTCATCATTTTTTAATTTTTTTTCTAAGGATTTTCTGGGATCTGTGTGCTCCTGAATGAGTTTTCTATACACTTGCACAAATATGAACTGTAAAAGTGAACGCTTCACTCTTTTGCCTTTTTGCTGCCTCCTTAAGAAATACCTGCTATCCTCCCCCTTTGGAAGGCCAAAATAGCAACGCTTTTGAGTGTTTCTCCCCTAGGAGCTTTCTCTATTTCTTTCTGTGGAAGTCTAGAGAGACAAATGTCCTCGTAATAACTTGGCTGCCTGTGCATTCGGCGTCAGTGGCTTCTATGCCCTTCTCTCGCACAAAGACAGATCCCATTATGCTGCCTGTATTGAGAAGCGCCCCTTCTGCTGGGATTTGGAATGCTCCTGAGCACAACACGGAGGCCAGCAGCCCTGCATCCTCAGTTACATGCACGTTTCACATTCATCACAGGCCGTATTTTCACCTGGGGGTGGACCTTAGGTTTTCTGTGAAAGAACTAAAATGCATCATCCTACCTGTCCTCTACCTCTACTAGACTCTGCCTTTCTGTCCCTCCCTCTGTACCCCATCTTCTGTCTCTTGGCCTTCTTTGTGTGCCTGCTGCCCCCCAAATCCCTGAGACTCTATGTCGGCAGCGAGCATGGCACCATACAGAGATCTTTCTGGAGATAAAATATTGATGGAATTTTGAGTAATTTGGTGGTACATGGTGGAAATTATAATAAGAAACTGCCTTCTGTCTTTCATTTTTTTTCTTTAATGGGTTCCACAATTTTTTTCTATGATTCTCAATTAAGTCCATGCTAATGCCTACCTTTTCTTCCTATGCTTAAAACCAGCATTCCTGTATATTTGTGAACTAATTGATTTATTTTCCTCTTACATTTGGAGTGAGGGGGGACAAAACAAAACTTGTAGATTTAGATGAGTAACTAGCTGGAATTAAAAATTTAAAAAAAAATTTTTTTAATGTTTATTTATTTTTGACACAGATAGAGACAGAGCATGAACGGGGGAGGGTCAGAGAGAGGGAGACACAGAATCCGAAATGGGCTCCAGGCTCTGAGCTGTCAGCACAGAGCCCGACGCGGGGCTCGAACTCATGGACCGTGAGATCATGACCTGAGCTGAAGTCGGACGCTCAACTGACTGAGCCACCCAGGCGCCCCTGGAATTAAAAATTTGTAAAAAGTAAACAGCCAGTTTGACTTCGTTCTTGTGATGAATCATGACACACATTTATGTAATGCTTATTATAAACCAGATACTTTACTAATATTATTTTATTTAACAGAGCAACCATAAGAGATATGCCAAATTATTACGCCCATATTATTGATGAGTAAACCAAGACCATAGAGTTTATCAGTAGATTGATACAGCCGAGAGTGATGAAGTCGTTTTCTTTTTTAAGTTTATTTTTGAGAGAGACAGAGATAGCATGAGCAGGGGAGGGGTAGAGAGAAGAGACAGAGAGAGAGAGAGAGAGAGAGAGAGAGAGAGAGAATCGCAAACAGGGGATCGAACTCATAAACTGTGAGATCATGACCTGAACTGAAACCGAGTTGGATGCTTAACCGACTGAGCCACCCAGGTGCCCCTAAAGTCGAGTTTTGACGTAGATGATCTGTCAGACTGTTGTGTTCAATAAAAGCAATCAAGTCAGTTAAAGGTGGGGCCATACAACTTTTTTTTTTTTTTTAGTGTGCAGCTGCATACCAGCTTTTTTTTTTTTTTCAACATTTATTTATTTTTGGGACAGAGAGAGACAGAGCATGAACGGGGGAGGGCCAGAGAGAGAGGGAGACACAGAATCGGAAACAGGCTCCAGGCTCTGAGCCATCAGCCCAGAGCCTGACGCGGGGCTCGAACTCCCGGACCGCGAGATCGTGACCTGGCTGAAGGCGTACGCTTAACCGACTGCGCCACCCAGGCGCCCCGCTGCATACCAGCTTTGAAAATGAGCACTAACGAACGTGAATCTGACTTTATTCAAAAGAGTAATGTAGAATGTCAACTTTGTCTCTTTCTTTCTTTATTGACTGAACTATTGGAGAGGGATATAGAATGCCAATTACTCTTTCTTTCCTTCTTTTTTTAAATCTTCCTTTTCTTCTTTTCTTAACTGTTAAAGGCTGACAAACACTCTTTTTGGCTCTACACTTTGGTGTCCATTCCTAAATTCAAATGGAATCATTTTAATTACGGTCTGCCTTATTTCTACAGATTACTGTTCACTCCCCTGGGAAGTATAAGGCACACCAGGAATAGAAACAAAAATCAGAAACATCTTTCCTCAAGGAGTGTACCCTTAGGAAGGTGAAAGAGGGAAAGGGTGATTTTTAGAACATGTTGCACCCTGTAAAGACCTGTGTGTTCTCTTGTCTCTGCAACAGGTACCATTTCTGTCAACACGCTGCGCACACCCTATACTGCTCCTGGCGAGAGCGAGATTCTGGACCTGGATGATGAGTTGTACCTGGGGGGCTTGCCAGAAAATAAGGCTGGCCTCGTCTTCCCCACCGAGGTGTGGACTGCTCTGCTCAATTATGGCTACGTGGGCTGCATTAGAGATTTGTTCATTGATGGCCAGAGCAAAGATATCCGGCAAATGGCTGAAATTCAAAGTACTGCTGGAGTGAAGCCCTCCTGCTCAAGGGAAACAGCAAAACCGTGCCTTAGCAACCCCTGCAAAAACAATGGCATGTGCAGGGATGGGTGGAACAGATATGTCTGTGATTGTTCCGGAACAGGCTATCTTGGCAGGTCCTGCGAGAGAGGTAGGATTCTGAAAACCAAGAAGCTGACTCCCCTGAGACGAAAAGTGTATTAAATGTTGACCTCAAACCTTAAACTGACCATGGAAACGTAATGCATGCTCTGCAGAGGTAGACTGCAAGCCTAGCAGCCACCTCTGACGTATTACTGATGAGTTCTAAATGATTTTCAGAGGGCCTGATTCTGGGAAGACACAGCTTTTCAGTATGTTGCAGGAGTAAATATTTGGGTCTTTCGTATCCTCCAGAGTATGGGCCTAAGATGTAGAATCGACAACAACTGCTTTCCCTTTTGCCTAGTTTTTAAGTTCAGGAAACCAGAAAGTAAAGAAGGCATGAATTAGAGATACTTATGGCATTTAGTGCTAATATCTGTGCCAAAAACAAAAATAGCATTTGAAGCAAACTAAGTTGTAAGTTGCAGCTTCTATTAGCCCAGCTCGTTTCACTTCAGTCAATTTACTGAGTTTGAAATTTAGAAAGTAAGGTGACTTTCAATCGTCTAATTTACACCAGCATTTTCAGATAACTTCAAAGACACTTACCTTTGCCTAGGACCTAAGTGATCACAGAAGATTTATTTACCCGTGTGATATTAACACTTTGTGTGTCCGTTGAACTTCTGAGCAGCTGCCTCCCTTTCTTCACTAGTAGGAAGCAAAGCCACACTTTTTTTTTTTTCTCTCCCTCTCCTATAAGAAGGAGAAGAATAGGGATTAAAAGAAGAATGAAGCGTGGGAGCTACCACTGTTCTTCTGCAGAGCAAGGGGGGGAGAGCAGAAAAAAGAACGCCCTTCCATCGACTTAAGAGTTTCAGATAAATGCTTTATCATTATACCCACTGGCAATCATTTTCAATATGGGACAGAAAAATCAATATGGAAAACTCTTGACGAGTCGTTCCATTGTCCTTTCATGCTCCAAATAACATTGCTTGTATTAGATATTTAGTCTGAAATACCTGGCCTCTGTTACTTAAACCATGCACATTTAGTCTTCCTTTTCCCCTTTAGTCCTGAAATACTTTAATTTGTTGAAGCTCATGCTTCCTAGGGAGAAAAAAATAGTGATTTCCACAGTCCAAATTTGAACAATGTGACTTCCGTTGTTTATCTTCATAAAGAGGTTCATCAGCTTATCAGTTCTATTATTAACATTAATCAATATAAACTTAAAATAATTTAATGACCTAATAATCTTAAATTACCTACCAAATACTATCACTGTTCTGCACTATACAGTTAGATAGGTCAGTATATAGGTAAGTATTTTAATCACATAGATTCATTCTTTATCCTAGTACCTAAGTGCAGTTCCTGTAAATTGTCATTAGAGGTTAGCTGTTTCTCTGTAGTTTCACTTGTAAGGTGTATATTATCTGTGGATTCCCTCTTCTCATTTCCCTGTCTAATTTCAGTTTATTTGTTTCTATAGCTTGGTCTTAAAAGCTGCCGAAAGGGGCCAATAACAACCACCAAAAAAGGCGACAAAGCTCGTAAGATCTATTACAAGTTAGACATAATGCGAGATTAGCAGAGCTGTATGATTTAAGCTTTGTTTTCCTTTTAATCACTCAGAGAGCTGCCAGTGACTCTGAGGCCTCCTGCTTAAGTGAAGGTGGAGAAGAGTAGAACTGAACTGTCGGTTCAGTTACAAAAGCCTTTGGTTGAATGTGCACGGTGTACCACCCTGTGGCAATACCCCGCTACTACATATGGCAGAAATAATAGAAATTGTCAAGCTTCCTGAGCCAGAATGAGGGAAAGGGGATATTTATATTTTGCAATAATTAGAAGGAGGGGTGGCAAGCATATGTAGATTTGCAAATGAGAATTTAATAGCAAGCTTCATCACCGGGATGCGGCATACAGTTTTATCTGACAGGTGGCTAGAAATTTCTGCGCATTTCTTTGTCTCCACGTTGGTTGTCTATTGAAGAGAAAATGGTCATTTTTGTATGATGTTTGTTTCTGGACTACCCGGCATATTGTTATAAGTCTTTGTTTTTCAAAATTAATTTTCTTGCTAGCATTATGGTATCTCCTGAGCACACTGGTGATGTGGAAAGCTTGTCATGCTTAATACCACAGAATCTGGCTGCTGTCCAGTTCCCAGTTATGCCCTACTTCAGTCAACACATGATCATGTCCAACCCCTGGGGTTTCCAATTCAAAAGAAAGAACTTTGACTGTGATTCTTCTCCAGATAGACTCTGATCACATATGGCTGTTAATCACATAAGAGTTGATTGACATTTGAAATTTAAAATAATAATAATAATAAAGGTACTAATGAAGTCTATCTTACTCTTAGTGAGCAATAATTGATAATTTATAAAGATTATTGTTCAAAGTAATTAAAAAGTGTGTTCAAGTCCTTGGACCATGCAGCACAGGGAATGATACTGCAATCACATTACAATAGGAAATTTTCATTCTGCATTAAGTAAGCAAAGGAATTTATAAGAAAGAAAGAGTATTTGCTGACTTAGACAACGAGGAAATAGTATTTTAAGTGTATTGATCCCATAAGGGATAGTAATATAAAAATAACGTTCAATTGGACACAAAGTAAATTCAGCATTTTCCCTCCCACTTTATTTTGAATAAAGCTGAGAATTTGTGGAGACTTGGCCGAACAGAAATTATTCTTGGTTATGTGTACATGTTATAATCAGAGGTCTGCTTTATACTTGTTTGTTAAAACTCTAACAGATGGAGGGACAGATGTCAGAGCAATATAATTTGGCTCCCTGTCTGATTTTCATCGTTGCGCACAATATGTGACTGCCTTTCGGCAAAACTGAGCCCAGGTGTACACTTTAGACAGCGAGAAGGAATAATACAGAAAAGCAAATTTATCAAACTTAACGACAAGGGGGAAGGAGATGCAGGAGACAAAGCTGAAACTTTTTTCTTCCCCTGTGGAAAGTATTGTATTGGAATTAGCCTTTTAAAGTCCTCGTTTGTGTTCTAAGTGGTAAAATGATTTTACTAATGTGAAAGGATGCTGCCAGATAGCATAACCTTCAAATGTCAGAATGCTGTTTACCATTTATTTGGCAACTCTAGACTCCAACCTTGTGCATTTTCCACTTCTTGTCTAATTAAACATTAACTCTAATTATGAGGACTCATTTACGTGTTCATCTGTCATTTATCAACAAGTTATTTTCACATTGAGAATTATTTAACCTGTACTCAAGTTTTATTACTTTGCTATGTTATTTCGTCCCTGCAGTTTTTTTGGAGAATGTTATGGGCTAATGATCCTGATTATTGTTCTACTTCAGATTGTATTTCATACTATATTCATGATCCACTGTCAGCCATCTATATTTCTAAATAGTTTTTAATCAAATGAAGCTACATTTTATAGATTATAAATCATTTTTAAATGTGATTATTGAATAATAGAGACTGCTTTACACAGTAAATGAATAGAGGAGAAAAACTAACAACATTTTCATTCTTTTATCAATATGATACCAAAGTAAATGAGCAATTCATAATGATTTTTAAATGTCTATTCAGGTGTTTGTACTCTATAGATATGGACGATGTTTAGCTATGGTTTAGGAAAGTAAGTAGTAAAGATCACATTTCTTTTATGATTATTCAAGAAATACTTTTTTTCCAGAGTTCACCACAACTTTATAATGATGCTTTAATTATTTTTTTTTAGTAAACTACTAGTAGCTTTTTTTTAGGAAGCTTCTTATCTAATAATAAAAATATGTGTTACAATATAGAAACTCTATATTTTAAAATATTTTAAAAATCCTATTAAGATCATATGTTATTTTCTCAAAATCAGGTCAGTGCCTAGCCACAGAACTTGTATTTTGATAAATGGACCTGATTCCTAGTCTGTCTTCTGTAGCACAACTATGTCCTTCAAAGTATAATTCAGCCAATATTTTGTTCACATACATTATCAAAATTAGATTCCACTTACAAGAGGCAGAGTAAATACTCAATTTCTTTAGTATTCTTAAGTTTGGGAGAGCATTTATGTAAGCTTGATATCCAAATTGAAATAAGCACTTTCATACATCTTGAGTATCAATAAGTACTTCAATTAAGTACTTAGTGAGGCTCCCCTGTGTGCCTGGCCCTTTTCCGGGCACTCAGTTGCTGCTAGAACAATGTATAGGACAGCCTAACCTCTGCCTTCATGACACTTAGTTTCTAGAGGGTGAGCAATATACAATATACAAACAAATAAGAAATGTTAATTTTTGAAAAAAATTGGTAAGTAGATACAGAATAACTGGAGGGGGGATCATTGAGGTGTAGAATGGACCTCTTGAAGTCACATTTGTCTCGAGACCTGAATGTTAAAGGAACCAGCCATATAAAGATTTGGGCTTATGCCTTCTAAGACAGAGGGATCCACAAGTGCAAGTCCTTGAATGAGAGATGAAATCCGTGTGACTGGAGTTTACTAAACGAGTAGCGCAGATGCTAAAAGTTGATGCTGTTGAGAAGGGCTGGGGTCAGATCACAGAGAAGATTCTAGGTAGAAAAGGAGTATAGCTTTTGTTCCAACTGCAGTAGGAAACAATGGTAGGAGTTGGGGGACACAGTTTAAGCAATGTAGGGATATAATCTAATTTGCTTCTTTAAAAATTAGCTTGGCTGCTGTGTATAGGAAGAAAAAGTAGAAATAAAGAAACAAATGAGAGAGCTATTCTAGTTGGTCTAGGTGGAAGATGAGAGCAGAGCCAGAGGTACTTTAAATGGTAAGGTAAGCGAGCAATTCAGGAAATGGTTTGGATTTAGAGCCTACAAGACTTGCGGACTCTCACATAGATTGGGCATGGCAGAGAGATTAAGAGAGAAATCAGAACAGCTAAATTCTGAGCAATGGGATTATGCCATTTACTGACACAGAGAACATTGGTGAAGCATCTTGGGGAATTGGTTCATTTGGGGGGTGCCTATAGTATTCAGACTGGAAATATTAAGTGAACAATAGATGAAGGGGCTCAGAAGTCAGGGCTGGTAATAAATCTTAGGGGGAATTGGCCAAGATCTCTGAGGTGAAGGGGTAGGTAGAAGAGAAGAGCACCAAGGAGGGAGACCTGGAACCTTCCATACTTTATCAGTTCTGGATGTGCATTCAGTCTCATGATGACAACTAATGACTAAAGTCCACCGGAAGCAATATTTGACTCTCCTGACTTTTTGAAAGGCAAACTTGCAAAACTACAACTCCCAAATATACTCTTGATTAACAAACACAACTGTATCAGTAAAGCTAATTGTTGTGCCCTGTACATAGGCGAAATAATGAGAATTTCCTAGTTCATTTTAATTCGAGGTAGCTTTTCTTTTATTAAACGGTATTCTGTGGTATCAAAACCAATGAGAAGCAGAATTACTCATTCTTGTTTTGCAATCTTCCACCACCATATGGTGTTTAACATTAAAGGATACTGACCATTTCTTAAAGCAGTCAATTTGTGATCAACAGTTTCTGCTGTGCTCTTCTTTATGTGTTTAATACAGTAGTAAGCACCTTCTGTCTTAGTTTGGTAGCACACACCCATGCAAGCTCTGCAGACCCACCCCATGCTTACTCAATATCACCAAAGTACATAGTTATTGACTTTTGGTGATAGCTTAACATTTTCAGAACACCAGGGTAGTGCCTACAAATGATGTTGTCAGTTACCCCTCACTTGTAAAGAAACCTTAAAATGAATTTTCAGTTTGTGTGTTTGTAAAACTTAATTGCCTTGTTAAACATAGCAACTCAGAAGAAGCATCGCCTGTTGTTTGGACATGCTATTTTTTCCTCTTTTTTTGAATATTGCTTTTGGTAAAAGGTTGACCTTATTCCTATACTTAAGCCATTTCTTTTTCTTTCTTCTTCTTCTTCTTCTTCTTCTTCTTCTTCTTCTTCTTCTTCTT